>NW_026947501.1:62232200-63432200 GCF_034190915.1 Cavia porcellus
CAAATTGCAAGCCTTTGGTTTCATTTAACTTCTATTACGGGGGCAGAGGGACTGGCTAAAACTGGCACTGAAGCTGCGTGTATAATTACTCGGCTAAAATAAGCACTGACCAAAATTCTTCTTCATCCTTCCATTCAAGGAAGTCATTTAATTTTCCTTAAAAAGAAAAAATACAAAACAAAATGAAAACATTCAATACAGTTATCTCAAATTCAATCCCAAAGATTCTCATCTTGCATATAGTATACCCTGAGCAAAGCTGATTCCTTAAAAAAAAAAATAAATACAAAAAGGAATTCAAAGCTTCTGGCGATTTTCCATTTGGGAGGCCTAAGAAAATCTGACTGCAGAGGATGATCCTGTATTCGTTCACCATGTCACAGTGAACACAGTCACAATTTAACTTGACCTTACAGAAGCTGTAACTGAGAGCAATCCATCAGGACTGTGTCTATACCTTCTCATTATGAAATTCTACTCTGGTAGAAACAAACTGAAACTTCTGCTTGGAGTTTGTGGTTCATAAACACAAAACAAATAGAAAGAATAATAATGTTAAAAGCCTGACATTTAACTGGGTTAATATTTGTTTAAATATCCAATAATGCCTCTCTTTAGAAAAAGGATTATTGTCTCCAAATACCCTTGTCCTGAATTGTCAAGATACCTCACTCTTGATGCCTGACTATGGCCACCTCCCCTGGGTCAAAGTTTTCACTGTAGTTGGCATACCAGGACCTCAGGGAGAATCAGGTGGCTTAATCTCTATGTGACTCTTGAAAACCTTCGTAAATTAATTCCAATGCTGAGGCTGATTTCAGGGGAGTGTTTTGGGGACACAAGTTATTCCCATTTCTGAGGATATAATTCTCATAGCTCTGAATGTAGCTCTGAACGTGATTGCACCCGGAGTTTTGAGGTATTGTGCCCAAATGCATGAAATTACCCACTGACTCTGCTAATTAGATCTGAAGTAGAGGTCTTCACCCAGATTATCAATAATTATCTTGCAGTGTCTCCTAAACCTTTGATAAATGAAGATGGCAGACATTTGTAGCATATCTCTTCAGTAGCGCTCCAACACCACTCACTAGTAGTGCTCCTGTACTGGTTTTGGCTTCTCGAAAGAAGAGACTGCTTTCAATCAGAGTGTATAGAAATTTCCTCACTGCTCTGAGAACATAGCTGGAACTCAATAAACGGTGCTATCTTGCTAAAATTCCCAACAAGCAATTTGATTATTTGCATGTTGCAAAATGTTAATATAGACTGTTAACCCTCCTCATGGACTATACTTTTAGGAATGTTTATAGCCTATTTAGTTAATATTTACTTATACATAAATGTGTTTTCTAAAAGCTCCCAGTTTTCAGTCTAGGATTTTTTTTTCAAAAATGCTTAATCAGAATATCAATATATTAAAACAGACAATGATCATTTACTATCATTCAAATTGTGCCAGGAACAAAACCATTCAATTTACATATATAATTTCCCTTTATATATTTTCTCAGCAATTTTCTACAAGAATATTATTATTCATATATTAGGAAACTAGGATTTAGGAGTTTATTTTTCCTAAAGTCTAGGATGAATAAAAAGTGAGTCAAGATTGAAATATGGTGCTTTCTGATGAAGCTGAGAATCAACCTGCTGTTGTTGAGAACTTCCTTAAGACAAACAGTGGTACAAAGAACGAGTTGGGACTGTTCAAAGTGGACCAAAGTGCTACTGCCACTTCCTGTCTCACAGTTAAAACAGTGCAAGTGGTGTGTAATCGCCTAGCATCTTCTTTCACTTCAAAGTCATTAATGTGAAAAGAACAGTAAATAAAATAGGAACTATGTGCTAAAAATAATAGAAATATCAAAGGATGGTAAAAATGCTTCCCCCTAAAAAGGAAGAGAGCTTCTGAAATCCTATTGTGTTTTCTGAATAATACATATTTTTCTTAGAAAGATAAAAGGCACTCTCCTTCCAAGACTGGCCTTTTATGTAAGCAGAATTTGTCACTGTTGATGTGATGAGCTCGATGAATACACTATCAATAAGCCTCTGTTTCGACATGTCAGTAACTGACATTCCTGCCTTGGATTAAGCGTTGCTCTTTGGAATTTATCTTTAGAATGAAAACTTCCTGTGGTTTGGTAACTTTATCCTAACTCACACTTAAGCATGAGAGATTTTATAGGATATTACTTGGAATAGAATATCCAAGATTGGAACAACAGCACAAGCTCTGTGGAAAGGATGATGAATGTGGAAGAAAAGTAGGAAGTGAGAGGTACCATTCTTAGAGGGTACCTACTGTGGGATAGGAGTTTTTCACCCAACATTCCTACAAATGGACTTTGTCTCCACTTTACAGGTGAAGAAACAGATTCATAAGGTTTTAGTGGTAGTTAGTGGAGTTAATAGCACTTCACGGGTAGTGAGAAACTGGCATGTCTGTTGAACCCATTAATTCTAAGGCTGACACTTGTACCCGAGTGCCATGGTGACCCAAGTGGGTCACATCTTTGCCAAGAGGCTGTGCTGCCCAAGGACAGACAGTAAGCGATGTTATATGGAGTGCCTAGTGTAACTTCCAAACTGTGCCTGTTGGGAGCTGCCTGACAAATGAATGTGTTTATTGCTTCTAGGTGTGTACAGAAGGCAGGCTGATCTTGGAGTTCACCTTCGATGATCTCATGAGAATAAAAACATGGCACTTTACCATTAGACAATATAGAGAGTTGGTCCCCAGAAGCATACTAGCCATGCATGTAAGTAATTTAATTTCTATTTTACTTTCTCTTCTTTTCTTTCCCTTCCATTTGACTCAGGGGACAAACCCAGTCATTCACTGTAAAAGAACCCCAGTGGTGTCCTCACATTTAAGTAATTATCTCTTAATTATTGAGTTTTGCTCTCAACCACCTTAATCCATAATCCTTTTGTCATCTCTTTTATTTTAGAGTTGGGTACATCGTGAGATTAATACTTAACATTTTAACACCAAATGGAGGTTACTTCAATAAACAGTTGTTCTTTTCTTAAACAGTTCAGTCATTATTAAGTACTGCTGTGCTCACACTTATCAACCTGTTAACTGTAGGAGTGGGGAGTGAAATAAAAGAGGAAGCGAGGACAGCTTCCCATTTTGATTCGAACCCCCTGACAGGATGTAGGGCCCCTGTACCTTTGGTCCTGTGTCAACAGGAGTTGGTCCTTCCTATCCACAGTGTTGGATTTGGAATGGAATATCTAGGGTTCTTTTGGTGTCATTTGGCCATCATAGCAACTTTATTGAGCCCCAAAGAGGTCAAGGCAGCAAATCCGATTAATGACACCCTAGAAACCTATTATAAAGGTAAGCAGGAACTAGTTAGGTGTACTCCATCAAGGATGCAGAAGCACTCACTCTGTAAAGTCTGGTGCAACAGCTTGTGGGAAAAAACCTTTGGAACCAAATCAGACTCAGTAAGCTAAGGGATAATCAAAAGAGAATAAATGACAGTAGGCACAATCTCTGAGTGTTTACTATGCCAGACATCATGCTAAGTATTTCATAGACATTATAATGTTTGATCCTCCAAGTTGCTCCATGAGAAGAGTGATTACTCCTGTTGTGGAAGTGAGAAGATAGATTTAGAGTTCAATAAATCTCCCAATGTTTTTGAGCAATGAAGTGGCAAAACCAAGGCATTGGCTCAGTTGTGATGACTAAGCCTAGCCTCATGAGCCAGCTGCTTCCCACTATTCAGTTCAGGCTGCTTCACCAAGCTGTTGTCCCCAGCCTTCTCCCAGCTGGTTAAACCAGTCTGGGCCCTTTCCACTCACCTTGAGCTCTACTGTGGCAACCTCCTTAAGCCACACAGGACTGCCTTCCTGTTCATAGAAGACCTGAGAAAATGATGTGGCATCTCTGTTTCAGTTCCTTGTCCATAAAATGAATATAATAGTAAACTATGCCTTAGAGAATTGGCTTGAGAATGTTTCTGTTGCTGTTAAGCCATGGTGAAGTCTATTGAAAAAAGTAAAAATCAAGAGTGAAGGAGAAATTGGCTCATCAGAGTGATCCTCGGCTGAGTAAAAGAGGAAACAGCAAGATAAAAGAACACCCTAAAGAAAGCAGGGCAGGCTGCCATGAAGAAAGCCATGACAGTCTGGCTTTAGAATTAAGAGTTAATAGAGGCTAGGATATCACTCAGCAGCACAGCACCTGCCTGGCAAGCAGAAGGTCCTGAGTTTGATTCCTGATACAAAAGAAAAAAAAAAATTAAGAGTTAATAGCTATACAGTCCTTGGCACATAGTAGGTCCTTAGCAGATATTGCTGTTCAGTTACCATCATCATCAAAATCAGTAGCAGTAATGGCAGTGTTCTTTCATGCAGTGGTGAGCGTCCTGGTTTCTACCTGTGATGTAAGCTCCTAGCCATTGCCTAGAACTGCATCTGTGTAGACCCAGTTCATCATAGACAGACTCAAACATAGGCTCCATGTCCATGAAGACCCCCCTTCAAGAAGCTGACACACAGCTGATGCCCTCTGACTATTTGTCTCACATGTTTTGCTTTTAATTTATATCCACAAATTCAAAAATAGCATCACTGTGGGAAAAAAGTTTGTTCAAAGATGGGGAAGAGAGAGCATAAAGTACCAAGGCATCCTATGGGCATGTTCCAGTTTCCCACAACAAATTTGTTTATTATGTATTACAAATTTTAAATAATTACAAACAATTTTAAAGGAGAAAAATTTAATTATTAAAAACATAAGCACAGAAGAAAATAATAAAGTTATATTAGTATAACCTGGACCAGTGGAGGCGTGCCGATGGCATGCATGCCATAGTCGGCTTTTTGTACCATTGAAAGCTCTAAAAGGTTCATCGCTGACTTAGACAGTCCCATGAATGCAGATGTGGAGGCGGGAATACTTACTTACATCTCCTTCTCTGTGGCACTAATTTGCTTACACCCCCTGAGAAAGGAGGAAAGACAAAGGAAGAGCATTGACCAAGAGACTCCAGTTAAACTGGAATGCAAAGGAATTATTATTATTATTATTATCATCATCAAAGATAATGTGTGAGGAGGCCCATGGTACTTACAACCAGTGCTAAAATGCAGCTAACATTTTGAAAAATGCGATACTTATTTTACAGTCCTACAGAGTGGAAATTGTCTGCTCCTAGCCTCAGTTTAAAGAGAAGAAACTCTCTCTCTCTCTCTCTCTCTCTCTCTCTCTCTCTCTCTCTCTCTCTCTCTCTCTTCTCTCCTCTCTCTCATAGATATATATAGATATATAGTATTGCAAAGGAATTATGATAGTAGCAAAGTTTCCAAATACAGTCCTCAACTGTGAGCTGTGAAATTCAGCACCATAGTCACAATAGGAGACAAAGGCATGGCACTGCCCCACTCAGAGAAGCCCTTTCTCTGGTGAGGGCACTAGCCCTGGAGCTCTCCTGCAGGGTCAGCAACCTCCAACCTGAAGACTCTGCCTCAGGGACTCTCACAGAGAAAAAGTATCACTTTTCTCTAGAATCCAATGCACATCTAAAACAGTTTGGTTTTCCCCAGACTTACACAATTGATCCAAAAATGTCCCTGATTGCTATCTGCAAGTGTCTTCAAAATGTAAATTAAATTATCTGCAGCAATCTGGCCCTCCAAGAGAAATTGACAGTGTCAAGATTGCATCATTCAGCAGCAGTAGCACAGTTTAGTGGTTTTGTGGGACCATCTCATAGGGACAAAATGTATTTTTTTTCTTATATAGGCACAAGATCCTCAGGTCCTGGATCAGCTGTCCAAAAACATCACCAGGATGGGTCTAACCAACTTCACCCTCAACTACCTCAGGGTAAGACTACTGAGTCATTATATTTCCTGTCAGTGTTTGGCAAGCATTTCAGAGGTTTTTACACATCTTGAAACAGAGTTAAAGTGAGATACAATAAACCACAGTTTTTATGTTTTATGTTTTGTACCTGTGTAGATGTGTGTGTATGGTGTGTGTGTTCAATGGACAGTGGATTTTAATTAACAGTATCAAATCTAGAATTTGTCAGGGTTGGGTTTACTTTGTACATTTGTGTGGGTCCTGGAATTAATTATTCAAAGGCTAGCAAAGTCTCAGCTTCATAAAATGCTTTGGTGCTACTTGCCTGCTGGCCGTGTCAGGTTTCTATTGTGCTCTGTTGAGTTCCCAGCCTCTGTGTGTGCACCTGGGGACCCATCCCTCCCAGAGAATTGGTGTGGTTTCTGGGAGAGCTTGGCTGCACTGTCTCCTTCAGAAATTTCATCTGGTGCTGTAATGCAGACATGTCTAAGCCATGTAGGGTTTCTTCCAGTAGTGCAGGCTTTTCTGTTTGGATATAAACTTAAGGCTTTTTAAATAAAATGTTTTAAGGATTAAGCATTTTAGTCAAAATTCCCTGCCTAGGCAATACCCATCACCTCCACATTTGGCCTAAATGGGTTACATATCTCGCATTGGCTTGTAAGGTGGAGCTGCAGGTAGGGGATGTGGCTCCATTTACAAAGCCAGCATCATCCTGCAGCATTACCCACCACAGGAAGGTGGTGACCCTGTTTCACCTGCTCTGCCTCTGAGATGTCAGGCTTTTTCAGGATGCAGCAAGTCTCTTCCCCAGGGCACTCCAGCCCGTGACAAAGCACATTCTACTGCTTCTTTGTTCTTAAGTGCAATTCAGGGTTTCTGCATCTTGTTTTGTACTGACTATCCTCTATGTGCAACTATTTTGCATGTGTTGAAATGTGGAAATGCACTGGCTGGGTGTAGGGTTCTGTGAATTAGGAACGTTTGATAGATGAGGGAATAAGAGATGGAGGGAGAAGGAGGAAAGGGGGTAAAAGAAAAAAGCTATAGAAGAAAATTATGTGAATTGAATTTTGCAAATGAAAAAGGGGCTATGGGCTGGAGGGAGCAGGCAGGGAAGGGAGAGTAGGGGGTAAAAAAAGCAGAAACAGGCTTGTTATATACATGAACCAACTCTCTGATAAATGTAATCATTGCATCTGTAAACATGTACTAATAAAGTTTAAGAAGAATGATTCAGGGAAAGGCTTCAAATCACTCACATATTAAACATTGAAGATGAAAAGACAAAACTCATGCTAGCTACCATCAAGAAAACCACCCGTGTGCAGAAAGAGGCCTGGATTCCTCCCTTCATGATCTTAGCCAAGTCAGGGTAGCTCTCACCCCTTCAAAAGGACAGTAGTATAGTCTGAAGCTGTGGGGGTGGGGAAGGGATCCATGCTGCATATTGGAGCACTCACGTTGGAGAATGGACCACTTTATAGTCACAGAGGTATTGCCCCAATACCTTGGGAGAAGGGAGGAAAGTGAAGGCAGGGGGAGGGTTGTGCTGGCCACCAGTGAAGCCATGTCTCCTGCTCCAGCTGGCACAGGTTAAAATGAGAGAGTCAGGCACTTCTCATCCATATCATTTCTCCACTGAGAGACTGCATCCCCTTAATCACAAGGGGAGCTGAAGGGTGAAGGCCTGTCTTCTTTAAAGACATCAGAGCTGATCTGGGGCTGCTGTCCCCACCCACCAGAGGAATACAAATCTCTCACCAAGTTGTTTGCACAGCCAACATTCGCAGCAAGTTTTAGGCCAGCACTGCTTTCTAAGCCACACTCCCCAGCCACTTCCTGGGAGTTAGTCTAGGAAGACTCTTCCTGGGTACTCACCTCCTTCCCACCCTGTGCTACGGTACAGGCCTGCTTAAAATAAAAACTCACTCTGGTATTCCTGAAAAAAGCAAAAGGAAGAAAGAAATCCACTCTATGTGGAGAAATTTATAGACAGTGGTAAATACCATGATAGAAATTTCCAGAAGGAATTGTGAGAGTACCAAACAGACATACCTCAGACGACTCAGAGAGGGTTTCTTAGGGAAGATGACACATGGATTGAGTGAAAACAAACGAAGAAAAGTTGCATGAGATGGAGGGAGGCAGAAGGACCCTTCCATCAGGGGGCAAGAAGGGACAAGGATTTGGGAAATGCCAGCTGTTGCTGGTGCTGGACACACAGCAAGCAGCCAGGAGCGGTGGAAAGGAGACGTAGGTAGAATCCAGGTCATGGCTAACAGGCCCGCTGGGCTGAGGGAGTTGTTCGGCAGCTGAGGAACCTCTGACAGAGTCCTTGTGCTGGGGAATGGGGAAGCTTATTCTGCTAGTGGCCTAAATGCCCCAGAGCGAAGTCCAAACGTGATGAAAGCTGGACTTTGCTACACTTCCCACCAATTCATCCCAACACCCCTGCCGATTTGACATCTCCAGACCACCACCAAACAGCCTGCCAGTTCCTGCATGGAAGGAAACCAGCAGCGCAGGTCAGTGGGCAGTGTGCTTGACCAGGGCAACTGGGGTCACACACTCTCCAAAGCTCTGTGCTCTGCCTGGTGGCTGTGTATAATCAAACTGAGGAGTGAAAGTCTGAGGGTTATTCTGTAAACAAGAATCCAGAATGCTGCTCTACACTGTCAGTGAGCTCGAGAAATTTAGATGAAAACAGTGAATGTGTCCCTCCTTGGGGCAGATGAAAAAGTTCCCCACAGTGTGTCCTCAGTTGACCCCCCCATTGGATTCTGGGACTTTGGAATGTGTCCCAGACTTACTGATCAGCTCTCTGGTAAGGTCTGGGACAGATTCTTCTTTACATCTTTTGGCTACATTGAGCAAGCACTAACGAGTACTAAATTTCCTTCCTTCCTTCCCCTCCCTCACTCCATGGGCTGCTCTAAATGTTGACTTCTATCCTGTAGCTAAGGCCCACCAGGTCCCCATATCCTACTGCCTCTGGATTAAGGCCACAACATCTGTGGAGGGGGAGGAAGAAAGGCAGCCCCCTCTTCTAACACTGTGCCTTTGAACCTTTTCTGGGTTCAGGTAACAGAAAGCAGCATTTCAAGGTACCATCTCGGGGGATCACTTGAAACACACCAGTTCTCTGCATGCTGCATGACTCTAACAGACCAGTCTCTCAGCAGTCCCTGTGCACTGTCACCATCCCTGAAGAAACTGAAGCACAGAGCAGTTAAATAAGTGAAATAAGCCACCCAGCTTTAAAGACCAAAGCTGAAGCTTGGATACCGGCAGTTTGCCACAGAATCTATGTGCTTCCCTGTAACACTCTGCCTTCTTATTGATGAAACCATGAATGTCATGGTATGGGTCGACCTTGACTGTCCTGTAGCCTTCACTGGGGAGTCCTCGTCCACACTACCCTTTCATCCACTTTGCCAGCAACATCGGCAGCAATTTGCATGGTTTCATGCAAGGATTAAAACAGGCAGTCATAGAAAGTGCTAGAAACTGGGGTCATAAAATGTTGTGATACATCTATTGTTATAGGTGAATGAGCAGCCGCTCTGTGCCCATTGATGTTCCATGTCCTAGATCCACACAAAACAACATGGCATTGGCTCACTTCTGTCACTGTGGGTCCATCTGATGTGACTTTATTTCCCTGATTTGTATCATGGGCCAGCAGCTGCTGTCTACTTTTCCTGCTCTGATCCTTCCTTCTTTTACTCATGTGTTTCCCCTCTGTCATCTGCTGGTCACTTCAGGACACTCTAATGTGCTCATCTATTCCTGGCCTCCATTCAAAGGTAGTACTCACAGGCTGGTGTGAGGCCAGTAAGAGTAGTCACCTCAATTCTAAGGGGATGCACTGAAATAGGGGAAATGCCCAAGGCCTGTGATGGCCAGAGAATAATCTCTGGGTCTCAGAAAAGAGGTCAAGATAGAAGTCACATTTCCCAGCAACACTGCCTGGGGCAGTCATGGGCTACGTGGCAGTCATGGCGGCTGAGCAGAGTCTCAGGCTCATTCCTCAAAACTAGGACACACAGGTCTCCATTATGAGATATAGCCAGCTTCATAGTCATCTAGAATGACAGACAAAGATCATCTCTTTAGTTTAGAGTTGAGATTTAAGATTCCTCTAGTAAACTGGGCCTGGTGGTCTGCAATCCCACCACGAGGGAGGCTGAAGTAGAAGAATTATGAATTCAAGGTCAGCCTGGGCTACATAGTGAGACCTTGTCTCAAAAAAAGAAAAAGGATTCCTCTAGTATTCTTATCACATAATATTTTTATAATAGGTGAGCAGATACGAGATGTATTCATTGATAAAATTCCCTTAGCCTCTCCAGATCCTCTGTATTCCTAAGGAACCCAACATTTGCATAAGCCTTGGAAGGCCATTTGAAGCACTGCTCAAACAGAGTTAATAAGAGGCTTCAGTGACCACTCCCACCATCAGAAGAAGAGTTTGGACAGGGAGATTGGCAAATCCAGGACCTTCTGTCTCATTGGAAGAATTCTGAAAATGTATTCAACCTGCTTTGTAAAATAGGAATAGGAATTTTAAAAGCTGTAGATCTCTGAAATTTCTCTACATGGTGTCTTACACAGAACAAAATGAGGCAGTATGGAAAGTAATTAATCACAGGCATCTACCTTCACCAAAACAAGTTTGTTTATCCCCAAGAAATTCTGGATTATTCTCATGGAGACCTGCAATCAGGAAATATGCAGAACTGATGACCCTGGCTCACTGGAGGAGAGGGCAGGAAAAGAATGATACTCAGCACTGCGGTCATGCGTACGGATATTGGAGTAGCTTTTTGGAGGGGACTCCAGTGGCCTGATGCTTTTGAAGTGACAAGAACAGCTGTTACCACAGAATTTCAGTTGTCAGATCTGCTGTCCCTATCCCTCATTTCCCAGCACAGCAGGGCTGGAGGTGGGCTGTGCTCAGAGGTATGAGGTGGCTGGTTCCCTGGGCACCAGTCAAAGGACACCAAGCCAGTGGAGGTGGCGATCTGTCCAGGTGTCATCTTGCTTTCTCTAGAGACTGTCTGTGTGCCCACTGGGAGACTGAGGCACACTGATCAAGTCCCTGTCCCTAATGTATTTCTCCAGATGGGTGCTGGGATCAGCCTTAAAAAGGAGGATGTCATTACTTCCGGGGTGATATATTTTGTGGAACACACCCTCCCTCTACCAGAAGGGAGAGTTACTTTGTAATCTGCATAACCTGGTGATACAACCAAGCTTGGGAGGAATGGGTGCCATGAATTCAGGTATGTGTTGTTTGTCAGCATTTGCTGAAAAGGAGTGAACCTTGTACCCTGGCACCTGATGATGGAATTCAGCCTATTGACTGAGGAAGAAGAGTACAGTGTGGTAGACACTAAGACATTAGAGATAAGGACACAGCTGATGGTCCAGGATGGTCAGCTCTGCAATTCTGTCATTCCAGCTTTGAGTCAGGTCACTGCCCTCAAGTTGCTCACTGCCTAGGATTTGAGAAAGAGTGAAGATGTGCTGGGCAAGAAGTCAGTCCCACCTGTGGTGAAAAATATAATGATAGCTGATATTTGTGATATTTGTGGAGCACTTACTATGTGTCAGGCCCTGCTGCTGTGTGTTGTGTAGGCTGTCTCTATCTTTTTCACTGTCAATCTCTTTCTCAAAAACATAGCAATCTTATGTGATAGAGATTATTTTAGTCTCTATCTCAGAAAACTATTATAAAAACTAAGATTCAGAAAAGTAACTTCCCAAAGTTCTAAACTAGTAAGTGGCAGAGTAGGGATTTGGACTCATGGTCTGATTCTAAGAACAGAGAAGAGCAAGAAGTGAGGAGTGGGTGTGGAAGCTGTGGTCTCTGAACAGAGACAACTCTGAAATGTGAGCAGGTGATCACCATGCAGACAGACAAAAAGCAGTTCAGAGACGGGGTCCACCATCCCTATGAGCGATGCCAGAGCAGGATGGACAGACCTGGTGAATCCAGGGACCTACAGAAGGTTCTGTGACTGCAGTGTAAGTTTCTGGTTTGTTTTAGGCAGTTATGCAGGTCAACATTTTTTGCACAAATCTGTGCAGCCTCATTGAGTGTTATCATTTTAAAGAAGGTAGACAGTGATGGCACAGTGTGATCAGGAGAAGCAGGCTCCTACTGTGACATGAGCTTAGGCTCAGGCAGACCTGAATATTTACAGGTTTGCAGATTGTTTACAAGGACAACAGCACATTCCCTTTCTCAAGGAGCTTAGGACTCTGGTTATAAGTACTCTCTTCCTGCTCACACGATACAGTCTCAACAGGGGATATGAGGTCACCCTAAAATATTTTTCTCTCTCTCCATTTCCTTGAGGATCCCCAGTGCTTGTTAATCTGAGGAGTGGTTCCCATCAGACTTGTTTAAAGGTTTTGATGTATAATCGTCAATTGCTGTGCTCCCCCAGGCCATCCCACATGGGCACTCAAGGCCCTCTGTGCTCCAGCATCACCTCGTCCCCTGTAGTTGGTTTCCATGCTTTAACAAAATCTGATTCATGGCCTAGCACTCTTACTAAACTTCCCTTTCCCAGGGGAGATCCTTCTCACCTATCAGGGCTCATTCATCCACCAAGAACCTCTCCCAGCCCTCTGTGAGGCTGGGCCCCTCCCAGGGCTTCTGGATTTCTGTGCTGTGGCCTCATACTTAGTTGTTGGCAGGTTCCAAAAAGAATTGTCACTGCATTCATTTCACCCCTGCCCTAAGTGCCACATGAAGGTATAGAAGCACCCAGTAAATGCAGCCCTTTTGGTTGATTGGCAGATAGGAGGTAATTTGGTAAATGGCAAACTTAATTTTGAATGACATCAAAAATCTATATGACTCACCTTAAAGTCACTCCTAAAATTTTATCCTGAAATCTAAGAAGAGTAGGATGCATTGAGAAAATAAAAGGAAATATATCAGCGCTTCAGATCTTTTCTAGTGTATAAAATTCTCAAATACACAGAATTCCTAATATCAAATTTCTGTTCTAATATCATTTCTACTTTCTGTTAATCTGTAGTTAATTCTTACTCTAAATGCCGTCAAACCCTCTTCATTATTTTGAAAATGCCTCTTTTCAAGTCTTGAGGACAAATGTTTCAGTAGGTAATTATTTTGTCTGTTTCCTTTGGCTAGACTTTCTTGGTGTTGAGCTATATATACTTTTTGAGGGTTTTTTTTAGTACTATGTTTAATACAACTTTAAAACATCTCATTATCCTGAATCTCAGCCAAAAGATATTTTCTTTGTGTGCTCTATACCCACTCATATACATAATTTCTGCTTAAATGCAATCAGGTTACATAGGATTTCTTAATGTTATTTGGTAAATACTTACAAGTTCCTACACAGTCATCATATTAACCATCTATAATAGCTGCAAATATTCCAGCATAGTGCTGTGACAGTGTTTTTTAAATCATTTCTGTAATGTTGCGTGTTGAAGTCTTATTCAAGTTGCTGCTGTTATTAATACCATTCCCCGAAACAACTTTGCCACACCCTGCCCTCAACAATGTGTCCAGTAAGGAGAAGGCTTACTGTTAGAAGTCCCCTGAGCAGAAAAATAAATGTGCTTTAGATTCAGAGAAACGGAGGTGCAAATCCTAACTCTCTCCTTTGTCACTCATATGACCTTGCACAAGTTGCCTAAATTTCCTAACCCCTCTTGGGAAAATTTGAAACAATACTAGTTGCACAAGGTTGCATGAGCACTAGGTAGCTATAGCTTATGAGGCCTAGAACACAATAAGAGCATAACAGTTGCTGGTCCCCTCCTGTACTATATATGAAGGTGAATAGAGGCTCAACTGCTGCTGCTGCTATTTATTTTTTATATAATATTGATCATGTTTTTAATTTCAGAGCCCCGGTTTTTTTGCAGGTGTGAATTATTATATCCATTGTGAACCATAGCAACTGTATCACAGGAGAGGCTTAAAATGGAAATGCACATGAAAAATACTTTTTAAACTCTAAATTACTACTCCAGGAAGCCAAGTAGTCTCATTGCATTTGTCATCTTCTATATATTGACTGTGGCTTTCCAGTCTATGCTGCGGTTCTGAAACCATATGAGAGATCAGAGAAAAAAAGGAGTGATTGATTAGTGATGTCTACAGAGAAGTTAGCGTGAGGGGGCTTGGGGCATGTGCCATGTATTTAGCATTGCTTCCTAATGCAATTATTGTTATAAATGTATAATCATTATTGTTGGGTATTTTCAGTGCTATCTATAAGCTTCTTGTTGGTACTGTTAACTGAGTCTTGCTCTTCAAATAAGCAGAACCCATTGTGCATGAAAACATTTATGTTTTACAGTTATATTTTTTGATCCTTGGACCTTTAATTTCCCAAGTGAATGAAAATTTTTGTTAGTGTTTTTCTTATGGTTTAAAGAACATTTGTCCCTTTTGTTGCCTCCACTGATAGCTATGAAGCATTGTCCAATGCCTACAAGACCTGGGTGATTACCTTTGGACAATGACACCCCCCCCCCAGCAAAAGGACACCAAGTGGTCCTTCCAGGACAATACATGTGACTGGAGTCAGCATTTGAAATCCTGCCGAGGTTTTTGTGTATCTTATTTTTGTAAGACTTTGACTCCCTGCCAAATAGTTTCCTTGACCTTATGACAGGGAAGGGACTTTAGCCTGACACCCTTTCCCATGTAAATGCCAAAATAATCCAGAAGATGAATCAGGAGTGCCTGCTCAAAGACTAAGATGAGCCCCAGTTATTGGGAGCCAATTGGGTGAGGATCCAGGCAGCCTGTGGCCCTCAAAGCATTTGGACAGAACAGCAGTAAAGCCCTGAAGGTCTGTGGAGGCAGAAGCCACACAGGCAAATCTGAGTCCCATGCAGAGCCCAGCATATTACAGATCCTCAGAGGATTTAAGCACAAAGCATGCTATTCAAAGTGGCCCATGGGTCACGCTGTTTGCAAACTGTTGGTCACTGAGCTGGGATGAATCCAGAAAATGAGATCAAGACCTTTAAAACTACTAAAGCAATTTGACATTCTTGTGACATCTAAGTGCTTGGCCTGTGCACTCATCCTATTGATTGAGATGCAAATGGTTCAAGGTTATCAAACTCTCACCATAAGTGGCCACTGGTCACACTAAAAGAGCAAGCATAGTTTGGTGAGTACCAGCATAGATCAAAGTGGATCTGATCCAGAGGCCAGCTCTGGCCTCTCAAGACCCTCCAGAGCAATAATAATCATAACAACATTACTCACTGAGGAACATCCATAGGTTGCTAATAAGATATTGCCCACATTTACAGACTCAAATCCACCAGGGCCTAGGATCTCCAGCTAGTGTGGGCAGCAGTGCTTTCTGGGACTCCAGATTAAAAGCACTGCACCATTGCATGATGGGTAAAGACTGGGCCTTGGCATGGCCCTGGAGGGAGAGCAAGAGAGAGAAAGAGAGAGAGAGAGAAAGAAACAGAGAGAAACAGAGACAGATAAAACACTAATGTTCAGCCTCTGAAACAAGGCTTCAAAACTCAGTCTGGCTCTTCCTCCTCCTCCTCCTCCTCCTCCTCCTCCTCCTCCTCCTCCTCCTCCTCCTCCTCCTCCTCCTCCTCCTCCTCTGAGAAAGACCACATCTGAGAAGATGCAGAGAAACTCCTTTGGGGTGGAGTCATGGGAATGTTCCACACAAAGAATGATTAAAACTTGGAACACCCGAAGGGTAATTTTAATTGTGTTTGGAGATAGAAAAGCACTACACATGACTGCATGGTAAGGGAATTCAAGCAGTTAACTCTTAAAGAAGTGAAATAACTATCACATATACACATCCCACTTTCTATAAAACAATGCTTTCTAAAGCCAGGCCTAAGGTGATGGTCATTAAAACATGACATAATACTATGTTATAATTATTTAGTATAGGTACAGAATATTGTGTAATATTACATATTAATATATTATATAGTATATTACTTTTATTACAATTATGGAGTCAAACAATCCACAAAAACAGAATTGTAGCAGAGTCATCCTAACTGAAAATAGTTTCAGGACCATAGAGGTTCCTAAAATTCCTAGCTTTCAAAGCACAAATAGGCTTTGGATTAAAGATAAGTAATTTTCCAGTCTCAAACACCATAGAAAGAGAAATAAACTATTGTTTAACCAGACACTGAAAATCAAGAGAGACAGCAAGGTGGGAAATTGTCAATCTACCGGAGAAGGCTGGTGGAAGGCAAATTTAAGGGCAGAATAGGGCCCAGAGATGATGCTGTCAGAAAATCACCTTCCTAACTGTCTGGAAGAGTCTGGGTAAAAGTGTGTACCAGGAAAATAGGGAGAGAGAGGGAAAAGGAGAAGTTATTTGAGTTTTATTGATTGACAGCCTTCCTGGGAACTGGACATAAGGGAGCTTTACCACTGGGCTACATCTCTAGCCTTTTTCTTTCTTTTTTAAAAATCTGACCCAGGGTCTCACTAAATTCCTCAGGTTAGCCTTGAACTTGTGATCCTCTTGCATCATCTTCCTGAGTAGCTAGGATTATAGGGGTGTGACATTCTACCTGGCACTGAGTTTAACTGAAGACAATAGACAGGGAAGTAGGCTGAGTTCTGAAGAAGGGGCATATTGGTCTGATTTCCCATTGCTGGGACTCAATACCCAACACCCACAACTCAGAGCAAGAAAGTTTTATTTGGCTCATTGTTTGGGGGATTCAGCATGCTGGCTGCAAGACAGGAACATCGTGATGGAAAGGCATCGCGTAACAAGGCTTCTGGGAAATGGGGCAGAGAGACAGTGATACAAAGGAAGGGGCCAGGGACCAGACATAGCACCCAAGGTCACCCTTCCATTACTCCCAAACACACCCAAAAGTGTGCTCCACCAATCTCTGAGTAACAGTCAAGCCAATAAAATTGGCATAATTAAGCTTGTAATTAACCATCACAGGGCATGGTAAGTTTCGTAGTTCAGCTATGAAGCTCAAGGTCTTCCTATGCAGGCCCTTGGATTACTTCTTTACTTTGCAAGGTGCTATCTGTCTACCAATAGAAAACTCAAATTCTTTTGACCAACAGTGTTTAAATTCTATAGCCACGAGATCTGTCCAGGCGAGCTGAAAGACTTAGTAGGAAGAAAAAAGCAAATATATAAAAAAAGAAAAGACAGGTGAGGTTAATGTCTCTGGTCTTGATCTACTTAATGACCTTGGAAGTGGCAAAAATTTGCACTACACTTGAGAGGAAACAAGCAAAATTTATAGTGTTCACCAAATACCTACAAAAAGAGAAGGCAGTGAACTAGGATCACTGAACTATTCTGCAAGAAATAGAGAAACTAGATTTAATCCCCAGCACAACTTCAAGAAGATGGCATTCATGGCTCAAACTACAAAATAATCCAAGACCCAGAGAGACTCACCTAACATCATTGAGAGGGCATCTTTGCCAGGCAGGAATGGGATCTCTGTGGACCTGATGTCCATCACTCTATCACGATGCACAAATACCACCTTGAAGCCCCAGGTGAGGTCAACATTTTTGCCAAGATGATCAGGCCATCTCCCCAAATTCTTAGCAGATGCAGTGACACGGAGCACTGAACAATGCCCAGGATTTAAGCATAAAGGTAGGTCAAAGCCATAGATGGACACATCTCACCATGCCTCACTTCCTTGCTTATGTCAGACTTCTCCAAAACCCCTGCCTTCAATGTCATCCCTCACCCCCAGATTCATCTCTTTGCTGGTCTTGTACATGTATTTTAAAAACAGAGATCTGGATCCAAGATATAGCTCAGCAGCACAGCAGTTTGAAAGGCAAGCACAAGGTTCTGAGTTGGATTCCCTGTTCCAGAAATAAATAAATACAATTTAGAAAAATAAAGGCATAGATCAACCAGTGTCACTCTTCTGAAGTTCACCTCAAAGCCACCTACTGAAATTCACCTGGTGATAGCACAGTGCTCTCCAAATAAAATCTAAAATCCTTCCAGAGGCCCGCCATGCTGTGAGGTATCTGGCCTCCACAATTTCACTCGTCCCAGCTGCCTGCAAAGGTAGAGTCCCCACTGGTCTGGTATTTACGTTTCCAACTCCAAGTTCCTTTTTAGGGTAGGTCCTTTGTGCTTCCTGAATCAGGCCACACTTAACTAACTGTGCAACTTTGGACAAATGCCTATCTTTTTTTGTGCCTTGGTTTGCTCATCCATAAAATGGAGATAATAATAGCTCCTTACCTTGGTGCATTGCTGAAAGGGTTCAGTGTGGTAGTATTAGTAAAATGCTTTGAATAAAACTGTCACTAAGTGCACAAGAGATATCTCCCGCTTTCATCAGCTTCAGCAGCAGCAGCACTATCTCACTGGGATAGATACCCTGGCTAGATTTTCCCTGGCTGGCTCATTGTTATTTAAAAGCCAAGACAAAGGACCCCTCTTCCATGAGTTCTTTCCTGATCAGCTTATCTAAAGTGATCCCCCCATAGTGGTTATGCCCTGTCACACCTCCTCACCTGTGTTATTTTTCTTGTAATATTTTTTATGGGGTGAGTAATCCACTGCAACCAGCCATCAGCTTACCCTTCTACAGTCTCCTCGCCCTGCATGCTGCTCACTGCAATGGAAAGTTACCTATCGCGGAGTCAGATCTCTTCATTCCCCACCTAGAAAGGCACTGTACATATACAGGGTCAATAATTTTAAGTCCATCCAATGTGATGTGTGTTCCCTGAGAATTCCAAAATGTTAAAGAGAAAATCACCGATAAGACTCCACTCCAAGCCTTGTCTTGGAACTCCAGAATATCCATCTGTGAAGGCTATTAACTGTCCTTGACATCATAGAGGAAATGCCTGCTGTCTTCTTCTCCATGGACTAAATGTTCTTATTTACAATTTGTAAACAAACCTATGTATTAGTGGAGATGTGGAATATCATTAATTTTATTTGATAAATGTACCTTATATGTAAAATGCGAGAGAAAAATATGACTGCCAAGCACTTTTTCAACTTAATCAATCTGAAAAGAAAGCATAAAAAACAAAAATATGAGCATATAACATATATGAAAGTTAATAAGTATCATGCTAGAAATGCAGATACTGGAACCAACAGAGTAGACAGATGGATGGAGGCAGGCCCAAGCCTCCCTGCCAGGATTGCCATAGGATGATTTAGGTTTTAACTTGATGTTTCATTTGCAAGACTCATTCACATTCACTGGGTCCACAGACATTTACTAAGCATCTGCCATATGACTGGGCTGACTCTGGTCTCTAACAAATTTCCTATTTGATTCTACATGTGGGTACGCTCTTGGGAATCACACTCATTGCCTTCAACATCCCTAGTCTTTTCCTTTAGTAATCATAGCCTACGACTGGAAGTCTTCCCAATAAGGCAGCTAATTTCTCTTCCTTTTCTTCTAGCCTGATTCACAAGCTTTGGGAAATAAGAGAGTGATGGAGCAACTCTTTAGCATTTCAGTGCTGTCCAACATCAGCATGGCAACCTTTAGAACTTAATTCCAGAAGCAGGACAGTGGCAGATTTTAACCTTATGAATTGACCAAAGTTTTCCTTCTTTCCTCTCTCAACTTCTCTCTTCTACTTGTGCTTCATTTATAAGATAAATTTGTAGACCTCCACCATACGCCTAAGCCCTTATCCATGAAGGTAAACCTGAAGTTGAAAATGGAAAGTCTTCATGATGTTGATTAACAAAATATGCCAACAGGCAAAATGGCATCAACCTAGTAACACAACTGAGTCTCGGGACTTTAGGTCATGACATTGCCAGATGTAAGGCAGGAAACACAGGTTTGATCTGGAGGGAATGTAAGCTGTAGTCCTGGACAGTGGTCTGCTGCTTCCTCAGTTCCCTTGATACTAACTCTGTTACATCATTGGCTCTGGTTTGCAATGGCAAACAAAAACAGTTCCCCTTCTGATAAAATATGGTGGGAAAGTTGAGGTAACATCTGCCTCTAAAAGTAAAAGAATAGATGAGACACACACACTGAAAGGTTTTGTACACTTAGTGTTCTTTGCAAAACCAGGCACCTCTCCCTCAGTATCCACTCCCTCTGTCCAAACTTGTCATCCCAACTTAATACTCAATCTCAGGTCAGTAATTTACAATTCCATTCCAGCTACTCACTAGTCAAAATGCAGACCCCCAAAATGCTTCAGATAACCAATGTCCCCATTATTCAGATTCACTCTCTGAGTCTTTGCTCTCCAAATCTAGAAACCATATTGATTTGGAGGACAAGGAATAGTTGACCTGTCAGCCACCATTATCCTCACTATTGTTTTATGGTCTAATTTACACAGAGAAAAATAATAGTGAGCTGAATTGTATGAAATTATTTTTTCAGATCAGAAATGTTAAATATTGGCTATTTTATTTGCTTCATCCTAAACTGTAGCAGAGAGGGAACCTATATTCAACACTGACAGTCTTTTGGCTCCATGATTTTCTATTTCCCTCCATCAGCATCCAATTCCTATTTAATATTGTAGTGATAAACATAACCACCATGTATTGTCTGATGGCTCTGTGCCAGACACTGCAAATCATTTAACTAACCATCATCATTTTATTGAAGAAAATATAATTATGCCTATCTGGAATGACTTATTTGAATAGTGCAAAACTTTTAAAGAAATATAAAACCTCCAAAATGTTTCCCTTCCACACTTACATACCCTCCTGCTACCCAGTTTCCCTCCGTGGAAGCAGCCAACATTGCCAGCTTCTTTCAGAGATACTCTATGCAAATACAAGCATAAAGTAAACACACACACACACCACGGTGCTAAAAGACTCTGCCTGCAACATGTTACCAGGATGTCGTTTTTATAAAAGCAACAGTGATACAGCCTAGAGAAGGCTATCACTCCAGGGACAGACCATCCTTTATTCTGCTCCTTCACTGGTGAACATTTAGGTTGCTTCTAATCCTGCTTTATTATGTATTAACAATGATATGCAAATATGTTCTCAGATTTGATTTTGCATAGAAGCATTTAAAACACTGAAATTTCTGAACATAGAGTGACCAGGTAAAAAGATCTGTGCATTGTAATTTGGACAGCTGTAATCCAGCTGTGCAGCAAAGAGGGTTTACTAAGGTTCTGCCCCTTTAGCAGCATATAGAAATGTCTGTTTTTCTCATGTTTTTCAACAATTACAGGTTTTCAATTATTTTTCATTTTTACCAGTATTATAGGTGGGTATCTTGTTTTCATTTTAATATGTATTTCTTTTATCACAAGAAAGACTCATTATCTTCTCATGTACTTAAGAGCCATTTATATTTCTTTTCTTGTGAATTATTTGCTAATTTACTGTGTCCATTTTTATTGCAGTGTTGTTCTTTTTCTTCAGATATAGTGTTTTATATTTTAAAGAAACAACTTTGATGTGATGTAATTGAAATCTCAAGTTTGTGAGGTTTCTTTAAAACTATGTTTGCTTTATCTATTGAACAATTTTTTTTAATTTTCTATGTGTGCAGCAAATGAGGAACAATTTCCCCAACTCCTGTGTTTGATGCTTTGTGTTTAGTAAGTCTTCCTTGAGCTAATAATAGTATAATAATGTACTATTCTTCTGTGTTTTCTCATGCAAGTTGGGCAACTTTTTATGTTGTATCTACCTGCAATTTTGGTAGTTATGTAGTCAGAAAGCAATGCAGTCATTCAGACATCAACGTACCTTTTGTTGATAAACACACACTATTCTCACTAATTTGAAATACCATTTTTAGTGTACTACAAGTTGTCTTAAATATTTGAGCTCATTTCTGACTCCATTTCTTGTTCTGTTAACTACTCTTTCTATCCTTAATCCAGTTACTGTGCTTGTAAAACCACTCACTTCCTAACGTACCTGGTGGAATCAGTATAATCCCATTATTCTCTTTATTCTTTTTATGATTCTTAAATAGTTGTTTATTTTCCACCTAAACTAGAATATTTTAATGTTTTTATAGATTTTATTTTTAAAATTCATCTTCATGAGTGTTTCATTTGAAATATTATAACATTTGCAAATGATAATTTTAATAAGTCTAGTTCAATTCTTACATCTTCTCTCTTTTTTTGGTCTAATTATACTGGCTAGTACCATCAGAAAAGTGTTAAATAATAGTTAAGATAATTAACATCCTTATCTTTTGTCTGACTTTAATGGGAGTGCTTCAAGATTTTTTCATTAAGCAGAATGATGGCTTATGACTTGAGATAGACACATTTCTCACGTTGAGGTAATATCTATTCTTACTTTATTAAAAGCCATTTAAAGAAAAAAAATGGATGTTGAATTTTATTAAGCATATTTCTGGTATCCAAGGAGGATGTGGTTTTATTTTCCTTCTTTATTATCATGATTAAATGTATTAATAAAAATAATTGACATTTATTTTGTGCAACTGATATCTAAAGCAGTATTTTAGTTTCTTTACATTTTTCATTTAATCTTTGCAAAACCTAAAAGTAAGAATTACTGCTAGTCATACTCCAAAGTCAAGGAAACTCACATTCACCATGGCTATATCACTTGAACAAGATCAGCTGGCCTGTGAATAGCAAAGCAAAGATTTGAACTGGCCAAATCTCATTCCATTCAATCAATATGCAAATTTACATCTTGAGTTTTTTTCATAGCAAATAAATATTTCATTCCTGGAGCAAATTTCACCATTCACTATGTATCTTGCTGTTCGATGGTATCATTCAACAGTAAATATTGTTAATATTTATAATCTCATCAGTATTCAAAGAAAAATTCATCTAATATTTCCTTTTTTGTTATATGTTTGCTTACATTGAGTATAAGACTCACATAGACATTTTGGAATTTTTCCTTTTCCATTTCCCACAAAACCTGAAGGCATTGAGGTTATCTGGCTTCTAAAGTTTTCGTAGAATTTTCCTGAAACTCTGTGTGGATCTAATTTCCTTGTGAAACCATTTGGGCCTGGGATTTTTTTTAAAGTAGCTCCCTAGAAATTTTTAAAATTTTTTTCATTGTAAAAGCGCTGCTTTCAGTGTAGTTTGAATATATGAGAAACAAAGCATTCTTCCTTTTAAAGCATTTCATTGCTCTAGAGTAAACTTTTTACCATTATGAGTTTTATTATATATATTTATTATAGTATATATTAACTCAGAAGAAAATGTTAATGGAAGAATGTCAAGATGCATTTGAGAAATCTTAGAAAGGTTAATGCACTTAGGTGACTAAATTGGATAAGGAATATAAGAGTGACCGAGGTATAAATTCTATCCTCTAAGTTTTAGCTAATAGAGGGGGTGGCCTGATAGCCCCTTTCTCTGTGTAGGGATAAAAAGAAGACTAGGGGTGGTTAAATGGTTGGGAAGAACTGAATTGTTTGGTCCAGTTTCCATACATTTGATTTGGATGTATTTGAGATGTCCCTAGGTGTCAAAGAAAGCAGGTAATATAAACCATGAATCCTTTTTAATATCTGATCATTAAAGGCTTCAAGATTATTATAAAGGATGAAGCCCAAAAAGAAAGGAAAAAGAAAGAAAAGAGCCCAGAACTCAACCATAATGCTACCAGAATGTTGACCAACATTTACCCCAGGAAAATCTCTATAATTGAGTGTTTATTCTGTTTTTCTATCTATTGAGCACCCTCCATGTCGGGGCTTCTGCTGATTCCAGTCTGGGAATCTGTGAACAGTGGGGGTTGTTGTGATTGACACTCCTGCTGCAAAGACCCTGCAGGTCTCTCTCCTAAAGGAAGTGCATGGGGTCCAGGGTCGGGTCTAAGGTGATGTGGCTGCGTTTTAATGTTTTCTACTGTGCCCTTTTAGAATCTCTGCAATGTTTTAAAATATTTTTTTAATAACATTGTGGCTAGTAATTTGGTCCATGAATTCAAAGAGTCTCTTCAAACATGACACATAGCTTTCTAATATAAAATAAAAGATTCTGAGGCCCAGAAGCGCATCTAGAAACCATTTCCTGGAATCCTGAGGGTGATTTGTCTGCTTCTAAAATTTTTATAATTATTGGGAAATGTTGCCGTAGGTTTAATATGACTCTCTGGAATAATCTCAGTGTTACTGCTGAAAAATCGATTTAATACAGGAAATAAGATTTTCTGACCATAGAGTTTCCAGAAAATTCCAGAATATGTCTTCCTAGAAATTTGAACTTAAGTGATGTTCTTGTGTTATTTCTTTCTTTGTAAAATGGTTTGATAAAATGACATCCTCCTACGCAATTTTAAATCAGTCAATACACAGACTCACTCAAACAACTTTAGTTGTAGCTGTATTTTTCCATTTCTATATTTACATGTAGTTGATTCAACTTTTAATTACAAACATTCACTTACATTTTCTCTTATTAGAGGTCTTTCATCCTCTGAAAACCATTATTTCCTTATTAATTTCCCAGTGGCTTTCGGCAATTTCGAGCTGTGGCAATGACTGTGTGAATGAACAATCTTTATTGTTCGTGGTTTTATAATGGAGAAAAACACTTTTGATATACTTAAAATGCTGATTATTAGATGAATTCTAAGGAACAGTCATTAACTTTGATGATACACAGAATAACGTCTTAGAGGGTCCAGTATATTCCAAAACCCAGGGATTATAAAAGTGAAGATGTGTAGCTTGCTTTCATCAAGCTTTGCAATAATGATGAAAATAATCGAACACTTGTTATGTGCCAGGCATTTATGCGTTTCTGTAACAATTATTTAAAAGATGCCTACAAAATGTGTGACATTGCCAGCTGGGTGCTGGCAATTCAAGGATGAGCAGGAATAAGTATGTTCCTCCTTTCACTGGTCGTGGCCTCCAGGTTCTCACCCAAGTGTGTGCACAACTTCAAACTAAGGAAAGGAGTAGAAGTCTATGAGCAACTATAACAAAGCAAAGTTACCTTCAACCTAGCAGAAATCTCAAAAGGCTTCCCTGGGAAGTTCATAGTTGGACTGAAGTCTAAGAGTTGGCTCTGGAAAGAACAGGAGAGAAAAGAGAAGGAGAGGGGAGGAGAGAGGTGGAGAGGAGAGAGAGGGGGAGGGAAAGGAGATGGGTCAGAGATCTTATATCATATTTAGAGCAACACTTCCATGGCTCACCCAGTCATACCCAGAAGGGTGCTTTACTAATCCACTAGGTGGCTTCTAAACTGATCAAGTTGACAAATAAGCCTAGCATCACAAAATTGTTCTGGTTTACAGCAGTGTTTCTCTTCAATCTCTTGACTAGCAGAACCATGTTGCTGGGAGACAGGAGACTAAAAGTCCAAATCTCCAGTATGCAGCCAAGACCATTTCTGTGGGTGCATGATATAAATTTTCTTTATATTCTTTGCCTATATGGACCTTTTTTTTAAAAAATCTATTGTTTTGGGGCAGTTTTATGTTCATAGGAAAATCAGATATTTCCTATATCTGCCCTTCACATGCACAGCCTCCCCGACTACCCCATCCCCCTTCACTGTACAGTTTTTGCCATCAATGAACCTGGATTGCCCCATCATCATCCTGCAAATTCCACAGCTTCCGTTAAGGCTCACTCTTGGAGTTGTACATCAGGCGGACACAAGGTTAAAGTGAGATATGTCTGTTGTTATAGCATCCTCCAGAGCAGCTCTGCTGTCTTAAAAATTGGGGCTCCTTTGCTTCACCATTCCTGCCCCATAATCCCTGGCAACTACTGATCTTTCTACTGTCTCTATCCTTTTGCCCTTTCCAGTTTGTCATATGCTTGGAATCATACAGTATGTAGCCTTTTCAGAGCCCCATTTCTCACATGGTAATATGCATTTGGAGTTCCTTCATGTCTTTTTGTAGCTTGATACATTATTTCTTTTTAGTGCTGAATAATATTCCATTGTCTGGATGCATCTATAGATTTTTATGCACCCCAGGTGATTCCGGTGTGTAGAAGGTGAAGCCCGATGGTAGGAGATAAACGTGGCTAAATGTAGAAGGTGAAGCCTGGTTGGAGGAGATGGGTCACTGGAAACATGACCTGGAAGGCTTTATCTCCTTCCCTCCTCCCTTGAACTCTGCTTCCTGTCTGCCATGCTATAAGCTATTCCTCCTCTGCCATGCCATTCTGTTTTTGAGCCAGCTGACTATGCTCTGAAACTTCTACACACCATGAGCCAAAATTAACCTTCCTTTCTTACAGTTGTTAGTGTCAGGTAGTGTGTCATAGCAATGAGAGAGTAACTAAGACATGCACCTTAGACGATTTATTTAATCTCTCACTCCTCAGTTTACCTAAAGTTTACCCAGGTATAAAACAATCATGGTAGTGATAATCACCTTGTCCTGAGAAGTTAGTTCCAACAGATTATTTAGAACAAATGAAGATAGTAAAAATGTCTTGTTTTTGAGATGCTGGGAATATAAATACATCAAAGAAAGTCCTTCATTACCTAGTTATGCCTGAGAAGGATTAGTTCCTGCTTTGAATTGGTTGTACGGAATGCTGGGGACTTATGTGTGCTGACTGTGCATGTCAGAGTGATTGGTGTTCTGGAAGCTGACCACCATCCTGGGTTGGGGGTGCTTCCCTCCACTTCTGGCCCCAGTGCCCTATACCTCTCAGCCCTGAGCTACCCAACCCTGTCTCCAGCCTCAGGATGTGTTAAATTGAACCAATCTCTTCTCGATTTGGTGGACATGAACTTCACATACCTATCCTGAAACTGCAACTGTTTATTATTACTAATGTTGATGATGTTGTTGTTGTTGGCATTGCTATTTTACTTCAGCTTGCTTATACTTAATCATCCAGGCTAGGAATTGTCAAGAAAGACCTGAAGAGGTGTTTGAGGAGCTGTGGTAGAGCTGGTGAGCATGGTCTGCACCTTTGCTGTCCCTGTGATGGGAGCTGTTGCTAATTTGGTGTTAAAACAATTGGCTGCAGAGGACTTTGAACCATAGAATGTGTCATCTCAGGAACAAAAGAGGCTGTAATACCTGAGTGGCCAAAGGACAAAGAGAGAGCAGTGCACAGTCTAAGCAGCATCTGGGAGGCTGCTTCAACTTCGCGGATGTCCTTCGTTTTACAGCAACAAGGAAAGAGGCTGAATTCTGTGTAGCTTCAGTAGTAAGAAAAGGGAAAGAGGTGCATTATTTTGTAGTTGTGAGCTTTTAATTTTTAAAGAATAGACTTTTATCAATAAAATTACGATTGCGGGAATTGGTTAATAAGAGACATGGCCCAGCATGATGAAGCAGAAGTGGGATTTCAGCTCTCAAGAGGCTGAGGGAAAAGGATAGTGAGTTCAAGATCAGCGTGAACCACAGCCCAAGACCCTGGTAAGAAGAAAGAAAGAAAGGAAGGAAGAGAGAGAGAAAAAAAAGAAAGAGAGAGAGAGAAAGAGGAAGAAGAGAAGAGAAGAGAAGAAAGAAAGAAAGAAAGAAAGAAAGAAAGAAAGAAAGAAAGAAAGAGAAAGAAAAAAGAAAGAGAGAAAGAGGAAGAAGGAAGAAAGAAAAAAGAAACAAAGGAGAGAGGGAGGCAGGGAGGTGGGAAATTCTCAATAACATAAAATTGAGATGAATTTGAATAATTAAGAACTGTATTTTTAGACGTGCTGCATGTATCCATAAATCACGTGAAATGTATTGATCAACTTATTAATATATTTAGCTAATATTTGTTTACTAATGTTTAGCTATGTGTGCCAAGAGCAATAAAAAGAACTGAAGCAGACACAAAAACTATAACATAAAATAGAAGGATAAAGATCACATCAAACTGCAGACCTCATTTTCAGCAGCCTGCATCTGGACCTGGAAGAGGGAGTAGGAAGAGCAGAAGCCCAGCCAGTGTGAGCTGGATGGATGACTGAATGAATGAATGAGACACAAAGCAGGAAGGAAAATTCCACAAAATTCCTTCCACAACAACAATTAACAGTGGTTCTCTGCAAGTCACATACTTTGCACGTCTCCAAGAAAACCTAGAGTACCATAGTCCCAAATATTTCCAAAAATAAGAGAAGAAACATGAGAACAAACATATACAGAAAACTTTTCATAGAGTGGTGGCTTATTTGCAGTGGAATTTATATTCTAAATAAATTCATGAAAAGTGACTCACATGTACAAGTGCCATCTGACATGAAGCATCCAGAGTTCACATATTTTTTCTTAACTCTTTTAAAACATTTCATACAATGTTTTAAGATGAATATAATGGATTGTCATGTATCTGCCAGATAACTTTTTAAATATCTTTTTCTGTGTTTTGCATCCATGAAAAATCACACTGTGGGTTCATAAAATGCTTCCTTGACCCCATTTCACTGTCCCTCTCAGTAACCAATATCCAGGATTCCACAGATGCCTTTCTCGTGATTTGATATTTGATTATGTATGTGTATGTGAAAATAATATATGACTTTATTTTCTGCTTTAAACCATATAAATAATGTATAATACCATACAGCTTCTTTTGCAACCTCCTTTGTTAGAAGTGTGATTTTGAGATTTGTATATATATAAATCCATGTAGTTTTCATTTATCTATTTTAATTGCCATAAAGAAGATGTGCTATAGGCGTACACCACTGTTTTCCTAGGGACTATTTAGGTGATTTCCAACTTTACTGCTATTACCAACCATATCACTTTGAATGTTCTTGTATAAGTTTCCTTGCTTGTGTGTGCAAAATTTTTCAAAGGCACATACTCAGGAATAGAACCATTGGGAAAAACAAGTCCACTTGAAAAGCTGTTTTCCGAAAGATCTGTGCCATTTACAATAGCACAGAAGTGTTCAGTATTCCCATCGCTCCACCTCCATCAAGCGTGGTACCAGAATTTGACTAATCTTACTTATGTGAGGTGGTTTCTCCTTGTTTTCTTTCTTTCCTCATACTACAGTCTTCCTTTCCTTCTACTACCCTGATATAATTTTGAAGGTCTATTGGAAAGTATCTTGGAAATGCACATCATGACTTTCATGTATAAAATATATCCTCTACCTTTTCCGGGTAGCTCATCCACTTATTCATATATAATCAGGGCCAGTTTAGGTACTGAGGAAACAATGACCAAGTCTTACTTCTTACTGCCTAAGCATTCATGATATGCAGCAGAAGACAAACACGCAAACACCTAGGATGGGATGCTTATCCATTATTGATTTATCAGGGAAAGAGAAGGAAATCACAGAGAGACAGTGGGGGGGGTAACTCTTTTAGAAGCCTAAGAAGACTTCCTACAGAATTCAAGGTAAGTAGGGAAGAGTGAACATAGTCATCTAAAGGAGATAGTATTTTTCTGTCATACAGACAAGATGGGTGAGATCCAGGGAATTTTTCTAACCTAGCTGAATAGGAAAACTCAGATAAGCAAGGAATCAAACCGACTTCTTCGGCTCCACAGTCCCCCCACCCCTCACACACACACACAAAAGACCACCGCACTGTTTAAGAAATTTTTTGTCTGGTCTCAGAGTCCTGTGGAGATGGACTGTGGGAGGTCTGAGAGCCCGCCTGCCACAGGCGACACCCTTGCATCTGGTCAGCTCACACGTCATTTGTATTTTCAGTTGATTGCTGCCCTTCCACCACAGTTATATTGTTCTCTTTCTTAATTTCTTTCTTTCTTTCCTTTTCTTTCTTTCTTTGTTCCTTCCTTTCTTTCTCTGTTTTCATTTCAGAAAAATACTTTGTGACTGCTGTAGCAAAAATTGGCAGTAGAGCAAACGTCCACTATGGCCCTCCTTCTGTTCTAATCCTGTTCAGGTCAGATGGTGGAGGGCACTGGCCACCACTGAGAATGCTTAGGGACTGACCCTGGTGACACTGTAGGACTTGCCACAGAGGACAGTTGCTGTGCTGTTTAATCTGAGGGGGAGGATTCTGGCTACTGTGTTAAGAACAGAGAGAAACTGGACAAAAGAAGAAATGAGGACAAGTAGGACACTGTTGCAAAACTGGACAAAAGATGATAGTGCTTTGGTCCAGAGTGTCTTCAGAGGGAACAGTTGTCCTGAATCTATTTTAAAGGCTGAATCAACAGATTCACTGATAGATTGAATATAGGTTTTAAGAGTAAAACTGAATCCCTTCCTGATTTCCTATTCATTCCCAGAAAATTAGTGACCAGAACAGTGAAGCTGGTCTAATTAAGAACAGACACCTAATTGTGGGTACAACTCCCGATGCTAACTGTCCTTTATATGGGAGACAACGACTATACCCTGTGCTGGCCATTTATTGTCAACACTAAACCACCAAACTCCACAAAAACTGTGGGCTGGGCATTCAGATGAAACAAGCAAAATCATGAACTACATGTAAACTGTGTCCCAAGTCTTCAAGGAGCAGCTAGGAATAAAACATGATTCCTGTTTTAGAAGAGTGAACAACAGTCTCAAAGAAGGGACAAATAATAAGCAGACTGTCACACCTCAGCCCACTGGGGCCTTGGAAAAGTGGGAAAGTGGTTGTACTCAGGTTGAGTCTAACTCGGAGAGGGGAGGGTGAGGAGGAATAGAAGCCCAGGGAAGAATACTTAGGTGTGGGGTTGGACTGGGCTCAGAGCCTGGGCTACATCTCTTTACCAAAATACCTGGAGGAAGGAAGACCATATGGCATTAAAGGGCGAGCAATGGACAATGGACTTTTGAGACCCTGCACAGATGGGCACAGAGTTGCTTTTTCAAATTGTCTGATCAAGGCTTGGGTGCCCCACCTCCACACCCATGAAGATTCCATCTTGCTGACCTTGATTTCAGGTAAAGAGTCAAGAAGTCTCCAAAGTTTTCTAAAATTTTAAAATTTATTTTTTAAAAAGACACTTACTGTGCTTTGGATAGTGTTCTAAGCCCTTTACAAAGAACAATTAACTTTGTTTCTAGAATGCCCATTGGAGCTAAGAATTACTGTCAACCTGTATTTCAGATAAGAAAACAGAGGTACTGGAAGAGGAACCCTAGCTGATTTTGAACAATGAGTAGATGCCTGAAGGAGATTGAAACCCAAGCATTCTTCTCAGGTCTCAGTCCCTGCATCTTGCTGCTGCCTCTGTGTTTAACATCCTGTTTGACCCTGGAAGGCACTCTTCTAAGGGCAACTAAACCTTGAAGCTCCACCCTAGCAGGAGCGCGAGCTTACTTGCGTTATCTTGAGAAGATGGTGTTTTAAGGCATCCCAATCAAGGTGCCAAAGGTCTGCAACTCAGGAGAGAGGTCTGAGCTGGAGCTATGGAGTCAGGAGTCACTAGGGTAAAGCAGTCACTGGGGCCTCCATATATCTGTTTCCCCAGTTTGCTCTAATGAATTACCACACATCGGAGGATTAAACCATTAAGAATTATTCTCTTGATGGTTGGAAGCTGAAGGTCCCCAATCAACATGTCAACAGAGCCAGTTTCCCTGGAAAGGTCTAGGAAACCCTGTTTCCTTGCTTCTTCCAGCTTCTGATGGCTCCAAATTGTGGTCCCTCAACTCTAATCACTGTCCCCATCTTCACATGGTCACCATACCTCTGTGTCTGTCTGTCCTCTCTTCTTATTAGAATATCCATCATTGGATTTAAAGTCCATTCTAAATCTAGTTCGCTACAACCTTGTGATCTTTACATTAATCACACCTCAAAGGGCCATCTTTTCAAATACTTTGCATTGATAGGTTCTGGCAGTTAGAACTTGGATTTATCACTTGCAGGGACACTGCTTTAACCCACTGTGATGGACATGCTTGTCCTAAGACAGTCTTGAGTAAAGAGGCAATTGGCCCTGGAGCAGAACAGTGGGGAAGATTCAGTCCTGGGACAACAGACACATGAAGAAACCCAGAGAGGAGACCCAAAAGAGGACAACAAAAAGGATGAGAATGAGGAGAGACACTTGGAAACTTCAGGAAGAGGAAAAACTTTTCCACACAGAAGAGCAAAGTGGGAAACAATGTCAATACCAGAAAAGTGCAGGACATTTATAGTGAGGAGGTTGGGGTGACCTTCGCAAGGACATTTTTTTTCCAACTTGGCTGTAGTGATAGGAAAATGGAACAGCAGGGTGCTGGCATCCCTGGCATCCTGTCCTATCACTTGCAAGCTGTTAAATGGCATTATGCACATTAGAAGCCTCAAAAAATCCAAATGAGGACACTCATATTGCCACATTCCCAGAGCCTCCAATGTCCATATGAGTGTATTTCGCATTAATTCTCTCACACATAATATATTGAAGTGGCAGATAAATGAATGTCTATGTCTATATAAGGTAATTATTTTAGATGACAATATTTTGACTTTCCATTTCCTTTAAATTAGTTTTACATGGTAGGGGGCCAATTCCCATTTTAGAATTTGTCCACAAGCTATTTTAATTGTGCCTTCAAACATAGATGTTTGTATTTTGTGTCAAAATTCAGCAGTGATTTGATTTAAAAACATGATCTTTCTTCAGTTTGTGGAATTTCACTACTGTTGCTTACACCAATATCGATTGTGAGACAATAGTGCATTGTGCTGATCTTAAGGGGGTCTGATGCTTTAAAATTGCCTTCTTTTTATCTGTTCATGGAAAATAAGAATGTAACTTTCCTTACTGTTACCAGAGTTCGTTTCAATTAAGTCTTAATGAGGAAAACTGAGACAAATGGGTTCTTGAGCATTTCCTCTCAGACGTCTTAATTTTTTTAAATTCACTTACAGAGTTAGACTTACCATGTTGCAATTATTGCATTTTATGCTTGGAAATTTCACCTGAATTGCGTATGGTGCGTGCCAGAGGCAGTCATGTGCTTCAGGGTCTAACACGTGTCATCATGCTATCCATCTAAATCTATAATCGGAGAAGGGGCATGTTGGAAAGGTGAAAAGTATCATTTGTCACCACATTCCTGGGGAGAGATGGCTGGGTTTGGGGATTTAGGCAGAGGGCAGTTTTTCTTCTCATTAGCTGCCTTATTTGTAACTGCAAGGTCTGGCAGAAACATGGACTTAATAACCTTCAAGTTTTTCTGCATCTATATAAAAAGTTGCATGAAATTTTGGCAAATCATTGTCCCTAGGAGGGTATCAGAAATATTTTTACTGGTAAATACAGAATAGCCACTCTTTGGGAGCTCTCAGCTGAATTAAATATGTAATTGGAGTGGACTTACCCAGAATAAGACTTTTATGCTGATCATGTACACATTCTAATGATTCTGAGCCTTCCCTTGGAATGCCTCTGCAATTCTCCTTGAGTAAAAGTTGGAGGGAAAGTGCCAGCCACGCTGTAACATCCTAATGGAGTGCAAGAGATGCCTTTTGTAGTTTGATACAATTATCTATTTATGCACTATGTCTTTGCATGCACTGTGAGGACCTTGCTTCTGTCAAAAGCACTGGAAGTATCTTTTCTGCATCTCTGACTAACAGGAGACTGAAGCAAAGGAGGGAAGGAGGAAGGGAGAGAGGGAACAAAGAAAGGAGAGAGGGAGAGAGGGAAGGAAGAAGACAAAATTAGACAGTAGTTTTCTTTCTTGTAACTTCTTCACTATGGTCTCAAAGCCTTAAATCTTGCTTAGTGGATATCCTGCTTCCTCTTCCCTTACCCATACTGACTGCTCTCTCTGTATCCCTTGTCCCATCTGTTCGCTTGGAGATCTTATTTCAACCCAGTCTCCAAAATGGTAAGCCTTGGTTTATATTCCTAGCTCTGCCCCCTGTGGAGTGGAACCCATGTCTCCAGCTGCCGACTCAACACTTTTCTCGGAGGTCTTGTGCTTACCAACTCCATCTTGCCCAGAGCTGGGCTATCTGTGCCACCCTTACCCAGGCTGCCCTTTCCTGCACACCTCAGACCAACATCCTTGGGCTTTTTCTTCCCCTCTTTTTGTCTCCAAATCTTTGGCTCTGTCCTGAGCCCATCTGCCCGCCAGTTCAACAGCTCTCCCGTTTCCTCCCACTGTGTCCTCCAGCCAGCAGCTGGAGTCTTTGCTTCAAGCTTGCATTGAATGGTTGCCTTCAAATTCTCCACTCCCCAACCACAGGATGCAATCTTTGATCTGTCCCTTGGCCACAAGTAAACCTCTCGGCCAGCTCCTATAGGTCTTCCCAGCCCTCCATCACTGTCTCCTGCCACCTGCTTTTCTATGCCAAGCATGTTCCCTGCCTCTAGCCTTTCAATTTGTAATCTCCACATACTTGACTGCTTTTTCCTTGGTATTCACAGAATCTTCTCCTAGCGACACTTCAGGTCCCCCACCTGAGGTTTCCTAGAAGAAATAGACAGCATGTACACAAATGCAGGCACAGGAGTCTTATGATCCTTTTATTTTTCCTCCACCAAACTTAACATTTCCTGCCCTCAGTATCCAGGGCATTGGTTCCAGGATCCCTGAAGATACAAAACTGAGAGCATTCAAGCCCCTTGTATAAAACATATTTGCGTATAACCTATCCGCATCCTGCTGTATACTTTCAGTCATCTCTAGATTACTTACAATACTTAAGGCAATAAAAATGATACGAGATTATTGTTATTGTACTGTTTAGAGAATGTGACTAAGGGGAAACTGGTATATGTTCTGTCAAGAAACAATTTTTTTCAAATATTTTTGATCTGTTGCTCTTTTAGTCTGTGGTTGCTTAACTAAGCAAATGCAGATCCTATATGTGCAAAGGGCCACTCTATGTATTTACTTATTATTTCTATCTCTCCTTTAAATCGTAAAACTAATGAAAGCAAACGTATAGCACAGTGTGTGGATATACTGGGTGCTGAGTCATTGTTAAGAGAACAAAAGAGAGAAATGATAATTGAGAGAGGGGGAAGAGAAAAAATAATAAGTTCTTCAAGAATGTCTACAATTTAATAGCAGGGCTAAGTCAGTTTAGATTTCAGTCTTAGATTGCGAAGTCCAAAAGGAACCTCTCTCTCAAGGCTTCCACCCACACACAGGTCTTCTTTGTATGGATGAAAAACCATCATCCTGCCCCTGCCATCCTGACTGTGTTACAGTCTTGATCAGATCAACCAAACCCTTTTCTCCCTCCAGTTGACTCAGAAAAGCTCTTCTCCCAATCATCACATGGCTAGAACCTCAGCAAATGTCACCTCACACAGATCTTTGCCAAGCCTGCTGGCCTTTTTCTATTACAAAACCCTGTTTTGTTTTCTTCATGTCAGTTACCAATAGCCAAGATGTCACTCTTTTGTTGCTCTCACTAGAGGATGAGCCTCACGTAGGCAAGCCCTTGGACTGTCTTGCATATTGCTTTTTGCCAAATGCCTCCACATCTGACTGGCACACAATAGGTGCTCAGTCTTTGTATTAGTCAGCTTCCCATTCACTGAAACACAATGTCCAACACCCAAAACTGAACGGACAAGAGATTAATTCGGCTCACAGTTTCAGGGGATGTGGTTACCAGGCAGGAACACCATGGCAGTAGGGCATGGTGGAGTAACGTGGCTTCAGCGGGTGAGAAGCAGAACAGGGGAATGGTGCCTGAGAGGAAAGAGCCAGTAAGGACATAGTACCCTCTTTGGCCCAACCAGCTATGGCCAGAAACATGCTTTGCTAGTCTCCTAGGTAGCTCCCAAGCCAATCAGGCTGCTAGACTTAGGTATCCATCATAATCCTTGCTTTCCTAAGTGAATGAATAAATGAGGCTGCCATCTGGGGCATGGACCTTGTTATGCTCACCTCCGTGAATGCAATTGCAAAGGACTGTTTATGGATTTCTTGCCTTGTGTATGATAATATGAGCACTTGGAAAATGAAAGAGACTGCCACGGTTTTTGCCAGAAAGCTCTCTAAGATGTTCAAAACATTGAGAGACAGAACAGCTGAGAGATCAAATAGCTAACCACCAAAGCAAACCTGGCTGGGTAAATCTATGTCTATTTGGACGAAACATCCAAGGTTGGACTTCCCACCCACTCTCTAAGGCAGCAGCTCTGCGCATGCCCATCAGCTGTGAGTGATACCATGTGCAGTAGCCATATTGCCAAACTTTCCATATCACTGGTCTTTAATTTGTCCACACAGCACTTTCTCTTTCACTAGATTCTGATGTTTCCTTGTGGAGCCGAGGAATGAAGCAGTAACCAGCATGTTACAAGCTGCAAACACCACATGGGCTTCCTTCCCGGCCCCACAGCCCTTACCTGTGATGCCCTGCAAATGTGACACACACTGAATGTCATCCAAAGGTTCAGGAACCATGACAATGTGTTGCTAGCCTTCACTGGCTTGATGCCTGCATACAACTGCAAATACTCAGGCTCTGTCATACAATAAGTGCCTTTTTAAAGTTTAAAAATTAATCATGTTAGTCAGTGTTCGTGGTACTGACTTATTGGCCACTGCTATTTTTTATGCTGTTGCTCACCCAAACTTTCACATAAAGCATAGGATTTTTCTTAAACAGATATAGGGCACTATGTAAATTTTTGCATTTTCTTAATTTGGAGTAATTGTGTCAAAGTTGCCAAAGACTAAAAAACCAATTTGGAGAATCATCTGACATTAAATGATGTCACTACTAAAATCAGCTAACCTGCTTTGGGGTTTCTAAAAATATTCCAAGCAAAGTGATCCTTTGTCATAGGTTTTTTTTTTTTAATTTCACTTTTTTGTGCCCCATTCTTCTTGCAGGTAGTTTCTTTTTCTAGTAGTTCCCACATCTATGTCCTCAGGAAACTTACAATCATGTGGGAGAAGAAAACACCACTAGTAAATAATTCCAAAACACTCTCAGTCAGAATTCCAATTGAATGTCCATTAAAGCTGAAGCATGAATTGGAGAGGGCAATCTCATGGAAAATGATACTCAAAAAAAAAGTCACAATTTCCACAACTATAGTAGCCCAGAATACATAATTGCATTTGGCTTAAGTCAGAGAAAGCGTTCTTTGCCTTGCAAAGTCCAGTGTAGGATGAGTAGCCTTCTTCATCTGGAAAACTTGATGCTAAGATTGCAGTGTCAGAGAAATAAACAATTATTACTTCAGCCTGAAGTAAGATATCATGTCTGTCCCCAGCCCATTGGCCAGAACTAGTCACATGATTCCAACTAAACTTCAAGGAAAGCTAGGAATTAAGCCTCTGCTGAACCTTAACCACTGTGATTTTTTTTTTCTTTGTTGGACTCCTGTTTTGCTTCCAGCTGAATATTTGATGAATACTCATTTTGCTACAATAATGGTAGACTTATTGAGTTTGATTGAATTTTTTTCTTGTTGGATAAGGGATATAGCAGTGGAATCCTGAACTCTAAATGAAAAGATGATTATTTATCCACTGTCTTGTAGGGTAGCTGAATAAATTTGGCACACATTTATGTAAGCCATGGGAAGCTAAACCATTTTTTCCATAACATGGGGATAACATTACCCTGCTTGATCTACTTTGCAGGATCAAGTGACATACTTTAATGTGTGTGGATGTATTTGATAAACTGCTAGGTGCTGTGCAAAGTTGTTCTATTATCATCTTCACTGCTAAGAATACAGCTGGGCTGCATGCTTCTGGGTATGTGGGAGGGATCTTTCATTTTGCAGATCATATGCAACACTCAGCAGTGAGCTCACAAAATCAGCCTTTGTGCTTCCTTGATGCTAAAAGAAAATAAACCAGGGCTCTTTCTTAGATCTTTGTTCCAGGCCCATCAGCATGATCACACTCTCCCCTTTTGTCCCGTGGTAATGGGGGGTAGAAGTCCTAAGACCTAAACCAAGCAAGTGGTTTGGGTATGACTCTCAGTCTGGCTCCTCTTAGGACGCTTTCAAAGCCAGCTCCTCAGTCACCTAAATACCCAGGAGCCCCAAGGCTTAAAGAGAGAGAGGGATGATGTAAATTAAAGAACCCTTAAGAATTTGACTTGCTTTTCCTAGAGGAAACTCCTGTCAAGCCTAACTGGTCTGATTGTCCTTGCTACTACCCTGTTTCTTTTCTCAAAAATGTAGGTAGAATAGATGCTTTAGAATGTGTGCCTTGTAGGGACAGAAGACAGAGGAACCCACTGTAGTCCTGCTCCATTGCTGACCAGTTGACTGCCCAAGGCATTATATGTTTCTGTACCGTGATTTCAGTACCATTGAAGAAGGAAAGGGGATCCCTTGCAGAAACTCAGTGTTGCTGGGAGAAATTAAGGCTGTTACTGAGTTACTAAAATCTCTAGTCCACATAATACTGGAAAATACGGGCCCAGGATGAGCTCAGATCCCATGAGGTGCCCTGTTCCCAAAGCCTCACCATCCTCTATTTCAAACACTAAAGTCTCCCAGTGAACAAGGAAAGGCGGGAGAACCTAGCAGGCCCTGAAGGGTTTTTTAAAAATGCTTTGATTTTAAATATAGTTCACAGATCCATTGTTTACTCCTGAATTATCCTTTTTCAGAAAGCATATCTGTATCTATATCTTCATAAAAAGAAACTAATGGAATCTGCATATTTCCAAGATGTACACATCAAGCAAATTGTGACCCAATGAAAACTAAGTGATCTTTTTTCTTTCTTTTCTTTTTTCAGACTTTCTTCTCTTTTTTCCTTTCTTTTCTTTTTTTATAGTTTTTTTTTTCTTTGTCATTTGGGGCAGGGGAAGGCTTGATCTTTCTAAGAGCCTGAGTTTTTAAAACACCTTCTTATATGAATAAGGAAGAATGTAAAGGAAAACTAAACAATGACAAGGAAAGTCCCTCTTTCCCAAACAAAACACAGACATACAGACACACCTATGTGCCAATCAGAAAAGTGTAAATCTTACACAAACCTCACAAAAGGTGTTGTACCAAAATGAATACACAGAAAAAGTAAAGCAAGTAGCATCACGATTATGGCAGAGCACCTGCCACATGCCAGCACCCCAGAGGAACTAACACTGTACATACATCACCTGTTTGCTTTACAGGACAGCCCCGAGGCGGGCTTCATGCCACTGACAAGGAGGATGGGTAACTGGTCTATGGCCACAAAGGCAGCAAACGGTGAGTGAGATTAGCAGTAGGCAGGTTTGACTTTAACCTAGTGCCCATCCTTCCAGAAAGTTCTCTGCAGCCCCACCACCCTTTTCTAGCCATTCTTCATCTACTGTCTCGTCCAAATTATGTGACTCCTCAAAACTACATCCCTAGTTGTTTCCCCTACAACATCCCATCCACTACCCTGGTCCAGCTTCCATATACACATGGCAAACCAAGTTCCTCAGATATGCACACTGAAGCATAAGTAATCAAGTGCTCCCTTCCCAGCCACCTGTGTCCCCATAGCAGCCCTGTTGCCATGGTCACATCCAGCAGGGACAGAAAGGGCTGATGCCTGCTGTTTCTAGGAAGTATATCTGTACCTAGAATGTATATAGAGAGAGGAAATGAAGGGAACCTATGTGTTTCCTTCTGGAAGTACAAAGGAAGCCATTTGTTACTTAGCGAAAACTAAATCACAGTCTCTTCCTTTCTTTTCCTTTTTCACACTGTCTCATAGGCTTTTTTGCTTTGTCATTCAGGAGGAAAACACAAACAAAACCTTTTGTCATTCACCATCTTGGCTGTTCTTCTTGTGCCCAGCATGGAAAACAAAAAGCAGTGTCTGGGAGAGACCTGCCATCCACTAGGGGATATATGTCACCCTCCATGGTGTGAAACTCCTTCCCACTTTCTTTTTGCCCTTGGGATTGGGTTTTCATTCTGTTCTATTCATTTGTTTTTGCAAATGGTACTTCAATGTCCATTCCCAAGATCCCGGCCAGAGACTTTCCCCTCTCACAAAAATCAGTGAGTAGGAGTCTGGATTCTTATTCTCTCCTCATTCAGTTCCTACCTCTGCCATGTGCATGCTTGGACCCTAGAAAAAGCACTTGCACATTCCGATGTTCATGTATCTTTGTCTATACGTGATGCATCTGTCAGCTTCTTGTTGCTGCAACAAACTACCTCTCTCGTACACAGAAGGAGAGGTTGATTTGGGCTTGTGGTGTCAGAGTTTCTGTCTGTGATTGGCTGGCTCCAAGGCGGAAATATCATAGCACAAGGGCATGGTGGAGGGAAGCTGCTCACCTCGTGGCAGCCAGGAAGCAGAGAGGATGTGACAACCAGAGAGACTCCCTCAGAGGCTCACCCCCAAGAAACTGCTTCTCCAACTGGACCCCACGTAACTATCAACTTGTCAGTAAACTAATCCAAAAGTTTCATCTCAGAAGACTTGAGACTTTTGGGCACATATTAAACCTAGTAGTAATAGCAAAAACTACTTTAAAAGGAGCTATGTATGAGAGAGTCCAGTACAATATTAAAACCACTCAGATAGTTTTCCTATTACTGTGCAGCATTTGTTAGAATGTCTATCTAAATCTTCTAATCTCAGCTGTGTTATTTGCTCCCCAGAAGCCTTTGTCACCACAGCCCCTCTGCCCAAGACTAGGCTGGATATCCTATCCTGGTGTGTTCCATCGTTCTTTCTTTTCTCCCCACTCCTTTGTATCACTCAGTTGGGATGCGTCTGCCTTATTTATTTCATCTAGCACAGAAGCCAGAAGACAGGATGTAAACACTCAAAAGTTATTCATTAAATGAATGAATGTAAGGAGAGCTTGATGTCTCTGACATGTTCCAGAACCCAAGAACTGATCAAGTACTTGAGGCCAGTGAAGACTGAGAGTACCATGCCATGACACCTGGCATTGTATACCCTAACCTGCCAGGTGTCCAGTGGGAAGGGATGGTCACACCTAGGTTCTGTCCTCCGTTGAGTCCCAGTTGTCCTGTTATGTTGCATCATGACCTTCTACCTGAGAAAGTCCATGGTGGCCTCTCTTTCTTAGTCATCCAAAGGATTTTCTTTTTAGAGCGAGAAATCATGGCCAACCCTCCCCTCATTCAACATAGAAACCACGTGCCCAAATCCCACGTGGCCAGAGAAAGTCTTGACTTCTTTAAGCCTATCAAAACAAGACAGCCCTTCGTCAATTGAGGGAGAATTGAGACTGGCACAAAACCTAACATCAGGCTCGATGAGATTATGATTCTCATCCTGACACATTCCTGGGTAGTCATTTGGGTCTGGGCTCCAGGACAGGGTGAGTGTTCTGCTACTGCAAACATTTAATACCAGCCTGGATCGCTGAGACCTGCTGTGCACCCAGCTCTCTTTCGTTCACACATTATATCCTCAGGGTCAGACTAAGAGGCGCCCTGGAAATATTCAGGAATCAATAGCTAGGTCTTTGTCAACTCCCAATACATGTCATGGCATTGTCCTCTGCACAAAAGCCCATCAAATTTTATCTAATTTTTAAGGTTTTTATTAAATAGTGGTTAATTTGAATTGTAAAAGAAGTAGGGAAGAAGCACAAAGAAAATATGGCACATATTTCTTCCCTCTAGGTATCACGTCCTGTTTGGAAGAAATATTTACATTCACATATCACAAACTTTTCAAAACAGAAGTTCCATGATCAAAGAGCTGAATGATAAAATTTTATGTTTGAATCTCTGTTAATGGAAAATTGTTGATCTATACAAATGCCAATTTTGATTTACAGATAAAGGAAAAAGTTAAGAAGAGACAAAAGAAATACTTCAGCCCAAATTAGAGAAATCCTATGTGCTTCTCTTGAGACTTCACATTAGGCACTGAGAAACCCTGCAGCTGAGACATTTATTTATTTTAAAGCAGTCAATATATTAACCCAACTTTCTTCAGCCTTGAATCTCTTGTATTATTTTTTCTAACACTTATTAGTATCTGTAAATATGCTATAGGGAATACTAATATATACACTTGCCAGGCCCTGGGCTTCTTTTCCTGTTACTCCTTTCCCTGGCAATATCAAGCATCCCCAATCTGGGGACACCTTAATCTTCTATGCATTTGTATCCAATGTTCCTCTCTTTCAGCCCACAACATTTTTTGCCATATTCAAAACCTGCCTCAATGGACCGCCCCCTTTTGGGTGACTCCTTTTCAACTGGCACCCAGCAAAAGGGTATAAATCCCTTCTAGGAGCCAAAGAATCGCAGCCACACAGGTTCTGAGTGATCAAGGAGGGGTGCGGGCACTGGGGGTCCAGTGAGAAGGACCCTGCCAAGGTGATTCTCTTTGTGCTGCTAGGGTGGGAAGCCACAGTGGGCCACTGCCATTTTCTCTCTGTGCCTGTCTATTGTCATGTAGGGGTGGTGTGGGACAGAATAGGTGCTTTATGACTTATGCATAGATCTTATTTATATTTTTGTTTTTCACACTGAATTACAATTTAAACTTTCACTTGTCTGTCTTCATCATAAGGCTTTGAGCTCCTTTAGTTTGGGAACCAGAGCTCATTTATTTCTGCATCCACGGATGTTCACTCCCTGTCCATCTAATTTCTTAGAGGCCCATGGAACCCTTTCTTTCTTTTATGGCTGTGTGAGTCTGATGTAAAGAATAAGAACATAATAGTAATAAAGCTTTTTAAGAGAATAAAACCAAATGAGACAAAATAAAATAGACTTAATCAAAACAAAAGGATGAACATGGTATATGATTTAAAAACAAAATACAAAGAGATCAACTATGGGTACCATAATGCCTCTTGTTATCTTCAAAAGAAATGTCCATATCATCAGGCATAATAAAACTGAACAAAACAGTACAGAACAAAACCAATAAAAACAAAACAATGGACACATTATAGGATTGCAAAGAAGACATAGTAAAACCACAGTGGGTGTCATAGTGAATCTTATTGTCTTCAAAGTAGTTCCTTATCCCATCAGACTTAAATCTATCAAAACAGAATAGAATAAAATCAGTCAAAACAAAACAGTGAAAGCAATACAGGGCTTCAAATCAAGCTAATAGGAAAGCAAGAAATGGCTACCATAATATATTTTATTATCTTTGAAATAGCTGTTCATGCATCAAATCTAATACAAGTAGACAAACTGAAACGGAATAAAACCAAACAGAACAATGAAAACAATATGGGTTTCAAATCATGATAATATATTAACAATGGCCACTGCTTCCCCTTTTTAGACACTTCCTCCCCTTTAACTTTCACAGGATGTATTGTGCATTTTGGATCCCACTAACTGCTTTAGTTTTTAGATTAGCGGGGCAACCCATTATTCACCTAAGTGATTCTAAACCTTTTTACCCCTGAGCATGATCTCAAGTTATATCTCTTTCTCTCTAGAATGTCCTTAAGTATTTTTTGTAGAGTTGGTTTGGTGGTCATGAACTCACCCAGTTCCTCTTTGTCATGATCTTGTTTCTCCATTAATTTTGAAAGAGTTTTACAGGGTATGCTAAATCTGGGTTGGAAGTTATTTTCTTTTAGGGCTTGGAATACTTCAATCCCAAGTTCTTGATTTGATTTGGGTCAAGAAGTCTGTCATAATTCTGATGGGTTTTCCTTTATAGGTGATCTATTTCTTTTCTCTGAAAAATTTTAGGTTTCTGTTCTTGTGTTGAATTTCTGGGATCTTGATTATTATATGTCTGGCAGTAGATCTATTTTGGTTATAGCTGGCTGGAGTTCTGTATACCTCATATATCTCAATATCATTTCCTTTTTCTATGCTTGGGAAGGTTTCTTTAATTATTTCTGTAAGTAGCCTTTGTACTTCATTTGTGTTTACTCCTGTTTCTTCATTCACATTTTTATTCTTAAGTTATAGATCTTCTTGTCTTCTTGTAGACTTTGTATTATTACTTCCTGGTTCCTTGTTATTTTTAAGAGATCTTTCCTTTCATGATCACTAGCTGTAAACCTGTCTTCAAGGTTTGATAATCTATCTTTAGTTTCTTTCAAGCATTTTTGCCAGCTTTCAATGGAGTTTTTTAATTTCCTGGTAATCTCTATGAATCTGTTTCATGTATTCTAAATCTTTTTCATATTCTTCTTCGAAGGTTTCCCTCATTTTTCTATGCTCCTCTATTCTTCCATCTGTGTCTTCTTCTCAACCTTTTAGCTAACATCAAATGCAATAAAGTCTTAGGTTCTGGGCAACACCTGAGATCAGTGTTCTGAGACACAAGTCCAAAAGGTCAATGCAGTATTGGGAAGGGAGGTCTCAGGAGAGATGCTGGGGCTTGGACAAGTAAGTAGCAAGGGAGCCCAGCAGCAGCATCTTCTGGATCTGTCCTAATTCACACCAGGTCCAAAGTCCTCCCTGATGGTGATCTCAGCTGAGTGCAGTGCTCTTCTGAATTCACTCTGGAAAGTGAAAATAGTTCCATCTCATTTTTATTCAGCAAACAGGAAGTTTGGGTTTTTTCTGTGGTAGTGATGGTGCTGGTACTAAAGACTGGACCAGCAACCCAGGATCACTGTCTTCTTCGTCTTCTCCTTCTTCCCCTTCCTCTTTCTTTTCCTCTCCTTCTCCTCCTCCTTCTCCTCCCCCTCCTCCTCCTCCTCCTTCTTTTTTGAGATGGGGTCTTACTAAGCCACTGAACTTTCTAGACTGGGTTTGAATTTGCAGTCCTCCTGCCTCAGCCTCCCAGAGTGTTGGGTTTGCAGGGATGTGCCACCACATTGAGCTTATAAGAATTCTTAGTGTGTGTGAAGATCATGCACGTGAATGCCTTGTTAAGCTGATTGAGGAATACACAAAAACTCAGCTCTGTATTTCAGTGCTCTTTTTCCCATTGCCTGTGACTAACATAGACCTTTAGCAAAACCACTGATGCCAAGATGCATTGGCTCCCTTATCCCGGTCCTGGAGGACAGAATTCATACAAAGCCAGGCCAGCATGTCAGGAAAAGATGGAGGTTGGGGGAAAATTTCCACACCAGCGTAAGATCTAGGTTTCTAAGATCCTAGCTAAGGCATTTTCTCCAGCAAAATAAAATTATCATAGTTCCCTAGAGTTGTAAGATGAAGGCTGAGGTAGAATAAGCACTTTTGAGGACATTAATTATATTTCGTCATGCACAAAAGTCAAACTTACTTCAGCTTAGACTGGGAAATGGGTGCCATCCCTGCTACCACCCTGGACAGGCTGATCCTTGTTATGCAATGGACACCGGGAAGATGGGAGCTGTGTACTGTGCATCATTCTCTGCCTGGCTCTCCACCCCCTAGTGTACGATCATGTACCTTGAAAGCTAAAGTGATGGCACAAAGGCTATGCCGGGATAATTAATAATGCAGGTTCTCGCAAGCTGGATGATATGAATTAAGCTGCTAATTATATTATTATGAATGTAGTTTAGAGTATTATTAGTGCACGAAATATCAGTACTTAAAAGCTTCGCTAGCAGTGAGATTTTTACTTTAGCAAGCATGAGCTGGCCTGTAAGCATTAGATACTCTCTAGCTTAGAGGCATTAAACTGTGTTCCCTTTGAATAAATTTAATTATAAATTTCAACTTCACAGCAATTGTTTTGCAGTAACCCCAAAATGGAGCTGTATGGGAGGGCACCGCCTTTTATGTAAGCACCCATCTGTTCAGCTAGGGTGACGTCCCTCACACAGGGCGATGGATGACGTTAGGGGGATGGGGAAGGAGCTGGCCTCTGTTGGTTCTGCTCTCTTGGGAACAGTTTCAGCTGCACGAAGAAATACAACCACATTCAGACTCACACAAGGATACACTGTAAAGAGTATGATTTGGTTGTACTGTTTGATATCAATTTTTAATTGTTTTATATTTTCATTTCATTCAATTTCATTTAATATTCTTCATTTAATTGAGACATACTAGTTATATTTATGATACAATATACTTCAATACATCTGTACAGTTTGTAATGATCAATTCAAGGTAACTAGCATTTTCCTCTCCTTAAACATGTGTCAGCTTTGTTTAAGTTGGGAACCTTCTAACTCCTGCCTTCCAGTTCTTATAAAATCTGTAATATATTACTGTGAATATTGGGACTTATTCTTCCTACGACCCTGTAGTTTGGTCACTTTTTAGGACCTGTCTGGAGATCTCATCTTGCCCTACTCTGGAGCTCAATGACCAGACTTCTGGGGTCTATTTCCTGTTGAGGTAGTGCCCTCATACACATGATTTTGTGTTTTCCTTTGGGTCCAGGCAGTAGCTATTATTATTTCCATTATCCCAGGCATAAATAACATTGACTTCAGAAATCCTCAGATAAGGCATGGCTACATTTTGGTAATGCTGAGACTTGAGGAGCGCCACACAGCTGTTAGAGCCCTACTGGTATGTGAACCTGTGTCTCACTCCAAAACTCAGGCCTGTGAATTCCATCTAAGGGAGCTGGTCGTCTCTTGAATGAGTCTGAGGGGTTTCTATCCTGGGCCCACTGGAACAAGTGGGCCACCCTAATTTTACCCTCATGACCCCCGACTCTACTCCATCTCCCTAGCTGAGTGAGAGCTGGCATTTATGCAGAGTAGATAGGAGTCTGCTGCTGCCCCCTCCCTGGTAAATCATCCAGCAAATGTCAAAATGGCCCATGGATGGGGCAGTTTATCTGGGAAGGGACACAGTTCCCCAACCACACAGGCCCAAGTCACACTAACAACCCTCAGATCAGTTACCACAAGATGCTGGCACCATAGGTGAAGAAGATGCCTGCAGCGCTGGGCTTGGGAAACCATCTCAGTTATGGTTCAGTACAAGGTGTCATGGAGACAAATAAACAGACATGATATATCAGGGTGACAAGGGAAAAGCAGCGTTTGTCAAACACTTGTCTCTCCAAATAATTTATTTAAGAAGCTCCCTGTGAACCCACCTAAGTTCCCCAGGCTCCAAGACTTTTTACTAATAAAGTTGGAAATATGTTAGTATTAATATAGCTGGCACTAAAGAACAGAAACTAAATGCCTGGAAGTTTGTCAGCTTATTAATCATTCCTTTGTAAGCGGTGTTTTTACTTTCAATGCAGCAACATCAAACCACAGTTCACTGGCTAAAGGCCAAGCTTGCTTATGTGCTGGCATATTACCGTGTGCTGGGTTCTGTGCTTCGCGTCCATTTATTAATGCTGCAGGCTTCCTACAATTCAGTCTAAAAATAGCACCAGTTCTGTGAAAAACACCGCATTTGTGTTTCAACGTGGTAAAGCAACACAGAAGGAAAGGTGTGTGTATGTGTGTGTGTGTGTGTGTGTGTGTGTGTGTGCATGAGTGTGGGTGTAGACTACATTGTGATGCCTACAACTCATAATTTGTTACACCTGAAAACCTTATTGTTTGACAAACTGAAAATTAAAAGAAAAAAATTAGAAGGAAAATGGAGAGAGAAGGATGAAGAGAAAGCTGATTCTTTCACCTTTAAAAACCTAGCTCTGCATAATCTCTGTTTATTTTTAGGGCACAAAATGATCATGCTAAGCTACAATTAAACCTCAGCAAAAGGCTTTTATTAGAGGGCTTTATTCCTAAATGGAACTGGGTTGTCCTCATCTTAGGTCTGAGTTTGCTTTCTCTCATTAGTTAAAATTACAAAGTACTCTTGGAAGAAACTATTGCTTAGGCTATTTCCTTGTATGATGTCACGCAAAATTATCTCCCTTTTGGATGCATTTAGACAAAACTTTCCTTGATCAGATTGTTCCAGTAGTGGGGTTTTCCTAAGCCACATCCCAGACTTGAGGGTATGCTTCCATCTACTGAGCCAGGACAGGACTCAAGTTTGGATCACACCATGACGATTTCTCTAAATCCATGATTTATTTTGGACTCAGAAGAACTTGAACAAGACAGATGACTCTTGAGAAGCCATGTGAGCCTGGGAGAGCTGCCAAGGACACAGGTAAAGAGTGACAGGGGATGCTGTTCATAATCAAAACCAAGAACAGCAGAAGTGATAACGGCCTCATTGTTACACAAATAGAAAAAGTGAATGGTTTGTGTATCTGACAGATCAGGTGTTGGAATTGATGCCGGACTCCTGAGTCATATGTTGTTTGCCTTTTGGAGAAATTAAGGGAAGGAAATGTCATTTTATGACTTCACACATTGATGGTGAAGAGAAATGGTAGACGGGGAAATTGTTGTTTCCTAAGCTGTTTCCGAAAGATACCATTGGAAACCAGGGTTCCAGGGAGGTAATAGAGGCTTTGGGACAGCCCAAACCTGGCCTGAGAAAAGAAGACTTGGCAATGTGCATTTTAATCAACCTTGACTTCAAAACTGTTTGGAGGAAGAGATAACAACTTTGTGATAGCAGGGGGAAGTGGAAAGAATGTGGGCTTTGGAAAAATCCATTTGTTCAACAGTATTGACTGAATCCCTGCTATTTGCTGAGCTCCTCTCTGAGTATGGATCAAAGAATTGCTCTAAAAGTGGCTTCATGACTTACTTGCTGTGGGTTTGGGGGCAAATCACTTAACTTCTCTAAAAAGTACTGGTGATAGAGATGCAGAAAGCTTTTTTCGTTTTTATTTTCTTGTTGTTTTGTTTTGTTGTTTTTCTGGCTTTTTGTTTTGTTTTTGGTCTTTTTGAGACAGAGTCTTGCTATGCAGCTCAGGCTGGCTTTGAACTCATTTTGTAGCCCAATGAGTTCAAGCCTGGCTCAGCCTTGGGACTGTAAGTCTTAATCAGTAACATGTTGTCAAAGATACGAGATAATTTGTGAGTGGAGAGTCACTTAAATATCTGTAAGTTTGAGATTGCTCATCTGTAAAATCAGGGTTTAAGAATTGAAGTCTCAAAATTATAGTGATGTTTAGATAAAGCAACAGAGAAGCTAGTTGTGTGCCAGCTCCCCAGAATAGTAGGTGGCACTTTTAGTATTCCTATCTTGAAGAAAAAGTAAATGTCATGAGAGTCTCCATGAGGATAAATACGAATCTGTGATTTGAGTCCTTGGGCCTTCAAAGCAAGGCTTTATTATGCAAAAGATTCCAAAAGAAAGGAGCTGGCTTCCATTTCACCAGGGCAGCATGTCATGCGAGTACGTTTTAAACTGGAAATAAATTAGCCCCTCTTCATGACTAGGCTCATGATACACTTGATCTCTGTGTGTCCTTGGGGAGGTCACCTTAACTCAAAAGAGGTAAAGGACAACTCTCTGCAGCAGCTCTGCAAACCAAAGTCCTGGATGCAGTTGGAGAATGACATATTGCAAGAGTTTTCCAAGAACTACCCAAGAAGACTGAGAGCAGATCTGCCTGAAAGCACATATCTGATCTCAAAAGGGAAAAATTCACCTCACCAAGTGCCACTCCATGGTGGAAAGGAAAAGACCTTGAGCCAGGAGAGAAAAGAGTCCAACTAGTGCTGGCTGCATCTCTGCAAGGTGACATCGGGTGATCTCTTAAACTCCAGAAGCTGCAGTCTCCACAGCTGAAAAAAACACCCAAGATTATTGGAGCTTTCAAAACAGTAATTTTGAGATCCTTGTCATATCTGCTTTCTGGTTTATAAATAATTTAGAGATCTCAGACTCTATCCAAATGTAGAAGTCTTGTGTGAACTTGTGGTTGTGTTTTCTTGTCTTTCTTGCTGGAAGGCACCTGAGCTATTTCTGCCAATTAAACCAGCCATCTCCAATGAATGTGCTCTCCCCCAACCCCTTGCTCCTCTGGGAGCCTAGGATCCTCTGCTTTCTCACATCTGGGGATTCAGTGTTGCAGTTAGACAAGATAAGGCAGCTGTCAGACACCTCTCTCTCTCTCTCTCTCTCTCTCTCTCTCTCTCTCTCTCTCTCTCTCTCACACACACACACACACACACACACACACACACACATACCCCAAAATAGAGTGGCGGCAGAAGTGACAGCCTATTGGGTCAACTTACTGTCTGGACCAGGAGAAAATCCTCGCACCCTCATGCGTCTTCTACAAAGAACCCTTCCAGGGCCTAGGGCTGCTCCCAACGCGCAGAAACAGTGAGATAAAACCACACAGTAAGCTGGAAAGGGAAGCTCCCCACAGAGACAGAGGTGGGTTAAAACCACCCCTCCCCATCTCTCCTGAGGCTTTGAATGCTCCTTGTGGAAAAATGTGTACAAGATGAGAAAAGAGATGCAGTTTAAGTGACACCAGAGAAGGACTGGCTTGGGGTCGGGATGCTGGGCTCTGGCTTGGTTCTGCTGGGGACAGAGGATCATGGCCGACCCTGTCATCTCTTTATGCTGAGATATCTGTGGATGGGACACTTGAGGAGACCTTTCCTGCCTTCGTTTTGCACTCATTTGTTTTTCTGTTTAACTACTAACTGCCAGCTCCAGGTGGCACAAAGCTGGTCACTTGCTCTGGCCGCTCAAATCCCAGTCTCCTCAGGAAGCAGAAACATTTGGCTTATTGTAACACAGGCCAGGGGGATAGATACCTTCATCTCAGTGTTAGAAACCGATTTGGTCTTAGGGCCAAGTTCAAGGGGGTAAAAACTAACCACGCCGTGTGACCTTGGACCAGTTCCTCAGTCTCTCTGCTCTCATTTTCTTTGTGCTGGGAGAACTGAGTGATGAACCCACGCAAGGCACTGAGCCTGATATAATACACCAGCGCTGGTTGGGTTAGAGGTAGGGAAAAATTTGATAACAGGCTCCTAAGAGTTTTATTATCATTGTTTTTTCTCCTGTGCAGCTTTTTCAAAACTACTTGCTATACGAAATGTGTTGAGATATGGTGGCCTAGGGTCTTGGCTTAGATCAGAAAGGAACTAAAATTACATTTGGATATCAATAAGTAATAAAGAAGTTACTATTCATGCACTATTTTAATGAACCACTGTTATTTGAAAGGTGGTAGATAGGTAGATACATGATAGATAGATTAGATAGATAGATAGATAGATAGATAGATAGATAAAAGATGGACTGATTGTGTGATTACTGAGGCTAAGATGACCCACACGACCTATTGATCCACAGAAGTGAGTGGTGTCATCAGTGAAGTTGAAGCACTTCAGAACCAGACAAGCATGGGAATCTGAGGGAAAAGGACTAAGAACTTGGGGGAGAAGGGGTCTGATGCAAGTCCCAGAGTCCAAGACCAGAGATCTGGGGATCTGATGTCCAGAAACAAGAGAAGGAGGTGTCTCTGCTTCATGAGAGTGACAGAGTGGAGAGAGCACTTTCTTTTTTTCCCTGTGTTTTTGCTCCATCCAGGCCCCTGGACAATTGGTTTCCTCCAACACAGGGCAGACCCAGCTCACTCAGTCCAGCTCCTCAGGAAACACTACCACACCTCCAGAGATTGGAGGATCTCACTCTCTCTCCCTTTTAATCCAGCCAGGTTGACACTTGAAGTTCACCATCTAGACGCCCCTGTGATTCTGCGAGCCCCACTGGCATGATCCATTCTAATCTCTGCATCTAAGTTGCACTGCACTCCCCATGCCTCATCACAGCCTGACGAGGTCATAGATCTGAGGAACGAGAACAACGATGTCCCTGCAAGCCACTATTCTTCTGTTAGCCAACACATCCCCTTCCCAACCCTCCCAACTCAACAGGCCAGCAAGTCCTATCCTGCATCTTCTCTCTCTCTGTTTCTGTCCCTCTGTCTTTCTCTGTCTCTGTCTCTCTGTCTCTCTATCTGTCTCTGTCTGTCTCTCTCATTCACACTACCTAACACAGTAGAGTCGGTATGTATCTATCAGTTTATTTGTTTATTTTCTGTCTCATTCACTACAATGAATGTAGAAGAGCAGTCATTTTCCTCAATTCTGTCTACAGAGTTCCTAGTACCTTTCAAGTAGAGTCATTGTGTGTGCAATGAAAAATCAAAGAATAAAAGAAAGAAAGAATGAATGAATGAAGTGTACTCTACATAGCCACCCACATGAATGTGCTTTCTGTATTCTCCCCCCACGCCCTCAAGAAGGGAAACAGCTGTACTCCGGGGCTCCTGAGCAGCAGCGATGGGGTAGCTGGGAGGGGAACTGAGCCACTGAGTGCTCCATGATTGAGAAATCACCCTTTTCCCACAAGTTAGAACAGAACTGAAGGGCTATTGCCTAGTAGAAGCTCCCAGGGAGGTGCCCTGATTGTCCAGGATCACCAGAGCAGAGCCTGTGCTCCCTGGCCATAAGCAGAGACCCTCGAACCAACAACCTTGGACTGCCACCCCAAAGCCCAGAATGCAGGGACTGGTATTTAGGGATCGTGTGGGTATTTGCTCCAAGGCAAGAGGCCGATGACACTGAGCACTCAGCGGGGATCACAACTGCACAAACATGACAACCATGTTCTTTGGAAACTGTCACCCACAGCTCCAAAGGACCATGGCCCATTCCCCTACAGTGTGGAGCTGGCAAAGCCCCATTTCTAAACGTTACAAACGCTTTAAGAGCTACTGCAAAAGCAGTCTTTCCGTTCCCTGGGGAAACTGTATGCTGAGAAAGCCACTCTGTCTCCTGAGTAAGGCACAGATGGATACAGCTGCTTCCTACACCACAGTCAGCAGCTCTGCCCTGCTTAGCAACTCCATGCAGCCAGTAGTGGCCTTTTAGAATATTTGCTACTTTTTTTTCCCCAAACACACAGAACACCCACACTTTCCTCATGCTTAGACACGTGGATGAAAGGAAACCACTGTGGCATTTACCATGTTTCGGTTCAGTGGTCATTTTGATGGTGGTACCGACAGTATCTGTGGCCTCAGTTCTCCTGCAGGACGATTCTGCTTACCTGAGATGCCCTCCCGAACGCTGTCCTGCAATCTTCTCTTCCACCTCCCTCACTCTTCATTTATCTTTGTCTTCTCATAGAGTTATTGACTCTTCCAGGAACCCTTCCCACCATCCTTTGCCCCCTCCTTTAAAACAAACCACCCTTTTGGAATTCTTGGTTTGTTTGCTCTCCCTACTCCCTGTGTGGGGGTGTGGAGGGGCCAGGGATGAGGGTGAGGGATGTGATACTGGGAACTGAACCTAAGGCCTTCCCACTGAGCTGTATACCCAGCTTTAAACAAAAGTTAATTTTGAGACAGGACCTTGTAAAATCACTAAATTGCCCGAGCGGGGCTTGAAACTGTGATCCTTCTACCCCTGCTTCTCGAGTGGTCGGATTATAGGCACATTGCCAGCTCCCCTGACCAATTTAAAATTCTTTTTTCTAAAGAGAAAAAACACAGAAAAACAAACAAAAGAAACAAACAGTGACAACAACCTCAAAAACCCAAAATAATAGCGCTACGAGATTTCAAAACAAGATGATAGAATTTAACGTAGTTGTTATATTGCATATTGTTATCTTCAAAAGAGATGCTCAGATTGCCAGACCTAGGAATGCAAAATTGATCAACCAGTGTGCACACTGCCTGTTCTTTTCCATGAACTAATAGAATTATTAGTACAATTATCTTGGCTATCTTGTGTATGTGTGTGTGTGTGTGTGTGTGTGTGTGTGTGTGTGTACATATATACACACACAAATTTATTTTTCTTTCTCTTGGCCTTCTTTCTTCCTTTCTCCCCTCCCAATTGTTCTCCGCTTTTGAGCAGTTTCTTGGTCTCTCACAGTATCTAGAGTAGACTTTGGATCTTATTTACTCTTTCTGTTCCTTATATTAGGGCGACAGAATGGTATTTATAACTCTTGCTGATCACCATCTCTCCCTGAAACAGGGAGCCTGGAGGCTGCAGTGGCACTCCCTGTGCTCACCACTGTGTCCCTGGTCCTGTCCTTTCTTGAGCACAGAGAGGCCCTGATGAGTAGCATGGGATGCGTATATGGATGAATTGCCCCAAACTACTGAATTTCAAAGTGAATGAAGAAGAAATGGCCTCATTTTCTGATGTCAAATCCCCTATCTGGTTTTGTTTTTTGTTTTCCATTCTCCTACATCAGTATTCAAGCATTCATTCATTCCACAAACATGATACCCATTGCTTGGTGCTGGGTAACATAAAAAAGAAACAGAATTTTGGAATAAGTTACAGCCCAGCTCTCTCATTTGCAATGTCTAGTTTTTCATATCTAGGGCCAACGTGATCATAGCCAATTTTAAACATCATCGTAGCCAGGCTGTTTTACTAGCGTTTTAGTAAAACATAAATTTAAACATTGTTGTGAGGCTATTTTGTAGATGTGGTTCCATTTGTAATCAGTTGACTCTAAATAAAGCAGGTTACTCTCAGTAAGGCGGACGGGTCTTGTGCAATCAGGCAAAGGCTTTAGTGCACACACAGAGGTTTCCTAGGAAAGAGAGAATCCTGTATCCAGACAGCAGCAGTGTCTCCTGCGTGGGTTTCTGACCTGTAGACAATCTATGAGTTTTAGCCTCCATCCTAAAATCTGTTTCCTCCCAGAACCCTAAGACAGTGACCGCCAACAAACAGGCAGGGTCTGCAGGAGGCTGCTTTGAGCAGTTCTGAGCCTGAGTTCATCTTCAGTGCCTGGCTGAACTGAAGGCAGCACAATGGGTCAAGAAAAATTTTTAAAATTTACCTGGAATTTGCGCACAGCCCTGTAGGAGGAGACAACACTCCCCAGATATTTGTCAGTGGTTGCAGGAATTTCCAAGCACATATTTCCTTTTCTCCTTGGAGACACCTGGCTACCATGCTGTGGAATTTAGAGGTGCTGCTGGGGATATACAGATGAGCGCTCTGGGGCACTGGCCCAACAGTCAGAGCAAGTCATGTGCAGCACAGGCACTGTAATCAAACGTTCTAGACATACACTGTATCACAAAGAGTTGAATTTCAGGTGACTGAAAACAATGATCAATGTTTAAAATTCTTAAAATGTATTACAGCAAAAGACAGAAGGCCACTAACCCCCTCAAAACCTTGCCCCTCACTTCAAACATATTTATCTATTGTTTTGTCACTTTCTGAAGCAGTTCTGGAAGTCTTCTTTCATGAAGGTCTTTATGAGATGGGATCAAAAATACAGTGAATTTTGCTGCCTAGTGCCTTCCAGTGGAAAGATGTTCATAAAAACTAGGATGAGTCTTTGTTTACCTTCTTCACTGGATCTAGCACCATGCAACCTCTGGCTCTTCTCCAAAATCAAAGTCATCATGAAAGATAAAAGCATTGGGTCAATTTGAGACATCATGGCGGCACAGCCACCACAGCATGACTATGGACACTCACAAAAAGGATTTCCAGGACTTTCCTGGAAAGTGGCAAGAATCATGCAACAAGAGTCCTCAAAGCCAGAGAGGTATTTTGTCAAAGATTAATGGTAGTGTGTCTTTTACTGTAGCATTTTTAAAATTTAGACACAAACCATAGTTTTCAATCATGTTGAATACATAGACACACCTATAGTTACACATGCATATGCATGTACATGCATGAAGTAATGACTCTAACAGGTATATTCCAACAAGATATCCCAAAATATCCTCCATGAAACTCCTGCCTCTTGGCTTAATTACATTACAGTAAAAATGCATAAAGCTCTTCCCATTTGCTAGAGCCTAAGTAAGTACTTGAAGTAGATTTTCTTGCTTCTCTTAATAACCTGATCAGTTCAGTACTATTATTATCTTGACTTGGCGGATAAGGAAACCAAACACAAACAGATTAAGTAATTTACCCCAGGTCACTCAGTTATTAAGAAGCCAGAATTTGAGCCCAAGTCAGTGTTTAACTGCTCTACATGAGATTCCTTCGCACCCAAAGTCCATCTGGTACCTCCCCTAATTTCTTATGTCATGTATGTCAGAACCACCACCACCCCCCAACGGGGGGGAAAAACAGACTCATACCAGGTAATTTTCATGGGAAATTTTATGTGACAGATTACTTGTAAAGATGTTGGAGCTGGACAAGCAAGAGTTTATTTGGAAGTATGAGCTTGGTAGGTACAATTAAAGGATCTTAAAGTGAAAACATGTAGGGTGTTTCCTAAATCCTATGCTGGTGTCCTTTTAAGAAGACAGGACACAGGGACAAAGGTTGAAAGATGATATAAAGAGAGAGACTAACTGGAATAGTGGAGCTACAAACCAGGGAGCACAAGGGATTGCTGGAGACACCAGAAGCCAGGAAGAGACATCAAGGATTCCTCAGTGTTCAGAGGGAGTATTGCCCTGACACCCTGATTTCAGACTTCCAGCCTCTAGAAGTGGGAGAACAAATTTGTGTGGTGTTAAGTCACCTAGTCTGCATTATTTAGATTGGGCAGACCTAGGAAACTAATATGATCTCCTGCTCTGGTTTCCACACACGCACACGCATCGAACCAAACTTCTTCTGAATCCAGTTAGCACAGGCAGCTGGAAAATCCCATACTGTGATCTGCCTATTGCAACACAGAGTAGGAAGGAGGGGGTGGGACTAAGAGCAAAGAGGTAATTGCCAGTGCCTAAAGATAACAGAGGAATTGTGTTCATGTGATGGAAAGGAAAAAGAAGGTACACTGGGAGCCTAAAACAGGCTGTCCATGGGTGCAGTGGGTGCAGCAGGAATCAAGAACTTGGTTGTCTCATGGGACTTCTGCAGCTCAGCTCAGCAGAACAGTCCAGGCTTGACTTCTGGTGGGTTCGAGTAAGGGCCCCGAGTGGTCATGCATTGGCAGCCTCAAGGTGACATCAAAGAGTAGATATTGAAATGCACAGCCTGCTCACTCTGGAAGAATGATGGTCCCTTCAAACCCAGTGTGGCAGCTGCTGCATGGAGAAGCCAGCTGTCAGCCATCACTGCTTTCCTCTCCCTGAATAGAGAGGGGGTCCCAGCCCCCAGGGTCCAAGGGATGAGATAACATTCAGAATAATCAATTTGCAAAACAATTGAGAAAAGGCAAGGGCTGTTCTAGTTGCATCTTCAGATGAAAGGGAGGATATTTTGAATTTGACAACCAATCTACCTTTAATCCTATCAGGAAATAAACTAAAGTCATAATCTGATGTTTTGGAATTGCAGAGCTTTGAAGGCAAAGTATTTCTTTCGCTGGCTTGTTTTTCTTTCTAAGGCAGAGTGGGTTTAGTCATGTGGAAGCCTGTTATTCATTCTTATCTGCTGCTGGGTGGAGAATGTTTGCTTTGTGTGTGCCTGTGTATGTTCTTTTGTTTTTAAGTTTTATATATTATCTATCATTTTTATGTAAGATCTCATTCTTTAATGGGTTTATTAATTAGGAGAAACTCCTCTATTCTTAGATAAGAGTTGCTTTTAATCTCCCTCTACCTTCTAATATCTTCATAATTCAGATTTAGCCAGAAGAATAAGTTACTGGAAAAAAAAAAAACTGTGGCTTATAGATTACAGTGTTCAGTTTGTATTCCTGAATAGTACACATGAGCTACTCTCAGAGACATTACCTACCAAAATGTCATGTGCCATTAGCCTAATTAGTGCTCCTAGAGACCCCCCCATGTCTCAGGTAGACCATGTGCTCCTCCATTCACAATGCAGCTTACCAGTCTCATTTCCCTTGGTCTTCCAGCTCCATGGGGCTGAGCTTCTGTCTGGGTGGCCGAAACAAAAAGCATTCTTTGGAGAACAATGCCTGTCTTTTGAGTCCTAACCTTGTTCAAGGCTTTGCAATAAAGGCTTACACAGGCTGTTTCAAACAACTCCAGATATATATCTTTTATCCCCAATTACAGATGAGGAAACTGAGATTCCAAGAGGTTAAAAGTCTTGGGCTAGAACACACAGGTAGTAAAAATGGCAGATCTGGAGGTTTGCGCCTAGATGTACCTGCTTCCAAAGTTGCACTCCTCATGTATAATCTGTCTCTCTGTGTACAGATCCTTGTCACATGCAGGGAGCTTGTAGAGAGTGAAAATCTTTGAACTGGGCATCTTAGAAGCATGTAAATCACTTGTGTTCCCAGAAATAAGCAACTTATCAGAGTTAATAGCACTCGGTTGGAGTCAGACAAACCCCACTGAACCTTTTCCATGCTCTTCAGAGAGCTGTATAACCTTGGCTACATTAGAAGAGTCACATTTCTTTATGTCAGCTCTGGATAACTAAATGGCTCTGGGTCTGAATTTCCTCACCTGTAAAAATGAACTAGGAGGTGATGAGGGTTAATGATATAATTAGTATGTGTAAGCCACATATTCCAGCGATAGACATAGACTAGACACTTCATAGCTATTATTAAGTTATGACTCAACAAATATTTGAGTATTCTTAATACCATGTTAAATAAAGAAGACCGAAGTAAAACATGGCTTGCCATAGATAAGGAGATGAACCAGTGTGCAAGAAAAGAAAATTCCCACTACCCATGTAAGCACTAGGATGAAGGGTGGTAACAAAAGCTACAGTGACGAAGAGTCTCTTCTAGGTGGGGAGGTACCAAGAAGGGAAGGACTAAGCTGGACCTTGGAAGACTGTTGTAATCCAGCCTGCTGTGACTTGGGAAAATTTTTCGGATCAGCCTCTTAAAGTGCAAACTCCTACCAGTACATGAGATAAGGACATTTGTCCAGAATAGAAATCAGTTGTCTCTTGGCACGTGGCACGTGGCTTAATCCACGTGACATTTTTTTGGTGTAAAATGTTCTCAATGAAGGAAGCCGTGAATCAAATGGTGCTCTGCCTCCAGCTCCTTGTGGCATTGTGGAGACAACAGGGCATTTGCACAGCGCTGGTTTAGATCAGAGGACCACAAATTTCTGTGAAGGGCAAGATAGTAAATATTATGAGTTTGTGAGCTTGTCTTAGTTACTGTTCTCATTGCAGAGACTCACAAGTTAAGGGAAGAAAGGTTTGTTTCGCTCACAGTGTTGAGCTTTCAGTCCATAGTCTGCTGGGTCCAAGGCAAGGTGGGTTGGCAGACAGACATTACAGAGGAGAACCAGTTCGTGATGGTGTGGTGAGTTAAAAAGTGGTGGTCAATTTAAAAACCAGCTGAACTGAATCAGTGTAGTGCTGAGTGTGGATGGCCCACCTGAGGATTGTTGTCAGCATAAAAGGGAGAGTTAGAGAGGAAGACTAGTGTTGTGGGTTCTCCTAAATGAGTGTTGTTGGTTCTTGGGGTTGTTGTTGTCTTTGTTTGGAACTATTGCTTCTTTTGCAGCTGTTGGTTCTCCTGAAAGACTTTGTTGTGCTGACTTCCCTGATATGAACTGGGATGTTATCACTGGAGGAATTTGGGACCTTGTCACTGGGAAAGCTGTGGTTCATTTTGGGAAACCCTGGTCCTTACTTTGAGTACCAATTCTTGGGTCCAGTCCAGAACCCTCAACCTACTGGCACAGATCCTTCACCCCACTGGCATGCACTTTCTAGCTTCCACTGGTGACTTTTGGGGCTTCCCAGCAAAGATGTGTGAAACAGACTTGCACGAGTCATGGGCTCTAGGTCTTCAGCTGGACTCATGCAGGACTTTGCTGTGGGATCCAGGCCCTTGGCTGGATTCTCTGGGTCTTTAGTGTGTAGCTAGATCTCCTGCACTTTCTTTGTTTTTAACTCTTGTGTGACTATTACAAAACAACATCATAGATTATGTGTCCTGTATATAATTGTTCTTCTTGCAACCCCTGACTACAACAGGTGGGCAGAAAGTAGCAAAGCAAGTGAACAAGGGGATCTTAGAAGCTTTTTGTGCCTCTTTTATATTCTATCTAGACTGCTAGAATTGGCATGATGCTAAACCAATCAGTGGACTCGTTTAGTAATCACACACCCTTAATCCTAGAACCCTTAATTCTAGCATGAATCACACACATGAATTCACTCATCTTTGAAAAACCCCTGTGTGGCTGTGTGAGGCTTTGGAGGGAATCTAAACACAAGCTATAACAGAGCTCCATGCATTCTATCCAATCACTTAACTCTGTGGTGGCCCAAAGCCAACCTCAGGACAGCAGCTTTGCTGTAGTCTGACAAACTCCTTTATCCCTTGGGTTCCAGAAGAATGTGAGTCTGTGTGTAACTGACAAGAATCAAATTACCGGGGATAGTTGTCAAATGAAAACAAATAAGCAGTAGTGAAATAACATACTGTCTACATTTGCTAGGCCCTTTGTTAATATGAAAAGGGAGGAATCCTGGGACTGGGCTCGGATCTTGCCACCCAGTCAGGACTTCCGTATGCATTTTAACCAAGCATTCTGCAGAGAAGAGGCAATCAGTCATTTATCAGATAGACAAATTGATCACTTCTAAACCCACAGGACCATGGCTGATCTGTCTGCCACTAACAAATGGCTCCTTACTATTAATCTGGCCAAGCTATCTATTATCCATCCATCCAATCATCCATCCATCCATTCATTCAGCAAGTCCCCACTCCAAAGTGTCAGTGTGGGGCCAGAGCCACAGAAAGTGAAGTCTGAACCAAGGGGAGGAAGCCTAGCCTAAAACTCTCTGTATCTTCAAAGCAGTGTTATAGCTTTGCCAGCGTGACAATGGCTTTCTTTGAGACACTGACTGGCCTCAGCAGGAACACGTTTAGGACTTCCTATGAACCGAGATGTTGGACCTTGTATGTCTGATGCCACCCCTTCCAAAGAATCCTGGGATTCCTCCTGGTGCCCTCCAATCTCACCTCAGGAGATTGCTGCACCCAGGCCTGAAGCAGCAGCAGCTGTTGCAGATGCTACACGGGTGCCGGCTGTGGCCTTCATGTCAGGCAAAGGACCTGGTCCACTGGGAGCTTAGTAACAGGCTCAGCTTTACAGATAAAATTGTTCTTCAAAGTCAATGGATCTTGTGTTCTTTCCATTAATGTGCACATGAGGAGTGTGCGTGCATGCATGCATGCATGTGTGTGTGTGGTATGGGAGAAAAGTATGTATATTGTAGCCTGGTTCCTTCATAATACAGATAGTGTAACCTGGTGCCTTATGGATAGATTGGACTGGAGAGGATTCATCAGCCTTCAGAAATTTTGTACACAATTTGAAAGACAGACCATACAACGTGCACCTGATTCTCAAGAGGATCTGAGACCTCACAGAGAGAAGAAACAGCTCCAGAAAGATTGAGTTAGTGGCCACAGGAGCCCACTCCCTTGACTGTCTTCCAGATTTCATTTCATGGTGCCCCAGTCTCTGCTGCTGCCAGGATGTAACAGCTTGCTGCGGAGAAGACAGGTTCTTGTCTGAGTTAGTTCTGCCACCTACAGCACACAGCCCAGCACAGCACGGCATCTGCCAGGCTGAGAGGAAGGCTGATTTGCATATATGAATAAGGGGAGGGCTGCCTCTGCAGCCCAGGAACTCTCTCTCCACTGCAAAAAGAGATTGCTTTGGGGATTCCTGATTAGCATTCAGAGATGCAAGCTCCTTTGGGGTGGGTTACAATGATGGGAAGATATTTTTACATTAAAGGGGAAGGGATAGATTTTGAGGATTATCTCCTGAAAAAATTGTTGCCCAAAACCCAGAGAGGAAAGGCAGTGTAAAAAGGAAAGAGATAATGAGCTCACAGGTCCTTACAATAAATGTAGTTCTCCTCATCTGAAGCCTGTTTGATGCTGGTAACCCTATGTCCAAGCAAGTAGTCTTTGCCATCTAATTTGTCAGATAGTGAAAAATAGTTGCTTCAAAAGGATGTGATTTCCTGAGATGCTTGAACTATGCACTTGGGGTAGGTTTCTTAATATGGTTAAGTCATTTATAAGGGGCTGGAGATTGGGGTAGGTTTCTCAATATGCTTAAATCCTTTGAGGGCTGAGATTGTGTTACTCTCACCTTTGTGGTCCCAGTGTCCAGGCTCAGTGCCTGACACTTAGCAGAAAACCTAATAAATGTTGCTGATTTAAAGTAATACAAATTTTGGGTACTTTTGCAACCTGTGCTGTGCTTGCTAATATACAGTGATAATATCTACAGATTGTCAGACTCTTATGCATCAGACACATTATCTCAAATATGCAATACACATGATCAGTATTGTTTTGCAAGGGAAACAGAGACTCAGTGTCATAGTCACTCAAGGACACACAGCTGCAAAGAGCTACACTTCATTTCAGATCTCATACCTTGTAAGTCCATGCTATCTGCATTCCACTTATAAATCTTATATCCATTGTAAACTCATTTGTAATGAAAGGAAAGTAAACCAAATAAAATAGTATTTAGGCTTTATTAAACAAAGTTTCCTGATTCCTGGAATTTCTCTGAAGATGTTTGTACTTGCCTCATTTAATAGCAGACACAAACATCTCCTGATCCTATCTGAATCTAGCAGTGTTCTTTCTGAGGGACCATTTCATTCTCAGATCGACTTATAGAGATGATTTTGAACTGGATTTAGATTTAGACTGTGAAATCTTTCATTCCATGTAATTTGTACATAGTTTGGTTTCCAGCAAGAAATTCTTAATAGGGGAAAAGTATCCTTCTCTCTGTTGAAATACAGAGCTAATTGTATAATAAATTTTTTGCTCTCACAGATTTTTTACTTATTGACACACTAGGTTTCAAACAAAAGCCTCCAAAGTAATTAAGAGAGTACATAAGAGTCAAGATCAAACTCCCATTATTTCCCTGGACCACTTAGGGTGGGTTCCTAAGGATTGGGCTGCGTTTTCTCCATGAACAAACAAGGAAGGAAATTTAGGTGGCCTGTAAGTGAGTTTGATTGTTTTATCAAGTTGAGGCTATCACCAGGGCTGAAGAGTCTTTGTAAGTGAGGTACAGTATCATGCTTAGACTTGGGCAGGAAAAGCTCGTGCATAAGAAAGTAGGCGGTAAGAAGAGGGTGAAACTAGAGCTGGAGGCCACCGGCGTGGCATGTCCTGCTGCTGTCTCTTCTAAGCTCAGAGTCTGTAGGGCAGTGCACCGAAACTAGTAGTGTTTGTCAGAATTACATGGGAGATTGGGTTTTTAATATGTTAAGTGAGCGTCCTACATCCAAAATCAGTAAAATTGAAGGAGTCAAGCTTTGAAGTCTGAATCTTTGATAGTCAGCGCACTTGGTTCCGATAGAGGTATTCCTAGACCACACTTTGAGGAACACCGACCTATTCTTATCCTTCTAATAATCAGTTCTCAAATGCACTCATTCAATTAAGCCAAATCTGGAAACACAGAGATAAAAGCCATGGTCTCTGTATCCCAGGAATTCACAGCCTAGTGAAAAAGGCAGACTTGGGAACAGATGATCACAAAGCATGACCATGGTTCATGCAGCAGCCAAGAGGGTTGGGTGCGGCAGTGGAAGAACGGCAGGGAGGCACCAACCCGGCCTGCAAAGGAAGAAAACTAACTCTGTCCTCAAGGGTTTGCATGCATTAACCAGGGTGAGGGGAGGGAAGATGAAGTGGGCAAAAAGCAGTGTGGCCTCTCCTGGTGAAGGATGACGTAAAGGAAGGGAATCACAGGGGAAGCTGGAAACTGCACATCTGTCTTGCATAATAAGATGGTGTTTTTCACATGGGCAGGTGCGTTGCCAATATTTGCATCACTGTAATTGCAACAACAATGAATGTAGCTTCCCAATCTGCTGTCACTGTTCTCTGGGATACAGGCTTCTCAGTACAGGGGTAGTCTGATAAGCTTGCAACTCAGAAGGAATTCAGAAAAATCTAAATTAACCCTAAGTGGTTTTACCTTCTTGTTTCATTCATTAAACTTTGCCATCAGGTATCTTGCACCAGAGTAAAGGTGAAAATTCTAACGAAAGACAGAAACAAACTGACTGTACATAGGACAACCATGGGAAAGCCTCCCACATGGAGTTACTGTTGGCGAATGTGACTTTCATTATCATCATGGGTAAAATACAAATGAGTCCACGAATAAAAATAAAACGGCATTCATCATCTGCCTTTAGCAAAATTGAGATCTAATGATACCTATACTTGCCACTCTGTTCTCCAAAGTTTAAAAGATAGATTTCACCGCCAGATAATCTGCATAAGCGAATATTGTAACTCACAGCATGTGGTTATACGAACAAGAACAACAGCCAGAAGCCAGAGAAGAAATCAGAGCGTGCTGTCCTCCGTAGAAGGAAATCATCTGAATGTATAATAGAGCTATGTATACCTAAACTACAATCTGTACAGAAAAGCATGTGTGTGTGCGTGTGCGTGTGTATGTAAATTATATTCAGCTGTAATATCGTTATAAATGATGCCAAATTAGGTGAGTATAATCAAGTGCTGGTAATATTTCTTTCCCCCCTCCAAACTTATGTAGAGAAATCAAACCCAGAGAAAGAAAGAAAAGTACCCACAAGCTGTCTAATTGGTTCCAGCTGTTAACATCGTTTATTGTAATTAATGCTGTGAAGCTTCAGCACGCCATTGTCTTTGGACTCCTTACAGTTGTGTGTAATCCTGGAGCCAATGCAGGAGTTGATGTCAAGACATAAAACTTACAACCTCAGTCCCCGAGACTGCCTCAAGACCTGCTTGTTCCAGAAGTGGCAGCGGATGGTGGCACCGCCAGGTACACTCTCTTTCCTTGCTCTCTTTCTGCCTACATTTTCAGAGGCACCTTTTGGGGAGGAAGTGACATGGAAATGAATGATAGGATCATAAATGTATCAGGAAAATGACAGATTAACGATAACTTGAGCTTTCGAACACAGAGACACGGAACATTTGAAAGGCAAACATCCTCAGGAACCTTTGTGACTCCTTGCTTGCCAGATTAGAACCTGAAACCAGAGAGGTAAAATCATTTGTTCAGGGTCATCCTGAAGGTCATTGGCAAAGATAATATCAGAACCAGAGCTTCCTGTCTTCTCATCCAGTAGTTGTTCCACTGGACCAGACCACTGGCTTCTTGTAGCTTAATGTTCCTGATTTGGTTTTTAAGAATATAGAAATTTTTAAAAGAAAGAAGGGAGTATGATCAAGAGATAAAAGGAAGAAGAAAGGGAAGAGAGGAGGGAAGGGAAGGAAATTTGCTCTATTTTTTTTTTTTACAGATATCTTGTATACAAATGTACCCTGATCGTAAAGAGAACACATAAAAGATTCCATTTCCTTCCCTTCCCTAGACTGCAGTTTAGATACTATAGTCTCCTGCTGGGGTTCTGAAATTACTGCTTCAAGTCATCGTTAATTGTCTTTCTATCTAATACATTTTCACTCCCAGGCTTGTGTTGAGCCTCATTGATCATAAAAGCAAAACATATCCATTCGCTAAAAATTATTTTATAAAGAGTAATTATTAACATGAGGCACATAGCTTTCTGAATCACAAAATATAATGGTCACCTTCCACTGGTAATTGGCCAGGGGCTTTACATAAAATGAATGTAGAAGATCTAACCAAATATATACTGTAAAAGCTGAAGAAAAATAAATGTTATCTTATGTAGAATGGTTGCATCTTCATCTTATGGGAATTTTGCATATGTAGAATGTTAGATGTGCTTAAATTGGTCTTATTTTCTCTTTATCAATAAACTTTTATGAACAAACCTTTATGCAATCACTGAATACCTTGAGCACCTATGTTTTCCAATAAAACCAAACACATAACTCAAATCGTTCATTCACATTATTCATTGAGCCATGAGGGTTGTACAAAACTGAAGGAGATAGTAAAAATATGGACTCTTATTGATAATTTTATGTGATACCTTATCCACATGTTTTATGGTGAGGCCTGAGATTTAAGGAAATGATTTACCAAAGTCAGTATCACGGCTAAAATATGAAAGAGGCTGATGTAACTAAAATGATGCTGCCACCTGCCACTTCCAAATTATTCAGTAACTGCATGGGAAAGATTTCCAAAGATTTCTCACTGACAAAAACAAGGATTACAAAATCAATGCCTAGTGTATAGGTAACTGTTTTATGAATATAAAACAGTTAATACAGAGGAAGCATTAAAAGGAGTGTCACATTGAGTAATATTATATACATACTAAACAAATAAGAAAACAAATAATATTTCTCTTGCCCCACATTACCAATGACTTCAGCATTTCCAGTAAGGTGATACTCCACCCTCTTTCATGTTCCAAATATCATTCTCTATTTCTGAATACATCTTTCTTATGGAAGTCTAGTTCCCTATGGTTAATATACTGGCTATGTCACACTAAGATATTTGGGGGGGGGGATTCTTGAAGTTAGTAACATTCGTTAAACATGATCCTCACCATAGGAATTCCTCCAAAATTCAGGAATATTGAAGCTTATAGCATGACCTAGGAAACTGATGATTTCTTTTTGTTTCTTTTTTTTTTTTTTTTTAAATCAAGTGGTAATAGAGATGGGCTGCAACATGACACCTGACCAGTAGGTGTCACTGTATCATGGTAGTTCACTAATTCAAGTTTATATGTACACTTAACATTTCATATCTTGGAATTCTAGGAGTTTATTTTATTTTATTTTATGTTTATTTGTTACAAAAGGAAGGTAGTCCAGGGAAGAAAATTCCCAAGTTTTCTAATAGAAATATTTTCACTTCTAAATGTTAGTAAATTACTCGCAAAATTAGAAAGAACAATTAAATAAAAATCCTTCTATCTACATGCCAAAGAAAAGTTTCAGATATTTTGTGCTAAAAATAAATCATCAGCTTTCTCCATTTTTTTATAAACTTATGCAACATGAGACAGGTATAAATGTCCACCCTTTCTAGACTCCTGGAGGCCCGAGGATGCTGAACGTGGCCTTGATGCTTCGGCCTTAGAACTGACCCATCTTCTCCTTTCTGTATGCAGCAGAACCCACAAGGCAACCGACGACCAAACGGAGAAAAAGGAAAAACTCCACCAGCAGCACCTCCAACAGCAGCGCCGGGAACAACGCCAACAGCACCGGCAGCAAGAAGAAGACGGCGGCCGCGAACCTGAGTCTGCCCACTCAGGTACCTGTAAGTCTCGCTTTCCTTCTAGGCTGAATTCCTGCCTTTGCCTGTCTCCTCCTCAAGGGGCTGGGGTTCGGTCCCCTTGAGCTCCCTGCTCCGGACAGATGGGAAACAGGGTGCGGGGAGGGGCAAGGACAGGTCTGTTGGGATGGGGGAAGGAACTGTGACCCTGAAAACCTTCCCCAGCAGCCCAGGAATCAGGAGGGAATGGGTAAAGGTTGGTACCGCAGTAGGACCCGAATTCAAAAGTCATGGGAGTCACAGTCAGGAGATGTGTCACGTAAGTTTAATAAAAGTAGCACTTAGGAGCATGTCTGGTGGCACTTGGGACCCCACGTGCCCCTGGAAACCAACCCCTAGAGCCCAGCCCCCAGGCTGTGATCTGGCTGGACCTCCCTGCCAGGGGCATTCCCTTGCATGTGAAGACTCAGGTATTCAACTGGCGCCCAATGAACACCCAGCTGAGTGGTTCTCATTGTTCCCATTTCATTAGTCAGGGAGAGCGGAGGAGCCCCTAGTTTGGCCTCAGCTCTCTTTGCTTTCATCTCTCTGGACAAAGGCCACTTGGACTTCTTGGAGCTCTGAAACTGATAGCAGAGGGTAGCCCGAGTGTCGTAGGCTGGGCAGGGAACTTTCCACATCACCTGTCACTTCCTCTCCAACTGTGTCCCTTCTGGCCCTTTTCCTCCCTCCTCCGAATTCCCAGGCCGTGTCAGACTTTCACTTTTCGTTCTCCTGCTCTTGGAAACGTCCACTTCCCCTCCCCTTCTATAATTCCTTGTGGGCTTTCTGTCTCTGCCTTGTCATATCAATCTGTCACTAGGTATATGACTTCATTTGAACCCTGACCCTTCCTTGGTGCTTTGTGGAACCCTCTGGGTACTGTGTCTTTGGAGGTGCCCCCCATTTCTCGTTGCTTCCCTTTACCAACACAGTTTTCCTTTTCCCCTGCTTCACTCTTTCCTCTCTGGATCTGTTGTCTTCACCCGTCTTGTCTTGATCTTTCTCCATCTCTCTCTGTGTAAGAGTGGACTTTTACACAGAAGCCCCCCACTTCCTCCCAAATGTGCCCTTCGAATCTGTCCCCCACCCTCTTTCTCCCATTTTCTATGGGTCTGTTTTCTTTAGACAAAACCAAGCCTAGCAGCACCCTGAGGCTGCCCTGGGCCACTGGGGCTCTTCACCTGTCTTCTGTGGATGAGGTACAGCTTTCCCATCCACTGCCTGAGGAAGAAGGGACATGGAAGCAATGGCCCACGGGCTATGGAAGGCACCATTTGAATTTTACGACCACTAAGAGTTGAAGTACTCGAATAATCAAAATGTCCTCAAACAGTCCTCTGTTTTCTGAATGGGCCTTTATGTCTATCACTCCTGATGGTCAGAGAGGGGAAAAAAATATCAAAGGAAAAAAAACCCTTGAGTGTCTGTTAACATCCCACTACGTTTTGCTCACCCCTGTTTAAATTGGAAAATGCCAAGGGAAAATGGACCAATAGGAATGAATTGTCTCTAGAAGTGCACACAAAGAGCTTATTTACTCTGCTCATCTTGGGCTTTTAGAAAATAACATTTCTTAGTTTCTGATAACAGATGAGAAAAAGTGCACTTCAGAGAATTCTTTGAGACCCTAAAAGACATAGCAGCTTATTTCAACACGTATCTTTAGAGAGCCTACTATGCGTACCTCACAGTAGGCCAAGTACTGACAAAACCAAAACTTTTTTTAATTAAAAAAAAGAAACAAAGAAAAGGTCAAGCCCTATCCTTGAGGAGTTCACTATTCAGTCCAAGGGTGGTGAAGAGATCATCTCTCTCCTGCTTGCTCACACAGCCGAGTGTTGAGAAGGATTCTGATGCCCGGACTGCACTGGGGAACCCATTACTCATACAGAAGGGGAGAGTAGAAGTCTCCAGGTTGTGTATTTTGACATCTAGTTAGAATCATTTCAATTTTACATAATTTGTTCTACTCCAGAATGTCCTTGTCCACCAAACCAACTACTGTAGTTTAGCGGAGGATCCTGGTGTCAGGTGGGCTTTTCATGAGATCTATCCATTCAAATAAGGCACCAATAGAAATGGAGATCTGAATTCCAGCACTATCCCTATACTATGCAGTTAAAATTGTTTTAATTCTAGAAGACTCAAAAATGGCCCAGAGAGGCAGGGAGGACAATCAGGTTAGGAAAGTGTAGAGTCTTAGGTGTCTGGTCATTCAATGCCAAGTAAGCATGGGATCCCTTGTAGTGACCACGTCTTGTAACCCTATCAACTGAATCACCAACACCATCTTACTATTTAAACTGAGATACTGTCCGCAGGCATTAGCCTGGTTCGATGACACAGATGTGGTTTGCGTAGCTGCTGTGGCAGCAATGTGTGTGTGGGGCCAGAATTAGGGTTTAATCCTTGGATTCTGCTTCTCACTCCATGAGCAGGGGCTAGGAGCCATCCCGAACTGCAGCCTCAACCCTGGGAGGGATGGAGACCTGTGTCATTCAACAGCAGTGACCCCTTCTGGCCAATTTAAGGAGAAGCATTGAGGGGCCCTGAAAGGAGTCACTTCCAGTCCTCCTCAGAGGTTGGTGGTCCTTGCACGGGGGATTAGTGAGAAGATGTGAAGCGGGGCGCAAGCTGGTGGTACATTGAGGCTTCTGGCCTGGAAGCTGAGGTCCACCCCTGGGGAGCCGAGGGCACGTGGGCTACTTAGGTGGACCACTGTTGCATCTCGAGGGAGCTACCAGGTGGAGATGGGGTTTTTACCACTATGGGTGACTTTTGAAGACAGGAGGGTGGGGGGAAATGGAGCTCACATCCCCAAGTTAGAGATAGCCAAGAACAGACATCGTGTCTCCGTCTATTTTGTGTGAGGATGACAGGTTCAGACAGCCAGAGCAGGGATTCATTATCCCAGTGTAAAGCTTTGGAAGAACCCAGTAAAAATGTGCATATAATTTTGCAAGTGGCCTCAAGTATCTGTGTCCTTAGTCTTTATAATGTCCACCTATATGTTGTACAAACACCACATGCACACACTCACACACACACATACGTGTGCACTTCTTTGCATCTGATCATTAATAGTTTTTATAATTAGGAAAATAAATGCAGCATCTGTCTGAAACTTAGCATGCTTAAAAACACCCACACCTGGGCCTCTATTCCAGTTGTTCCCAGAAAGAAAGGGTCCACCACATGAACTAGAAGCCTGTGTCATGTCAGCCCCATGTGGAGAGAGCCAGACCACTGCATTCATCGTGCTTTTCTTGCATCATAGCTGTTTTCCTAATACAGTGAAGGCATCTGGAGTGCTGAGACTTCTCTTCGGAAGTCACACTTAAGTTGGCTGCTTCTTAATTTTCTCCTGCGGCTTGCAGGTCATGCTTACCCGCTCCCGCTCTCAGCCTTTCTCCATGACCTAGAGTCACAGCGCTAACGCAGACCCGCATAATTGGTTCTAACCCCTCCCCTACTCTTCCCTGGCGACACCTTCGTGCATGAGTTTTCCAAGTCCTCCAAAGTGTGCTTTACAGTCCTGAAATGGGATTAACCCCCATGCTGTGTCCTAGACAGGATTACCATCCTACCTACCTACCTTCGTTCCTGATCATAAGTGTGGTCTCCTAATTGCCTGTAATTGAGTGACAGTTTGGTTTTTTTTAATCCTGGATATTCCCAGCAGATGCTCTAGCAGCTACCAGCTAACTGAATAATGTTCACCTGTCTGTCTGGTGGCCACATTCCATCTAAACCTTTCTCATCATTCTTGCCAGTCAGTAAGGCTATGTCTACTTCATGTGTCATCTTTAGAGTCCTCATGTGTCTCCTTTCATGACAATGTCATTGCTGATTCTTCATTGCCTGGTAAACAGAAGCACCCAGCTCAATATCCTGCCACATCTGCATTGCTGAATTGACTGACTTCACATTTTATTCATTAAGTCCATCAGGAACACTTCCTTTTAAAATCATTAGACCGACTAGTCAGAAAATAGAGTTGGGAAATCTACCGGTGATCTTACATAACTCAGGGAAGGAAAAGAATGTGTGTCCACTTATCACAGCATTTAAATGTGTTACCTAGAGACTGGCCCCACATCTCCAAGCACAGCTGGCCGTGTCTGAGCATTCCCCACCCCCACCCAGGTCCAGGTTGTGGCTTCTCCAGAGCAGCTGTGGCCTCCTCCATGGCGCTTCTAGCTGTAGAAAGTGGCTTCCTTGTTTGCATGGAAGGACAATTTGTACTTAAAGGGGTCATGAGATAGCTTCTTCTTGCCCACTTCCATTTCTGATGACTACCAGCTTCATCAATAGAATTATAATTAGTGCTGTTCATCTTCCTTTTATGGCACCAGCTGGACAGACTGGTTCTCGTCAATGCCCAGATTGGTAGCAGGGTTGCCTATGTGGGGATAGGTGACAGGAACCATGAAATAACAGATGGTAAATTCAGGGCTTGTTGGCAATCAGCAGGTTTTTGCTAATGACTAAATTAGCTATGCAAATTGTCAAATCAGTGTGAACATTGTTTTTATCGAAAACTTTACCTAAATTAATTACCATAATTAAGTAGCAGAATGTCAAGGATATTGGCTGTATAAAAGGGCCTGGCTGAGTAGAAAAAAGAGAGATTCTGTCTTCAGTAAAAATGTAGACCATCGTTGGGACAGAGAAGGTGCTATTTGGAACGACTGTTGCAGATTTGGACCTTATGCATGTCCCACTGGTTTCCAAAGCCACTCCTGGGCCCGCTATCAAAGTGGCAGATTTTTGGAGGGGTTGAAAAGCACCCAGCAGAAGGTTCCACTGCCCTCTTTAAAGTCCCCAGTGTCAATAAGTTCAAAGCATGGATTTTTTTAATTTTGAAAAATCCATTTTTTTATTTCTGCAGATTGCTAGCATTGCTCGTTCTCCGGTGTCAGGCTGCTCACTAAGGACATAAACTCGTGTGGTTGTTACCCAGCAGGAGGCAATGTTTATTTCCTGTAGAAATCACATATACATCTCTGCCCCGACACTGAGACTTGACCCTGTTGTGCAGCAGCAGGAGTGAGTGTGTCCTAGGTTCCCAGCTCCTCCCACTGTTGTGTTAAGCTGAGCTTCTCTCTCCCAAGGTTCCCTGTAATAATGTCAGCTGCTGTTCACAGGATGTGATGGTGGTAGGAGAGCCAACTCTGATGGGAGGTGAGTTTGGGGACGAGGACGAAAGGCTAATCACTAGATTAGAAAACACGCAGTATGACGCGGCCAACGGCATGGACGACGAGGAGGACTTCAACAATTCCCCCGCCCTGGGGAACAACAGTCCATGGAACAGTAAACCTCCCGCCACGCAAGAGACCAAATCAGAAAACCCCCCACCCCAGGCTTCCCAGTAAGATGCTCCATGGCACCAGAATCACCATCCATAGATCCGTGGGTGTCATTCCAATGGCAGAGCTTTGCTTTCAGGAGAGGAAAGAGGAGAATTTAGAATGCAAACAAATCAACAACAACAACAACAACAACAACAAAAAAAAAAACTTTTCCATGCAAATATCTCCTTCTAAACTACAGTGATCTGATTTTCTTTCTTGCTCTTTTTTTTTTCTTCTCCTTTTTTAATTGAGAGGACCATTCCACATAAGCTTCCATGACCCTTCCCTGGAGGCCTTTGCGGGAAGTACAGATACTGGCACTGATCATAATTAAAACGAGAGAAAACACTAGCACATCACCTGGCACGCTGTTATCAACGTGTTCGTGTTGTGTTCCCCTTCCCATGCATCCAGCGAAGGCTGTGCTGTCCATACGTCGTGCTCAGTGTCCAGGATCTGGTTAATATGCCGAACCTAACTACAGAAGACTTTTTAATATTGTAAAATATTTTTGCTTTTTGACTTGCATTTGAGAGTTTCTTGTTTCAGTGAAAAGAAAAAGAAGAAGAAAGAAAAACACCAGCTCTTGGAAAGCAATTTAAACGTACCTATTTTTTCTTTTCTTTCTCCCTTTTTCCCTTTTGCCCATTGGGTAACAGCGAAGACAGCCCAGTGAGATAATTTATGGTCAAGCTGAGGTCGATTGGTTCTCGTGTCTGAGTTGGTTCCTTTTAGCTCAAATACTGAAACAAGAAATGTCTTTTTATCATCAGTCACCAGGGCAGATTTTTTTATGTAAAGAAAGACAGTTGGACCCTGGAAAATTGATGCGTTTGTAAAGTTGCTGTTGATCCAAATATTTTTAAGCCATGTAATCCATTAATTTTGTGGGCAGTTGAATAAATCTGAAACTTCTTTGTGTTTATTTTTTGTTATTGTACCTGAGTTGACTCTGCTTTCTTTTCATAGTATATTTCTTGTATAATATTTTGTAAAGCCCTCACTTGGTTCTTTTATGGGGACTTTTCTTTTGGGACAATTCCAGTGTATTTATGTGAAACTTTATAAAAGAACTAATTTTTCCATTTGCATATTAATAGGTTCCTCCACACATGTAAAAATACAGTGGCTCTGTGTGTTATCAAACAGCTGTATTTTATGTATGCTTTACTGGTAAGTGTGCCAATAATAAACCGTGTTAATGACCAAAGTAAGTGAATCTGACTTCTTGTGTACGAGTGCACGAATCTGCTCACAGTCATAGGAAGACTTGAGTTAAGAGTTTACGGTCCAGGCTCCCAGTGGAGTGGGAGGCAGGTTCACCATGCACTGGCTACCAGCTTGTTGGAGCTCTTAGTCCAGCAAGATGGAACACACTAATCTACAACAGTTACATGAAATGCATTAGTTACCTGCAGATCATCAGCAAGGAACAATGGAAGCCTAGGATTCATATGTGCATCCTGCTCTACTTAGCAAAACTGTCTGGGGCAGACAGTCTTGATTATCCAATCCCTACTTGTGTAGCTCAGGGAGCTCAGAGAACAGACTGCACTGAGTTTTATGCCTGGAGTTGTGGGAAATGCTGGGCTAAAGCACTGCACGTAATTCTGGGCTGAAGTGCTTTTGTACATTTTGTGTTGCCACAGAGGACTATCACAGACCCAAGTGACTTATAGAGAAAGTACATTCCAGGAATTACATTTCTAGAAGCTGGGAAATCCAATACCAAGGTGCTGGCATCTGTCAGGCACCTTCTTGTGTCATCCTGTGGCAGAAGGCAAGAATGTGGAGGGCAGAGAGAAAGGAAGGAAGCTGAACTCACTATTTGATTAGGAGTTCACTCCCAGGACAACTAGTGATTCCTAAGACAATAGCATCAAACCATTCACAAAGGCAGAGCCCCAGTGGTCTGGTCACCTCTGAAAGGACCCTACTTCCAACACAGTTGCAGTGGATATTAAGTTTTCTACTCATGGATTCTGGGGACTCACTGAAACCATAGCAAAGGGAACCTATGGGGCTGAGCTGACACAGAGCCCTGCTGTCCAGCCTGCCCAGTCTTATCTCCTGTTGTATTCTCAGCACATTCTATAGTAACTTGTGACTCCTACAGGTGAGGAAGAAAGAGAACCAGTCCACAGCCACAGAGAACTGAGGCCTGTGCTATCTTTTATTGAGTGGGGCTCTTATCCTCACTCTGCAATTTCTGGAGCAGATGCAGGCTGTCCCCACACTGTGCTGGGCACTGTGTCAATGAAGGACATACCAATGCAAGCTGTGGGGTGGCCTGTGACCTTGAAGCTTGAAGTCAGATGTCATTTCACTTGCTCCTTCAATAACTTCATAAAGAAAGCATTAACATTCCACGTTTTAAAAAATCACTCTATCAGCTATTTTTCTAAAAATTTCTTTATGTAGTGTAGAAAATTCATTTGAGGATCCTTTCAGTTTAATAAGAATGCCTCATCTTTTTCTGCTTTTGTACCAAGGAGGAAGATGAGTCTACTTAGCATTCTTTGAAGGTTTATAGAGTGCTGGTCAATTTCACTGCATTGTCTCAGAAAATTTTTAAAAGAAGGATTCAAAAAAGGGAAACTAAGGGAAAACATATGTCTTAAACTAAGATCGCTAGAAGCAGAGTCTGAGGCTAGGATTCAGGATCATGGGACTTACTAGGAAAATAAGGTTGTTTGGTGGAAAATCTTAAAGGTAGTAGAGAAAACAAACACGTAAGGGATGAAGTCAAGAATTCATTGACCCTAGATAATCTATTTCCTGAACCTGATCCATGGTGGAGGGCTTTGGAACATAAAACTTCCCTGTACAATTACGTGCTCTTAGGCTAAAAGCCAACCTCTGTGTAGCTGTATCAATGCATATTTCACTGGGGTCCAAGAATGTGTGACAGTCTTGTAAATTTCAAAGCAAGATGACACCCGACCATCACAGCCTCTTGGGAGAGAACATTGGCTTCAAAAAAGGACAACTGGGCTAGCAGAGTCTAATCCATTAACTAAATCATTCTCGGTCAGTGCATCATAGGTGACTCAGCTGGGATGGGACTCTAGATGTTCATTCACTACAAAACTCGGGTTTTTTCTAAAACATCACAATCCTTCCATAGGACATTAGCACTTTGAAGAAAATGTGAGTCCAATGGCAAGAGACCCAAAAGAAACATACAGTAACAGCCCCTTTATTGCTCTCTCACTGTTGTACAGGACTTTCCAGTTTACCTTCTGCCCCACCTCACCATTTTCAAAACGGCTTTATTCTTTCCTTAAAGTCATCTATATATGCAGTCATTATAGATGATGCCTGGTTATCTATTTTACAAAGCAAACCCTCCAAAACGTAACGACTCAAGAGAATGATTTCTAATGACAATTTGCCATTTTGAGAACTCAGTTGCACCCCACTGAGTGGTTATCACTGAGATCACCACTTGGGTATCAGATGTGACAGGTGTCATCAGAGCTTTGACAATCAGTGCTGGCTGCTTGATAGGAGCTCAGCCTATGCCGCTGACTGGAGTGCATCATTACAGCTTCTCTGTGGGGCTACAGTGACAAAATGCCATAGACCGATGGCTTCTCAAAACAGAAATTTATTCTCCAGTTCCGCTAGTTAAAAGTCTGAGACTGAGGTGCCAGTGTGGTCAGTTTCAAGAAGTGCCCTCTTCTGGTTTGCAAGGCTGCCAACTTCACTGGCATCCTCCTGTCCTTCTCTCATCCTAGAAATAGGAGGAGAGTTCTCAGGGCTCCAATTCATGAAGGAACTAAACCTATTTATGAAGGCTTTATCCTCGTGAGCTAATTACCTCTCCCTAAAATCATCAAAGTAGGGATTAGGAGTTCAACACACAAATCTGCAGGAACATACATGTCCATTCTCCTATAAGTCGAGGTTTTTGTTCTGTTTGGCGGACAGGACTCAGAGCAGTTAAACATTTTGCCCAAGGTGGCAGAGCCTGCACATGACACCTGAGTCTGAACTGCTTTATGAGGCTCTCTGTCAGGTATGATCTTCAGGGCTTCCCTGGCCTGGGCAAGGAGTTCCGGCATCCACCTCTGTCACTCATTATGTGTTTGGACAGGCAGCCAAGGAGGACGCTGAAGAGCAAGACTTCTCACTCACCCAGTAATGCAATAGGCAGGGAGTCCCCACTTAGGACCTTGAAATTGCAAAGGCACCTGAGCAGGGATTTATAAATAAGCAGTCCAGTCCAGTGGGAAATTGTTTTCCCGCCCATTGCTTTTTAACCTTGAGATAAACATTTAATGCAATAAGTTAACAAAACCCACAGTGATTCTACACAGGTTGGATTGGAGCAGGAACAAAGCTCCAATGAAGATCAATTCCCTAAAGCAGAACTTGTAGTGTCCTCAGGAAATTCATTTTGTAACAGGAAGTCCCTTCTGCCTTCCATCGGGGAAAAAGTAGTACCAGGCGTCTCTTTCTAATTGTAAAGTAACACATGGTCCTTTTGTGAACAGGAGTGAACAGGAACAAGAATAAAATAACGTAATTCCCCTCCTGCTCTAACCATTACTAATATCCTGATGGACGGACTTGCAGTCTTTTCTTCTTGGCTCATGCATGTTACCATATGGATCATATTTAGAACAAACAATGACCTATCCTGCCCTTTTCGTTAAATAACATATCATTACCCACCTCATTAAGAGTTCTTTTAAAAACATGACTTCATGTCACAAACCCATTAATTTGTATAATTAGTATTCATTAATAATAATAAAAATAAAATTAAAACATGATTTCCTTTTCTTTCTAATGGTTCACTAATGGAATATACCATAAGGTACTGACCTGTTTGTTATTAACCCATTCATTAACACACTTCCTTTTTCACATCAATTATTACTAAGCAGGATAAAGGGGCAGAAGAGTTTAATAAAAACTCATTTATCAATTGGGTACTTGCTATGTTTATCATCAAGATGAGCATTATAAGAGATTCCTGTACCCAGTCTTCACTCTTAGGGTGCCCATATTAATACCCTTGGAGTAAGTGACAAATCCATACAGCATTAGCCAAGTAAATTAGCCTGAACATGCAGAGTAAGAGTCTTTCTAGAAGTTTAAAGGTATTGAGTTCACCTCTATTGAGGACTTATCATGTAGTGCATTGCATCTCATTTAATCTTCACAAATGAGAAAGACTCGTGTGTTTTATATATGAAGCTCGGAAAGATTGCATAAATTAACCAAGGACACACAGATAGAAAATAACAAGGTCAGATTTGAACCAGTGCATGCCTCCAAAGCCTGTTCTTTCTCTGATAAGCCACAGAAAATGCCTGGGGAAATTAATTTTTCACAAAGAAGACTTTAAGATGGAGGAGTATGACACCTTGATACACACATCAGAGAATCTGCTCGCTTCTCTGAGGTTGCTCTCCGGCCTGACTTTTGATCCATGACTGGAGTCACATGGCATCTCTGATCCCTGGGAGTATAAGTAAGCAGTCGGGGTTTTGAAGAAAACCTAATACATCCTCACTGTGGATGCTTATAGAAAGGTGTTTTTCAAACTCAAAGCCAATGAGCTATAAAAGCATAGAGAGGTTATTAAAACTATAAATTAAGGGAATTGGTGAAGTAATCTTGAAGGCGTCACCCCCAGCCCTACTCTTTTCTCCCCATCCTGTTCATTTCTTTGACAAAGAAAATATTTCTCATTTTCCAAAACTCCGCAAAGAGTCTCCTGAAAATACCCATTCTGAATTAACCACCCCCATTCCTGATAAAGCTCTTTTGTCTCTGTAAGACCCACATGCCGTATCTGGGACCCTTGGCCTTGCATCTGAACTCAGGTCAACACGCTGAACCATTCTCTCTCTTTTTTTTTTTTTTCTTTTTCCTTTTTATCGGTACCAGGGATCGAACTCACAACTGCCTGCTTGCAAGGCAGGCGCTTATGCCACTGAGCTAAATCCCCAGCCCCGCCTTTCTCTCTTTTAATTCTTCCTTTGTTCGAAACAATTGTACATCCTTTTGGTGGTTGCAAACTCTGTGTCACATTCACATGAAAGTAGTAATTCCCTAAAAGAGAGCCTCAAAAATTCACAAACAAGTGTGAGTTTTCACAGAATACATTTCTGAAGCCACACTGAAGTCCACTGTCAAATGAAACTTGGCTTTCATGTGGAAAACCTAGGCAGACAGGATGGATTGACTGTCCTTTCTCCCAGATGGGGACAGCTTGGGAGCTTGGACAATGCAGGAGTCTGTGGCAGCAGCAGACTGTGGGGTAAGGAAAATGTGCAAAGCAAGATATGTCCACATGACGTGTCCCAAGACCCTCTGCAAAGAAACAGGCCAGGAGAGCAGCAGAAGTGAGGGCTCCTCCTACTCCATTGCCACATTAAATCACAAGTAACACAATGACACCTGTTTCCCCAATTAGGTGACCAGCCACCCAGTTTTCCCAAGACGCCCAGTTTTCTTGTTGGCTTGTTTTGGGGTTTTTTTTTTGTTGTTGTTGTTTTGTTTTGTTTTGTTTTGTTTTGTTTGTTTGCAAAACCAGGGTTAAACCCAGGCCCTTCACTTTGAGCTACATCCCCAGGCCTTTAAAAGTTTTTATTCTGTGATGCGGTCTCACCAAATCACCCAAGCTGGGCTTGAATATGCAATCCTCCCACGTCAGTATTCCAGAGTTGCCGAGATTACAGTCATGCATCATCACACCTGAGTTGCCCAGCTTTATGCTGAACTTTCTGTGCCCTGAGAAAAATTCCTCACATGTAGCAAAACACACTTGTGCATAATCATAACACTGCTCACTATGAGCATCTTTCACATCCAGATACATACTCTAATTCTCACACACCCTGGGGAAACTCACCAATGAGCAGGGAAAAACATGAGGCCAAGAGACTCTGGGAAGATGTTCAAAGGTGTCTCAGCTATTTTTACTCATTGCTGAGACAAAATACATGATGCACCAAGTTGGAAAAGGGAAGTTTTATTCCTTACAGTTTTTGGAGGTTTCAGTCGGCTCAGTTGGCTCCAAGGCAGGCTGGCATGGCGGGGCTGCAGTTCATGGTGGCTGCAAACAGCAAGGCAGAAACTGGCAAGAGAACGAGACACACCATTATATTGCATCCTGGCTCCACCTCTATGTGGGGGTAGCACTGACACCATCAATCCAAGCACTAGACAATGAAACCATCACAAATATGCAATGTAAACGTGTGAGGCCTGGGGGCTACAGACATAAACCATGACAAAGGGTATCCTCCTGGTAGGTTACCAAGCCACGATCTGAACCTGGGTATGCGTGGCTGTGTGGGCAGTGCTTTCTCCACTACACTAATGGCTCAGAACAGTTATTTGAAGTAAGATCAGGGTAAGGCTGCTTATGGTGGCATGCACTTAAAATCCCAGCTACTTGGGAGGTTGCGGGAGGAGGTTACCAAGTTAGAAACCAGCCCGGGCAACTTAGCAAGATGTCTCAAAATAAGAAAGAAAAAGGTGAGGAGGAGGCTTGTGGCTTAGTGGTGGTGTGTTTACTTAGTATACGGGAGCCTCTGGATTCAGACACAAGCACTACCACCATCAGCAAAAGAGAAGGAGGCCAAGGCTGAGGCGGAGAAAACAATGACAACAAAATGCCAAGGTAAGAGCAATAGGCAAAGGTGGTCAGCCAGCAATTCCTGAGAAGCCACAGTTGCAGCTGTGAGCCAGCTCTGTGCCTTTCACACCATTGCTCCTTCGTTTGCAGAGCTGAGCTCAGTCATTCTAGTGGTCAAGAGAGTCCCCACGCACTGTTCATTAGGCAGGGAAGGGAGAGCAGGCAGCCAAGGGCTATTGCATTTGGCCCATGGAAACCTCCTTTGCCTTGATAGCAAAGGTTAATCCAGTCTGTCCTAATGACTCACGTAGGGTTTTGATCAAGGTGAACAATTAGAAACATCTGTGGCTACTTTGGAACAGCGTAGCATGTGGGATTCTTTACCAATAACAGGCGATGGGTAGGGGGAGAGGAGGAATCTCCTGGTAGAGTCGCACTTCTAGCAACACCCAGAAGTGTCAGAATATTGTTCATCTCTTCCTGAGGAATGTGAGTGAAAAGGAAAATGATTACCAAGCTGAAGTTTCAAGGACACAGATTTCTTCGAGGAAAGCAAATCCTCTCCTTTAGCAGTTTAATCCGGGGAGCCCCTGAGCCTGTAGGCTTCCTTAATCCCCTCTTTCCTTTCAAATATTTACATAGAGTAGATTCCACATTTTTAAGTCAGGTGAATTGTTATTTTTTATTCCTGAAAAAGCACTGTCTTCTGTTTCCAAATGAATTACAGCTTAAAATCATGCTAGATATAGTCTTTAAAGCATCCCTCTCATACTAATTTAGAAAATAAAGAAGAGGAACAAAAAAGGAGTACAGGTGATATCACCACCATCAAAAACAAACACAGGAAGACACAGCCCAGATCATTCGAAAATAAGAATAATGAAGGGAACCCAACACAGAGACATGTCAAGACAGCTTGTGAAATCAAGTGACATTGACAAGAAAAAATTGACAAACCAGGGGGAGAGTTTAGAAACATACTTGCCTATGTTTTCAGGTCATGGCTTTTTACGTACATGGCAAAAGGATGACATTAAATAATTGTTTAAATAACTGATTGTGTCAAAATATTTCATTGTTAGCCAATCCTGCAAAATTTGCAGCAACTTAGATATTTAAAGAAGAAAAGCACTGGAAGAAAACAAAAATATTGTTAAAATTAGGAACTACAAATGACCTACTTCATTAAGTACTAAATGCAGAAATCATTTTTTTAAAAATAGACCTATTTGGAAGGCAAGATGAGGTTTAAAAATCTAAGCTCTAGAGGAGGTAAGACTTGGGTCTGTACCCTAACATTGGTACACAGTGGCTGTGTGACCTTGAACAAGTTATTTAGCCTCTCTGACCCCCTGTTGTCTTCTCTGTAAAATGAGCATATGTTACTAGTGCATGCTAAATAGAGCATGTATTACAGACTAAATGCAACATTATGTGTAGAATACCTAGCACATGGAAAATTATTTGCTGTTATGAATCATTAGTTTTTTTAGTAAATGACAAAATAAAGCTCAAGAATATATAAAAATTATAAAATACAAGAATAAATAAGACCAAAGAGTAAGAGTTACGATAAATTTGAACGCTCAAACTCTCCAATGAAAGACACAAGGGCTAGAGATACAGCACAGTGGGAGAGGACTTGTCAGGCACACACAGGTGATGGTTCCAACTCCAGGACTGGGAAAAGAAAAAGAAAGAAAGAAAAGAAAATAGGAGAGACTGAGACAAAGAAAACCCAATATTCAAAAATTAAGGATATATAAATAAAAAATGGCTCAGATGGTTATAATTAAAAGTTTGGGGAATTATGAGTTTCACATAAATCAAAAGAAATCAAGAGTAAAAATATTCATTTTAGACAAGTTTAAATTTGTGGAAACAAAACTATCAAATTTTGCATTATATAAAAATACCACTGTGGTCTGAGTGATACAGAACAAAAATATAAAGCATAGATGGTTAGAAATAAAATTTTAAACAAAGAACAACGGTTAATGGTATGCATATTGTTTTAGTCTTTCACATATTAAGGCAAATAATAAGGACATGGAAATTAAGAAGTGTAATAAATTGGACTCAAACAATAAATATACATTTCTTTAGATGGATTAATGAATAATTATTGCACATTTTAATGTAATACAATTCAAAAATTTCCAAATCGCAGGGACAAAAGAGATATTAATAGGTTATCAGTCCAGTAATTACACTGGCTGTGTAGTTTGGTCATTGTGTAAAAATACTCAAAATTCTAACAGAAGAGTAAACAAAATATTCTTAACCACTGAAAAATTTTTTGAAGTTCTCCTAGGTAGCTATTGAATCAGAAACAAAATTCATATAAACACACTCTTTGGAAAACAAAGAGAATGAGCTCATCTTGGTGATACATGTCTAATTCCAGCGCTCTGGGAGCTTAAGGCAGGAGGGTCACAAGTTCAAACCTAGCGCTGGCAATTTAGCAGCTTAGTAAATTCTGTCTTAAAATAAAAATAAAAAGGGGAGGAGTTGACTGGGATGTAGCGCAGAGTGAAAGTTCCGGATTCAAGCTTCAGTACTACCAATAATAATAATAATAATAATAATAATAAAGAAAATAAGGAAAATCAAACCATTGCTCATAAAACTGATGGATCATTTTTATTCTATTCTCTGGAAATTTTTGCTAGATTTTCACATATTTATGTCTTCACTGGACAACTTTACTGAATTTTCTCATTAATTCTAATAATTTTATATTACATTCTCTTGTGCTTCTAAAAGTGTATAATCTATTTAATCCACATCTTTTGTTTTGCTTTTTTCGTTTAAGACACTGACTACAAGTTAGTTAAATAGAGACAGTGCTCAGAGGAACCTTTGTATTTTTCCTGCTTTAATAAAATGGATTCTAGTAAGATTCCTTCCTTTAATATGACTGCATAGACCATGCAATGTGCCAAGGAAGGAAACCATCTTCTAAATCTTTTTAATTTCCAAAATTTAAATACCAGTAGAAGTAAAACGTTAGTCAATGCCATTCTATCAGCCATGATGACCAAATGTCCTTTCCCCTTTGGTACCATGAGGAAGAGTCATTCCGATGACTGTTTCCAGGACTTTAAGAGGCCAATGGCCGTGTGTGTGGTCATAAGTTGTTTCCAGAATGCAGTGTAACACTCAGTTCACCGTTGTTTCACTTGCTGCCTCCATCTCTGTTCAGAGTAGAATTGGATTATAGTCCTCCTCTTTTATTCCAGCTTTACCCATTCAGCTATCAGAATTGTGTTAACTGCATAAAACAGGTTTGAAAAATCCCATTTTTTCTGAACTCTGTAGCAGTTTCTATAGTCGGATTACAATATTGTGACAGGCAGAAAAAATCAGTTTCGGGTTCCTGTATGAGCCCAAACTGCTTTTGAAAACACTGTTGTACATTTTCTTCAGAAATGCAGGTTCATTTCAAATTAATACAAAAACTAATTTCTGTTATTATTTTCTATTTTCCTGTCTGTATTTGTGCTATTAGAACTTACTGAGTGGAAGGTTTCTATTTTCTTACTGCTTGATAATGATAAAATTTAAACTAAGAATTTCTCTCTGATTATCGCATTTCAGGAAGTTTAATTCTTCTTCTCTTAGGGACAGCGGCTCCCAGCCCAAATCAGCCAGATTCTCAAGTGTATATAGAAACCAATTTGCCTAATTCCAAATCCACAAATATTTATGCTAAGGTTTTTTTTGAATGTTATATAATTTTAATTCTTTAGATCTTTGATTATTTTGAGTTAATTTCTATATATGAAGTGGAGTCCAGTTGCATATGGCTATTCAATTGCTTCAGCACCATTTCTTGAAAAATCTCTTCTTTGCCTGTTGAACTGTCTTTTGCCTATCTATGCTAATCAGGTTCTCCAAAGAGACAGAACCAGCAGGACCTTCAGGTGTAAACACAGACATAAGAGAGACAACGTATTTGAAGAATTGGCTTATGTAATTCCAGGGGCTGAGAAATCTACAATGGACAGTTTGTACCTGGACACCCTTGATTGGCTGGTGCCTGCCCTTGTTGAGGGCAGTTCTCTCTGCTCAGTCCACCAAATAACATGCCCCCCCACAGGAAACACTCAAAGACACAACAGAAACGTGCTTCACCAGCTTTTTAGGTATCCCTTAATGTAGCCAAGTTGATTCCTAAAATTAAGTATTGCTGCATCTCTGTTAAAAATCACTTGACTATCAATGTGAGAGGTTGCTTTGTTTTCTGAACTCTCATCTCCTTTCTATCATTTATTTTTAATAGTACATGTTTGTAGTACATTGTGTTTACAGTCACTGTGTGGACTTGGTCCACGTACATAACACATCCTAACATCTTTTTTCATCCCTTTCCCTTCCCTCCTTCCTTCCTGCACCTCTCTCCCTATCCTTTCCTCTTGGGGTTCTTCTGTTAACAGGACTTTCTGTTCTACTCAGCTGCTCTGTACATCTGTCTCTATGCCAACACCACACTGTCTTCATTACTGTCATTTTTTAGTAAGATGGCAAATTTTGGAATATTGACTCCTCCAACTTTGTTCACCTTTTATACTCTTATGTTGGCTGTGGTGGGTCCCTTGCATTACGTGATACCTTGTAGGATCAGCTTGCCAGTTTCTGCAATGAAGCTGGCTGAAATTTCAATGAGGATTTCATTGTACCTGAGATAAATCTGGGGAGAATTTTCACCTTAGCAAGATTAACAATTACAATGATCATTTTAGCAAGGTTAACAATGATCATTTTTTTGTTAGTGAAAATTCAAAACAATCAACTGAGAATATTTTCAGTAGATACCAAGTTGATCAAATATGCTATAAGTATAAAAGCATAATAATAGTTATATCAAAACTAACTCTATTTCTGCATTGAAATAAAATGAACAAAAGCAAAAAATATACACTTATTATCTAGGAAAAAATGTTAATTTTAAAAGAATGAAGTCTGTGAAAACAATGCAGTATCACTCACCTAAGATGTGGAAAGATAATGCTATAAAAGAAAGGACTTGTCACATAGAAGCAGGGAGTGAGACCTGAGGCAAAACCTAAATCCTGCCTCTATTCAACTAAGTGAATTTTGGGAAGTCACGTCATGTTTCTTGACTTCATTTGCCAGATGAGTACCATAATAGTACCTATCCCCTATGGTTATTTTTTAAATTAAGTGAAATAAAATTTCATACCACTTTTGAATCAAAAAAATCATTCAGGGAACACCGAGTACTATTATGATTATTTCTACAAAGACACCCATTCATCTCAAATCAACAAAAACCTAATGTAAAGTCCTAATGTAAAATTCTTTTGTAATTATCATTTTAAATGTCTTTTAAAAAACAGGCAGAATTGCTCAAAATTACTATTTTTTTGAAAAATAAGATCATTTGATAAAGAGGGTTTTCCTCCTTTAAGTGTATCAAAGCATCGGTAATTTTAAAAACATTGTAATTATGGCAACTGACAGACTGGTGAATCAGAATAGATATTACAAAAACAACCAATATATTTAAGGTTTTGTTATGATTTAAATGCATCACAAATATATAGAAGAAAAAAGAACTGTTTGATAACTGAAGTTTATATAATCAGCTTACTATAGAAGGAAGACATAATTGTAAATATTCAACGTTCATAAAGAAAAAATATAAATTCCAGGGAATACAAGAAGCAAGTAGAACAACAGTGGAGAAAATTTAATGAAAAAAAACTTTGATTTCATTTTGTAAAAACATAAAGCATATTTGTGATATCAAAATCAAAATCCTAAACTGGAAGAATTATCACAAAATCACAGGCATATAGCTATACTATTTTACTAAAACACAAAATATTAATTAACTAAAAAAATAACCCCTCAGAGGAAACACAGGCAAACAATAGAATAAAATTTATAGTGCTAAAAATCAGTAATAAGAGAGGGCAAATCTTTGGCTACACCAAAGAAATACAAATTCTAACATCCACCCTCCACTCTCATCTTAAATGCCAACTGAAGTCCGCTAACTGGGTTCGAACTCCCAGTGTTGCCGCCTGAGAAATTCTTTTGCACTCCTAGCATTTCTGTGAACTCAAGAACTGTTCAGCTTCATCTCCTTATGCTATCTCACACTAATCCAGTGGCTGACATCAATCTTTTTGTATCCAACTCCTAGCTTGCAGAGAGAGTGATCTATTTCTTTGGGGCAAGTACTCCTTTCTTACTGAGTGAAATACTGACAGAACTTCAAATCGAGGTGTTTTGCTCTCTGCTAAGCCAAGGACATGGCTTGTGATCCTCATGGACCATTCAGAATATTCCTCCTGGGGAATCTAACAGTGAAAGAAAGAAGAATTAATTAATTAACCAACAAGATACAACACAAAACGGTGACGTGGGCCATGAAGAATGTAAACCAAGACAATTAGTTTAACCTACCTTGAGCTGTTCACTTTAGGTACAGGGCTATGTCACAATAGGACAGGCTTGATGATTTTATCACCACTAATCACAAAAATATGGATGGCACCCTAGCTCCTCTGAAGTCTCACAGACCCCCATCCTAGAACGTATTCATTAAATGACCAGATCCAGCGTTTGTGGAAGCTGGTATTTCCACGTGTAATAAACATACCGTCTCTGGCCTTCTATGATTTTACATTCAGATGCTCAACAAAATGTTCAGAGGGGCAGCCTTTTCCTATTCACCTAACGTACTGCAAGTGGACCTCCTAATCTGCTGCAAGGATTCAAATCATTCCTGAAACAATCTTTATTTGTGTTGTATTGTTCAGAGAAAAATGAATGTCTATTTTGAGTATTAATCTTCAGTTGTTTCCATGGATACTGATTCACTTAGAGAGGAAGCAAGGGAAAATAAGGGACACGGAGGCCAGCGAACCTATATCTAGTTCCTTGTTGGTGAAAAGTCTGAGACATGGGGAGGGGAAGAAGTAAACCCCATGACAGTGGGCACAAATTGGGTTAACAGTGAAACACCAGCTGCCGTGTTTGGGAAAGGGAGAAGCATGTTAGATCATTTTTACAGCTGGTATAATAGCATCTGAGTTTCTACTCCATGGAGGAACCCAGTTTCAGTTCAGACCTCAATCAAAGGGTCACTCCTGTTGTGGAGAGAAATAGAAACACAATGTCAGTCAGACTCCAACAGGGAGAGAGGCAGATGCCAAATGCTCAGGGCAAGAGCCTGGCAGGGCTGTATGAAAGCAGAGGAAACACTTTCCTGGAGCAATGCATTCTGAGAAATACTTTCCATACATGTAAAATCTGATTTTTAAACAATTGTATGCAGCAATCAAGATGTTAGTCAGCCATCTCCCATTATGTCAGTAACCAGAGGCACATACCCTGTGGCCAATACAGGACAAAAATAATATGCACAACTAGTAAGCATCAGTAAAAACTGAGCAATAATAAATGAAGAGTAATTGGGGGCTAAAAAAATAAAAACTGTTATTAGTCATATTTGGTCATATGATTTCACTAGCTCTTCATTCAAGAAAAACTGAGAAATCATACAATAATCTTTTTATTTTATTTATATTTTATTGTGCATGTTGCACTTAAAATACCATCCTTATATCTTGGGTCTGTATTTCCTGATGGATAAAGCAAAGTAGGAATGAAAAATGATGGTTCACATGTTGGGATAGGCGGGAACCCAGTTAACAAAGGAAGCAGCATTCTTGATCAAGTTGTTAATAAATTCAGTGTTATATATAGCTTGAGTTATACAGATGTCAGAGTGGCACCTCCGTACCACTCCTAGTGCTGATATGGAGAAGGTGGCTTACATGGGCAGGCCTATGTCTTCCTAAATCAACTAGATACAGACTTCAAAGAGTCTTATGCATCACCTCAGACATTGTCCCAGTAGCCATTTGATAGCATTGTAGTAATATAGGTAACAGAATGGTGTTTAACTGCCCCAAAGCCTATATTCTCTTTGCAACACATGTTATACAGATCTCCAGAAAAGCTTTGGTGTGAATATGAACTAAACTCTTTAAAATTCTTTTTAATGTTATTTTCAGCTATAGATACTCACTTAACATAAAACTAGTTAGCTTGAAATGTTCTCCTAAGCCAAGTTATCGGTTCAGAATTTACTGACTGTATTTAAGTTAAGCTCAACTCAAAAATTCAACAATTTCAAAAATTATTTTTAGAGTGTCTACTATTTGTAAAGCCTTAAAAAATTTGAGTCTGGCCTTCCAGAAACACTAAATCTACTCAGAAGCTCAGAGCCATAAACTACTTCTAACCCAGAAACCTCATCAGAAAGCAGACTAAAGACTCAGATAACTTAGGACACATGCTACAGAAATTCAAAGGAAAGGTATTTTTTCTAGATGAGGACGTGATGAATTTTGGACTTACCTTTTGAGTAACATCAAGAATTGAACACAATGAGGTTGGGAAACATCTTATACCCTACCTATGCTATGGAATTATTTTACAGAGAGAGCTATTAAACTTAAGGAAGCACGCTACATGCTTTTCCATACTTGGGAATCTAATTGTACTCTGATGTTCTATGCATAGGAATCAGTAAGTGACCCAAGCTCTCATCTTTTTTTCAACTTCTGTATGATGATTGCTTCTGGCTGCTCCTTTACACTTTCCAGTCACATCCAACACACAGGCTGGAAGTGGAATGAGAAACCTAGATCAGAATTTCTCTAAGCCAAAGACATATCTCCTACCCTAAGCTTCAAATTGTGAATTTGTTGATTAGGGCAAAACTCCTTAAGGACCCAAGTTCATGCAAAGACGACCTTTAGAAAAAAAAGATTTAGTGTAGGGACCTTAGGATGGCACACAAAACTATCTCTTTCTATGCATCACTCAGTGCTTAGTTTATACTTCATTTCCTCTGAAAACTCCCCTGAGATCCCAGGCAAGGAGATTTCTTCTTCTCCATATTTCTGTCTCACCCTGGGCTTGTTTGTATCACACAGCCTGCCTGCCACCTCATTGTCCCACTGGACTATGTTCTGTGATGGCAAGGACCTCTTGGGATAGTCATATCCCAGGTGTCCAGAAAAGCCTCTGCCCCTTATTAGAATTTTAATGAGTGCATTAATGAAAGAGTGAATTATCTATAGAATTGAGTTCTAGTTTTTGACGCTGGAGTATGCAATGCGGCCAACAGATTCCATCCATTTACCTGCAGCTTCTTCCTGCACATAGCAGGATGCCTACTACCTTCCCTTAAAAAAGGATTTGATCTGGACAACAATGCAATCCAGGCTATAATTTATGGAATTTTAAAATATTGTTGATCATTCTGTAGTATATTTTCATAAGTACCCTTGCAGAGTCTTCTTATTAAACTTTTAAGATTGCTACTATCATTTTAATTTCTGACATATTTATTGTATAATTTTTATTTCTCCCTTAACACTGAATAAACATAGCAGTTAGAAATGGAAACATTCTACTTTTGAGAACCACCCCTTTTGATAAGTACAATAATAAAATCCTCAACAAAGAACCAGGGTTCTTTCATGGAGGTCATCTCCTGTCTTGAAAGTCAACATTTCTATGAGGATCTGAGCCCTAATCAGCACTTCACCTCACACCCAGGCAAATTTCACCCTTAGCAATAAAGAAACAACTGCTAAGCAACAACTGCCCCTGACAGGTCAGAACTTAGGACACTACCACTCCTGTAATAGTGAGACTTCCATCACTGTAACGAGAGTCCTCATGAAGACGATGAAGTTTTCTTAATTTACAGTTTTGAGTGTTCAAAGTCCAGAATCAGACAGTCCCATTTTTTGGTCTCTGGTGAGGTTAGAAGATAACTGGCATCTCCTGGTAGGAGTGCACATCATAGTAACATCTTGAGCTAGAGAGAAAGAAAACAAGTGGGGTCAGCCTCACTTCTCCTGTAACAACCTTTTAGAGAGGGCCATCAAAAGGTTTTACCAGAACTCCAAAATGGGTCATATAACAAATAGCCACACCCGCAGTGACCAGAGGACTTCCTTCCCATTAGACCCACTACTCAAAGTTTCTATCACCTGTGGATCAAGACTTCAATCACAGTGGAACCGAGGGGGACTCTGAAACCACTCCCAAACCTCAGCCACTTCCCACTTCCAAGGCTGAAAATCATACGGTTGTATATGTATCATGTCATTGGTGGTAGAATTGTGAAGAGAGTTATATTTCTAACATTCCCACTTTCAAAAGTTGGAAGGTCAAAGAAAGAAGTAACTTTGTATAGCAAAAAAAGTGTGTTTTGTAAGAAGTGAAGATTATTCCTACAGGTTTGATCTGTAAACAATAGTTCTGTTTCTTGCCCAGCAGTTTCACTCCATTATATTGCCTCCATGCCCTCCTGTGAACACTTGTGTTTTCAGTTCTAGTTTTAACTCTCTTTTTGCAGAGGTCTCAGAGGATGAGCCACTAAGTCCTCCTGTCCAACAGATCAAATTGGAAGGTCTCGTTGTGACACAGAGCTATTATTACTGGCCATGCTTCAGGTAAGGCTGAGGATGGGTAATGGTAACAGGATTGTGTATTAAAGTTTACAAAATACATTTGTGCAGCTATTGCATTAGTCTGATATATTCACTGTGTTTTCCAGTAGAACCTGCACTATAACCTTGGTGCTCCCTTCACAGCTCAGGCTACAGAAATTTCTGCTTTTTTCAAAGCAAGCTCTCCTCATATGATAGTTTAGAGTAAGGAGTGATACCAAGTTCCAGGGCTGGACTTCTGGTCTACCATATTCTACCCATGAAAAAAGTTCCTTAATTTCATTTCTGTGTCTTAGAAACCACATCCAAAAAAAGTTGATAATAAGGGTGTTAACCTTATTGACCAGATGTATTAGTCAATGTTCTCATCGCTGAGGGAAGTTATCCAATACCCGCAACTTAAAACTCCAGACTGGGTCAGTCCATATTTGGTTGGCTCCAAAGCAGAAATGCCATTGTGAAAGGGCAAGGTAGATGGAGACTGTTCAACCCATGGCAGCCAGGAAGCAGGGAAGTTGTGAGCCAGGGATGAGAATGTAACTTTGCAGGTAGAATCCCAGTCACCTGCTTCCTCTGAAAAGGATCCAACTCCCAACAGCACATTCAGCTACATATTACTTTCTTCATGGTAAAATACAAATATGAAAAACACTTCCTCTATTCAGATGCAGTCTTTAAGAACTCAGGAACTGTACAAGTTAGTATGATATTTCCACTAACATAGAAAGTACTCAAGTTTTCTTAAGTTAAAAGACAGTGTAAAATTCTAAAGATCTTTCTACCTTTAATATATTTTATTCTGTAAGTATATAAACATCACTGTAAATTTCAAATGTCTAGGAAGGCTCTAATGAGACAACACAGGAAGACTTTTGGATAGTAGAAAAATGGAAAAAGAAAAGGACTAAAATATAGATGGGTGGATAGATGGGAGATAGATAAATGGATAGATAGATAGATAGATAGATAATAGATAAAAATGCATCAGGTTCCAAATTCATCTGGAGCAACAGAGCCCAGGTAAGAAGTTTTTGCCATGGAAAGCTGGGATCTAAAAGTTTATTGGGTTTCTACTCCATCAGTCAGTGCAAAGTTGCTATTTCCTATTTTGGTCTCTACCTTACAGTTGAAACCCAGAGATTAAATATCCAAAGTCACAGCACTTGGAAGCAGCAGAACTTGGATTGAAACCAAAGAATATTGAACTGCAAAACTCAAGTTCTATTTCCAAACAGCTGAGTCTGCAAGTTTGGGGTAAACCTGGCTGGAAAGGCAGCCACAACCTGAATTCTTAATTAGAAAAGCAAAGACAGAATAAGAAATGGTGCTTGGCTGATTTCATAGGAAATTCTTTCTTCTTCCAAGCATGGGCAAAGGAGACTGAAATGAAACTGTCATCTTGAAAATAAAATCTGCTGCCTGCAGCCAGCTGAGTCTATGTGCAATATACTTGTGATTGGCCCTTTGGAGATTTAAGCTGGGTCAGACAGTGCTGACCTCTCTAACCAATTTTAAGTCCAGGCAATATTTAAAATATTTTGCTCTAGAAAAATAAATTATCTTCCCCATAAAGCAATTAGAAAATGGAGCAAGAAATAGCATGTCTTTTCTAGGAACAAAAGATGGAATTGCTTGTCCTGAATTTCCATCCTTTGTTTATGCAAAAATTTCCCCACAACAGGCAGAGTTCATACTGCAGAGGACTCCAGAATCCACATTCATCAACAGCCATGTTCCATGGAAGAAACTTCATCTCCAGCCAGCCTCTCATCAGCTAGGAAAACAGTCACCCAGATCTGTCTTAGAGTGTTCCAGTTTCTCTTATTTTTACTATAAGCTTTACTTTCCTTACCGTATTGTACTTTTAATACACAGATCTCAGGAAATGGTTGCCTAATGAAGGCCAATCTAAAGGTCATAAAGTCCAGGGAAAGAAAACATTTCAATGAAATTTCAAATGGCTGGCTCAGAACATCCAACAATATCAAAAAGCTAGATAGATGGGGATTCCCTGACAGAGATTCTCCAAAGGTGGTGGATTTATTTAGGAATGGGCATTGCAAGGAGAATAGGTATATGATAGGAAACTGCATGTCCACGGAGGCAAAGAGAGATCAGAGCTTTAGAGAAAATACGGTTCCCTGCTGGGACCAGTGAGTGGGGACAAGGCACAGAATCCCATCCCAGTGTAGAGGAACTCTCTTCCTTGTCTGGGGGCCAGGCCTCGGCTTCCTGCCAGGAACAGTGAGTCAGGCCGAGCCTCGGAACCCCGTGCGAAACCCCATCCCAGCCTGGCAGTCTTCTCTCCCTCACTTGGAACAACACTTGAAGCTCAAAAATAAAGGAAAATGACAAAATGAAAGACCAAAATGCAATCTCGAACATCCACCCCATCCCAGGAAAGCGAAGGAGCCATGTGCATAGAAGAAAATACATGCCACATAGCTGAAATAATAGTAACTGAAATAAAGAAGCAATTCTGGGAAGCCTTAAAGGAATTCAAACTACAAATAATCTCTCAGGTAAAAGAAGAAATGATAAAAGAAATGGAGATGCTGAACATATCTAAAGAAGACACAGTTAAAAAATTAGAGGAACTAAACAAAAAGATAGAATCCCTGGATGAACAATATAAGAAACAAACAGAATATATAAAGCAGATGCAAACAGATATACAGGAAATCAAAAACTTCATTGAAAGTCATAAAAACCACCTCAATGAATGTGAAGATAGAATCTCAGACCTAGAAGAAAAGATTGCAGCCAGTGAACAGGAAAGGAAAGATCTTTTAAAAATAACAAGAAATCAGGAAATAACAATTCAGCACCTGCAAGATGATGCAAAGAGGAACAACATAAGGTTCATAGGGATAAATGAAAAAGAAGGGGACAACACAAAGGATGTCAAGAGGATATTTAGAGAAGTAATAGCTGAAAATTTCCCAAACATGAGAATGGAAACTGACATCAGGATCAGTGAAGCATACAGAACTCCAAGTAGCCATAACCAAAATAAAACTACACCCAGACATATAATAATGACCATCCCAGAAATTGAACAAAAGAATAGAATATTAAAATATGTCAGAGAAAAAAGACAGATTACCTATAAAGGAAAACCTATCAGAATCACAGCAGACTTTTCAGCACAAACAATAAAGTCAAGAAGAGCATGGAGTGATGTATTTCAGATCCTAAAGAAAAATGATTTCCAACCTAGACTAATGTACCCTGCAAAACTGTCCTTCAAAATTGATGGATAAATAAAATATTTCCATGACAAAGAACAGCCGAAGAACTTCATGATCACCATGCCAACCCTGCAAAGAATACTGAAAGACAGCCTACATACATTTACAAAAAAACCACTAAACAAAGAAGAAAATTAAACAGAGCAGAAAGATAAAGGTGCAACAGCAGAAAGATAACATGTCAAAAATAAACCAACATATAACAGTTATAACCATTAATGTATATGGTCTCAATGCACCAATTAAAAGAGACAAACTGGCAGAATGGATCAAGAAACAAAATCCAACCATATGCTGTCTACAAGAAACCCATCTAACCCAAAAGGATACTCACAGACTAAAAATCGAAGGATGGAAAACAATACTTCATGCAACAGGAACCCAAAAAAAAGCGGGGGTAGCTATTCTGTTTGCAGACAATGTGAACTTCAAGCCAATAATAATCAGAAGGGATAAAGAAGGTCACTACATACAGTTAGGGGAAAACTCCAAGAGGAAGAGATAAGAGATATCTTAAATATATATATTTAAGAGATATCTTAAATATATATGCACCAAACTCCAGAGCACCCAGTTATATAAAACAAGTACTAACAGGAATAAAAAACCAAATTAGCAGTAACACGATTCTAACTGGAGATCTTAACACACAATTGACACCAATGGACAGATCAACCAGACAGAAAATCAGCAAAGAAATAAAAAACTGAATCACACCTGTGAACAAACGGACTTAATAGACATATACAGAGTATTCCACCCAACAAAAACAGAATACACATTCTTCTCAGCAGTACATGGCTTATTCTCTAAAATAGACCATATATTAATTCACAGAGCATATTTACATAAATGCAAAAGGGTTGAAATTATCCCTTGCATGCTATTGGACAATAGTGCTATGAAATTAGAAATTAATGATAAAACATACTGCAAAAATCCCACAAACACATAGAAACTGAATAACACACTCTTGAGTAATCAGTGGATCACAGAGGAAATTGAAGAAGAAATTAAACAATACCTGCAAACAAATGAAAACACAAATACAACTTACTGGAATCTGTGGGACGCAATGAAAGCTGTCCTCAGAGGAAAATTTATTACTCTGAGTTCCCACATCAGGAAAACAGAACGAATACAAATAAATAAACCTGATGTTACACCTCAAACATCTAGAAAAAGAAAAGCAAGTCAAGCTCAAAGCCAAAAGAAGAGAAGAAATTATAAAAATCAGAGCAGAAATCAGTGCAATAGATGCTAAAAAAACAATCCAAAAAATCAACGAATCAAAGAGTTGGTTCTTTGAAAGAATAAATAAAATCGACAAGCCCCTAGCCAACCTTATTTTAAAAAGGGAAGAAAAAGCTCAAATTAATGCAATAAGGAATGAAAGAGGCAAAATTACTACAGACCCTATAGAAATACAGAAGATCATCAACACCTATTTTGAAAACCTCTACTCTCAAACGTTTGATAACACAGAGGAAATAGATTCCTAGAAGCATACGAAGTACCAAAGTGAGATCATGAAGATGTAAAACCACTGAATAGCCCAATTTCTATTAATGAAATTGAAAACGTAATTAAATCTTTACCTACAAAGAAGAGCCCAGGCTCAGACGCATTCACTGCAGAATTCTACAAGAAATACAAAGAAGACGTAATGCAAACACTCCTCAAACTATTCAATGAAATTGAAAGGGAAGCAATCCTTCCTAAGTCATTCCTGGAAGCAAATACTACTCTAGTACCAAAACCTGAGAAAGACCCAACTAAAGAAGAGAACTATAGACTGATCTCCCTAATGAACACAGATGCAAAAATCCTTAATAAAATATTGGCAAATAGGGTGCAACAAATCATCAAGAAGATGATACACCATGACCAAGTGAGATTCATCCCAGGCATGCAGGGATGGCTCAATATACGTAAATCAATTAATGTAATACACCATATCATTAAAGCCAAAAGAATCACATGATCATTTCTATAGCTGCAAAAAAAGCTTTTGATAAGGTCCAACATTCATTTATGATAAGAACCTTGCAGAAAATTGGAATAGATGGTCTTTACCTCAATATAATTAAGGCCATCTATGACAAACCAACAGCCAATACCATACTAAATGGCCAAAAATTGAAGGCCTTTACCTTAAAATCAGGCACAAGACAAGGATGTCCCTTATCACCGCTCCTATTTAATGTAGTACTGGAAATACTGGCCAGAGCAATTTGACAAGAAAGAGAAATAAAATGCATAAAGACGAAATTAAATTGTCATGATTTGCAGAAGACATGATACTCTATATAGAAGATCCCCAAAACTCCATTGAAAGACTTCTCGATATAATAAATAAATTCAGTAATGTAGCTGGATACAGAATCAATACTCAAAAATCAATAGCATTTCTATACTCTAACAACAAAGTCACAGAGAGAGAAATAAGAGAGACCACAACCTTCACTATAGGAACCAAACACATGAGATATTTAGGAATTACTCTCATGAAAGAAGTGAAAGACCTATTCAGGGGAAATTATAATACACTGAAAAATGAAATTGAAGAAGATCTCAGAAAATGGAAAGACATCCCTTGCTCATGGATAGGAAGAATAAATATTGTGAAAATGGCCATTCCTTCCAAAACTTTTATACAGATTTAATGCAATCCCGATAAAAATACCATCAACATACCTCATAGAACTCGAGAAATCACTCCTAAAATTCATCTGGAGCGAGAAGAGACCTAGACTAGCAAGGACAGTTCTAAGCAGCAAAGGCAAGGCAGGAGGTATCACAATCCCTGAATTAAAGTTATACTACAAAGCAACTGTAGTAAAATCAACATGGTACTGGAATCAAAACAGAGCGGAAAATCAGTGGAATAGATTTGAAGATACAACCACAGCTACAAACACACTCAACCACCTTATCTTTGATAAAGGGGCCAAACATGTTCACTGGAAGAATGACAGTGTCTTTAATAAATGGTGTTGGAAAAACTGGCTCTCCATATGCCAAAAACTAAAACTAGACCCATGCCTATCGTCATGCACTAATATAAAATCTAAATGGATCAAAGATCTAAATATTAAAACAGAAACACTAAATCTATTGGAAAACAAATTGGGTAAAAACCTTGAAGACATAGGAGTAGGTACAGAATTCATGAACAGGACTCAACCCGCACAGGATATATTTCTCAGAGTCAATAATTGGGATCCCCTCTTATTAAAAAGTTTCTGCACATCAAAAGAAATCTCCAGCATAGTGAATTAAGAAAACCAACAAACTGGGAAAAAATCTAAGCGAACTGCCCCTCAGACAAAAGAATTTTAAAAAATCAGACCCCCGGAATACTTCTGCAAGCAGAGAGGCATCGCAGCTTCCTGAGGCACCTCAGCCTGTGGTGAGTGCCCAGCACAGTCTGCCCAAATCTCAGACTGTTCCGGACCCCCCAGGCTTCTGGGTGCAGTGAAGTGGAGCAGTGGGTTAGAGGCCACTACAGCTGCCTCCCCATCCCCCCCCCCCCCCCCCCGGCTACACTTGGAAGTCTGCTGAGCTCCTGACGGATGGGCGGGCCTACACTAACCCCCAAGCCCAGCCGCACCTAGCCATCTCCTGCAGAGGAGGAGCTGGGCGGATCCGGAGTCCCTGCAGAAGCCCGTTCCTTTGTCTGAAGGACTGAATACTTCTGCAAGCAGAGAGGCATCGCAGCTTCCTGAGGCACCTCAGCCTGTGGTGAGTGCCCAGCACAGTCTGCCCAAATCTCAGACTGTTCCGGACCCCCCAGGCTTCTGGGTGCAGAGAAGTGGAACAGTGGGTTAGAGGCCACTACAGCTGCCTCCCCATCCCCCCCCCTACACTTGGAAGTCTGCTGAGCTCCTGACGGATGGGCGGGCCTACACTAACCCCCGAGCCCAGCCCCGCCTAGCCATCTGCCTGCAGAGGAGGAGCTGGGCGGATCTGGAGTGCCTGCAGAAGTCCCTTCCTTTGCCTAGAGGACTGTGGATATCTCTGCAAGCAGGGAGGGATCACAGGCTCCTGAGGCACTGTGGCCTGTGGAGAGCACCCTAACCCGGCTGCAATTGAAGAGCTGTGGATCTTCCAAGGGGCAGGTGGGCGCACAGTGTCCCTGAGGCCCAGCTTGTCTGGAACTGCGGAGTTCTGAGCAGGCAGAGGAGGGACACTGGTTCTGCAGGCCCAATGGCTTGGGGTAGTGCGGTGTCAGAGGCTCAGTAGCTCCAAGCATAGAAGGGGATTTTCAACAGATCCTGAGGAAGCTTTCAAATAACACTTGAAACACAGAAATATACAAAATGACAAAACGAAAGACCAAATTACAACCTCAAACCTCCAGCCCATCTCAGGAAACCCTAGGAGCAATGTATATAGAAGAAAATATATCCCATCCACCTCATATATCGGACATAATAGCTACTGAAGTTGACAAACAACTCCAGGAAGCTTTAAAGAAATTCAAACTCGAAATAATCTCCCAGATAAAAGAAGAAATGATAAAAGAAATGAAAGAGATTCTAAATATATCTAAAGAAAACACAGATAAAAAATTGGAGGAACTAAACAAAAAGATAGAATCCCTAGACGAGCAATATAAGAAACAAACAGAATACATAATGCAGATGCACAGAGATATACAGGAAATAAAAAACTCCACTGAAAGTTGTAAAAACCGCCTTAATGAAAGTGAAGATAGAATTTCAGACCTTGAAGACATGATTGCAGCTAGTGAACAGGAAAGGAAAGATCTTTTGAAAATAACAAGGAATCAGGAAACAACAATTCAACAACTGCAAGACGATGCAAAGAAGAATAACATAAGAATGATAGGGATTAATGAAAGAGAGGGAGACAACATAAAGGATGTCAAGCGGATATTTAGAGAAGTAATAGCTGAAAATTTCCCAAGCATGAGATCAGAAACTGACATCAAGATCAGTGAAGCATATAGAACTCCAAACACTCATAACCAAAATAAAACTACACCCAGACATATAATAATCACCATCCCAGAAATCCAACACAAGAATACATTACTAAAAGCTGTCAGAGAGAAAAGACAGATCACTTATAAAGGAAAACCTATCAGAATCACAGCAGACTTCTCAGCACAAACGATAAAGTCAAGAAGAGCATGGAGTGAAATATTCCAGATCCTAAAGCAAAATGATTTCCAACCAAGACTAATATATCCTGCAAAACTATCATTCAAAATAGATGGTGCAATACGATACTTCCATGACAAAGAACAGCTGAAGAACTTCATGAACACCAAACCAACCCTGCAAAAAATATTGAAAGACAGTTTAGATACACAAAGGAAAAAACCACTAAGCAAAGCAAATAATTAAACAGAACAGAAAGATAAAGATGCAACAGCAGAGAGATAACATTCCTACAATTAACCAGCATTTAACAGTAATAACCATTAATGTAAATGGTCTCAATGCACCAATCAAAAGAAACAGACTAGCAGAATGGATCAAGAAACAAAATCCAACCATATGCTGTTTACAGGAAACCCATCTAACCCAGAAGGATACTCACAGACTGAAAGTCAAAGGATGGAAAACAATTCTTCATGCAGCAGGAATCCAGAAAAAGGCAGGAGTAGCCATTCTGTTTGCAGACAACGTGAACTTTAAACCAACAATGACCATAAAGGACAAAGAAGGTCACTACATACTTGTAAGGGGAAAACTCCAAGAGGAAGAGATAACTATCTTAAATATATACGCACCAAACTCCAGAGCACCAAGTTATATAAAACAATTATTAACAGAAATGAAAACTCAAATTATCAGTAACACAATTGTAACAGGAGACCTTAATATGCCATTGACACCAAGGGACAGATCAACCAGACAGAAAATGAGCAAAGAAATAACAGAACTGAATCATACCTGTGAACAAATGGGTTTGATAGACATATACAGGATGTTCCACCCAACAACATCAGAATACACATTCTTCTCAGCAGTACATGGATCATTTTCTAAAATAGACCATATATTAGCTCACAGAACATATTTAAACAAGTGCAAAAGAGCTGAAATCATCCCTTGCATGTTATCGGATCATAGCGCTCTGAAATTAGAAATTAATGATAAAAGATACTGCAAAAATCCCACAAACACATGGAAACTGAATAACACACTCTTGAGTAATCAGTGGGTCACAGAGGAAATTAAAGAAGAAATCAAACAATACCTAAAAGAAAATGAAAATACAGATACAACTTACCGGAACCTGTGGGATGCAATGAAAGCCGTCCTGAGAGGAAAATTTATTGCACTGAGTTCCCACATCAGGAAAACAGAACGAATACAAATAAATAACTTGATGCTGCACCTCAAACAGCTAGAAAAAGAAGAGCAAGTCAAGCCCAAAGCCAAAAGAAGAGAGGAAATTATAAAAATCAGAGCAGAAATCAATGCAATAGAGACTAAGAAAACAATCCAAAGAATCAACAAATCAAAGAGTTGGTTCTTTGAAAGAATAAATAAAATCGATAAGCCCCTAGCCAACCTTATTAAAAAAAGGGAAGAAAAAGCTCAAATTCATGCAATAAGAAATGAAAAAGGAGAAATCACTACAGACCCAATAGAAATACAGAAGATCATCAACACCTACTTCGAAAACCTCTACTCTCAAAAGTTTGATAACACAGAAGAAATAGACAGATTCTTAGAAGCATATGAATTGCCAAAGCTAGATCAAGAGGATGTAAAACTGTTGAATAACCCAATCTCTGTTACTGAAATTGAAAATGTAATTAAGTCCTTACCCACCAAGAAGAGCCCAGGCCCAGATGGATTCACTGCAGAATTCTACAAGAAATACAAAGAAGACCTAATGCCGACACTCTTCAAACTGTTCAATGAAATTGAAAGGGAAGCAATCCTTCCTAAGTCGTTCCTGGAAGCAAATATTACTCTAGTACCAAAACCTGAGAAAGACCCAACTAAAAAAGAGAACTATAGACCGATCTCCCTAATGAACACAGATGCAAAAATCCTCAATAAAATATTGGCAAATAGGATCCAGCAAATCATCAAGAAGATTATACACCATGACCAAGTGGGATTCATCCCAGGAATGCAAGGATGGTTCAACATACGCAAATCAATAAATGTAATCCACCATATCAATAAAGCCAAAAATAAGAATCACATGATCATTTCTATAGATGCAGAAAAAGCCTTCGATAAGGTCCAACATTTATTCATGATAAAAACTCTACAGAAAATTGGAATAGATGGTCTTTACCTCAATATAATAAAGGCCATTTATGACAAACCAACAGCCAGCATCATTCTAAATGGCCAAAAATTGAAAGCCTTTACTTTAAAATCAGGCACAAGACAAGGATGTCCTTTATCACCACTCCTATTTAATATAGTACTGGAAGTACTAGCCAGAGCAATTAGGCAAGAAAGAGAAATAAAAGGGGTAAAGATAGGAAAAGAAGAAGTTAAGTTATCATTGTTTGCAGATGACATGATACTCTACATAGAAGACCCCCTAAACTCCATTGAAATACTCTTAGATACAATAAATAAATTCAGTAATGTGGCTGGATACAAAATCAATACTCAGAAATCAATAGCATTCCTATACACGAACAACAAAATTACAGAGAGGGAAATAAGAGAAACTGGACTATTCACATTAGCAAGCAAAAAAATGAAATATTTAGGAATTACTCTTACGAAAGAAGTGAAAGACTTATACAGTGAAAACTATAATACACTGAAAAAGGAAATTGAAGATGATCTCAGAAAATGGAAAGACATCCCTTGCTCATGGATAGGAAGAACAAACATTGTGAAGATGGCCATTCTCCCAAAACTCTTATACAGATTCAATGCAATCCCAATAGAAATACCATCAACATACCTTATAGATCTAGAGAAATCACTCCTAAATTTCATCTGGAACCAGAAGAGACCTAGAATCGCAAAGGCAATTCTAAGCAGCAAAGGCAAAGCAGGAGGCATCACAATCCCTGACTTGAAATTATACTACAAAGCAACAGTAGTAAAATCAACATGGTATTGGAATCAAAATAGAGGCGAAGATCAATGGAATAGATTAGAAGATACAACCACAACTACAAACACACTCAACCACCTTATCTTTGATAAAGGAGCCAAGCAGGTTCACTGGAAGAACGATAGTCTCTTTAATAAATGGTGCTGGAAAAACTGGCTCTCCATTTGCCGAAAACTAAAGCTAGACCCATGTCTATCACCATGTACTAAATTAAAATCTAAATGGGTCAAAGATCTGAATATTAAAACAGAAACACTAAATCTATTGGAAGACAAAGTGGGTAGAAACCTTGGAGACATAGGAGTAGGTAAAGAATTCATGAACAGGACTCAAACCGCACGGGAAACACTTCCCAGAATCAATAACTGGGACCACATCTTATTAAAAAGTTTCTGCATGTCAAAAGAAATCTCCAGCATAGTGAAAAGAAAACCCACAAACTGGGAAAAGATTTTAGTGAACTCTCTCTCAGACAAGGGACTCTTGTCTAAAACATATAAAGAATTAAAAAAACTCAGACCTCCAAAATTCAAAGATCCAATCCAAAAATGGGCATCTGAGATGAATACGCAATTCTCAGATGAAGAAATGCAAATGGCAAATAAATATATGAAAACATGCTCATCATCATTGGTCATCAGAGAAATGCAAATTAAAACCACACTGAGATTCCATCTCACTCCTGAAAGAATGGCCAGGATCAAGAAAACCAACAACAACAAATGCTGGAGAGGATGTGGGGAAAAAGGAACTCTCCTGCACTGTTGGTGGGAGTGTAGACTGGTACAGCCTTTGTGGAGGTCTGTCTGGAGGTTTCTCAAAAAGTTGGGATTGGAAATCCCATTTATTCCAGCTATTCCACTTCTAGGCATATTCCCAGAAGAACTGAAAGCATCATACCACAGTGATTTATGTGCACCTATGTTTATAGCAGCACAATTTGTAATCGCCAGATCTTGGAAACAACCCAAGTGTCCATCAACTGAGGAATGGATAAAAAAGTTGTGGTATTTCTATACAATGGAATATTATTCAGCTATAAAGAAGGATCACATTGAGATATTTATCAATAAATGGGCGCAGCTTGAGACCATACTCATAAGTGAAATAAATCAATCTCGCATGTATGAATACCGAATAGTTTCCCTAATGTAAGTAATGATTCAAATATATGAAAATATGTGGCAATCATGATTCCCCATTATGTGGCCTTGAAGCCTTATAAAATTTTCACTTATTAATTAGAAAGGCTTTATTCCGGGCTTCTTGATATGGAAATATTTGAAGCTATAGTATATGAAGTTTTATCCAAATATCTCAAGGAAAAAGACAGACACTATGGTAACTATTATTCTTTAAAAAAATTATTTAGTTATTTCTTATGTTTATTTTAATTAAGGGAAAAATTTAAAAAATTAGGATATATAATAGTAACTCTTTTCGATTTCCTATTAACTTGTTTTGAAGTCCTGTAATGCTCCCACAATCTTGTTTTGACTGATTAGACTCTGTTCCATTCTGTGGGATAGTATCAGGTCCGAGGGTATAGGCAACTACTTTGAAGGCAGTAAGATTCACTAAGATGCCCATTCTGGTTTGACTATTGTCTCCTTTGGAAGTCCTGTAATGTTTACAATGTCTAAGTTTTATTGGTCTTGTTCTCTACTGTTTTGTCCAACTTTATAATATCTAATGAGATAGACAAATCTTTTTAAGGAAACAAGAGACAACGTTGATAACTATTGTTAATAACCGTATACTCTGTTCTACATCATGTGCTAAGTCTATCCTTGGTTTTCACTGACAGCTTTGTTCTGCCATATTTGACTTTATTCTCCCCCCCCAAAAAAGTAATAAGAACTAAGGAGTAATAAAATCTAAAATGTGTAAATTTTGTTGTAAAAAGAGAGGAAGGGGAAAAAAGAGCTCTAACGGATATAACAGCAAGTGTGTATAGGGATGTTGAATAGCTGACTATATTAATGTTTTTGGATCATTGAACACAGCTGTTTGTAGTCTCTCTGTTTGAATGTCTACTTTGTATTCTTTGATACTGTGATTTGAGCAACTATTTCCAAGATGATAATATGTAATCTATTAACAGGTGATTTCTTACTGTTATGCTTTTTTTTGTAGCTCTGTATTATATGTAACCTTACACTGCTTTGTTTTGTTTTGTGTTTTTCTCTTTTTCCTCTTAAATAAAAAAAAAAATTAGAAGAAAAAAAAAAAATCAGACCCCCAAAATTCAAAGACCCAATCCAAAAATGGGCATCTGAGATGAATAAACAATTTTCAGATGAAGAAATACAAAAGGCAAATAAATAATGAAAAATGTTCACCATCACTGATCATTAGAGAAATGCAAATTAAAACCACACTGAGATTTCATCTCACTCCTGAAAGAATGACCAAGATCAAGAAAACCCCAACAACGAATGCTGGAGAGGCTGTGGGGAAAAAGGAACTCTCCTGCACTGTTGGGGGGAGTGTAGACTAATACAACCATTGTGGAGGTCAGTCTGGGGATTTCTCAGAAAGCTGGGACTGGAAGCCCCATTTGACCCAGCTATTCCACTTCTAGGCATATTCCCAGAAGAACTGAAAGCATCATAACACAGTGATATATGTGCACCCATGTTTATAGCAGCACAATTTGTAATAGCCAGATCTTGGAAACAACCTAAGTGTCCATCAACTGAGGAATGAATAAAAAAGTTGTGGTATTTTTATACAATGGAGTAATACTCAGCTATAAAGAATGATAACATTGAGATATTTATAAATAAATGGATGCAGCTTGAGACCATACTCATAAGTGAAATAAATCAAACTCACATGTATAAATACCAAATAGTTTCCCTAGTGTAAGAAATTATAAGAATATATAAAAGTATGTTTTAATCATGATTCCCAATCATATTGGTTTGAAGCCATATGTTTTCACGCATTAATTGCAAAGGTTGTAACCTGGATTGTTCGTTTTTAGTATCGGTGATAGTACAAATAGCTATTTTGAAGAAAACAACACATCATAAAAGCTAGTGCTGATTTAATATCATCTTGTTTTGAAGTCCCATCAAGCTGTTGTACATCTGTTTCCAGTGGTTTTAACATGTTGTGTCTTACTATATTTTACTAAATGCGATAGTATAAACAAAAATTTTTATAGGCAAAGAGAGAATATAGAAACCGTTGTTCGTTTTCTATTAGCTGGTTTTAAATACCCTGCCATACTTTCATTCTCTTGAACGGCTTCACACTGTCTTGATATGCTTGATGCTATGGTATATGAAATTATACTCAAATAATTCAAGGAACGAGGCACTACGGTGACTACTATTATGTTAGATTATCTGGGGGTGAAACACAATGATGCTTCAGTTGTTTGGTTCTGACCTGTGTTGTTCTGTTACAATGTCCACTTTTATCTCAATCTCTACCATTTTTTAAAAATTAATCTATTTTTTCTTTTTTTTTACTTCAATTAAGAGAAAACTAAATTTAAAAATAGAGGGATATATTATAGTAACTTTTTGGTTTTCCTATTAACCTGATTTGAACCCCAGTATTGCTCTCTCCATCTTGTTCTGTCTGATTTTATTATATTCTATTTTGTTTGATAATATCAAGTTTGAGGGTATAGGCAAACACTTTGAAGGCAATAAGATTTACTATGATGCCCATTATGGTTTGACTATTATCTTCTTTTGAAGTCCTGTAAGGTCTCCAGTATAGGTTTTATTGGTCTTGTTGTGTACTGTTTTGATCAATTCTATTATACCTGATGATAGGCAATTCTTTTTAAAAATAGCAAGAGGCACAATGGTAACCATTTTTGATCACCTAATATTCTATTTTTGCATCATGTAGTATGCCCATTCTTCTGTTCTTACCGACTGTTTTGTTTAGTCATGTTAGGTTTTATTCTCTTCAAAAAAAGTAATAAGAACTGTGGGAGTAAAAAAACTCAAATAGTGTAATTGTTATTGTAAAAAAGAGAGGAAAGGTGGTCTTAGGGATCTAACTACATATATGTTTGAGTGTGTAGGATTGAAAACCATATTACTGAGCTTTTGTTGGATCATTGAATGGAACTGTCTGCAATATCACTGTATGAATGTCCACTTTATATGCTTTAATTTTATAATTTGGACAACTGTTTCTAAGATGACAATGTGTAACCTATTAACTAGTGATTTCTTACTGTATATTTTTTTCTTGAAATTCTGTATTATTTGTACTCTGTTACTGCTTTGTTTATTTCCTTTCTTTTTTCTCTTTAAATAAAAAAAAATAAAGAGGGTTACACAAGTTGTTTTGAAACAAATACCTGGGGTACATAGATTCATAACAAGGGTAACATTAGTCTAAGATTGGATGGGCTGTTGCTGGGCAAATGTCCTCACAGAAGTATTTTTTGTATGACATTGCAGTGACCTTCGTGGAAGTTTATGGTTTTTACATATGCTCTCTTGTTACAGTTCTTACTATGAAACACAGGTGCATGACGTCACTGCCTCCATGACACCTGGCTTGCCTGCCTTCCTCTATCTCTTTCCTTCCTCCTTTCCTTTATTCCTTCTTTTATTTCCTTTCTTCTTTTCTTCCTTTACTTCCTTCTTTCCTTTAATCCTTCCTTCCCTGATGTCTTCTTCCGTCTTTTCTTCTTTGCCTCCCCCACCTCCTTCTTTCTCTTTCTTTCTTGGAATTTGACAAAAGTGACTGCATTTTGACTCAGACAGTTTTCACAAGATCAGTCTATTTATTCTACAGACTATTTATTCTACTGCTGTGGAAACTGAAACAAAGGCAGAGAAGCAGCTTTCCACTTCCTGTTCCTTTCTGGCCCGTGAGCAACAGATCTCTACCTTTTCAGGCTGTTGTAGTCTCTTCCATCAATGCACCACACATATACTTTGCCATTTTTCTTCTTTCCACAGCACTTATTTTGGAATCCATACCAGTGCACAGCATGTGGTGTTAACGGCTCAGAGAGATGACCATTATAGGGGTTGAATCATGTCCTCCATAAAAATGTTGATGTTCTAGCCTAATACCTGGGGTTGTAACCTTATCTGGAAATAAAGCTGAAGAAAATGGTTTCCCGAGTCACAATTCATCTGACACAAATGTCTAGGCTGCCCATGTCAGGAAACTCTCCAGTCCCCTAGAGATACCAACTATATTGAGTTGAATTCTGACACCAACTACCCAGAGTTCTACAAGCTAATTCCCACCTCCGATGCCAACCATGAGTAAGGGGTTCCCCACTTAGCCACGCCTCTGTTCAACTTGGACACAAAGCGGGTCCCTGAATTACCACTTAGGTATGATCATTTCCACCAATGGATTAGAGAATTCGGGAAAACACTACTTACTGCTAGGAGTTTATTACAAAGGAAATTGTAAAGGATACAACAGAATGGCCAGATAAAGATGGACATAGGACATGAAGCAGAAAGGTCTCAAGCACTGGGATTTCTGTCCCCATGACATTTAGGGTTCACTATCCTCCAAGCAAATGGATGTGTTCATCAATCAAGAAGTTCTGTAACTATCATTTAGGATTCCTATGGGCATTTCATTAGGAAGGCATAATTGACCAAATCATGGACTGCTCGTAAATAATTCAATCTCCAGGCTCTCTTCTCTCCCAGGAATTCAGGGATAAGGCTCAGTTTCCAGTTCTCTCAATGGGTCTGGTGGCCACCTTCCACTCTGCTACTGCCTGGAGACCCCAGCAATCAGTGTTCACATTAGCATACAAAATCGATCATCACCTCAGAGATCCTATGGGTCTTAGAAACTCTTTGGTCAGGAACTGAGAAGTAAAACCAGATTTACAGTAGCCCTAAAAAAACCAACATATATATATATATATATATATATATATATATATATATATATATGGTATTTTACAGTTGAACAAACTGTAGTCTAGACCTCTGGTGATTTTCACAGCTAGTAGTTACTGTGGTTTGCTCCAGAAAAATGTGGCTCCCAGATGAATTCTATAACAATGAAAGGAGCACTAAAAGTGTCTGGATGATTGTACTTGGCCCTAAATCTGAGAAGCTCTGGGTTCCAAAGAGTTTCATGCTGTTATCTTTAGAAAATCCCTGTTCCTGTCTGCCTGTTTTGAAAGGCTTCTTGGAATGGAGAATTTTCTTGCATTTCAGAAAGTGTCCTGGCCTCCCAGACCTGAGCCCTGCACTCTATCCTTGGTTTGCTAGAACATGTGTACCAGAGACTACTGTTTGGGTTGCATGTAACAGTCAGCATTTATACTCATGCAAGCAACGACAGAGCCTGGGTCACAGCTGCTGCAGAGGAAGCCCAGAGGACCAGCTTTGTCACCTGCCATCCTTTGCATATGTCTTTCCTCCCTACAAATTCAAGGTGACTACTACACATACAGGCACTGAATCTATGCTCCAGAAACCAAGGGAGAAAAGAATAAGGTAATAAAAAGCAAGCAGCAACTGCTAACTACATGTTTTCTTCAGAAAAACAATAGCCATTCCCAAAGCATTACCCAGTGGACTTACATTCTATTAGCCAGAATTTGGTCATACAGACACCTGTGAAGTGACTGCAGAGCAGTCAGGAAAAGTAAGCACTGTGCTTTCACAAACAAATTGTGATCTGTTAGCTATAAAGCAGGGGAGAAGGGATATTTCAGAGGAGGATAGCGATGCCATGGGGCGTACCAAAGTGATGGCACATGGAAGCCCATTCTTTAAACTCTCAATGGTTAAACATTTAGCTTCAACATTTGACAAAAAGAACTAAGATATCAAGCTTGAAATGTATACATGTTTGTGCTTATAATGATATTTAGAAATGTAGCAAGACAAGGAGGTAAATTAATTTAAATAATAATAGTAAGAAAAATGGTCTGGCTTCTTACAGAGAAAACTTGTGGCACTTAAATTTCCAGGTAGGACACAATGGGGTTAACTCACTGAATTTCTCAAGATATGCTCACTACTTCAAAATCGCCAAGCATTTGCATATGTGTATTTCTGTTCTGAAGTTACTTTTTCTGCTACCTAGAAAAAAATCCTAAACGCTTTCAAATCTTTTCTGCCTGCTTTGTGATGCCCCCCACAATAGTAGCTGTTGTAATCAGGGTTTGCAGTGAAAGCAATTTAATATGGGACACATAATTTATAGTATTATTTTATGATATCCACCCAAACAGTCAAACACAAAAAGTACAGGAAATCTCTCCACTAACTAAAGACCTTTAAAAATCCAACAGAGGGCCTGAATCCTGCAGCAACACCCGGAATGAGTCCAGGTGAAGACCTAGAGCCCATGACAATGTCTCATGCAAGTCTGTTTCATGGATCTGCACTGAGAAGGTCCAAAGGTCAGTGGTGGAAGCCACAAAGTCTATGCCAGTGGGGTGAAGGATTTGTGCCAGTAGGTTAAAGGTTCTGCACTGGAGCCAGGAAGTGACAGTCAAAGTAAGGACCAGAGCTCCCCAAAAGTGAACTGCAGCCATTCTCAGAAACAACAAGGTCCGAGCTTCTCGGATGAGACCAACCAAATTCATGTAGCAAACAAGCTCAACAAGCTCCTCCAGGAGAACCCATGGCAACAAGGGGGCCAACAACCAGGAAAACCAACAACACTACTTATTCCTCTCCAGTCCCCCTTTTAATGTTGCCCACAATCCTCATGTGGGCCACACTCAGCACCACACTGATTCAGTCCAGCTGACTGTGAAGTCGACCACCAGTTGTCAGTCTACCACATAGTAGCTAAGTCACTCATTCACTCTCCTGGATTTCCTCCCACCTTTGATGTATGTACCTGTATCTGCCTTGTATCAGTTAGCTTTGTCTACAGCAATGCTGCATAACAAATTAAATCCAAAGTTAAAGTCTTATAAACACAAATACGCATTTCTTGCTAATATTACAGCTGTAGGTTGAACGTTACATCTTGGCAAAGTTGTGGTTGAAGTGAGATCTTATTCACATGATTTCTTAATTCCACAGTCCAGGTTTATGGGGAATCCCACCTTCATATAATAAATGTGAAATTCTTATAGTAGACAGTGAAAGCACAAGACAAAATTTGAAACAGCTCTATGCTTGTATCTAAGAAGTCATCACAGTTCCACAGACTGAAGAGGTCGTAGTACTCTTTGAGGGGGAGGGTATTAGGGACTGAATCAGGATTCCAAACTTGCATGGCAGGTGCTTATGCCATTGGGCTAAATCCCTGGCCCCTAAACCTCTCCTCCCTTTTTTTGTTTCTTTGTTTTTGTTTTTCTTTTTTGCATAGTACTCTTTCTAATGTTGATTAGATTCCCTATACAGAAGGGGTAGTGAATATTTGCCATATAATACTAATAACTATTTTCTGAATCATAGTCCTTCACTAGTACTGATGTTGTACTTATTTATTTATTCCCTTGTCTTTGCCCTACAGTGAACTTCTTGGAGGTTAAACAAGATCTAGTAGATATTTATCACCACTTTTGAGACTTTAAAATCCTGAAATTTGTTTTACAAGATCCTCTTGCATCTAGATCATTAAGACTTATGACCTGGTTTCCTCCAATCAGTTGAACTCATGAGAGACTTCATTTCAGGTGTATGAACTCAGAGAGGGAGAGGACCATGGGGGATCCATTCCAACAAGTTGTTCATTTGACTTTTAGCTGACTGCAAACTGAGGAACTTCTACTGATGCTAGCAACAGAGGGAGCAGCCCTAGGGGAGAAACTGGTTCTGTGGCCATCACTCATGGCCAACATCTGCCCTCCTAGAGGTACTCTAAGCTACCAAATATCCTCCCTGATCAATTCCACTTCTGCACAAATTTTCTGAAACAGATCGTGTTGTTTGCAACAATGAGCTTAATACCCCATGACTTATCATCTTGCAGGTTTGCTGGAAGAATACAAGTACTGAGATAGAGCATAGCTAATTTATTGAGTACTTACTGTATTCAAGGCACCATTCTGAGACACTTAAATTAATTTTCTTATTGGATTTTTATAATAGTTTTTTGAGATAGATGCAATTTTTGTTCATATTGTACAAATCAAGACACGGTGACTTACAGATATTAAGAATGAGTAACAATCAAATCATTTAATCATGAGCAGCAGTTCCTATGGAAGGCACTATCTTTCTTGTGCTTCTTTAATTAAAAATGTGGTCCCTAAAACTTTGCAGGTATATGACCTACTCGGGAGCTCTTTGGTCTTAAATGGCTACATAGAGTCTCAGTCTCATGACATCATTTTGTTAACACATTTAAGAAACATTTAGCAAACCCTGGATTTGCTGCAGTCAATTAACACTTATTATGTTCACGCCCAGTTTTCATTTCACCAGATAAATTTTTTTCTTCTCCTTGAATGATCTCTAGGGAGACTGAAGGCCTTAAAAAAGCTGTAAAACACTGATTTCTAGGACTTCCACCAGCCTCCTTAGGAAAAGGACTATGAAATAAATTCAGGTGTAATTTTTAAATCATCAGTTCATTAATTAACCCTTAAGTTACTTTTAAAGATGAGAAGAATTATAGATTTGATCTTTCTACTCTTCTGTACGAAGATTAAATAGGCAAAGTTAGAATGAATTCTGAAATACACTGAAGGAGTAGTGCTTAGCTGAACCTTTCAGCAGAATCTTAAAACCACACATAGTTGGGTGACTTCCAGTCTTTTCTTTCTCCTGCATACCCCATTCTTGGGCTTCTTCCTTGCTAGTTTTTTCACTTATTAGTAAGGATGGAAGCTAATGGTGGAATTAATCTGGAAACAGCCAAGAAAGCATGTGTGCTAAGTAAGTGTTGAACAGGAAACACGTAACTGTCTTCAAACTTCATTAACCACTGTGGACCCATTTGAAAGGCAATGAAACTGATGTAATAATATTTAAATGACTAGAAATATTTAGCAGAAATTTCAGATTTACACTTCTAATATAGTATTCACTTATTAAACTATATCAATATTACTGACAGACATCCACGTTTTACAAGTGAAGACTGAAGGAATACTTTTTTATTTTTAAGAGGGTAAGATTAAACAGAGCAAAACAAATCATAAGGAAACAATTTTAAGAAACATGGATTTCAAAGCAAGTTCACTGGAGATCTTCACTGTCTATCATATTGTCTCTAGTTTTCTTCCAAATAGTTGTCCCCATCTTCACACACATTGAATACATACTGAACATTATAGAACTAATCTAATCATAACAGGATGATGAAGGCTTTTTAGGTCTTCAAGAACTGACATTGGGGAAGTCAACAATTACTGCCATAATGGCTCTCATTCTCTTCGAAGTAGCTTCCATATCTTTATGTATGCTGAAATTAAACATAAGAGACTAGACTAATATCACTCTGAACACTGAATAATAGTATTGCTGGATTTTATATCATAATGCTACAGAATTAGCACTGGGTATCTTAGTGTCTCTTCCTCAGATTATGTGTTAATTACATTGTGCATTATATAATCTGTCCCCATAAACTGTTTAGAAATTCTCCACATGTGTGAATCTCTACATGTATACCTATCCTTTCTGTATTATAGGGAAAACAGATCAAAAGAAGACAACAAAACAAATTCCTGGAAAAACATAAAATGAAAAAGACATAAAAAAACCACAATACTATTAGGTGACCTACAGTAGTTACTATGCTTTCTCTTGTTATTTTCAATAGAATTGTCTACATCGTCAGGCATAATATAATTGAACATAACATTGTATAGTGATTTTAATAAAAACACAGCATTGGAGACATTGTAGGACAACAAAAGCAGTTAATAATCAAACTGGAATGGATATCTTAGTATATCTTGTCATCTTCAGAGTAGTTGCCTCTATTCTTAGACTTGATACTATCAAGCATACAAAATTCGAATAAAATCAGTCAAGATAAAACAGTGGTCTAACAAACCAGCTTCAAATAAGATCAGTCATAGTAAGACAATGTAAGTAATACAGGGCTTCAGTTTAAGTTAATAGGGAATTAAGGATACTTACCATAGTATATCCTGCTATTTTGGGGATGAGTAGACAGACTGAAACAAAATAAAATCAAACTAAACAGAGCAATAAGACTAATGTGGCTTTTAAATCCTGATACACTATTAACAATGTCCTCTGCCTTCTTTTTTTAGGCAATTCCTCCCCTTTCCCTTTCTCAGGGTGCTTTGTACATTTTGGGTGCCACTAACTCCTCTAGTTTTTAAATTAGTGAGGTAACTTGCTATCAACCTAAATGGTTCTGAACCTTTTTACCCTTGATCTTGATCTTGAGCTGTATTCCTTTACTTGCTAGAGCCACAAGGTTTTCCTTCCTTAAGCTGAGGAGTTCTCCACTGCACAAAAGTGTCATGACTTTCCAACGAATCTGCAGCTGCTGGAAGAGTTGTCCCTATTTCTATATGGTTCCTTGTCACATAGAGCATCATTTTTTCATCTTTGACTCTCAGTTTATTAACCCTCTTTCAGGTTGAGTATATTTCCTATTCAGAGCATCTCAATGGATCCTGCCTCTTGATCTACTCTGCCTGTATTTCTTTTTGTTAGTATACCAAGGCTATCTATATTAGAGATCATAGCCCACATTCTCTGCCTCATCTCTGTTGTTCTATTTTTCTGCTATGATTTGTCCACTTTTCTCCTTCATTCCACCATCTGTCCCATTCATTGAGGCCTCTGCCACTGTTGCTGGAATCCTGTGTTTTATTCTCTCTCTCTCTAGAATGTCCTTCAGTATTTTTTGTAGAGTTGGATTGGTGGCCATGAACTCCCACAGTTCCTCCTTGTCTTGGAAACATCTTTTTTCTCCATTAATTTTGAGAGAGAGATTTTCAGGGTACATCAATCTGGGTTGGAGGTTATTTTCTTTCAGGGCTTTGGACTACTTCCCCACAGGCTCTTCTTCATAGTTTACGATGAGAAGTTTGTCATTATTTTGGTGAATTTTCCTTTATAGGCGATCTGCTTCTTTTATCTGACCACTTTTAATATTCTGTTCTTGTGGTGGGTTTCTGGGATCTTGATTATTGTATGTCTGGGTGTAGATCTGTTTTGGTTGGAGTTGGTTGGAGTTCTGTATGCCTCATTTATGTGTATATCATTTCTTTTTCCTATGCTTGGGAAGTTTTCCTTAATTCTTTCTGTGAATAGCCTTTATAATTCATTTGTGGTTACTCTTGCTTTTTTACTCACGTTTTTTATTCTTAAGTTATAGATCCTCTTGTCATCTTCTAGCCTTTGAATTGTTACTTCCTGGTTCCTTGTTATTTTTAAGAGATCTGTTCTTTCACAATCACACATTGCAAATCTATCTTCAAGTTTTGAAAGTCTAACTTTAGTTTCTGTCAAGGAATTTTGCCAGCTTTCAATGGAGTTTTTAATTTCCTGGTAATCTCTTTGGATCTGTTTCATGTTTTGTTTTGTTTATATTCTTATATTCTAGATTTTGTTTATATTCTTCACCAAAAATTTCTCTTCTTTTTCTGGGTTCCTCCATTCTTACATCTGTGTCTTCTTGAGAAGGGCTTAGCATTTCTTTTATTAATCTTTTTATACCTTGCCTCACTTGGATTAGAATTTCAGTTTTAAGTCTGTTTATGAGGTCACGAAGGTATTGCTTTATGTCTGCAGGTTTTGTGGCCGATATTGCATGATTGCTGCACTGGAACTCTTCTGTATTTACCTCTCCTGGACTTATTTTCCCAGGGTCAGTGACTGGATGTTTTTTCTTATTTCTTTCACTTGTCATGTTTCTGGCTTCTTTCAGACAGGTGTGTCATGGAGATCTCAGGCCCTCTCCATATTGCTTACAGTCTTTCTGAAGTGTACTGGATGAATATTTGCTGCCTTCTCCAGTTTGCTGTTATGTAAGGTGCTAAAGTGTGGGCTAACCCTTCTTGTCTGAGCCAGTCAACCAGTGAGTGCCTTCAGCAACTTAGCCTGTGCTTTGCAGATGTCACAGCTTCAGGACAGTTTTGTCCCTGGTTATTGGGTCCAACCAGGGGCGTGACTCATCCCAAGCTGATCCCACCAGTCTTCTCTGGGCTAAGGGTGGCTGATTGCTGCCACAGTGGTTCCGGGTTCAGGCTTTGTTCTGTCCAACTCCAATATATCTTCCAGCCAGCCACACCCACCATGGGACCAAATTTCCAGTACTCACCGCAAATTAATGCAGTTGTCCACTCCATGCTGCACTGTGTCCTCCTGCCAAGGGCCCAGCAGCAGCTGAGGCTTCAGCATGACCTTGAATAGTCTGACTCCATGGCACGCCCAGCACAGCATGCGATGGCTCTCATTGAGCACATCTGACTCCAGCCCTCCATCTGCAATTTTCCTTCCTCTTCCTATTTTTCTTTTTGCTTCAGTTTCCTGGAGTCAAGAATCCCTCTCCTCTCATCCAGCCCTCTCCATGTTGTCAAATTCCAATGTCTGACCTGTTTTTCCCAGATAGGTTCTCTGCCCAGCTACCTAGCAAGCTGCCATCTTCTTGTCCATCTGAAGGAAAACTCTTGAAAGCACAAAAAATGATGAAGCACAAGCTCACATGAAAGAGCAATGCCACATGATTTGTGAATTGCTGTGAGGTGCTCTTCATATATCAGAGTATTTCACCCAGAAAGATAGCGCATCCAGAGACTTGCCAGGTCTGAGACCACATAGGTCAACTTCAGTGTCTTCACATTACAAGACCGTTTCCTGAGCTGAGTGGAATGATGACCTGGCAAGATGATCTCCCCTGTTTGCATAAAGAACATCTCCTTCAAGTCTTTCCCCTAAGAGAGATATCCCATGTTCATAGATTCAATGAATCAATGACATTAAAATATCCAAAATTACCTAAAGCAACCGACAGGTGCAATGCAATCTTTGTCAAAATGCCAACGATACTCTTTTCAGAACTAAAAGAAAAGCTAAAATTTTTAGGAAAGTACAAAAAAAGAAGAAAAAACATGAATAACCAAAGCCATCTTGAACAGACATAAAAAGGCAGAAAATATTAGATTACCCAAAATATACTACAAATCTTTAGTAATAAAAACCAGCCTGCTGAGGCATAAAAACAGACATAGACAAATGAAACAGGATACATAAGCTAGAAGAAAATTTATACATCTACAGCCAACTGATTTTTTAACAAAAATGTGAAGAATGGGCATTGAAGAAAAGAGTCTTTTCAACAACTGCTACTGTAAAAAGTGAATACTCACATGCAGAAAAATGAAATGAGGCTGCTATCTATGACTAGTTATAAAAATCAACTCAAAATGGATTAAAGACTTACATGTGAAACCTGAACCTATGAAACTACTAACAGAAAACAGATTTTAAATATTTAAAAACATTAAAATGAGCAAGAACTCAAGAAATGAAAACAGAAACATAAGATTATATCAAGCTAAAAAGTATTTGCACAATGAAAGAAGTAACACAGTAAAGAAAAAAAACCTTAGAAATGAGCAAAAATATTTGCAAATATAAATCTTACAAGAAGCTAATAGCCACAGTGTATAAGACTCCTACAAACTTAATTACTGAAACCTTCTAATAACCCAGCTATAAATGGGCAAGAGACCTAAATGTGAATTTCTCAAAAGAAGAGATACGAATAGCCAACAGGTACATAAAAAATCCTCAACATCACTAGTCATCAGAGAAATGCAAGCCCATATCATGAGAACATCTCATTTCATTCCAGTAAAAGTGAGGTCATAAGAAGTCAAATAAGTGCTGGTGGCAGTATGGACAAAAGCGAACTCTTGCACACTACTGGCAGAAATGTAAATTAGTACTGTCGTTATGGAAAACAGTATGAAATTCCTCAAAGTTACAAATAAATCTATCAATTCCAGTAGTATTATGACTGATTATCTACTGAAAGGAAATAAAATCATTATGCTAAGGAATCATATATACTTCCATGTGTACTGCAGCATTATTCACAGTAGCCAAGAAATGGAAACAACCTAAATGTCCATCAAATGACACGTGAATTTTAAAGGTACATACACACAATGAAATACTAAGCAATAAGGCTATGAAGTCTGTCATTGGTGACAGCATAGATAGAACTAGACTATTACATTAACTGAAACAATCCAGGCATTAAAAAAAAACAAGTACCAGCTTGCTTCACTCATATGTGAAACGTGACAATCGTCCCACAGAAGTTGAGAGTCAGATAGTGATTATCAGAGGCTGGGAAGAGTATGGAGGAGGGAAAATATGGAAAGGCTGGTTATTGGGTACAGAGTTGTAGCCAGTAGCAAATAGCTGCAGTGTGCTATTTGCAGAGTAGGGTGAATACAGATAATAATTCACTATACGTTTCAAAAATCTAGAAGAAAGGAGTTTGAATGCTTTCACCATCAAAAGTACAAATGCTCACTGAGAGAAATATGTTTATCCTGATTTAGAAAGGGAATGTCTATCCTGACTTAACATTACACATCATTCAACCATCACATGGTATCTTATAGATAAGAATAAGTTATGTGTTAATTTAAAATAAATTTTAATTTCAAAAAGTTAAGGAAGAATCAGTACTTGATGAATTGAGATAATCAGTACTTGAGCAGTTCATTTATCAATCCTGTAACACCACAGGGAACTAGCATGATCTCAACTTTAAAAATCAAGGACTTGGGTCAGCTCTGGGGATTTGGGCTTGCCTGCCTGCGCCCTCAAATCTGGAGACTGGGCAGCTTGGGGTGAGTTGTTCCTACACCATCCTGAGCCCCAGGAGGGAGTTTAAGATCTTAGCTCCTGCCAGCAAGGGAACTTTACAGCTTCCTACCACACTGAACCAGCTCAGAAGGGCTTGGGCCTGCCTGCACCAACTTTCTGGCTTCCTGTCATGCTCCACCAGCTCCAGGGATTTGGGCCTGCCTGCCTGTGCCCTCAACTCTGGAGACTGGACAGCCTGGGAAGTGTGTCCCCGCACCATCCTGAGCCCCAGGAGGGAGTTAAGATTGTTGTTCCTGCTGGCCAGGGAACTTTGTGGCTTCCTGCCACACTGTAGCAGCTCAGCAGGGCCTGAGCCTGCCTACCCCACCCCCAGTGACCCTCTCTCAATCCGCGAATTGGGTGGCCAGAGTCCCAGAAGCTGAGAGCCTAGAAGAGGATTTCAAACAGGTGCAGCAGAAGCCTTAAAATAACACTTGAAACAGAGAGATATAGGAAAATGACAAAATGAAAGACCAAATTACAATCTTAAGGCTCCAGCCCATTCCAAGAAACCCTAGGAGCTATGTACATAGAAGAAAACATATGCCATACACCTGAAATGCCTGAAATAATAGCAACTGAAATAAAGAAGCAACTCTGGGAAGCTTTAAAGGAATTCAAACAAGAAATAATCTCCCAGGTAAAAGAAGAAATGATAAAAGAAATGAAAGAGATGCTGAACATATCTAAAGAAGACACTGAATCATACCTAAACAAAAAGAATCCTTGGATGAACAATATAAGAAACAAACAGAATACATGAAGCAGATGCAAAGAGATATACAAGAAATCAAAAATTCCATTGAAAGTTGTAAAAACTGTCTCAATGAAAGGGTAGATAGAATTTCAGATCGTGAAGACAAGATTGCAGCTAGTGAACAGGAAAGGAAAGATCTTCTAAAAATAACAAAGAATCAGGAAATAACAACAGCTGCAAGATGATGCAAAGAAAAACAACATAAGATTGATAGGGATAAATGAAAAAGAAGGTGAAAACATAAAGGATGTCAAGAGGATATTTAGAGAAATAATAGCTGAAAATTTCCCAAACATGAGAATGGAAACTGACATCAGGATCAGTGAAGCATACAGAACTCCAAGTAGCCATAATGAAAATAAAACTATACCCAGACATATAATAATCACCATCCCAGAAATCCAACATAAGAACAGAATATTAAAAGCCATCAGAGAGAAGAGAAAGATCACCTATAAAGGAAAACCTATCAGAATCACAGCAGACTTCTCAGCACAGACAATAAAGTCAAATAGTGCATGGACTGAAGTATTTCAGATCCTAAAGGAAAATTATTTCCAACCTAGACTGATGTACCCTGCAAAACTGTCCTTCAACATCAATGGATAAATAAGATACTTCCATGACAAAGAACAGCTGAAGAACTTCATGATCACCATGCCAACCCTGCAAAGAATACTGAAAGACTGTTTAGATACACTTAGGAGAAAACCACTAAGCAAATCAGACAACTAAACAGAACAGAAAGATAAAGGTGCAACAGCAGAAAGATAACATGTCAACAATAAAGCAATATATGACAATTATAACCATTAACATAAATGGTCTTAATTCACCAATTAAAAGAAACAGACTGGCAGAATGGATAAAGAAACAACATCCAACCATATAAGAAATCCTATCTAACCCAAAAGGATACTCACAGACTGAAAGTCAAAGGATGGAAAACAATACCTCATGCAACAGGAACCCAAAAAAAGCAGAGGTAGCTATTGTGTTTGCAGACAATGTGAACTTCCAATCAAGAATGATCAGAAGAGATAAAGAAGGTCATTACATACTGGTTAGGGGAAAATTTCAAGAGGAAGAGATAACAATCTTCAATATATATATGCACCAAATTCCAGAGCACCCGGTTATATAAAGCAAGTATTAATAGAAATGAAAAACCAAATTAGCAATAATACAATTATAACAGGAGACCTTAACACACCATTGACACCAAGGGACAGATCTACCAAACAGAAAATCAGCAAAGAAATAACAGAATTGAATCACACCTGTGAACAAATTGACTTGATAGACATATACAGAGTGTTCCACCTAACAACATCAGAATACACATTCTTCTTAGCAGTACATGGAACACTCTAAAATAGACCATATACTAATCCCACGGAATGTATTTAAACAAATGCAAAAGAAATGAAATTATCCCATGCATATTATCAGATCATAGTGCCTTGAAACTAAAAATTAATGATAAAAGATATGCAAAAATACCACAAACACATGGAAACTGAATAACTCTTGAGTAATCAGTGGGTCACAGGAGAAATTAAAGAAAAAATTAAACAATACCTACAAGAAAATGAAAATACAAATACAACTTACAAGAATCTGTGGGATGCAATGAAAGCTGTCCTCAAAGGAAAATTTATTGCACTGAGTTCTCACATCAGGAAAACAGAATGAATACAAATAAATAACCTGATGCTACACCTCTCAAACATCTAGAAAAAGAACAGCAAGTCAAGCTCAAAGCCAAAAGAAGAGAGGAAATTATAAAAATCAGAGCAGAAATTAATGCAATAGAGACTAAGAAAACAATCCAAAGAATCAATGAATCAAAGAGTTGGTTCTTTGAAAAAATAAATAAAATTGATAAGCCCCTAGCCAACCTCATTAGAAAAATTCATGCAATAAGGAATGAAAAAGGTGAAATCACTACAGACTCTGTAGAATTACAGATCATCAACACCTATTTCAAAAACCTCTACTCTCTTAGGTTTGATACTACAGAAGAGATTGACATATTCCTAGAAACATATGACGTAACAAAGCTAGGTCAAGAAGATGTAAAACTGCTGAATAAACCAGTTTCTATTAATGAAATGGAAAATGTAATTAAGTCCGTACCTACAAAGAAGAGCTCAGGCCCAGATGGATTCACTGCAGAATTCTACAAGAAATACAAAGAAGACTTAATGCCACACTCCTCAAACTCTTCAATGAAATTGAAAGGGAAACAATTCTTCCTAAGTCATTCCTGGAAGCAAATATTAGTCTAGTAACAAAACCTGAGAAAGACCCAACTAAACAAAAGAACTACAGGCCAGTCTCCCTAGTGAACACAGATGCAAAAATCCTCAATAAAATATTGGCAAATAGGATGCATAAATCATCAAAGACTATACACCATGACCATGTGGGATTCAGCCCAGGCATGAAGGTTTAGTTCAACATACATAAATCAATAAGTGTAATCCACCCACCACATCAATAAAGACAAAAGTAAGAATCACATGATCATTTCTATAGATGCCGAAAAAGCTTTTGATAAGGTTCAACATTCATTCATGATAAGAACCTTACAGAAAATTGGAATAGATGGTCTTTACCTTAGTATGATAAAAGCCATTTATGACAAACCAACAGCCAGTATCATACTAAATAGTTAACAACTGAAGGCCTTTACCTTAAAATCAGGCACAAGACAAGGATGTTCCTTATCACCACTCCTATTGAATATAGTACTGGAAATACTAACTAGAGCAATTAGACAACAGAAAGAAATAAAAGGGATAAAGATAGGAAAAGAAGAAGTTAAATTATCATTATTTGCAGATGACATGATACTCTACATAGAAGAACCCCAAAACTCCATTGAAAGACTCTTAGATATAATAAATTCAGCAACGTAGCTGGATACAAAATCAATACTCAAAAATCAACAGCATTCCTATACACTAACAACAAAATCACTGAGAAATAAGAGAAGCCACACCCTTCACACTAGCAACCAAAAAAATGAAATATTTAGGAATTATTCTCATGAAAGAAGGGTAAGGTCTATATAGGGAAAATTATAATACACTGAAAAAGAAATTGAACAGGATCCCAGAAAATGGAAAGACATCCCTTGTTCATGGATGGGAAGAATAAATATTGTGAAAATGGCCATTCTCCCAAAACTCTTATACAGATTCAATGCAATCCCAATGAAAATACCATCAATATACCTCATAGATCTAGAGAAATCATTTCTAAAATTCATCTGAAACCAGAAGAGACCTAGAATAGCAAAGGCAAGGCAGGAGGTATCACAATCCCTGACTTGAAGTTATACTATAAAGCAACTGTAGTAAAATCAATATGATACTGGAATAAAAACAGAGCCAAAGATCAAAGTAATAGAGTAAAAGATACACCCCCAACTACAAACACACTCAACCACCTTATCTTTGATAAAGAGGCCAAACATGTTCACTGGAAGAATGACAGTCTCTTTAATAAATGGCATTGTAAAAACTGGCTCTTCATATGCCAAAAACTAAGACTAGGCCCATGCCTATCACCATGTACTAAATTAAAATCTAAATGGATCAAAGATCTGAATATTAAAACAAAAACACTAAATCTATTGGAAGACAAGATGGGTAAAACCCTTGAAGACATAGAGGTAGGTAGAGAATTCATGAACAAGAATCAAACCGCACTGGAAATATTTCCCAGAATCAACAACTGGGATCATGCCTTATTAAAAAGTTTCTGCACCTCAAAAGAAATCTCCAGCATAGTGAAAAGAAAACCTACAAGTTGGTAAACAATCTTAGTGAACTGTCCCTCAGGCAAAGGACTTCTGTCTAAAACATAAAGAATTTAAAAAAAAAAAAAACCAAATCCCCAAAAGTCAAGGATCCAATCCCAAAATGGGCATCTGAGATGAATACACATTTCTCAGGTGAAGAAATACAAATGGAAAATAAATATATGAAAAATGTTCATCATCATTACTCAGTATAGAAATGCAAATTAAAATCACACTGAAATTCCATCTCACTCCAGAAAGAATCGCAAGAATCAAGAAAACTACCAACAGCAAATGCTGGAGAGGCTGTGGGGAAAAAGGAACTCTCCTACACTGTTGGTGGGAATGTAGACTGGTACAACCTTTGTGGAGGTCAGTCTTGAGATTTCTCAGAAAGCTGGGATTGGAACTCCCATTTGTTCCAGCTATTCCACTTCTAGGCATATTCCCAGAAGAACTGAAAACATCATACCACAGTGATGTACGTGTACCCATGTTGATAGCAGCACAATTTGTAATAGCCAGATCTTAGAAACAACCTAAGTGTCCATCAACTGAGGAATGGATAAAAAAGTTGTGGTATTTTTATACAATGGAGTACTACTCAGCTATAAAGAAGGATCACATTGAGACAATTATAAATAAATGGACACAGCTTGAGATCATACTCATAAGTGAAATAAATCAAACTCACATGAGTAAATACTGAATAGTTTCCCTATTGTGAGAAGTGGTAAAAATACCTAAAAATATGTGGTAATCATGATTCTCCATTATATTGCTTTGAAGCCTTATAATGTTTTCATTCATTAAGTGGAATGGCTTTATTCTGGGTTGTTTGATTTTATTTTCTGTGAACAGCTATTTTGAAGAAAACAAGACATTTTAATAGCTAGTAATGATTTAATATCATCTTGTTTTGAAGTCCCACCAAACTTTTGTTCTTCTGTCTCCATCGGTTTTATCATGTTGTATCTTATTGGATTTTATTATGTGTGATAGTATGAGCAGAATTTTTTATAGATAAGGAGATAATATATTGTTCATTTTCTGTTAGTTGGTTCTGAATACTCTGTAATGCTTTCATTCTCTTGAATGGTTGTACACTGTCTTTTTGTGCTTGATGCTATGGTATATCAATCAGGGTGTGCTCAAGTATTTCAAGGGAAGAGACACTATGGGAGCTACAGTTGCGTCGGATTGTCTTGTGGTGAAACACAGTGTTGCTTAAATTGTTCTGTTCTGACCTGTGTTATGTCCTCTTTGATCTTAATCTTTTTTTAAATAGAAAAAAAATCAAAGACTCCAGAGCTAGACTACTTAGTCTGTATCCTGCCATTGCCCCTCTGTATGTTCTTCAGATCCTCTACTTCTTCCTTGACTTCTCCAACTTGTTTTATCAGCTGTTGAAAGAGTCACTGAAATCTCCAACCAAGCTTGTGAATTGTCTTTGTCTCTGACAGTTCTATTAGTTGCTTCCTTTCATATTTTAATACTCGATTATTACTGGCATAAGAGTTTTGCATTCTCACGTTTCTTGGGGCGCCTACTCCCTCACCACTGTAAAATGAGCTTCTTCATTTGAGACTAGTGAGACTCTGCTTTGAAATCTCCTTTGCCTGAAAATAAACTCACCTTTCTTTTGATGAGTGTTCATCTTTTTTATATTTCTCAATGCTTTTGTTTTGAACCTATTTTTATGTCTATATTTAAATTGAATGATTGTATTCAGAATATAGATGGCTCTTACTTTTTCATCCAATCTGACATTCTTTCCTAAAACGTTTCTTGCTATGCCTAGGTTTAAATCTGTTGTCTGTGTGTTTTCTTTTGGTCCCATCTGTTATTTGCTTCTTTTATGTCTCTCTTGTTGCCTGCTTTCGCTTTAAATCTTCTTATGATTCCATTGTGTTTCTGGTTTTGGCTTAGTATCTGTGCCTCTTTGTTATGTTATCATAGTGACTGCTTTAAATTTTTCTGTATGCATATTTAACTTGACACAAGTGATATAATTCAAGAGATATACAATTCAATATCAAATACAAGAAATTTACAGTAGGATACTTTTATATATGTGCCTATCTTTTGGCTCCCATCTGTTTTTTCCCTGTTCTTTGTTGTTTGGTTTTCAAGAGAGGGTCTTGCTATGTTGTGCAGGCTGGCCTTCAACTCACTTTGTAGCCCACACAGGCCTCGAACTCATGATTCACTTCTCTCAGCCACCAAAGCACTAAGATTATAGCCATGCACCTCCATGCCTGCCCACCCCCACCTATGGGCCATTATCTTTTTATATTCTACTTTTATACAGTGTTGCGAATCATATACGAATGCTACCATTTTTACTTAAAATTCTAGGTTAACAGATTTTTATTTTGTTGCTTTTATTGTTTGGCTTTTTTGTTTTGTTGTTTAGGTATTTAAACATTGTTGTTGCACTATTTTCTTATTTGCTTTCTTTGCAATAAGAATTCTTTCATCATTCTTAGCTTTGTAGCTGAAGTATTTTTGTATGGATGATTTGTGGTGTTCTATTTAACTATGGCTTTGAGTAATCTAACTGACATATTTCTGTAAAGTTTTCAAAACTTGTGCCCATGGGATTAATTGAGATTCTTAGATCTCCATGTTTACAGTTTACATCAAATTTGGAAATAAGATATTCACAAAAATAATTAGTAATAAAACAGAAAAATTTTTAAACATACATATGGTAATAAAGTTGCCAGCATGATTACATTTGGACTTTGAAACAATAGGTAAGGTAAAATAAGGTTTCTGTGAACACTGCTAAAATTCTCAACAATTAATCTGGTTATTGAGAGAGCTATTAAGTGACTAACATATGAGTAGTAGTATGCAGTGTAGACACCATAGACAGACAGATGATTGGTGTCAGGAGAAGGATGATGTAAATTTTCATTCCTGATTCTGCATGCCATTTACAATTAATATATTGATGATTTCTGAAATTTTCCAATTTAATATTTTTGGACTGGAGTTGACTGTAAATAATTTAAAACATAGAAAATGAAACCAGGTAAACAAAACTACTGTATTATTCACTTTTTTCTTCACATTTGATTTTTAGATAGTTTCCAACATAATGTCTTCAGGTTCACTAACCTGCCTTTCTGCAATGTCTAGTGGGCTATTTATTCCATCATGTTTAATTTTCACCTCAGACACTGTAGTTTTCATTTCTCAAACTTCATATTTGACCTCTTTTGTGTATTCCATGTCTCTAGATGATTTTTTAATCTATAGGATACTATCACAATAATTATTTTAAAGTTCTTTTCTACCAATTTAACATCTGTAACAATTGTTGGCTCTCACTGATTTTTTTCTCATTATGGGTGATATTTTCTGTTTCTTTGCATGCCACATAACACTGAATTAGATTCCATTCAATTGTACCTTGTGTGATGATGTATTTTTTATACTTCTATGTGAACTTTGTTACAGGACATAGTTACATGACTTGAAAACAGTTTGATCCTCTATAGATTTGTTTTCAATATGTATTAATATATGATCAAGATAGCATTGAGTCTAGGATAATGTAAGTCATGACTGAACCGCGATCCTCTGATGTACTCTAGAGAGTAGCTTGTGAGTCGTGATGGGAACAGGCTCTGTTCCTCACTCCATCTGAGCTGCAGGCTGTTAGCCCTATGCCTTCCTGGATGTTCTTTCTCAAGCCTCAGATAGTTAAGCAGCTACCAATCAGTATTCAGCTGCATACTCAAGGGGTCCTCAAACGTTCTTCAGGTTTCTGTCTCTGTTCGCAGCTGTCTTCCTTCTGTCACTCTATCCTGCAAGTTCTAGCTGCATTTTGTCCCCTCAGACTCACCTTCATCTCCTCATTTTTCCTTCCATTCAACTCACAGAGCCTTCCGGGCTCTAGCTGAGTTTTTGTTCTCCCTATGTGATGGTTTCAACTAAGTTGGAAAATCTTAAGAGCTTACTTGTTTTTCTGTCTCGTATTGCTCACTATCTTCTCTCATGTGAAGAATCCCAAAAACACTTTGATATATTTATAAATTTCTTTTTTGCTTTTTTCAGGCTAAATCCAGTGCCTTTTGTTTCATCACACTGAGTTTCCATACATTTTTAAATCACTGTAAAATCATACTATACAGAAAGTTTTTAGTCAATGATATTCACCTTTCTATTCACTAAATTTTCATTTTCTGTATCAGCCAAATATATCCATATTTCTTCAGCTACACATGAAACAATCTTCACATCTAATTCATTTAAAACATTACATAATATAGTACAACATATCACATGTCCATTTATTTCCTTAGTTGTCTTTTATTTGTAATCAGTGGCAAGTACAGAAAAAAAACTTATTTGTTGGAAATACTGGACAAGGTATCAAGAATGATCTAGCTATTGAACTTGTCTACTTGTCTCTTAGGTCTGTTTGAAGCTTATTTATTTATCCTTTTTATTTTCTATAAACTTGATGCACTTAATTTAGCAAATTTTGACCAGAACAAATCATGGCTACTGTAATACACTACATGTTGTATCACATGTTGTACATTCATGAAAACATATTTTCTCTTAGACTCACTGTTCTGGCTGGACATAGTTGTGTTCATTTAAAAAACTTGCATTGAAATTTAATCCTTTGTGCCTCAAAACGTGACTGTGTTTGGGGGCAGGGTCCTTAAAGAGGTAATTGAAATAAATTGAGGTCAATAGAATTGTCCTCAAACCAAAATGACTTGGGTCTTCAGAAGAAGCGTAAATTTGAGCATAGTCATGTGAACAAACAGAGAAAAGACTGTGAGAACATAGGGAAAGGTGGCATCCTTAAACCAAAAGGAAAAGACTCAGGAGAAGCTGTGTTGACACTTTAGCCTCAGACTTCTGACTTCCAGAACTGTGAGGAAATACACGTCTATCGTTTCAGCCTCCAAGTTTGTGATACTGTTATGCCAACCCCAGCCAACTTATCAACCACTGTTAAAGAAACTAATTAAATATCAAACAATTCAACTATACAGTGACTTCCTGCTTGGTTCAAGAAAGCAATCTGTGATATTTATTCACTTGATTCAAATGTCCAGTTCTCCATCAAACATCAATATAATGATTTCAGCACCAATAGAAAATCTTTTCTTTCATTGATATTTCCAAGAAGGTTTATAAATAAGGTTCTAAAATTCTATGATTCCTGTACTTATTAGGTAACATTCTTTAACAAAATAATAATGAGACTAAAGTGTCAACACAGCTTCTCCTGAGGTCTATGTTTGTAACACCATAGATTCTGCTGGAAATATAAGATATATGTTAAACTCTGGCGACATAGTTACTGATTTTTTAAGTAATCAGCTGCTTAAAAATTTGTCTGTAATGATAACAAGTGAGATTTTTCTGTTATAAAATATACTATTGCATGCTTATAAATTTATGTTTACTAAAATTTTAAATGTACTTTAATTATTACAGCATTTTTAATATTTTATTTTAAAGAGGATAAAACCAATCAAAACAAACCAATGTAAAATATACAGGATTTCAAAACATTATGAAATCAACAATAGTTACCATAATGCCTTTTGATGTCTTCAAAATAGCTGCAGATTACTTTGCACATAGTAAAAATCAAACAGAACAGAATAGAGTAGAAACAATAAAAACAAAACAATCAATGCAGTAAAGGACTTCAAAACAAGTCAATAGCAGATCCAAATGTGCTACCATAATATCTTCCTACCCTTGAAATAGCTTCTCCTGTGATCTGACTTAACATAGTCAAACAAAACAAAAGAGAATAAAACCCAACCCAACAAATCAATGGAAATGATATAGGACCTCAGAATAAGACCATAGGGAGTCAAAAATGGCTACATCCCTTAAAAAGAGATTCCTCCCAGATGCTACACTGCATACCGCTCTCCTCTGAACCTATAATCAGACCACTGGACCTAGACCTGCAATGTTAGTGTTACACCAAAGCACCACAAACATTGAATTGCATTTCATGTTGATAGCTATCATCACAGCCTGTGTTTCTCCAGATAAGCTGGTTGCTTATGGTGATGGGCGGGCAGCCTTCTTGTTTGCTGGAGGGACTGGAGTCTGGCAGTTCCCAGCCCAGCGGCTGTGCATGGTGCTGGTTTCCAGAGTGGGCTTGTTTGCTGGTGCAGCCATTATTCTCTTTCCCTGGTCAGCAAATGGCCTAATTATTACCATTTTCATGTTCAAATTCTTGTAACATTGGATGACCCTTTTAAAGATGACCCCTGGTCTTTAATTTCTGAAAGTTTTCTTGAGTTTTGGTTTAAAAACATGATTCTAGTTCATCTTATATCACTTCCACCACCATCACTATTTGTTGGGCTCAGATTTGGAATATACCATTTTCCCAAAAATTTCTATCATCATGTATTTTGTGTTCTCCTGACGCAATCAAGAGACACAATATGTACCAGATGTGTGGGCTGCCAATGTAACATGGCACATTTTTAACAGTGAACTTGGTTTTAATAGAAGATGATTAAAAATATGGTATAGTAAGTATATAAACCAATAATATAGCCAATTATTATCACGCACTATGTACAGTGCATAACTGCACATGATATACTTTTAATGCTATACTATTTTATTGCAGTGCAGTAGGATTTTTTACACAAACTTCACACAGACACGTGAGTAATACGTTATGATCATATATTTCAAGAGATGTTACCAGACAATTTGGTTTTTCAGCTCCAGTATAATCTCATGAAACCACATTAAGTATATTGTCTTTGGTTGACCAGAATATTATGCAGCACACAATAGTAGAAATCATTTCATGTGTCCTTACTAATACACCTGTTCAATTTTAACATTACAGTGTCTTCATTTAATTTTTTTCACTTTAAAATTGTATTTATTTTTTCCTACAGTGAAAATTATTTCTAAGAGTATTACAATAAGTATCCATTTGATCTAGCCAAAACTATAAAGGTATAGTTACAAAATATTAACATAAAAATTACTATAAACAATAAAAGCATTTATAAAAGTTTAAAATTTGTTTTATTTTTTATTTCCAGACTATTTCCACTGAGGATTATGGTGTGCCAAAGTGCCACGATATACATTTGTTCTCTGTGTAACTATGTTGTCAATTTGCAATATGATCATGTTCTTTTGTTTGCTTTCAATGTAAGAGTTTCTAAAATTTTTAATATATTGCATTGGCACGATTTAAGATTAAAAATTAGATAAGCCAACCCAGCAAACATTGTGCTTCTATCCCTTGTCATCCCTTCCCTCTCTCTTTCTTCATAGTTAACCATTTTATACTAATTTGTGTCTTTCCAATTTAGTATTTGCCAGTTTCCATGGCATAATCTTTCCTGGCAAAGTCTGTTTCAAGCCATCATGAAGATGTTAACTAGCTAGAAAAATTTCTGAAATGTTAACAACCAACTCTGAAGGCTGACACAAACCGATGTCAACAACATCTCTCCCTACCCTCCCCCACAGACCTTTTACTCAACCAGTAGGAGCTGTTCTGAGCCTTAGCTTTTGTTGTTGCTGCTGGTGGTAGTGGTGTTCTTGTTATTGTTGTTTAGGGTTTTTAAATTAATTTTCTTGTTCTTTTTCCTGCTTTTTAACTTAACAACATTTGGTCAGTGCCCAGGAAATATTTTCATTAGAACTTTTCATTCTTGTACTATGTGACATGACCTACTATTTTTCACCCTTGTTTTATTTGACATGAGCTATTATTGTTTCTGTGCATGTAAATTTATGAGGAGAGTTTGATTTGAGAAACAGAAAGATTTTTGTTCTGACTCTGAATCAGAATTTACCTTTCTGAACCTCAATTTTCCCATCAATAAAATGAGAACCAGCATAAAATTTTGTGGTACAATCAAATACAATGTTTAAATAGAATATCAACAATATTTATATCTAGCACATATGAACTCTTAATTTCTACTAGATGGTTTTTAGCACCTGACCCAGATAGACTCATTTAATTTTCACATCAAAATTTGTATATTATTATTATCCTCACTACATTAATGGGGAAAGCCACAAAGAAGCCAGGAAACCTTCCCAAGGTCACACACCTAATGAGAGACAGAATCAAGGTTTCACCCAGGGTGTCTAACTCGGTGGACTGCCCCTGTTTAGCCACTACCCTTTAAAATTTAACCAATACACAGAAGCAACTCAAGAGAGTTAGCTTCTTCTCCTTCCTCTATTTCTTGATTTCAGCAACTTTTTTATGTGTTCTGAGTATACCATTTAAAATTCACATACAAATTTAATCCATTTGTTAGTGGTATTTAGAGATATGCTTTAGGGTTACACAAGTCATGAAGGTGTGGCTTAAATCTAAAATGTCCCTCAAAAGGCTCTCGAGCTTAGAGGCAGAGTTTTTAGGTAATCAAATCATCAGGGCACTGTGCTCACTGGTGATAAATCCGTAGCTGATTGTGCTGTTAGGAGCTAGCACCTAGTTGAAAAAGGCTGCTTACTGAGGCATGACACCCTTGCTCACCATGGTGTGAGCATTTTTCCTCTTCCTGTCCCTTCTGCCATGCCCTTCCTGCCTCAGAGCCAGCCAACTATGGACTGATTTCTTTAAATTATGAGCCAAAATAAAGCACTTCTCCTTCAGGTTGTGTCAGATGCTTTGTCTCAGCAATGGGAAAATGACTAAGATAGGACAGATTGAGCTGCTAAAGTTGCAAGGAGGAAGACGAGAGATCCAAGGAGGCAAGCTTGCTCTCTCCCCACATGATAGATTTCCTAACTCTGTTGAACCCCAGAAGCAAGAAGGACTTCACCAGGTGTGGCCTCTCAACTTCGGACTTCCAGACCTCCAGATCTGCAAGAAATACATTTCTTATTTTTAAAATAGACTTTCCAGTCTGTGCCACTCAGTGATAGCAAGAGACAACTGACTTAAACACTCCTCTTAGTCACCCAAGGAAAATATTTTCCTGATTTGTGAGTCTCCTTGGCTTTTCTCACCAAATTTCCAACTTCCTTTCCTTCTTGCCTTCATCCTCCAAATCCTCCCTACCCACTGAACTTCACCACCACATTTATCTGTAGAGAAAGTGGAACACAGAGGAGAGGCTAAATGGGCAACACTGCACTAATTCTTCCGTAGATCCCAGCACAGCAAGGGATCTGATGGGTGTCCAAAATAAGAGTTTAGTGTCTGGTGATCTCATTGTTGAATAGTCTGAATATTTAAGAAGGCAGCTTTTATGTCTGTATCCCACTGTTTAAATGAAAAAACTGGCTCAGAGAAATTGAATAACTTCCATAAATATGGGAAGAATCAATGGTCAGACTCAAACTCAAATAGATGTTACTACCAAATGCTTAACCTTAGCATTTATGGAAGATGGAACCAGGATTTCCAAGAGTGCTTGGGGCAAAGGCTGATTTTAGTTAGTTAAGCCTGGAGTATCCAATTAGAAAAGGCTTTGACTAAAAGGCTCTCCTAAGTCAGAGCTGAAATCTCCATCACTAGCGTTTGGCTTGAGCTCAGGATCCCCGGGAAGGCATTTAGATTTAATAATTTACCACATGCTCAGTGTTGATTTAGCGGGACCCTATCGTCTTAGCAGTGGGTGAAATCAGATGATGAGGTCATGATCCATTCCTGGAATCATCACAAGTAATAAACAGATGATGCAGACAGAGCTTAGCATGGTACTGGGCACCCAATCAGCATTTAGGAAAGGCTATTTCATTACTACCAAGGAAAATAGCACCTGAAAGATGAGAATTGATAAATAGATAACGAGTTTAAAACTAAAGACTGATACAAAGTGACCACAAGCAAGTCATGTATGTCTGCAAGTGTTCTCTGTTACGAGAAGTAAATGAAATATTACACAGAATGCATGAAGTACACAGTAGGATGCAACATATAGTAACAAATCTGATGCTGCTTTTGTCCAACAGCAAAAGTTTAATAGGTCTTTAGTGTGCAAGGGGCAAACAGGAAGGGTTCAGAGGCCTGCACTCTGGTGCGCCCCCTTGAATTTACCTGAATGAAAGAGCCAAGTTACACCCTTTCCTTCTTTTCCTCCTCTGTCAAATGGGGACACTGGAGTCTAGGCTGCTCACCAAGCTCTGACAGAAAGTTGGCTTCATTTTCCCAACAATGCTGAGAACAGATGGGCATCACATGCACCTTACAGATGAGGACACAGAGGCTTAATTTGCTGGAGACTCAGAATGGCAGCATCCTCAGAGAATGCCCGTCAGTGTGATGACTGTTGACTTTCTAAAGCCCTTTGTTCATAACTCCTTCTATCGCCCTCCCTCTCGGAAGGTGGTTGGTCCCTGTTTGATGGCAGTAGAGCTGACAGAGAAAGCCAGATGCCACGGTGGCTACTGATTCAGAAAATGCGCTCTGCCATCACACACAAATGCAGGGGTGGTGAGGAAATGGACAGGACAACAGTGGGAACTTGGAAGCCCCTGATGTATGTGCCCTGGTGATATCTCTTTTGCAGGAGGCTACTCTCTGTGGACTGCCTAAACTCCTTCCAGATTCATGTCAATCATTCTCTGTCTGGCTTCAGAAATGTCAAATTTGCCTACTATCTTTTTAAATTGTTTAATTTTTTACTTTAAAGAGAATAAAACAATGAAAAATAAAATAGAATAATGTTAATAAAAATAAACCAGTATAAGTGACACTGGACTTCAGAACAATATGAAATCAACAGGGGTTACCATAATGCCTCTTGTTGTCTTCAAAATAGCTGTAGATACCTTCAGACATAGTAAAAATCAAACAAAACCGAACAGAATAGAACCAGCAAAAACAAAACAATGAATGCAATAAAGGACTTCAAAACAAGACAATAGTAAATCCAAAATGGCTGGCATGATATATTGTGCTATCTTTGAAATAGCTGCACTTATTATTGGATAAAACAAAATCAAGCAAAACAGAACAGAATAAAAACCAACCCAACAAAACATTGAAAATGACACAAGACTTCAAAACAGGATAATAGGGAATTAACAGTGGCTACCACTCTTAGAAGGAGTTCACTCTTAGATGCCACATTGTGGACCACAATCCTCTGAATAGATGATCAGATCACTGGTCCTAGACCAGCAAAGACAGTGAAACACCAAACACTACAAGCATCAAATTGCATTTCACCTCAGTAGTTTCACTGCAGCCCATGTTTCTCTGGATCCCATGGTGGCGGGGAGGGTTAGGTCTTCCTGTTTCCCAGCTCTCACCCTGGAAAGGGATGGGGTCTGGCTATCCCCCTGGTGGCCCATGCATGCTGCTGATTCACAGGGAGGCCTTGTTTCTTGGTGACTTCTTGCTCTCTAAATCTGCAGTCCGCAAATGGCTCTGACTCACAGGAAAATGCTGGGGTCTGGCTGTACCCCTGACAGCTGGTGCATGGCACTGATTCACAGGGAGGCTTGCTTCTTTGTGACTTGTTCTCTTCCCCAGTCTAAGAATGGTGCTGACTCATGGGAAAAGGCTGGGGTCTCAGTATGCTTTTTCTAATCCTGATAATTACATACTTTTCTCAGTAGACTATCTGTAAATGTACATGTTACTTAGAACCCTCTACTTTCAATACATCCCTTACAAAAATTTATCTCTAATTTCATATTGTAAAATGGTCCCATCTTTTTTGGAGGCCCACAAATACCCAAACATTTGGTCACTTTGCTAAAAGGATTCACAGGACCCAGAGGTAATTGTACTTGCCCCTGTGTTTTATCAGGGGGAAGAAGACACAGTAAAATCAGCCTGGGAAGTATCTAGGAAAACTAGTGGATCCCAGACTCAGGATTCCAATGCCCTCCTTGCCAACAGAATGGTCACATAGGACATGCTTACCTCAGTAATGAAATGCAGCAGTACGTGGGTGCTACCTCTGCCCAGTGAAGTGCACTGAAGAGTCACTGAAGTCTCACTGGAGACTTATCACCTACACGGCCTGGCCTATCTAACTAACACCACCAACAAGCCCTGAAAACTCTTTCCTATGCATCATCATTTATGCTCCCTTTGGAGCAAATGTAAAAAATCCCATGTTTGCTGAGTTTTTCAATGGGTAATATATTAGGTCTATAAATTTGATGGATGCTCACAAAGAGCAGCAGAATGTTATAAGACTTTCCCCTTACGTAGTAAGAATCCCTGATTTAGTCCACTCACCATGACCCCATAATCACACCAGGGCCTTGAAGCCAGGTCTTCTGAACTCCCAGAGTTAGTTGTCAAACATGGATGTATACAGTAATCATCTCGGGTACTTTACAAACAACTGAGTCTGGTTCCAGAGATTCAGATTACGTTGGTCTAGGATGCAGCCTTAATTCAGAAATTTCTCAAACTCCCCAATTAACCCTAATTTATACCACCCCCTAAGACCAATGGTTCTCTGGGTCAGGCTCCCTATTCATGGTATTAGCATCCCCAGGGGATTTCTTAGCAATGCAAATTCTCAGGTTTCACCCCAGGCCTATCATTCAGAAATTCCAGGTGTAGAAACCAAAATTCCATATTTAATAATAATGCTTTGACGTTCAGATGCTTAAGTTTGAAAAACCTCACCCTCCTTGCAGACACAGCTCTTCCACCAGACCCCTTGGTCAGGACAGCTGCAGATCCAGCCTGCACGTGCATGTCCTCTTCCAAAAGCTGCTGCCCAGAGAGCATTGATTAGTGTTGTCATTTCATGCTTTCCCCAAGGCCGTACTGAGGATGCAGAAGGCCCTCACCAGAGGTGACCTCTACCTCTGGAGCTTCCCATACTCCACAACTGTAAGAAATAAACTTCTGTTGTTGATAAACTACCCAGTCAGAGATATTCTGCTACAGTATAAAGTAGACTGTAACACTTACCATTTCCTTTTCCCTTTGAATTTCCCAACACTGGGGTTGACAGTGGCACTGTGGACCCCACCTTGTTAATTTCTCTGCCATGTACAGGAACAGGAACATGAGGTCAGTATTCCCATGCTGTTATAAAAAAACAAAGGGGATGTTGTGGGCAAAGGGGAGAAAAGTTAATAGTTAATGCCACGGTGGAGTCAAAAACACTGAGACCAGAATTCCACTTTCTGCTGGGACTCTCCTCATATACAAGTATTCTGTATCTCAGTGTCGTCATCTGCAAAAGAGAGATAGTAATTCCTCTTCACTCAAACTCTGAAAGTCTCTTGGAGGGACCCATGAGGTATTGTATAGAGATGTGTGAGTGTCTGACAAAAGTAAACTACCGTTCTCTAGTCTGTAGAAGGCAGAACTGGGAGCAGTAGCATAGTGTGTCTGTCACAGTGGATCAGTTCAGTCGTTTTATTAAGATTTACATTGCTAAATACGACAGCCACTTATGGAAAGTGAAAAATTCTTCCAACTTCCTATTTTGGTTAATCCATAAAACTATCTTAATCATTTTGCTAATTTTAATCTATATTTCTTCCCCAGTTTAGTGGGATTGATCAGACAGATACAAGTACAGCTGTGATCCTCTTTTGTTGGTGCTCTCAGAACAGGGTGGGAAGTAGGGAAGGAACTAACATTTTCTACCATTTGGCTTTCATCACTTATCACTTAATTTCTACTATAGACCATAGAACGTTGCCATTGTCTGTATTTAACAGACAAAAACCCAGAAGGTCAGAGAGGTAAAAGCACGTGACCAGAACACCAGAGATATCTGGAGGCAGAGACAATATTGTGCTCAGGCCTCTGAAGTCCTCACACTTCCCACCAGCCCTGAGTGTGTCCCTCACTGACTCATCCTGACTGAATCCCTTGCCACACATGATTTGTGTCTGTGATTGTGGAGCCCTCTCTGCAGGGTCCACATGAGGGAGCTTCACAAACAGCAGACATCTCCCCTGATGTCCTGTGTGTTCTACTTTCCACATTGAAACATGAAACACTCCATCGGCACTCATGGAAATCCAACTCTTGCCCATGGAGAAAGATCAGGGTTAATCTCTCACAGGTGCTACCCATCAGCCCAGAGAGGGGGGTGCTGGAGCACAAACAGCCTTCCTAAGGAAAGCAGGGAACTCAGCACTCGTCTGTGTTCAAAGGAAGCACCCTCACTCTCCTGAGGTGTCTCGGTGATCGCCTCCATGTCCAGGAAAACCACTTCCGTCACCGCCAGAAGCCTGAAAGCACGGCTGGACCACACGGGCTCCTTCCTTCTGCGCATGCCCTTCTGAGTCCTACCCCTCTGAAATTCTTGAGTGGCTTCTGCAGATATCCTGAAAGCCATGCAGAGCTGGAAGGAAGCTCTTCCCCCAGATGTCCCTTTCATCTGTCAAGTTGTCTTAATGTAGTCTTGTATGCTCTCCAGGTCATTCTATTTCAAAATCCTTCCTGCTAATTTCAGCATTAGGGTTAAAATTCATGTTACATTTTAATTCACCTGTAGAACAAAACTTAGCTAACTGTATTTTAAGAACAATAAATTTTATGCAACAGCTGCTATCACACAGAATACTAGAGCTAAAGAGATGAAATCTGTAGCTTACCTTGTGCTTATAGAACCACAGAGAACTCAAGCCTCACTCAGGAATAAATAGTGAAACAGCTTCTAAGGTGCAATTGCGGGATGTGTAGCTGTGCCCATCTGCCCCTCTTCAAACTCCCATAACACCCTTTTATCTGAAGGGAGCACTTAACATGGTAATTTGCACTGCTGGTTTCCCTACCTTTATGCCCTCCAAAACCCTTAACTGTTTGAGGGCTGAACAAGCGACATGGATCATTGCGATATTTCAACATTTTATTATGCAAGCATTCACAAAAAGAAGTTTGTTGGAAGAATGAATAGGACAAGAAGTTGCTTCCCAGTTATATGTATAAATTAGAATATATTTAAAAATGTATTCATTGAGCACTTTTGGAATAAATTTAGAGAAAAGGTGTTAGTAGTTCCCAAATATTGAAAAAATCCTCCCTCCCTAATATTCAGGTGGAAGAGTTTAATGATTGGGAAATCAAGCAGGTTTGAGGAAGAGTGGCTGGAATCCCAGAAAATCAGATTGTCCTGAGATGGGAATAGGAGCTGGGCATTAAAATCATATAAATAATTTTATCACCAATGTGATAAAGAGTTCTTAAGTTGATAAGCCATGGAAGGGGTTCTGAGAGCAATGATTTTTTTTTTTTTTTTTTTTTGCTATCTCTTGCTCCATAAGGGATTAGCGCTTATGATCACCATTTGACTGACAAAGAGCTAGAGAAGGAATAAAGGAAGTCACATGTCCCCTGGAGCCTTACAGCTAGTGAGCAGGTTGGGCTGAGTATCATAGTCAGGCCATCTGCTCTACAATCCTCTCCCCCAGCCCTGGGAACCACCAGCAGCCTAGGTAGAGGGTCTTCTTATAGGCAACTCATGCCCAAGAGAACACCAGTTCAGGCAAGATCTGCACTATCAGTGGGGCTTGGAAGAAATTCTGAGATCGAACCCAAGACAATAAGGTCAAGTCCCTTAAAGGTAGCTTAGGGATTCTCACCTGACCAGCCAAAGCCTGTGCATATTTCTCCAGTCAGTTACAATCATGACATTTAAACACACTTTGAACTGTTGCTACTTTTCTTTTTAAAATGATGTATTTTAGCTGTATCATTTAGCCACCAATACCTCCATGCTACCTAAGCCATCACAGACTGGAATCTTCTAGGAGAGGAATTGGTCTCCCTGCACAGGCATGCATATGGTCAGTGCCTGGTGAATACTTGCCATGACTGTGAACCGATGGGTGGTAGAGAGATGGGTTAGTCAATTTTCTCATCACTGGAACACAAAAACTAACACCCACAACTTAAGGAAGCTCATTTTGGCTAGTGTTTTAGTCCGTAGTGGGCTGGTTCCAAGGCAGGGTGGCATAGAGAGCTGTTTGATGATGGAGAGCTGACGAGAGCCCTGAGTGTACCTGGAAGGAAGACAGACCCTATTAGGCCATGCTCACAGTGACCTTGTTCTTCCAGATCCTGCTTTCAAAAAGCAAGTCAACTGTCAGCCCCCTTTCTACAGCTGATTCATGAGCGTATAAGTCTGTAGAGGACAAATCGGATCTAAACCAAAGCAAGACAAGACAAGAGTATGTGTTCAGGAATTTGCCCACCTTCTAAGCCCTTCTTCAGCCACTTCAGACCATCTTAGTGGGTGACAGCGAACAGAATGAGGAAAGTTCTTGTCCGAGGAACAATAGGGCAGCCATGGATCAGGCAGATTCTAGAGCAGAGCAGGGTCCCAAAGTGACAAGGCACACAGGCAGGTCCAAGGCAAACAAAGACCCAGGCCCACACCTGGGTGTTCCCACTGGAGCTCACCCACAGCACACCCTCCATGATGATGAGCAGCTAAGGAGGCCCAGAAAGAAAGCGAAGACAGCCAGTCCTGGTTTTTAAGGCAGGATGCCCTCAGGTGGCCCATCTCTCAGGGCAGCTGTGAAAGCCAGAGGACACAGAAGGAGAAGCAGTGTGCTTGATGCTGGCAGATGTGTAACAAATCCCACAGTGGAGCTGTTCAAGTGAAGGCAGAACATCAGAGACCAGCAGAAGCACAGTTTTTCTCTTGTTCTCAAGGAAGACAGATGCAAAGAAAGCGGTACAAACAAGGTGGAAAGTGAGCAAGTAACGGCCTCAGGCATGACACCTGGAAGCACGTGGGATTCAGCAGCATGCAGGGTCTCCACCATGTCCCCGTCAGTCCACAAGCCTTTAATGTCACCACCAAGAGTTCATTTCTAATATGCACAATGTGGTTAACAGATCACTTCCCCAGTGCAACACCTCTGCAGACATCTGCAAGCCTTCTCAACAAGCCTGAGTTTGTGATCCCACATGCTCATGTCTGCCATGACCTATGTCTGTCTGCTCTCTATTTGGTAGTAGTGAAGCACGTTGGAATTCGATCTTCCTGACTGGACCTTGAGCAGCGCGTGGCTGATAGCCTAACATACATAACACATTGTCACACCCGCATACACACATGCAGTCATAGTTTGAGAACTGAAGTACAAGGGACAAATGAAAGACACAGTGAATGTTTAAATGTAAAAACAAACTTTACAGCAAAAGATATATTGCCAAGAAATATGGAATAAGTGTGTTCAAAGTAAGGCAAAGTATTTTGAAGAGGACTTTTTAAATTATAATGTGTCTTTGATTGTAGTGAGTTTTAAAAAATTTGAACATTTGCTGTATTTTATTATCACCCCCATTGATCAACCTTTTACAGCAAATTTACATCGAATGCAAACTCTATGGTATGGCATCATCCACCGTACTCACTGGGTACTGCACCATGCAACTCTGGCTCTTCTGCAAAATAAAAATGACCACACAAGATAAATGTTTCCAATCTATTCACGCATCAGTGACAGTGCAACTAAGGAAATTCATGCAAAAGGACCTCCAGAACTGCTTAGAAAGTGGCAAGAATGGTGGGATACATTTGTTCAAAGTTTAAGGGCATGTTCAGAGGGGAGTTAAAGGCAATGGGTATTTTATTGTAATAATTTTTTAAAATTTTAAGCACTAACTATAGTTTTTGTTTGCACATTATATATTCAGGTAAGCTCCAGTTGACATAATTACCAAAGTCGAAACCTCAGATTCATGTGGTTGCCTGCAATTTTCCCCTCATTTTCAGGAGGGGGAATCAGCAGAGCCCTGCACTCTGAGCAAAATCTCAGTGGTGTCCTTAGTCTGGGAGATTTCTGTAATTCTGCCAACACCCATAACAGCTCTAGGAAGAAGTCATTTAGAAGTTGTATTTTTTTTCAAAGAAGTTATATGCTAGTTGAGATGTGTTTGGATTGCTTTAGGGAAAAAGCACAAAAGGCAAAATTATAGCAAATTCTTTACGTGTTAATTATAATGTTACAAGTGAGTACTGAGTATATATAGTCTTATTTAATTTCCAAAGCCCATCTATGGAAATGATTTTTGCCTATATTTGGTAAGAGGAAAAAAAAACAGATTCTAAGAGATTGAGAGACCTACTTAAAGCTACACAGCTAGTGATATCAATACAAACCCATGTCTCCCTGACTCATGTACATGTGCGCGCATACACGCTCTCCATTCCACAGACTATTTTACAACAAACAGCAAAGAGCTGTTTAAATATGAGAAGAGACTTATGCTCAGGCCACAAAGTGTTAATACAAAACAGAAAAGAGGAAAAATGTCTCCATTTTTAATGCCATTACTGTCCATTTAAAATATCCTTTCCTTTAGGCTCTAGCCTTATGACCCCTATCTTTGTTAATGTAATGATTGGAGAGCTTTGGTTGTTTAATTAGAAAATATAGCATCATTATTCAAACAGTTGTCATTACCTAAGCTGAAATGGTCAGAGGACAATCTTAAAACAAGAAAAAAAAAAATGCTTGACATATCTCTCTAATTTAATTGTATTTATTTTCATATCTCTAAAAATATTCCTTCTGCAGTTTCTGGGCACAAATTCAAAACTATAAATTGGCCAGGATGACTACACACTTCTCAACTTCCTCACTTTGGAAATACCCAAAATGCACTAGTGGCCGCCATTTTGTTTTTTAACCCCACTCCCTGACTGCTGGCTTCCTCCTCCCCCACCTGAATGTCTAGCCATCAGTTGGTGCAGTAAGAATTTGAGGCTACCTGCCCTGGCCCATCTGGGAAACACTGGGGTTCTCAGATGCCTCTCACAGGTCCTCCTTCCTGGAGGTCATGGTCCCAGCTGGAGATCACCTAAAGGCCCACTCAGATTCATCCCACCATTGCTGACTCTGACCTCTGGCCACCTGACTGTTGTAAGAACTGCTGGTCTGGGAAAAGGTCAAGAAAATATATGACCACTCATTGGGAAGTTGAAATGGTTGCTTACCATATCACCCAGCATCTCTCAGAATTCTATCCTGTTGGGCACAGTTCTATGATTTTAAGTCTTGTGTTCCTTAACGTATTTCTATTCACCCTATTTCATCAGTGAGGACCTTGAGCTATAGTTACTAGGAAACACAGAGAAGAGGATTACTGGGGGGAGAGGGAGGACAGCAAACACAGTTCCAGAGCTGAGTCCTAAAGAATGAGTAGTGTTGCCAGGCAACCCAGGAGTGGGGAAGGATCCAGATAGAGGCAATGGAAATATGAGGAGGAAAAGCTGCATGCCAATAACACTGTTAGGAATCTCCTTTATTGGTCCAGTGGGTAGTGAAGAAAGCCCGGGTGAGGCCTGGTGCAACACAAAAAGGGGAGAAGACACGGGACGAGCACCACTGGGGGGAAGTAATCAGCAGGACTTGATTGGTAGAATACAGAGGGGTGAGGAAAAGAGGAGTTTACATGGCTGTCACTGAGCAAACTCCAGTGCCTCCCTTCAGCCCCAAAGAGAAATCAGTCAGAGCAGGCAGAGCTAGAGTATGCTGAGTTGACTATCCCTAGAAAGACATCCTGGAGATCTCAACAAGCACCTACTGACAGGAGCAGAAAGTCAGGAGAAGCCCAGAGGCTGGAGAGAGCTGGAAGTTCAGCAGTGTGCACTGACATGAGTCATGGCATGTGGCATGCGTCCACAGATCACCCTAGGATCTTGTCAGAAATCTAGCTGATAAGTCAGGTAGCAGGGTAGAATCTGAGACTGGGCATTTCTAATAAACTCCAGGTGATGCTGATGTTGCTGGTCTGAAGATCACATTTAAATACTAAGGTAATATAATGGTGGAGGTGCTCAAGGAAAATTGTATGGAGATAAAAGCAGTGTATTGACAATGTAGAACCTAGTATTTAATGGCTAGATTTAGGCACAAATCCATGAAGACACAGAGATTAAGTGGTCAGAAGCATGGAAAAGGAACTAGACCTGAGTGGTCCATGTTGTGGGAGCTAAGGTTATTGTGGATTGCCCACTGGTGGTCAACTCCTAATAACAGTTGAACTGAATTAGCATGGTGCTGAGAGTGAATGGCCCACTGTTGTCAAGATAAAAAAGAGAACTGGAGAGGAAGAGTTTAGTGTTGCTGGTTCTCCACTGTTGGTTCTACTGTTGCCTTCGGTTCTCCTGAAGGAGCTTGTTAAGCTTCTTTCCTGATATGAACCTGGCTGTTATCATCCGAGGAGCTCAGGACCTTGTTGTCACTGAGAATGGCTATGGTTCACTTTGTGAAAGCTCTGGTTCTTACCACTTCCTGGCTCCAGATGGGAAGATATATGCTGTCAGTCTTGATGAGAAGCTTGTCACGCTGACTTCCTGATACGTACTCCGCTGTTCCCATCTTTGGAGGAGCTCGGGTCCACATCACTGAGGATGGCTGTGGCACTTTTGAGTGGACCTTAGACTTTGTTTTGTGCATTGCTTCTTGGCTCATGTGTAGAACTCTCAGTCTACTGGCATTGATCTTTCATCTTGCTGGTACAAGATTTCTAGCTTCCACCACTGACCTTTGGGCCTTCCCAGCACAGCTCCATGAAACAGACTTGCATGAGATATTACTAGGGGCTCTAGGCCTCCAGTTGAACTCATGCAGGACATTGCCATGGGATCAAGTCCTTGAGCTGAATTATTTGAGTCTTAGTGTGTGGACAGATTTCCTTTACTCTTTCTTTTGTAATTAACTCTTAGAGTGACCACCATAAAATAATACTATGTGTCCTGTACACAGTTATTTTCCTTGCAATCCCTGAATACAACAGGTATAGAGACTTTTGACAAAACAAAACAATACTGTCCTATATTGCCAGTAGAAATGAGAAGGTTAGGCACAAGTATCTGGTGAAAACTGCTCTGACCTATAGGAGACATACCCGCTGAGATGTAGGAGACCTCAAGTTCAGTAACTGGATCTGTTGTTACTGCACCTCACATGCTAATGGAAATTCAAACTGAGTCATGTGAACACACAAAGAGATGGCCAGTTCAACACCCAGCAAGGTAGTGGCTGTCCACAAACCAAGGAGAGAAGTCACAGAAGATGTAGCCTCTCAACAATTTGATCTCTGACTTCTAGCTCCAAAACTGTGAAAAATGCATTTCTGGTCTTTCTATGTAGCAGGAAATTTTAGGTGCCTTTTCCTCACATTGTCACCTTTCCCACCCATCTAGATCCCATTAAAAAGCTTTGGCCATGGCACAGGAATGCAAGGAAACACAAGCTGAGCCATAGGAGAGGGATGGAGAGTGTCATTAGATGGGTCCATCCACCAGATGTTGAGTTTCTTTCTAGGAGCCAAGTGTGCCTAATGTCTTAAGGCAGATGGGAACCCTGGGTTTTGTTCTTCTGCCAGAGGTGACAGGGTTATGCATTCAGGACCAGTGTCATACAGCAGCAACTATCAGATCTTGGTGATTCATGTCATAACCAGGTGAAAACTACTGTTATGGGGAGTTTAAAGAAGAACCAGCCAAAGCGTACTCCAGATTTACAGGAAAATGCTAAATTACACTTCTCCCCAAATGATTCTACATTTAGTGTCTGTGACAGTGCCTCCCACAATCCCTAAAGGTTCAAATACTTTAAAATAAACGTAACTTCTTGCACATTAATGTTCAAACAAACCCAATTTGAGAACACAACTCAAAATACAACTTTCAATTTGCTTGGGTAGTCAAGCAACATTTTCTCTCAGGAATGTTAGGGACACAGCAGATTTTTCCGTTATCCTTTTAGAATTTCTTGTTTCTTTCCTCCAGCAGCAAGCCTGGACTCCTTTCTCAAAAGGCACATCATTAAACTCTGAAATCATCCTTGATGTATGTATGCCAATGTGTACAGATAAAGGACCATGAACACAAGTGGGTTTCGGTAGCCAGCGCTCAGCCTCACACATAATAGAGAGGTAGAGTTCACCTCACACCCCCCACTGCAAGCGTTTGACTATTCCAGCATCTTCGTTTGAAAGAGCTCTTCTTCCCTCCAAGGATGCCTGCAATGTTCATTTTTACATAGATTTACTTGAACACCATGTGGGCTCCACAGAAAGATCCACTCAGGACCTGTGGAGCCCGGCCACATAGGACCTCTCTGGTGACCTCTTGGTGCACCTGTAGGGAACTGAAGCCACATTTTTCATCTATTAATCCCCTTTGCTATGTTAATCAACAAGCCCCTAATTCCAGTTCAAAGGAGACCATTGTCTTGGGCCTGAATTGCTCATTCCACAATTGCTTCAAATGATCTGTCTGTTTACCTGAAATTTTTCAGGAAGAGGCCTGGCTCTTTTATTAACTTTTGTCTCCATGATCAAAGTGAATCATTCAGCTTGCTTATCAAAGGGATGCTAACTCCCAGCTGGACTCCTTTCCCAAACTACACAACTCCCACTACTGAAGTCATAATTTAAAAACATGGTTCAGCTCAAACATTCTGATTACAGTATCTAAATGGCCTTCTCCCTGACAGGCTTTGAACAAAGCCATGCAGAGGGGCCAGTATGAGCTTCAAAGTTTTGAGAAATTATAGTGACAGTAAAATTGTTGTCTCACAAGTCAATATGCCTTCACAGTCTCTAACCAGCTAATTGGCCTTAAAATCTTAAGGACACAGTGTGACCCATAGAGAAAAGAGAAAGTGAAGGAGGCACATGGATGGAAATCAAGAGGCTGGAAAATATGGCCCCAGGCCTTTGAAAGCCTTCCAGCTTCTACCCAGAACTGTGTGCCAACAGCAGCTCCAGGAGACTGTAAATTGAAGCATCATCTGGAGACATCCTCCATCTGGGGTGATTCAGTAAATTATGTCTACAGCTGACACAATGAACATAATGAACTTCTTATCTCCTGGAGTACGCAATTCAGCAGCCCAAGGTCTAAACACTTGGCTTCCTTTGCAGCAAGTCAGTTACCCATGGGGAATAGGGGATGTCTTCTGAAATGTGACTCATTGTAAAGGGTTGAGAAGGAGGGCAAGGAGACAACGCTGCTTCTTCTTCAAAGGTGGAGGTCAGGAATATAAATCATTTTGCAAAATAAAATAAATCATTGCAATCACCAGAGAAACTAACAGCCAGCCATCCTTAGAGATACAGATGGAGCACGTTTGACTAAGAAGGTACTTGTTAAAAAGCAATCAAAGACAAGAGCTGTGAAACTTAGCTTGTGCATGAGGACATCTGTACACCTTTGGGGAAAGTGAAGCCATGAATCTTTTCTGCATCTGAAGCTACTGATTCGTGCTCACACTCAGGTGAACCCACACTCAGAAGTAAGAGTTATCAGGGTGCTGGCCCAATGTTTCCTTAACAGTAAGCTGCTGTAAGTATATTCAGCTCAAATTTGCTGATCAAGAAATCATCAGAAAATCGTGGTGCATGGGCTTGGTTATGTGACTTCTGCCTCTTTTTTTAAATTTTAAAAGGAAAAGAAAATAAAAATGATACAGAATTTCAAAACAAAGTAATAGATTAATGATGGTTAGGACACTGCATATTGTTATCTTCAAAGTAGTTGCTCAGATTACAAGATATAGGCATGAAAAATGATGAAATGATGAAAGCACAACTGTTCTTTTTAATAAACTAACAGATTAGTAGTATACTTTTCTTGCATATATATTGTATATATCTTGCATGTATATATATACACACATACATACATACAGTCTTTCCTTTCTTTTCTCACTTCCCTCATCTCAGTTGTTTCCTTTTGAGCAGTTTCCTCCCTTTTCACTTCGCAATATCTATTGTACATTTTGGGTCTTATTTACTCTTTGGATTCTTATGCTAGGGAGACAACACAATGTTTACACATGGGATTCTATTTCACTTAGGAGAATGGTCTCAAGATGCATCCACTTACCTATAAAAGCCTCTAGTTTATCCTTTCTTATAGCTGAGTAGTACTTTAGTGTATAACATGGCCACATCTTTTTTATCCATCCCACTGACTTATTTTTACCCAGCAGACCTGACATGGAGGTGGAACAGAGAAAGAAATGATGCGGGTATCTGTGCCAATTTGAGGTCTAGAAAGTGAAAGGGTAAGAGTAAAAGATCCTGAGTGATGTACAAGTTGGGAAAATACTCAGACTTTTACCAGCTTGGAAAGCTGACTGATGGGCATCAGCACGAAACCTCTGTCACGTGGCACAGGACATGGACCCATGGACCCTTTCCATTTTGTTCCCCTGGAGGGAGCAATAGCATCATTAAAAACATAGACTGATAGCACATGCGTGGGCACCCTTAAGAGCAATGTCTGCATATGGATTCACAGGCAGGTGCTATTTACTATGCCTGTTTTGTAAATGATGAAACTTAATACATTTTAGTCAACTAACTTGCTTGCATTCACACACTGTATGTTACAAACTCAAGATATGAACTCAGGTCTCCTGGCTTCAGGGAATGAGCTTGAAAATTCTGTCCCCACCCAGAACAGGGGCTGCTCAGAAATATTTGTGAATGTAGATTGAGAGACTAAATGAATACCTAAGCAAAAAATAAATATATCATGAATTACATCTTCATCATAGAAACTTGTACTCAACCCAGTCTCTGAGCTATAAAATTATTTTACATGGAGTTCTATATGACAAAATTGCTATTGTATTAGAAATTAATTAACCATTGTTAATAATGAATAAAATTAAATATTAAGTATAATTCAATTATACTATATAAACCATATAGATAAAGGTTACTGAGACATGCAAGACATTATACAAGACATAATGTACAACTTCAATAACAGTTTGCAAGTAACAGAAATATTTTTACATATCACAGAAATAGGTCAAAGGCAACAACAATTACACTACTTGAGTGAGTAGCACAAAGACACTCTATAAAAATTTGAAATGAGTTCCATTTATAAAATCTAGACTAGGTGTGTTAGTACACACCTATAATCCCAGCACTCAGGAAGTTGAGGCAAGAGGATCACTACAAGTCTGAGGTCTACAAGTCTTGGGCTACAAAGTGAGTTCAAGACCAACCTGCTCTGCATCATGAATCATGTCTCAAAAAGACAAAAAAAAAACTAAAAATAAACAAATAAAATATAAGTAGAAATATAAGAAAGGCTGTTCACCATGGAAAGAAAATATATTTTATGCTAATTGTTGGCAATCACTTAAAGGTAAAATATCAAATCAGAGAACAAAAACCAAGCCTCTTATTATTACATGTTATGTTGTTTGAGACATCTTGATCAAAGGAAAAAGAAATAAAACAAAAGACTAATATTAAAAAGAAAAACTATTCTTTTTAATGTTTATTTATATAATTTAGATATACATGCTGCTCACTTCATCACAGGGCACTTGCACCTGTACCTGATATATCTTAGTTCCTCTTTTTCCCCAAACCCTTCAGCCATTTCCCCCTCGTTTGCAAAGCTTTGTTTCCCTTTTATCCTTTTCTCAATTTTTTTTCTTTCCTCTTCCCCCTTACCCAATTTCCCCTGCCCTTTTGAATAATTTCTTTCTATTTCACAATATCTATTATACATTTTGGTTCTTATTTACACTTTCAGCTTCTTATACCAGAGACAAAAATGCAGTAGCTAAGCATGTGTGTCCAATTTAGTTCACTTAAGAGTATAGTCTCAAGGCCCATCCACTTAGTTATAAATGTCTCAAAATGATTATTATTTAGAGCTGAGAAGTACTCCACTGCATGAAAAGAAACATGTCTTTCTTTTTAAATTTTATTTTAAAGAGAAAAAAGAAAAAACAGATAAATCAAAAAGAAAGCAAACCTTTTTAAAAAAGTAAAACAACCAAGAAAATCTCCAACTCTATATAGGTTTTCAAAACAAGATGATAGAAATTTAACAACAGTTGTGACATTACACATTGCTATCTATGAGTAGTTGCTCAGACCACTAGTCACAGGAATAAAACAAAACAGTAAAACAGAACAAAATGTTAGATTTCCAAAATAAAACAGACAAAGTAAGGAAGAAATCCCCCCACAGTTGCCACAATGCACACTGCACAAAGCATAATGCACACTGCAATACTCCAAGTAGATGCCCAGCTCCAGATCTGCAAGGTCAGCCAGACAATACAAGCATCAGGCTGTTCCCTTCCCCTCAGTTGCTGTCACCTCAACCGGAGTCCTCCAAATCAACCAGTAGCTTACCATGGGATAGGGGGGAGCCTGCTCTTCTGGTTTCCCAGCCCAGGCACCAGCTGGTTCTCAGAAGGGAATGGTTTGTCTTCTCATTGAGTCTCTTATTGATCCACATGGGGCAGCCTGCTTCATGGCAAGGTGTGGTTTTGCTTCTTGCTGAGTCTCTTACCAAGCTTCATAGGAAGGAGTGGTTTGCTTCTTCAAGCGCATCTTTCTTACCCATTCATTGGTTAATGGGCATTAGGGTTGTTTCCAAGGTTTAGCTATTACAAATTGTGCTTCTATAAACAAAGATCCACATATATTACTATGGTATGATGCCTCTAACTCTTTTAGGAAGATACCAAAAAAGAGAATAGTAAGTCAAATGGAACCACTAAGCCTAGTTTTTTGAGGAATCTTCACACCGATTTCCACAGTGGTCATTCCAGTCTACATTCCCACCAACAGTGGATAAGATTTCCTTTTTCCCCATAGCCTCACCAGCTCATTGATTGATTACTGATGATAGCCATTTTTTCAAAGAGTGAAATAGACTTTCAGTGTTGTTTTTGCATTGCTTGAATGATATTGATGTTGAACATTTTTTCATGTATTTACTTACCACTTGTATTTATTCTTCTTAGAAGTGTCTATTCACTTTGGATGCCCAATTATGTCTTTGGTCTTTAAATTTGGGGAGTTCTGATCTTTTAAAATTCTTTATATGTTCTAGATACAAGTCATTTGTCTGAAGAACAACTGGATAAGATTTTGTTTTTATTCTGTGGATTGTCTTTTTACTCTGTTGGTGATTTTTTTTTTTTTGCTGTGCAAAAATTTTTTAATAATAAGATGAGACCCCATTTGTTTCTTTGTAGTATTTCCTGTGCCATTAGGGTTTTTTTTAATCAACTTTCTTTATGATACCTTTGCCTATAACTATGTCTTTTAGAGGTCTACTTATTCTCTCTTTCTAGCAGATTTAGTGTTTATGTTTTAATATTTAGATCTTTGATTCATTTTGACTTTAGGTCACTGCATGGTACCAATATTTTTAATAAACATTGATGCAAAAATCCTCAGTAAAATACTGGTAAACAGAATATAGCAAATCATCCAGAAGATTATACACCATGGCTAAGTAAGATTCCTCTCAGAGATGCAGGGATACGTCAACATACACTAATCAATAAGTTATATACCATATTAACAGAGCCAAGCACAAAACACATAAAAGCATCTCAATACATGCAGGAAAAAACATTTGACAAAGTCTGACATCCCTTCAAGATTAAAAAAAGCTACATAAAATTGAAATATATGGTCTTTCTATCAATATGATAAAGGTCATCTATGACAAACCAATAACCAACATCCTACTAAATGGACAAACACTGAAAGTTTTCACTCTAAAATCAGGTAAAAGACAAGGATGTCCACTGTCACTACTCCTATTCAATATAGTTCCTCAAGCATTAGCCCAAGCAGTTAGATAAGAGAGAGAAATAAAAGGAATAAGAATGAAAGAAGTTAAATTATCATTATTTGCAGATGAGATGATATTCTACATAGAAAACCCCAAAAACTTCACCAAAAGGCTTTTAGATTTAATAACTAGATTTGGTCACATAGCTGGGTAAAAAATTAACACTTAAAAATCAATAGCATTCTGGAACCAGAAGAGACCTAGAATCGCAAAGGCAATTCTAAGCAGCAAAGACAAAGCAGGAGGCATCACAATCCCTGACTTGAAGTTATACTACAAAGCAACAGTAGTAAAATCAACATGGTATTGGAATCAAAACAGAGCTGAAGATCAGTGGAATAGATTAGAAGATACAACCACAACTACAAACACACTCAACCACCTTATCTTTGATAAAGGAGCCAAGCAGGTTCACTGGAAGAACGACAGTCTCTTTAATAAATGGTGCTGGAAAAACTGGCTCTCCATTTGCCGAAAACTAAAGCTAGACCCATGTCTATCACCATGTACTAAATTAAAATCTAAATGGGTCAAAGATCTGAATATTAAAACAGAAACACTAAATCTATTGGAAGACAAATTAGGTAGAAATCTTGGAGACATAGGAGTAGGTAAAGAATTCATGAACAGGACTCAAACCGCACGGGAAATACTTCCCAGAATCAATAACTGGGACCACTTCTTATTAAAAAGTTTCTGCATGTCAAAAGAAATCTCCAGCATAGTGAAAAGAAAACCCACAAACTGGGAAAAGATTTTAGTGAACTCTCTCTCAGACAAGGGCCTCTTGTCTAAAACATATAAAGAATTAAAGAAACTCAGACCTCCAAAATTCAAAGATCCAATCCAAAAATGGGCATCTGAGATGAATACGCAATTCTCAGATGAAGAAATGCAAATGGCAAATAAATACATGAAAAAATGCTCATCATCATTGGTCATTAGAGAAATGCAAATTAAAACCACACTGAGATACCATCTCACTCCTGAAAGAATGGCCAGGATCAAGAAAACCGACAACAAATGCTGGAGAGGCTGTGGGGAAAAAGGAACTCTCCTGCACTGCTGGTGGGAGTGTAGACTGGTACAGCCTTTGTGGCGATCTGTCTGGAGATTTCTCAAAAAGTTGGGACTGGAAATCCCATTTATTCCAGCTATTCCACTTCTAGGCATATTCCCAGAAGAACTGAAAGCATCATACCACAGTGATATATGTGCACCTATGTTTATAGCAGCACAATTTGTAATCGCCAGATCTTGGAAACAACCCAAGTGTCCATCAACTGAGGAATGGATAAAAAAGTTGTGGTATTTCTATACAATGGAGTATTATTCAGCTATAAAGAAGGATCACATTGAGATATTTATCAATAAATGGGCGCAGCTTGAGACCATACTCATAAGTGAAATAAATCAATCTCGCATGTGTGAATACCGAATAGTTTCCCTAATGTAAGTAATGATTCAAATATATAAAAATAGGTGGTAATCATGATTCCCCATTAGGTGGCCTTGGAGCCTTATAAAGTTTTCACTCATTAATTAGAAAGGCTTTATTCTGGGCTTCTTGATTTGAAAATATTTGAAGCTAGAGTATATGAAGTTTTATCCAAATATTTCAAGGAAAAAGACACTATGGTAACTACTATTAAGTCAGGTTATATGGTGGTGAAGTACTAGGTTGTTGAAACAGTCATGCTGTGACCTCTATTGTTATATTGTTATGTCCTGTTTTATCTCAATCTCCCCCTTATTGTTTTAAAAAAATTATTTAGTCATTTCTTATGATTGTCTTAATTAAAGAAAAAATTCAAAAAATTCGGATATATAAAAAAAAATCAATAGCATTCCTGTACATAAATAACCACTCACTGAGAGAGAAATTAGGGACACCATGCCTTTCATAACAGCATCAAAAAAATACTTTGAAATCAACCTAACAAAGGAAGTACAGGACCTCTATTTTGAAAACTACACTACTCTGAAAAAGGAGATCAAAAGAGATATCAGAAAATGGAAAACTATCCTTTGCTCTTGGGTAGGAAGAGCCACCATAGTGAAAATTCTTCAAAATTGTTAGATTTAATGTGATCTCATTCAAAACACCACTAGCATACCTCACAGAACCAGGGAAAACATTCCTAAAATTTATTTGGAACCAGAAGCAATCTAGAATAGCAAAGACAGTCCTAAGCAGCACAGGCAAGGCTGGCATCATCACAATCCCTGATTTGAGAGCTACTGTGTACAATAATGCTTTTTATATACTGCAGAGCTACTGTGACAAAAACAGCCTGGAACTTGCAGAAAAACAAACCTGGGGATCAATGGAGCAGGTTAGAAGATGCAGAAATGACTGTGAACACACTGAGGCACCTGATCCTTGACAAAGGGACCAGACATGTTCACTGGAAGAAAGATAGCCTCTTGAATATATAGTGCAGGAAAAACTAGCTTTCCACATGCAGAAGACTAAAACTAGACCCATGTGTATTACCATACACTAAAGAAAATACTATTCTTGGTATATCCTGTGCTAATGATTTTAAAAAAAAAATACAAAGGCATATGGTATACAAAAGGTTTCTTTTTAATTTAGGACTTTGCTTAGAAGATACAGATTACTAAAACTATGTAGAGAAGCTCTAATGATTTTTATTGCTGGCAGCAACAAAAGTTTTAACATATGAAATAATTCTAACGAAAACTGTATCTATGTAAAGAAAGTCACAAGATTTGAGGAAAATTATATAAAAAAAATCCTGCCTACAAGGAAAGAGAGCTATTACAAAGCAGAGCTAAGAATTGCAGAAGTGTAAGTGCTTCTTAATATGTAGTTTAGCAGAAATCAATAAATGTTCTAATCATACTGTAAAATTGATTCTAAGGTTCACCTGTAAAAATAGAGTATTTAAGAATTTTTAAGAGATAGTACAGTTTGTTTTACAAAGTCATAAGATATAAACAGTGTAACATTTGTGCAGAAATAAGAGACAATAATCTTGAATAGTTGTTTATCTGTCATATTCTAATATATGATAAAGAATTCATCACTAACTCCAAGAAAATCCAGAATTCCTAATTAATTCAGTTAGGACAATTACCTTACAATCCAGAACACAATGCATTTAATAATTACATCATCACACATACCAAAAATTTTCTGTTTAATTAAAGAATATAATGTATATAAATAAAAACTCAAAGAAGAATTAGTTTAATTCTCTTCTTTGGAAGTATAAAGACTTCCCTTTGTCACAAATACTAAAAATCATTCACAAAAGGAAACGCAGGCAAATAGGACACGAGAATACCCAGTCTGAGGGCTTAGTGCACGTGCTCAACTTGTTTACATTTTGAAAATCATCCTTGCAGACAATTACATGCCAATTAAGATTTTCACAGTACAAACATGAATAAAAATGACAATAACCGGGAGACTAGGAAAAATTTAACAACTGTGAAAGCAGAGGACAAAAACATGAAGACTTCTATGGAAAAGCCAGCAAAGGAAAAAAAACAAAATTTACCAAGAAGAAAATGCCTAGCAATGGAAACATGGGAACTTGTCCAACCTCAATATATGTATTTTTAGTAATTAGTTATTTTGTATATTTTTTAACTAAGAAAACTGTGAAAGAGACTTCTTCATATATTGCTAATGGTGTTTTGAGTTGGTAGTTTTGGAAAGAAACATAGCAATTTGTAGAAGAACTTTTAAATAATCATTTGCATAGTTTGATCCAGGAATCGCATTTCTGGAAATCTATCCTAAATCAATGTCTATAAATAAAGGTATTAAATGCTCTCATACGTATAATAGTGAAAAATGATAGTTGTTCCTCAACTTGCAAAAAATGCTATAAGAAATTGAATTATACTCTCCCAAAAGAAGTCTTAATCCCCCCAGGACCTGTATGGATAGTACCTTATTTAGAAATTAGGTCTTTGCAGAGTTACTCAAGTTAAAATGCACTAGGTTGGATTCAATCCATATGACTGGTACCCATATGAAAATGGAGGAGTCACAGAGACATGGGCAGGCCCCATGTGAGGACACAGGTGGAATTTCTGGGGAGGCATTAACAAACCAAGGGATCTCTAAAGTTGTAGACATACTGGAAGCCGGGGAAAAGGCTGAATAAATTTCTCCTGCAGAGCCTGGAGATAAAACATGGCTCTTCTTACACTGTTTGGATTTTTAACCTCCAGAGATACATTTTAAACCATGAAATGTGTGAACATTTGTTATTGTCGCCCTAGGAAACTTATACATGGTTGTGGCATTTGACTGAGACACAATTTCTAAATGAAATTTTCAGCCTGTGAAAAAAATTAAAATTAACAACTTAATAAGACAGTTATAAATAATCAAGGTATAAAAGATGAAGTTATGAATACTAAATGCTAAAACAATTCACCTGATAGAAAGGAAGATTGGGAGGAATTCCAACACCACATTGAAAGAAGTTGCAGTTGTACGGTACAACATCAATGTTTTTCCTGTTTCTTTAGAGTCCTCAGGTTTCTTCAATGAAAATACATTCATATTATCATGGTTGATTAAAACTTATCAAGACTGACCCCTAAGCTAGAACAGGACCACCTCTTACAAGGTCCTTGGCTATGACATTGATAGACCAAAAAAAATTGGTTTCCAATAACAAGGGCAAGGGTAGGATATTCAGCAGGAAACTAAAAATGTCTTGTACCCTGTCTTAGTCTATTAAGGCTGAGTAACAGAATACTGTACATGAGGTAGCTTATAAACAGCAAATTTGATTCTATACATTCTCGATTATTCACCTTATTTGCTCTTACATACATTTTTCTAGCTTTCGTATTCGTGACCTCCTTTATAATCCTGATCTCCTTCTACTATTTCGTGAGTCTTCACTTCTCCCTCATGGGAACTGGGTTGAGTGATAGGAATCCTCGTGGTGTTGTGTTAGGTCCTTGTTCACTAGGCCGTTAGGACTCAGCAGATACTTGCTCCACCTCATAACCACCATGGAAAGAATATAAACCCTTAGACCTAATCATCTGGGCACCAAGTTCAATTCAGTCAGATGTGCTCCTGTCAATTTACAACCTGCCACTTAAATCAATATCATCCAGCTGATCCTTAGACCCATGAGTTACCAATAAGTGTTTATTACTGTGTGCCATTGATACTGGGGTGGTTTGTCATGCAGCAATAGTGACTAACACATAGCCTATCCCTTCTAAGGATTGTTCATAGCTTCCTGCCTATTAGAGCTTTCTCCCTTTTTCAAGTATTACTATTTTATTTACTTACTATTTTTAAATGCATTTATTATTGTTAGTTTGTTTACCATTCATATAACTATACAAGTGAGATATTTGAGAGTCCTTAGGCTGCCATCCTGAAATCAGAAATATAAATATGGCACTGGATCATGGGTATAGGATTATTCTACTGGTTTAATTAGAAAAGCCCCAAGAATTTTGGGGAAAGCCAGAGAGTAACACTTGGAGGTTTCAAATCAAGGAACAACCTCCAAAGTGTAATAAAGAGATACTCCTATGGTGACACCATGTTGCCACTACTGGGCACAAATACCAGTCATGCCTTTGATACTGATGGTTCCTTTTGAACTTTTGCCGTACCACCTCTTCATGCTGGTGTGCCCAGGACCTTCTCCTTACTGCATGAGCTTCTAGGTGGATACCAGAGCCTAACTCATCTTCCGAAGTGAATTTCCATCTTATACGTGGGGAAAGAGCCATGCCCTCTAACACTAAACAGGCAGCCTAACAGATTGGCAGGGATGCCTTCCCCATCACTGCTTAGTTGCATTGGGGATAAAATCAGGATAAAAACAAATAAGAAATAAGATAGGCCCATACCCTGCAGGAATCACAGACTACTGCTCTCAATGTAACTGAGATGATACACTCTGCGGAGCACTGTACCCTCACAAGCAATTTGACAAATGATACATCAGCCAGTCAACAAATGGAACCATAGACTACTGCTCTAAAATGAAAACCATCACTTCATTAGTCTACATTAGTTTTACCTTTAATTCCATAACACATCACCTTGTTTTCCTGTTTGAATTTCAGTCTCTTACTTTCTTTATCATCTCTAATCTTCTGGTGCAATAAACTCATTTTACAGTGAGTGCATGCCAGAGCCTGCACAGCTGTACATTCTTATGCTCTCCCTCTTCCTGATCCACCGAGTCCAAGTCTCTCATCCAAGGGGCTCATCCTGATTGGCTGATGTGGATCAAGAATTTAAGCAGAGAGAAACACAATTCACCAGTGATCCTCAGCACTGTGATATGAGAGGCACAGGTAGGGGAGGGAAAGGGCTCAGGCATGCCAAGGTAAATAAATTATAAAGTTTCTGTGTCTGTTCTGGCTTCTCTCTGCCTCTAATAACTGGAATTTTACATCTGAAGTCAGCTTCAGAGAACAGCAGGTGTAAATTAATGATTTTGCTGTGAAAACCAAGAAGAAAAGGGAAAAGTTTCTCACTTCTTTAACGTAATGCTACATTAACAGTATGTCTCTGGACGACTGGGTTATATGGGTTAAGTACAGTTTTGAGAATGTTTCAAATAGCACCAGTCATTTGCCAAGTTGGGCTGAGCATTTGGATGAGTAGAAAGCAGTATCAAGGGTGCCTTCCTTCAAATTCACACCATTTGAGCTAGGTCTGCTGATCAGATGATTTTGATAAGATCAAAACATGCTTTTATCTTCAGAAATCAATATCATCATGTAAAAATGTAAGGGATCAAGACGAAGAGCAAGAGGAGAAAAAGAGTGTTAGCCTGGATCCTTTTAAATTCAGAGTACAAAACAATCTTTTTTCTATGTGAGGGGTTTATTTGGAAGAGTGAGTTCCAGAGACAGAAGGGGGGAAAGGGAGTGACATAGCAATGGAGAGAGAGCCACCACCTTCCTCCTCCTTTACTCCTGCTGCCCTCTCTCTCTTCCACAACTCAAAGGCCTTTGCAGTGAGGTCAAAAGTAGTCACCTTTGGCAGACTATGGGAAAGGAAATAAAGGAGGAAGGAGGGAGGAAGGAAAGGAGACAGAAAGAAAAGGAAAGAAGACACAGAGGGAAAATAAAATATCTTGGTGATTATGATTTTTGGATCAGAAGCACCTAACAGATGCACCATTCAGACTTTTCACCCCTCTCTGTTGGATTATTAAGGCCATTCTTATTGATGATCTAATTTGATCTTCTGAACAACCCTGGTAAGCTGCAGTATTGTGCTTAAAAGTGTGGGCTCCAGGTCACAGTTGGAATAAACATTGGCTCCATCCTTACGTGCTACATGACCTCAAGCCAATCACATAACGTTTTTATGCCTAAGTCTTCTCATCAGCAAAGTGAGGATAATAAATGTCACACCTGTTTGTTGTGGAGGGTAATTGAGTTAATATATGTAAAGGACTTAAATGGATCTGACATGTAGTAAGTTACAATGAGATGCTCCTACCTGCGGACAGATTTCCAGTGAGTTCTGATCCACCAAATAGGAGAAATGCCCACAGTAGCAGAACGACTTCGAAACTCTGCAAGATCAGATCCCCAAACAGAAACACAGCTATGGGGAGCCATTGGAGCAGAACCCAGCCAGGATGACTTGGAACGGCAGGGTGGGGCTCAGCTGGGAAAGCGAGTTTTGAGCAAATACACATTTCACTGATCAACAGCTTCTTTCCCTTCATCATGTCCTTATTATCGCTTCCCTAAAACATAAAATCTCCATTCTAGGCTGAAAGCCAGAATTTCCCTTTCCCCTGACTGATGAAAGAGCAAATGCCTTCTCCCTGGCCATTTGCAGAGTAATGAAAGCCAAGATCCTATTTTAGTCCAAATGCTCAATATTTATGGAAATGTGTTTGGATAGTTTACAAAGGACACCCTTGCTCTTTTTCTCCCTTGGAGAGGGTTTTGAAATTTAGGGAGTCCTCTTCACTGCTCCTACACCATCCGTCCATTGTAGAATAGCAAAAAAATTATTCTCCCCCCTCTCCTCTGGTTCTTCAAGATCTGCAAGACCACCAAGATTTAAACAGCCACTGAAAAATGGCCCCCATCTGAAGCTGCATAACTCTCATTTAGCACAAGTAGGAACAGGAAGTCACCTAGGGGAGCAAGTGTATATTTTATAGCATGAAAAGCAGTGTCTTGGCAGATTTCAAAACCTTCAGTCTTGAAGGAGGAGAGGGGCTGGGAGACAGCAGGCATGATGCAGAGCATTTAAGTCATCTTCCCAACTTGGGAAGTATATTAAATATCGGCAGAAAGCAATTTTGCAAAATGTGTATGTGTTTATTTATTTATCAGATTGGATGTATCTAGGCATTGCTTCTTCCCTCTGGGGGGCAACTGTACGAGCCACAGAAAATGAGACAGACTCCTAAGCTTGCTTTCTCAGCTCAGGCAACTCATATCAAACCCCATCCATTTAAGTTATCTATCCTAGGCTCCCACTTCGTTTCACACCCAGCCTGGGCTCTCAGTACTAACTCTGCTTCTGTTCCTGAATCCTAAAACCAATTGGCCTTGTGCTTCTTAATGTTCTCAGCAAGGAGGCCAAACTCTCACTTCTTGAACTGCAGTCTCACAAACACATGCTTAGACTCTGGCATGTCCTGGACATGGTTTTCAGCTGAAGAATTTCATCCTTCATTCCCCAAAACCCGTATAAACCTTCCCAAAACTGTGGAGAACTCTCCCATCCCTCTACTCCCAGTCTTCCTCTCCCTCCCACCTGTGCATCCCCAGCTTTCCTCACCTCTGCAGCTCTAGTTGTGTGCTTATCCTGCCACATAGCATTATTGATCCAAACGTTTCATTTTCCAAAGGCACATAACTGCCTTTTGTGTCTCCCCCTTGCAAATACCAGATCATGCGCTCTCTCAGTCACCATAATCAAGTGAGGCAATACTTTATAACCTTTTTCTAGGGATAGATAGATACTATGTAAGTATGGATGTAGACACAATACAGATATAACACCGATATAAATGCAGAGATAAACATATTCTTTTTATTTATTTGAAACAGGATAAAACAAAGGAAAGTAGAACAGAATAAAACCAATCAATACAAACCAGTGTGATACAGGACTTCAAAACATTATGAAATCAACAGTAGTTACCATAATGCTTCTTGTTTTCAAAATAGCTGCAGATACCTTCAGATATAGTAAAAATCAAACAGTACAGAACAGAATAGAACCAATAAAAACAAAACAATGAATGCAATAAAGGACTTCAAAACAAGACAATAATGAATCCAAAATGCCTACCATAATATATCTTGCTATATTTTAAATAGCTACTAATGCCATCGGACATAACAAAATCAAACAAGACAAAACCGAATAAAACCCAACTCAACAGAACAATGAAAATGATACAGGACTCCAAAACAAGACAGTAGGGAATCAACAATGGCCACAACCTCAGAAGGAGATTCCCCCCACCAGATGCCACATTGCACATCACCATCCCCTGAACAAATAATCAGACTACTGGCCCCCAGTGAAACACCAAAACACCACAAGCATCAAACTGCATTTCACTTCAGTAGCTATCAGCACAGCCAGTGTTTCTCCAGATCAGCCGATTGCTTATGTGAGTGTGTATGTGTGTGGGGTGGGGGGTTGGCTTTTGTTTGCAAACCCATGCACCAGAAAGGGCTGGGGCTTGACTGTCCCCTCACCAGCTGTGGCCTGCGCATGGTGCTGGCCCGCAGTGGGGGCTGCTCCTTGGTTAGTCCTTGTTCTCTTCCCCCGTAGTCTGCAAATGGTACTGACTCACAGGAAAAGGCTTGGGTCTGGCTTTCCCCACCCCAGTGGTGGCCCATGCATAGCACTGGTTTGTAGGTTTGCAGGAGGGTCTTGCTTCTTGGTAAGTCCTTGTTTTCTCCTCCCACAGTTCACTGAGATAAATATATTCTGCTGGTACTGCTTCTCTAGAGAACCATGAGTAACATGCAAAGTATTCAATATAAACTCAGTCTTTAAGAAAAATGCTTCATCCTATTCTCAAAAGCAGAGTTAAGATAAAGACACACTCGATTCACACTCAAAAGAAGAACACTGAATGCCACAGCAGTCAACCACTTTATACCTATCTCAGCATTCTTTTTGTTCCTTTGGATTCTTGAAGCCACTCTCAAGGGACCCAGCTTGCCTCACTTGGTCCTGTGGTATCCCACATCATCCAGACTAGGTGCAGAAAGGCCTGGCACAGGCTGTTCCCTACCTGCTGGGTTGCTCTCAGAATTGGATCTGCCCTCTGTTTCTCCAAGGTAGATATGGCTTTTCCTTCTACGGATGGAAGAGCTGGCTCTCAGGTTGGTGCTTTGCATGGGGAAGTGGAGGGAGTAGGCTCCTGAGTCTATCATGAGGACAGCAGAAGTATGCTCTTTCCTCTTTGGATCCTGTCCATATGTGCTGCAGCTCTGTTTGCTTCTAATTAGACTACACTCCTGAGGGTACCACCTCTCGTCACGAGCACATGCTCACTGTGTCCTGTGAGAATAGCGTCAAAGTGGTAGCCGGCTTTCTGTCATTCTAACAATTATTGGAGTGAATCAATTTATAAAGATTAAAGGCTAATTTTGGCTCACACTTTTGAAGTTTCAGTCTGTGGATGGTTGGCCCCATTTCTGCGGTAAGGCAGTGGTATTTTGAGATGGGAGCACATGGAATGCAAACCTGCTTGCTTCATGGCTGTGAGAAGAGGAGAAAAGGGTCACAGAATCTCTTTCCGAGGCCCTAAGGACATAAATCCTCCCATTAGGCCTCACTTCAAAAGTTCTACACCCTCCCAAAAGTGTTGCACTATAGACAGAACATTCTTCACATGAGTATTTGGGGATGCTCCAGACCTAACTGCAGTGCAGTTAGAGAGGCCGTTTCAGACCTTGAGGGAATTGTCTCCCAAATGGTTTCTGCATTTTGCCGTAGTTACATTTCCCTTGTACCATTCTAAATACATATTTGACTGGCCATAAGTAGAGTCACTTTTAAAATTGAGCATGTTCCTTGCAATCATAGTTTGGTATTCTAAATCTATATTTCACTAAACATTAAAATTAATAGATGATTATCACAATAAAAAATAATAATTTCCCTGCTATCTTTTAGGATTGTCTGGCTCACCACCTAGATGTGTACAGGCCACTCTTAGGGAAAAGGCTTCTGATGCTATGGCTGTATGATGACCACAGAAGAGGTTAGAATCTGCAATAAAGGAGAAAGGAGAGGGTTGGTCCCCAGGCAGGGAGGACCATGGAGCTTGGCAAAATAGATGCAACTGAAAAGTGCAAGAACACAGTGTGTTGTAGTCAGGTGTTGTGAGGAAAACAATTAGAATCAGGACACAGAATTTATAATATTATTTTATGATGGTCACCCAGAGTTAAACATAGAAAGTGCAGGAAATATGTCCACAACACTAAAGACTCAGAATATTCGGCCAAGTGATCCCACAGCAATGCCTTGCATGAGTCCAGATAAAAACTTAGAGCCCATGACAAAGCCTTCCATGAGCCCATCTGGAGGTCTAGAGCCCACGAGGTCTCAGATCAGTGTGTTTGATGAATCTTCACTGGGAAGGCCCAAAGATCAATGGTTGAAGCTAGAAAGTCTATGCCAGTGGGGTGAAGGAGCTGTGCTGGTTGGTGAGGGTTCTACACTGGGGCCAAGAGGTCATGCTCAAAATAAAAACCAGAGTTGCCCTGAAAAGTGTCACAGCCATCCTCACCGACACAGAGGTCCCAAGCTCCACATCTTCTCCTCCAGAGCCAGGAAGTGACGCTCGATGTAAGGACCAGAGCTCTCCAAAGTGAACCACTCTCACCATCAAGGTCCTGAGCTCCTCTGATGATAATTGCCAAACTCATATTGGGGGAGCAAATGATGAGCTCCTCCAGGAGAACCAACGCTCAAAACAGCAACATTTAGGAGAACCCACAACACCTTGCTCTTCTTTTCCACATCTCCATGCTGGCAACTTTCCTCAGATGGCCCATCTATGCTCAGCACCATGCTGATTTAATTCAGCTAGTGTTAAGTTGACCACCAGGTTTTAATCCTTAACACAGTGGGAGGCATAAATTTAAAGTTTTTAAATAGAAGTAAGAACAAAGAGAGGGAGATGTGTCTATTCAGGACTTGTTTTTTACGAGTCATTAAGTAAATGTGTTTGTATTTTGGAAAGGAATATTGTTTTCTTATTTACTTGCCAAAGGAAGGAAGGAAGGAAAAGAAAGAAAGAAAAAGAAAGAGAGAAAGAAAGAAAGAAAGAAAGAAAGAAAGAAAGAAAGAAAGAAAGAAAGAAAGAAAGAAAGAAAGAAAAAGAGAAAGAAGGAAGGAAGAAAAGAAAGAAGGTAAGGAAGAAAGAAAGGAGGACAAGAAGGAAAGTTCATGTCCCTTGCTGTAGCTGGCTGGTGACAGCATCCTCCTTTACTTCCCATTGACAAGTTTTCATTTGCAGTCTTGGGTTACTGGATGCAAGAAAGGACGGCCTATTGCTGTACATGTTGCCATGAAAGCAGGTGGCATAGTTTTTCAAGTGACCAGAATCTACACTTGAACAAAAAATGAGGAAACACTGTTTTTAGACCAAAATCCAAACTCTCATCTTTTGTGTATGGGGAAATCAAAACCTTAACTGGAGTTTTCAAAGTGTACTTAACATAACCATTTAAATCAGAAAAAGTATTTTCTCCGAATATTGCATTGAAATACCTTCCCTCCAGGAGGGGAGCTAGGTTATGTGTCCTGATATTTTCCATGCCATACAAAGAAAATTGGCTTTGAGAAAAATTATCAATGTTGAGTATGTTTATCTTCAGTTATTCAGTATTGTTTTTGAATGCCTTTTCCAGTTTTGAAATGCTGTCTCTAATTTGCACAATGGCATATACCATTGACAAGTTTACTAAGAATTTTCTCCACCACCTTGATACAGCTACTCACAGGAAAATTTCTGACATACTTTTTCCCCTGATGAGGAAAGATTCTCCATCATCTTGACAAAGTTTCACAAGAAGGACTCAGGGATCATTTGTTCCTGATGGGGACGTGTCCTTCATACCACAAAGTATAGCAGACAGCTTTTCATCTGTGTAACCAAGTACCCGAGAAAATCAGATTAGATGAGGAAAGATTTATTTCAGAGGTTTCAACCCATGATCAGGGCTCCTGGGCTGTAGGTCTGCTGCAAGGCAGAAGCATCGTGGAAGGGCATGGAAAAGGAGGGCTGGACACCTCATGGCAGCCAGGAAGCAGAGACGGGGGAAGGGTCAGAGAGGAAAGGACCAGGGACCAGATAGGGTCTCCCAGATCAAGCCCTTCAACTTGGAACTCATCTCCTGCTTTCTTCACTCCCCAATAAAGTCATCAAATTATGATCATTGTTAATCCATTGATGAAATTAGAGCCCTTGTGATCCAATCGCCTTTAAAAAGCCCTACATCTGAGCACACAAGTTTTTTGCCCACATTGTATGGGGGCTCCTTTTAGATCTAAATCATGACACACGCGTATTCACAGGAAGGGCTCTGACATCAGCCACCCCTGATGAGGATGTTTCCCGGCACTCCTCCTCTCACCTCACATGGGCAGGCTCGGCCTTCACAGGAAGGATGTAGTGGAAGGACAAGAGCTGGGAAACAGTGTTACCTTCAGAACTGAGCAGGCTGAGTTCAAACCCAATGTCAGGCCCTGGGAGCTGTTTGTCTTGGGGGCAGTTAACTTTTCTCCTAAATAGAGCCTATCTACTTGATAGTCTCAGGGAGTTATTAAAATGCTGGTATATTTATAAAGAGCTCCAGCCCTGAGCCTTTTTGATCTGCCTTGCCACTGTCCCAGCCACCCTAATGCTTTCCCAGAGAACTCCAGGACCATGGCCAGAGGATTTCTAACTGGGCTTTCCTTGTGCTTTTTTGGTGATGGAATATTAATAGATATTGATAAAAAGGGATAAAATGTTCAAATGGAAGGGGAACAAGAGAGGGAAGGGGAGGGAAATAGGGGGGAAAAGAATAGAAGGGAAAATGAAAGCAAAACTTTCGTAAATAAGGAGGAGGAAGGGGGTTAAAGGGAGAGGAAGGGAATGGCGAGAAAAACAACAACCCAGATATAGCATGTACAGGAACAAATTCCCTATGACGAATGTGATCATTATGTATATCAAAAGTATACCAATGAAATGAATATTGGGGCTGGGGGTTTAGCTCAGCGGCATAAGTGCCTGCCTTGAAAGCAGGCAGTCGTGAGTTCGATCCCCGGTACCGATAAAAAGGAAAAAGACAAAAAAAAAAGAAATGAATATTTAAAAATCCTCACTCTCAAGCCTTTGTGCACAAACCTGCACCATGGGATAAGAACGCTGACCTCAAGGATTACAAGAGTGAGTTCTAAAGAACATAAAGGTGTCTTACTTTTAGTAAAATGATCATAAATGCTAGTTGTCTTTGTTCTTCATGTCAAAGGGATTCAGGTATAAATCAGAGAGCACAACCTGCCCCCTCATATCAAATAAATGTTTTCAAACCCAGAACTCAGGTGACCCCTCCATGCACACACACACACACACAGTAAGATTTTTTTGTCACAATTGTAGAGCTCACAGATCAGAGATCCTGCTAATATCACAGTCCCTAATATTAGATAAACATGGCAATATCCTTGAAATACACACAGTTGCTTGCTGCCAAAATCTTAGCCCCCTCCCGTGCTTCCCTCCTGTCTCCAGACTCCCTTTTATGGGCTGTCAGATCAATTTTACAGCCTGTTTGAGGAAGCTGATGAGAACCTGAGGGAGTGGGTCCAGCTCCGCGCTGGACTAATGAGGAGGGGAGCAGGGCTGCTGAACACTGGGGAGGCAGACTCCATTCTGTTCAAAATGTGTGCCGAAAAAAAAAGATCCTTTTTGCTCAGTTGTGCAGCTTTTTAATGTCCTCCAGTCAGTTGAGCCCAAAAGGATAAATCTGCGCTTATGCCTGACATGGATTTTTTTCAATCAGTCTCTTTAATTGCATAAATGTTCGTCTTTGTCTTGAAGGAAAATATGATCTGTAGTTCAGTGGAAAATAATGTTGCCTACATTGGTATAATTAGGACTTTTTGTTCCAATGCACTATACAAAGACCAGAAGCCAGACAAGGCTTCTCCTTTCAAATAGCCTCTAAAACTTTAAGAGCCCTGATCTATATTTTGTCTTCAGTTATTTAATTTTTTAAAGCATAGACAAAAACAAGTCTACTGAGAGGACTATCATTTAATGCTGTCATTTTTCCCAAACTGCAAAGTGACTTATGTGTTTTGCATGTGTTGCAATAATACACTCGTCAAGGAGAGCTCAGTGGTACAGTGCTCACTACCATGTGAAAGCTACATGTTCAATCCCCAGCAAAAAGCAATAAGAATAATAAAATTAAACAAATGCACCAAGGAAGAGGCTCAGAGAGGAGATGAAGCAGGAGCCCATTCTCTTGCCAAGCAACCAGCATCATCAGACATGGAAGTGTTTTGTGCTATCCTTTGCACAGCTCAAATTACCATAGATTAGGAGTTTTCATTTCTTTAAGGAAAGAGAGTTTAGCTTTTCTCGACCTATTTAGACCTATTATGAGTTGAATTCCATCCCTCAAAAGGCATGTGCCAATTCTAAGCTCCAGTACCTAAGAATGTGCCCTCTACTGGGGGCCAACAAAAACCAGTTGGAGAACCTGAAATTCTGTCTATACCAGCAGTAAGTAAACAGCACTGTCCTCACTGCAGGTTATCTACAGAGAAAACCCCAAGGAGGCTACAATAAGATTTCTAAAACCAACAAGTTAGTTCAGCAAGATTTCATCATATACAATAAAAACTAATTGCATTTCTGTGTACTTCCAATGAGAATGTGCACATTGAACTAAAAAAAATACAACTGAAAACTAAAATGCATTTAAATCTATCAAAATATGCACAGGGTTCATACGCTAACAAGTGTAAAATGGTGATGAAAGAAATTTCAGATCAAAATAAATGGAAAGGCATGCTGTATTCATGGATTGGAAAACAATACAAAAAATGTGCCAATTTTTCTTGAATTCACATGGACGTTTAAATCAATTCGTATCACAATCCAGTAAGATTTTTTTTGCAGATATAGACAAATTCATTGTAAAAAATGTATATAGAAAACCAAAAGAATTAGAATAACTAAAATCATTTCGCAGAGAATAAAGTGGGAGGGTTTCGGCTACCTGATTTCAAAATGTGTAATTTAGCTGTAGTAATGAGGATGGTATGGTGCTGGTAGGGAGATAAACACACAGATCAATAGAACCAAATTTTTAAAATCCATAAAAATAGGTTACACAAATATCCCTAACTGATTTTCATAAAAGTACAAGGCCAAGTCAGTAAAGGAAATACACACTTCTTAAATAAACATTACTGGAGCAATTGAACTTTCACAGGCAAATGCCACCTAAGTTTCACACCTGATACATATATTAATTCAAAATTATAAATATTATGTAAGAGGCAAAGCTATAAAACTTTTGTCAATAAAACAGGGTATAAAATTTCAGAATCTAGTGTAAAATAAAGAGTACTTAGCATGAGCCACAAAAGTAAAAATTGATAAATTGGATTTCATCAAAAGTAAAAGCTTTTGCTATGTTAAAGATCAGTTTAAAAGAATGAAAAAAAAAACTATAGACTGGGAGAAAATACTTGCAAACCATATATCTGACAAAAGATTAATATACTGAAAACATAAATACCTCTTTAAACCCAACAGAAAAAAACACCCCCAATAAAATCTAATTAGAAAAAGGGCAAGAATATATTCACTGAAGAAGATATATGGGTAGTAAGTAAATAAGCGTATGAAAATATGTTGAATATCTTCAGCCATTAAGTAAGTACAAATTAAAACCACAATCATAAATCATTACACATTTATCAGTATGACTGAGATAAAAATATTTATAGCATCGCCAAATGCTGTCAAGATGCAGAGAAATGAGATAGGAGCTATACTACTGCTGGAAATTTTTAAAAGTGCAGCCAACCTAGAAAAGAGTTCGACAGTTTCCAAACTAAACATACAATTACCATCCTACCCAAGTCTTGTACCCCTGAAAGCTCATTATAGAATTATGAAAGCTTATATTTAAAAGTCATAATGTCATAATACCTGGTCTGCAGCCATACTACAGGACTACAGTAACTAAAAGAGTATGGAACTGCATCAAAACCAGCACATAGACCAATGGAGAGATCACAGAGGTCAATCCACAAATCTATTGCAAATAAGCTTGACAAAAACACTGAAAGTATGTATTAGAGAAAGGACAGTCTCCTCAGTATATGGTACTAGGTTGTTATGGTTTGTGTCTGGATGTCCCCACAAAGCTTCATGCACTCATAGTAGCATGACTAGAGTTTGTGAATGATTCATGGCCTAGTGCTGGGATTATGGGTGTGAATGCTACACCCAAGTAGGTGTGGCCTACATACAATTGTAAGGGACAGAAAAAGTCTTCTCTCCACGTGTGTTTTTCCCTTCTTGCTCTGGCTGATTTTGTATCTGCCTCTGCCATAAACTGTCACCCTTCTACCACAGCACCCTACCTTAGAGCCAGCTGATTATGGACTGAAATATCCACAAACTGTAAACCAAATAAACCTTTCCTTCCTTAGTTATGAGTATCAGGTACTTTGCCTCAGCAACAAGAGAAGTAACTGAGACCTGGGGAAAATAAATATGCACATGCAGGAAATTGAAGTTTGACTACTGTCTCTCTCATCATATTCAAAAATGAACTCAAACTGGATCAAAGACCTTCACACAAGACCTGAAACTATGAAGCTACAGAATAAAACGCAGGTAAACACTTCTGAAAAGCAGCATAAGAAAGCAATCATCTTTGAATAAAATTTCAAAAGTAAAAGCAACAAAAGCAAGAAAAATAGAGAAAGGGGTTCCACCAAACTCATAAGCTTTTGTACAGCAAGAGAAACTGTCAATGGGGTTAAGAAATGACCTACAGAAAATACTTGCAAGTTATTCATCTGACAAGAGATTAATATCCAAAATGTCTACAAAATTCAAACAACTGAACAACAAGAAAATAATCCAATTAAAAATGGATAAATGATCAGGATGGACAGTTTTCAAAACAAAAAACACAGATAGCTAACAAATACATGAAAAAATTATATTTCCTTTAGTCATTAAAGAAAGAAATTCAGAACCACGATAAGTTATCATCTCACCCCAATCAGAATATTACCAAAAAAAGTAAGTCATAACAAATGCTGATGAGGTTGCCAAGCAAAGGGAACTGTTTTTTGGTAATAGCTATTCTGATGAGAGTAGGATGATATCTCATTGTGGCTTTTAGTTCCTTTCCTTAATAGCTAAAGATGTTGCTAGTGAGATTGTAAATTAATACAGCCAATATAATTAACAACAGAGGTCCCTCAAAAGACTAAAACTACACCTGCCATACAATCCAGCTGTTCTAATTGTGGGTATCTATGCAGAGGAAATGAAATTGGCTTATCAAAGAGACAACTGCACTACTATATTGATAATAGTGCCATCCTCAATTGCCAAGATATGAAAGCTACTGAGGTTATCTATCAACAATTGAAAAAAATATGCATATATATATATATATATACACACACACAACAAAATATTATTGTGCTGTAAAAGAGCATGAAATTATATAATTAAGAGAGTAGAATGGTGATTACTATAGTCTAGGAAGTATAAGACAGAGGGGCATTGAAGGGAGGTTGGACAATGGATACTAATACGCAGTTAGATAGGGATGGTGAGTTCTGGTGTTCTACAGAAAAGTGGGAAACCTATTTTATATTTGAGAAGAATTAGAAGAGAGGAAATCAAAGTTTCCACACATACAGAACCAGTAAGAAGTTGGAAATATTATCAGACATTGTATGCATATACTGAATTATCATACAATACTCCACAAATATGTGGTTAGTATATGTTAAATTTAAAAATTAAATTTGATTAATTAAAGTTAAAATGCTGACACAAAAATCTGTACATAAGTAATTAGAGTATATTGATTCATTGCTGCCCAAAACAGAACACTTCAAATGCCTTTTAGTTGGTGACTGTTTGAAAAAACCGTGATTCCAGACACGGTGGTACATGATTGTAATGCCAGCTACTCAACAAGCTGAGGTGGGTGGATCACAAGTGTGAGGCCACGCTGGAACTTAGTGAGACCTCTGTCTCAAAAAACACTTTTGTCTAGGCATGTATTTAGGTGTTCCCTGGGTTCTGTGCCCACCCTCAAAATAAACTCGGTGGTATATCTATTCCATGGAATTACTGTTCAGCCATGAAAAGGAATAAATTCTTGATATAAATAGAACATGAGTGAATTGCAAGGAACTCTGCTATGGGAAAAAGCCAAGCTCATAATAATACCTACTTCATGTGGATCCTTTTATAATATTCTCAATTTTAAAAATTATAAAAAAAAGTGAAGGAGTGAATGAAGGAGGGTGGATGTAGAAAGACTGTACTCTCAAAAGAGAGACTCCAGGGGCTGGGGATTTAGCTCAGTGGCATAAGCACCTGCCTTGCAAGCAGGCGGTCGTGAGTTCGATCCTTGGTACCGATAAAAATGAAAAAGACAAAAAAAAATGCTAAAAAAAAAAAAAAAGAGAGAGACTCCTAGAGTGACGGAATGGTCTGGTGTTTTGACTGTGTTCTGTTAACATTCCAGCTGTGAAAGTTAGTGTAGTTTTACATGATGTTTTCATGAGGGTAAACTGGGTAAAGGGGATCTAAGTGCTCTCTGCATTATTTCTAACAACTTGATCTGAATCTATAAGTATCTTAAAATAAAAATTCAAATTACAGAATAATTTGGGCAGTTGTAAGAGCATTTTAATTCTGACCTGCTATCCTAATATACTAATTATATCTTAACCTTTATTGATAAGCCAAATCATTTTATGCTGCCTCGCCTTTGGCTTAATTCTTTACACCATGTATCACATCCATCCTGCTAGAACATACCTTGACACTTCCTGGTTACTGCTCCCTACAGATTGAAAGCACACCAGGGTTGCATTCTCATCTGTATCACTTAATAATGACTTCCAAGTGCCTAGACTGCAAAAGGCACATAACTGTGCCCAACAAATAGTTATTGAACAAAGGGACGAATCATGACTATCAAGTATTAGGGGCTCTCCAGGGAAACTGAATCAATAGTATGTGAATATATATGTAGAGGGAGAGGGAGGTTTATTTCAAAGAACTGGCTCATGCAATTACAGAGACAGATAAATCTGCAGCCAATAGGCTGCAGACCTACAGAAAAGCCAGCATTGCTCAAGTCCAACAACATCTGTGCAGAATTCCCCCTTGCCTGGGGAAGTCCAAAAACTTCTGCTGCCGAATTCCCTTCTCACTTCAGTCTTTGTTCTATTCAGGCCTTCATCTGATTGGAAGAGGCACTTCCACAGCATGGAGGAAATCTTTACTTAGAATCTACCAATTTAAATGTTAATCTCATGTGAAAGCATCCCTAGAGAAACATCTGAAATAGTCTGTGACCACATACAGGCACCATGATCCGGCCAAGTTGACACATAAAATTACCATCATGACACATATTGTACTAGGCTAAAATACAGTGGAGCTCTTCCAGGCTATACATAGGGTCATTTATCTCTTCACTTAATAATCATAAGCTATTGTGGCTTTCACCGTGTGCAATGTAATCATCCTGTTTACTACCAGACTCGTCATAACTATATTTTATATCAGTGCTTACAGCAACCTCTGAATTTTCTGTAATTTGCTACTTCTGGTATTTATGGATTTGGAAATGAGTTAGGCAAGTTTGTTACATCAGTGCTAAGAGAAAAATAAACAGATTCTCGGAGAGGGCAAAGGATGTTTACCTGTGAATAAAGTGCATGAGTGTATAGATTTACTGGGATCTCAGGGGTGATCTTTCTTCTCTTGTGGCTGTCAGTTGTGATACAATAATTAAGCTCTCCTTGCATAAAGGTGAAACAAGAAATACAGAAGTACAGCAAAGCTACCTGTTACAGCCAAAGCTACCTGTTTACAGCCAAACAATGGTCTTTGCCATGTTTTAGGTGGAACCACAGAGAATTTATCTGTAAGATGATCCAAAGAGAGGAAGGGAGAAACAAACAAGAAAGAAAATAAAACATTAAAGAGTGTACTACAAAGAGGATAATCATTGCCAATCATTACCATGGGTAACCCCATGGGTACCTTTGTAAAATCATGTGCAACCTTACCCTTACCCTCCAGCACCATCCTACTGGGCACAGATGACTTGGGACATGTTCCTGCTAAGTTCATCTCCACTGATCCACTTCTAGGCTGTGCCTGACTTTGGAGTACAAGCTCCTGTGATGCTGAAATTTTCAGAAGACGGGAGATGCACTACTTACACAGGAAGCTGTCAGTGTACCAGAAAGTCTAGTGGGGGGGGGGCTGCCTCATATAGGGCAGGAGGATGAAATACCTGCAAGATCTCATGCTCACAGGCGGCTTGTGGCTAGGCAAAGAAATCAAATCATTTATATGATTGCCAGTGTATCTGCATGTACTTGAATTCTTGCAACATAATTTATATTTTATAAACTGTTTCCTTTGTTTTTCTATTTTGTTCCATTTTCTTTATTCTGTTTATTTATGCTTTTTTTCATCCTCTAATAAATGAGAATATATCAAATCCTATCCATTGAAAGAGACTATCAAACTGGGCAAAAATGAAACCAATCTTTTTTTCACTAGAACCCTACTATAATCCAAATGATATGGAGAGGTTAAAATACAGTTATGATGAAAGAAAACGCTACATAAATGCTGACCAGAAAAACCAGTACAGAAAATTTTGAGAATCAGAAAAAGCAAAAAAAGGAGCCAAGTAGAAAAATCATTAAATGGGAGAAAGAGAATGGAAATTAACAAAGCCTCAGTCGAGTTGGTCAAAAGTATGGCTTACACCCATGGAGGAATCGATCCCAGGCAAAGAGAATGCAGTTCTCACACACAGCGAGGCCAGGAATGCCTGGGCCAGGGTCCTGTCTCTGTTCCCCGAAATGCAGACCACACAAAGTATGATGGATGTCTGAAGGAAAAAGTCAAGGTTGTATGGGAAAAGTAGCAATAAACCATATTTCATATACTACCTTGAAATTATCACAACATATAATTATTTCCTTATAGAAATGACTATTACAAAGTGGTAAACCAGTATAAAATAAAAAATACAATGTGCTGTTTTTTAAAAAACCAAGTCGGTCTTTTCATTTCTAAGGAAAGACATTCTGATTAGATTGTCATCCCAATTTATCCAAAGGCCTGCCTTCAGAATTTATAAAATCCATCATTTCATAACAAGGTTAGTTATAAAAAGCAGACTAGTTATGAAAAACTTGCGCCTAATTATGTTTTGTTAGAATTAAGGCCACTGGCATTCATGTGACTAATAAACATATAGGTCCAATCAACTCTCCAAATACTTCCTGAAACAATGTTGAAATCTATTTTTTTAAACACCACTAGTTTTAACTGCATAAGGAGAAGGACTGTGGATTGAGAAATAGTTTGACAAGAGCAAAATACACAAAAACAGGAAGAGAAATATAACACACAAGGTGAGCTGTAGAAAATCTGATTGGTATACTTCTGAGACACTGGATTCTCCAGCAGAAGAGAGAGAATAAACATTGGCCAAGCTTCTAAGGCATGCAAATGCAGTGTTAGGCATTTTGTGCAGTTACCTCACTTGGTCCCCAGAACAGCTGTTCGCAGGGAGAGCTGCTGCTTCTCCTTCACAGATGAGATAAGGAAGGCTCAGTGAAGGGAGTCACCCAAGACCACACAGAAAGACTGAGTCAACCACGTTCACAACCCACTGGCTCCCTCTCTGACTTGACTGTGTTTTCTTCAGATTACTGGCTGGCTGCTGGCTCTGCCCCAGAATCAGTTACATCTAAGTAAATTTCCCAGGCATTGTTCCAGAGCTACCGCATCATGATCTCTGGGAATGGGTCCAGAAATTTCTATTGGAAATGTCCTCCAGGTACTTCTAATCAGTCACATTTGGAAAAAAATTTTTCATGATACCTATTTCCTCCTGATGTTTCTGTAATCAAAGAAGTATAATTGAAAAAGAAGATGGTAAAAACAGCCAATCTGAAATCAGTCAACAACACGGGGCACCTGGCTTCTGTGGCCAGGAAGCGTGCAGTGATGCAGAAGTTGGCAAACAGCTTCTGTAAGGCGATAGATAATAAATATTTAGTCTCTCACAGCTACTCAACTCTGCCATTCATGAAAGCTACCATTTGTCAGAGAATAGTGATGGCTGTGTTCCAGTAAAATTTTGTTTACTGAAACAGGGAGTGAGCTAGACTTGACCCAAGGCCATGGCTTGCTGAGCCTCCTCCAATGACAGGTGCCTGTTGGAGATGTCACTAGTAAATGGACACCCTCTATCGATACAGCACCACCTCTAAAGGCAATCTCTCCCTACTCATATTCATAGCCACAAGACTGAATCTGCATTCATGTATCTGCATGGACAATGATATACGTAATCTGATTTTTTGGTCTTCACTCACTATGAATTGTGCGCAAATAGGCCTTAAATATCAACCATGGTAACCCTTGATTGAGATAATCAACTATAAAGGAGTAAAAAAATATTCTCAGACTCTAGCTTCAGAAGCATCCCAGCTTCATGGTAAAATAGTACTTGCAACAAACCATAATAAGCTTCATGACTTGGAGGATTGAACAAGCAGATGAAGGATTTCATCCCTATCTGTTCTGGGTGACCATGAACAAACAATGCTATGCCTGACTATTCTCATTAAGTAAATGAAAGTTTTCACCAGGTTCATCCAGTCCTTTCCTCACACACCTGATCCTAAACAGCAGACTTCAAGAAGATGTCACTGAAGGCCAAGGCATGTGGAAAGGAAAACCACAGTGTGCAGTGAATTTAACTTGTCCATTGCCCAAAATAGTTTGTTCCTCTCAACTTGATGTCTCAAGAAGAGGGAGCGTTTCTCTTCTTGCACCCATTTTACAGAAGAAACATTACTAAATACCTAAACTCAAGTCTAACACCTCAAACAAAGGCTAATCCTTTCAACTTTTGTTTCCACTTGACAACCTCCAGCTAATTATTCAGGCAATAAGATTGTTTGCCTCCAAGGAGTTCTAGTAGGAGAGATTTCTAGTAAAAGATGATACTGCATTATAGAGAAACATATGTCATATAACCTTGTATAGATTTTATGTATATATAAATACACATGTAAGTGTATGTGTGCCACTATGCACATAAAATAATGTAGTAAGATAAAATCGAGAGGAGTCACCAACTCATTTGAACCTGGTAAGTCTAGGAAAGAGGCTTTAAATCCTTGCCTACCCCACTGAACCTGGGGTCTTCAGTGGGTGACACTGCCAACAGTAGCAAGGGGCTAATTAGTGGGAAGTCTAGAAGCCCTTGTATCCGTGTGGCTAACTCACAAGGCGAAAGTCAGCCAGGAAGTTCACCTTTGTGAATCCATCCTAACCCAGGATACTCCAAATGTCTGCAGCCCATCCCCATGCTCCTCTCAAGAGCTGCCACTCATCCATTCACCTGAACCCATCCTGGCAGCTGCTTTCCCTGTTACTCCTTGGAGCAGTTCTGCTATTTACCAGACCTGGGCTGCTAGGGTTATGAAGAGAACATGCTTGGGACTCTAGAGGTTGCGCTAGGCTCCACCTCGATCTTACCTGGTATACCCCTAGCTTCGTTCTATCACAGCTTCCTCCCTAAGCAGCAATTTTCCACTGAGTCTGATGTCCACCCAAAAACTGAGGCTCATAGAAGATGATAGTACTTTGGTTTTGCACCTTAACAAATATGTAATTCAGCACCTCCCCCATTGCCTTTTAAAAATGTTCCTCATTAAGACATTGTCCCCTGAGTCCCCAGGAGATGGAAAGTTCTCTGGAGCATACACAGCAGATCTTGTGACCTTTTTCCACAGGCCATGATACACTCATCACCTGAGCCCCCAAGGGTCCTGCCAATGGGGCCCCACAGGTCCTGTACCTGCCTTGAACTTGGACTTCTCAGATGCATGCTTATAAAAGGAGAAATATTTACATGCTCTGACACAAAATCAGAGTATACAGAGGCTCATTATATACACTTTCAGATGAAAATTCCACTGGAAGACAAATAGCCTCTCATACTATGTATTAGCTCTTTATTAACTTTGCAATTTTAGACATTACTTTCCAACTAGGGATCTAGTTTACATTCTCCCTAAACACACACACACACACACTCATGCATGCACACACTCATGCACATACACACACCACTCAGGCACACAATTCCTCCTCCTTTGTCTCCAACATAGCTAGTGAAATTTGGTCTACTCAATATTCAATATTTATTTGACTGATTTCCTATAAATGTCCAATGCTCCTTCAGTATCCTTTCCGAAACTCTCTTATTTCCCTCAAACCAACAATGACTTTGTATTGTACTGGTTTAATTTTCTATGTATCTGAGATTCGGCTCTGGTAGGACTCAGGCAGCTTATTCACCAGCCCTCTTGGTAAGCACCTGCAGCGAGGGCCAGGAAGAGAACCAGAACTCCCAAGATCGGGCCATGGTGTGACTCTGACAACTTATTCACCAGCCCTCTATGTAAGCACCTGTGGTGAGGGCCAGGAGGAGAACCAGAACTCCTGAGATCCAGCCATGGTGGGACTCAGGTAGCTTATTCACTTGCCCTTTTAGTAAGCGCCGCAGCCTGGAGGACAACCATCACCTGTGAGCCTACTGCCATGTGGGCTGAAAATCAAGCAGCCTTTCCCCACCCCCACCCCCATAGCTACCGGGGATAGATACCTCAGCATCTCTGGGAGGATGACCATATGTAGTATAGCAAATATGGGGGATTTCCTTCTGTCTTCTTTTTGAAAGCAAAAGTTGTTTTCACTGTTTTTTGTTTTTTTTTTTTTGTTATGTTTCTTTTGCTCTATTCAGTACAATGTTTTATTTTTGGTTTGATTTTGCTATACCTAATTGACTGGACAACTATTGTGAAGTTAAAGAGGTATACCATATTATCTGTTACTACTATCCCAGGATCCTACTGTGAAATGCTGTACCAATGTCACTGCATTGTCTCGATTGGCTTTCTTCCGTCCTGTGCTGTTGCATTTTTACTATTTCAAAATAAAATCTTAAAAACTTTTCTATATATCTGTCATAAATTCTTATCCAAAGCCTCTGAATGCAGTAGCCAGTGTAATTTAGGGTAATGGCCGTCTTCCTGGAGCTCTGCCCTTCCATCCCAACCCGGACTGGCTTCCGCCTGCGTGGCTGGAAACACTGTCCTCTGGGCACCTCTTCCCAGCAGCCTGCCACCCTCTGCCCTCACTGTTCTCTCATCTGACTCTTCCTGAAACCTCATATCCCCTGACCTTTTATCTTACTCCATTTTTGGTGTGAATTGCACCCTCTTTGAAAAGGAGTATGAGAAGTAAGATTTTGAAGACCTCGAATGCCTGAAAATGTGTGTGGGGAGGGGTGTTTTTGTATTTCCTAAGCACCATATCTGAATGATCGTTTGCTAGATACAGAATTCTGGAGTGGAAAGTTTTTTCTCTCTGAATTTAAAGTTGCTCTTCCATCCCTCAGCTTCAGGAGGGGTCACCAGAAGTCTGGTATGGCTTTGACTCCTAACGCTCCATATATGCCTTAGCTTCTGTATCTGGATAATTTCTGAAGTCTCTGGTTACCTCCATGGCTTTGAAATGTCATTCTGGTGGGCTTATTAATATCCAGGCATTTCTATTGCTATTTGCAGTTTCTTCTCTTTTTCCCTCTTTCAGTTTCTCCTCTCTTATAGTTTCTTCTCTCTTTTTCCTGCTCCCACTTTCCAGAACTTGCCTCTACTTTTTGTATATTTTTTCTCTCTGTCCTACCATCTGTGAGATTTACCTGCTGTTTCGCTGAATTTTTGGTGTGCTATTATCACATTTTTTGTTTTCGCAAGTTTTTTAAAATTTTTGAACATTTCTTTAAATTCTTTATGGATATACCATCTCTTCTTTCTTTCCTGGGGAGTTATGATTAATATAGTGCCATTTTCACTTCTGAGCTTTACAGCACTGTTCGCTCCTCTGCATTTCTCCCTATTGACGGCTCATTTTGGTACCTTTCACATTTAGTCCTTTCTGTGAGTGTTGAGCGATCCTTGCCTCTCTGCTCTTCCTATTGGCCAGGTTTACCAGGCAGTGGTCTGCACCACACAATGACAAGCCTGGATTCTGGTCACTAATGAGGCCTCCCCGCCCCCATCCACTATCAGGATCTGCAGATCCCCCACCTCAGGCTTTCTACGGAGAAAATCCTGCAGCTTTCTGCCAGGGGTCCCTGTCTGCCTGCTAGCATCTTAGCACAGTTGGGAAAAGGAGACAGAGAATTTCACAGTTCAATATGTGGATTCCCATTCAATTTTCAGTGTGTGTGTGTGCGTGCGCGCGGGCGTGCACGTGTGCATTCACTGAAGAGCTACTCTCTGTTCTTCTGTCTTGTTCTTATGAGTCTGGAATCTCATTTAACCTCTGCTGTTAGGTAAACCTTTAATTTCCTACAGAGGTGAGGCAGGATTCCCACATAACTGAGAGAAGATCTGGGCTCCTATGAAAACATCCAGCCACATTTGTTTTCAGCCTCACGCATTCCTGATAATTTGGATCCCCAAGCCTTGCAAGGTTCTGTGACGTGGGTCCGTTTCTTGTCTCCACCTCAGTGAGCCCTGAGAGTTCAGGCTCTTCTACCCCAACCCAGTAACTCAGTTACTAGCAGTAAATCTGCTTTCCAGGTTCCAAAAACAATCATGTCTTACCTGCTTTAGTCTTCTTTCTCTTGATGCTACACTTTAAAAAATAAAATCTCTTTACTATTATGTTAGTAAAATTCCAGGAAGAAACAACATAAATGCAATATTTGATTTGTCTAATGAAAGCTGAAACTTCTATAGACATCATTTTTAATGATTTCATAACATCATTGATACATTATATTTACTTAAGGATTATTCAGTGATTGGACAAGTAGATTGCTGTCTTTTTTAAATACCACTAAAAACAACAAACCAGAGACTTTCTTTATGCACAAAGTTCTTTCTGCCCGCCAGACTTTTGTTTTCCTGATAGATGGTAGACCTCCAGAAGTAATTAATGACAAAGATTTTTCTTTTACAGAATTGTTCTTCTCTCAGCAAACATATGTCCAAGACATACGTGCTTCCTTTATCTCTTTCCAGGTTCTCTTGCCTAAACCTTACAGATTTCCACTAATTTTGTAAATCAAGGCCCTATTAGAATAAGCTTTTCCCTTTGTCTGCTATCTTTAGAAGAAAGTTACTCAGTACGTGAAGAATCCAAGTGGGATCTGAAAGGGAAATGGCAGGAAGAATTCTGTGGGCACCCAGGATACCTTCAGGAAGTGCTAGGAAACCAACAGTCTGCAGAAAACAAGTGAGGTTCTGTTAAGAAGACTGAGTAGAAAGTCAGTTTTGCTTTACTTTTTAAGATGAGTTTGGCAACTCCTAATGTGAAATAAAAGATGAAACATTGGGGCTGGGGATTTAGCTCAGCGGCATAAGCGCCTGCCTTGCAAGCAGGCAGTCGTGAGTTCGATCCCCGGTACCGACAAAGACGAAAAAGACAAAAAAAAAAAAAAAAAAAAGATGAAACATTGACACACTATTTAGCAATGCAAGTGTACTGGATAGGGACCTATTACAGGGTTTTCCGAATTTTGAAGAGGTGTCCAGGGAAAAAAGCCTGAATTCAGGTGTCCCTAAAAAGCCTGAATCATACTAGGCAAATACAGGAAGCAAAGCATAAAGGTGATGAACCTGGGAGCCAGGCAGAGCTGTGTGTGTTGCCTCCTGGCTTCAGTCTCCAATCCTGTCGAACAGGCATATCATGCCTTTTGCCCAGAACTTTTATGAAGCCTGAGAGCACAAATGTCAGGGATGGCTTCTTGCCCACGTGTGGCTTGGTGAGTCTGATCGGCCCTTTTTCTCATCCTCTTCAAGGATGCTCAGCTTTACTTAGAAAGAGGAACTACAGCCCTCTCTGGTCTGTTACATCAGAACATACAAAATAAGTCTCTAGTGATTTAGTAATTTCCTTAAAAAGTGAAAACTTTTTAAAAGTTGTTCAAAACTTTTCAAGAATATCATAAGCTATTATCTTAAAGGATTTGTGTGATCTTCGTCTCTTGCTGCTAACGCGTCATCCCTACACTTCTGTGTAAACCAAAAGCTGTTGCCCCCAGATGTAGACATTCTTCAGTTCCTATCACGAGTCTGTGAATGTATTAACAGGCTACCCTCAGTAGGACTTTTTAAATTATGCTATATGCACAAGAATGAAACACCAAGGAACAAACAATGGTGAGACTGTGTTTTCCCTCAATAACTAGGAAAACTCTGGTGGTGGGCCAAGCATTCTTAAAAGCTGTAAAGCCTGTGGGGCTTAAATCAGATGTGGCTTTAAAACTTCCTATTAAATTTCAAGTGAGTTATTTTAAAAGTAAACTATATGTCTACTATGGCACAGATGGCAGTATTTTATCAAGGAGCTTCTGTTAGACACGAAATCACTCAAGCCCAGGTAGGATAGCCTGAAATATATCTGGCCAGATTAGATACTAACATGCCATAAAGATAACAGTGCACTCCCAGGGCTGAATGCCATGGGAATTCAGGGGTTAACAGAGCTGAATGTAAAGGAAAATACTGGCAAAAACAATTTATATGAGCTTCAAAGACATTGAATAACTCCTGGTAGAAGATATTATGGTGTTGTTGGAAGATTTATATGACTAATAATATCAAGTACTTTCCTGGGTATTGTCTACTTAAGAGTGAATAAAAGTATTTGCAAAATTAAAATAAAATATACCAGTACAGTGTATCGACACACTAAATTATGTGGTACTGTATCTCCTGTAGAAGCTTTTGAGTACATCATAGAAGATTCAGGAGGATTTGTCTCACTAAGGATGTGGAGCATGTGTTCTCCACTCTCACCTCCTTACTCCCCAATTCTTTTGATAGAAAAGCTCCCTGAAGGGCATTTGTGTACAATCTTTGTCAGTATATGTGCAGCCTTACAAGTGGGTTTGTAGATACAAGCTTAAGAAGGAAGAGTGTGTGTAGGGGAGAGAGAAGAGCAGGGAAGACAGAAAGATAGAAAGAGAAAGGCAAGCTTATCCAATAACATTTCACCAGAAATGTTTTTCTGGAATCTCTTGGACTCTCAGAGCTTCATAAGATTGGAAACTTTATGTCATGGTCTATAAAAATCCAAAACTTTCCACCAATATTTTTAAAAACCGAGGGATGTCTTTTTGGCTATCTCTGGCTTTTAGATCTTGGTTCTGCTGAAACCACGTTCTGCGTAGAACTCGAGCCTCACCTCAGTGTGACACCTCACCCACAATGACAGGAACCACACAGCTCACACCAGACATCTGAGCACGCAGATTGTACCCTTTAGCATTTGGGAGCAGCCTGAAGTAGCCCCAGAGCCGGTTTACATCATGGAAACACAAACAAATTTAAGTGAAGCATTGTTCTTTTTAAAATATCCTCTGGCCATGTCAGCACCATGGAATGTTCCCTGCTGTGTTCACCCCCTACCAAGATGCTGCTTCCCTCTCTTGGGTTTTCTCCCTCTCCCTCCTTTCCTTCTCACGCACAGAGTTTGAATTCTTCTCTCGTCATTTGGCACAGTAATCCTGCCCTCTCCTTCCCTAACATGAAGTCAGCCCTGGTCAAATGTCCCACAGGCAAAACCTTCTATAAGATGCAACTCTTGCTTTGCTGAATTGCGTTGACCCATAAAACATCCTCACAACAGTCAAGGGAAAGGTGTGACCAATGTCCAGTCTCAACCACACCAACAAAACTACACCTGAAGACACCCAAGCAGACAAGCTGATGTGCAGTGTTAATGGTACAAAGTAGATGCTCAAAAAAATGGCAATTGTGGCCATAATGTGGTGGCTTTGAAATGGTGAAGTGACTGAGTCCCCATGAGAACATCCATTCTTCTGATGAACAGTCATCCAACTGTCTTTTCAGGAATTATTCCCCTTAGAGATGAGTTCTTAAAATAAGAACCATACACTAAAAGCCAGCTCGCCACAATGGGACCATTGCATGGAGAGTTCTCTACTCCAGCAAACACAGAAAAGACAGAGACCTCCTCCACCTCCTATACTGTGTTGGGAGGGAGGAGAAAATGAAGCAAGCTGGAACATTCGTGGTGTTCTATTACTGTTAAAAAAGACATCCTGGGCTGTTTACAAAAATCTCTATTGTTGTTTGCAGATAAGAGCAAGGCTAATGTTAGACTCAGTGTCTTCAGGAAAATCCTCTGAGAAACACAATCCTCTCCTCCTCAAATTTCTGATACATAAAGGCAATGCTGTCCCCAAGGAGGAGGAAAGAGGAGGACAAACCGAAGTTGCAATGGGAGCTTGCAGGGAATTTAACTTGATCTTGCGTCTTTCAACAACTCTCTGGATCCCCAAGGGCTCCTGCAACCTTTCCACAGAAGGCCAATCTGTATTTCATTAAAGGAAATCCCTCCACCTTCCCAAGCAGGACCAGTCTTTTGGCAGGATGCCACCAAGCTGTGTGAGAGATAGTGCCCCCTCCTCAGCCTGTCCCAAGGAACCAACTTCATGAAAAATGCCCAGGGTGACAGAGATTCCTGTGACTGGTGTTTCTTCATTAGTTTCCAACATACCTTGTCTCACAAGGAAGATGAAGTAGTAGAAATAATTAGTACAATGAATTAAAGAATTGAACTAACAAAAGAACGCATTACACCACCAAAATAGCATCTGTGGAAATAAGAATTAAAAGTTGGAAGCCAGAAAAAACATAAAGTACAAGAACTTGAGACTGAGAGCAGGGAGGAATTGAATGCACATTGTCAGCCACAGATGTCACCACAGTCTTCTCAGGAGCATCCTGAGATGTCAGGGAGGGCGACACCCCTTTCTCATCTAGCTCTGTCCCTTGCTCCTGCCTGCCCTTGTAAGCTGCCATGGATACCAAGGAGGACGCTTCAGTGCAGGGACAAGTGCAGGAGAGTACCTCCTCTTCTAACTCACTCTGTGCATCTGACCTAACTTGTGTGTACTTTCTGGGCTTCACTTTCTAATCTGTAAAAGGAGAGGAGATCAATAAAAAGAGAAGCTAAAACATTTACTAATGTTTTTCCTCCATGACAGGCCAGAAGAGAAAAAGAATGGAAAGAATTCTCCCCTTCCTTGACCCCCAACACTTGGACTGACGCCCTTGTGTGCTTCCCACTGGATGAGTGGGACAGGGGCAGGGACAGTGTCACAGAATGCACAGATGGGCAGCTGGTGCTCACTTGTGCTCCAAGCCTGATCTTGGAGTGGGCTGCTCTGAACCCCTCTCCCTGATTTGGTTCTGTACTTTAAGGTCAGAAGGAAGGCACTACACAGAAAGCACACCATCTCACAGAAGTGAAACGTGAACCATATGTGAATTTTAAATATTCTGGTAAATACTTGGGAGGGTCAAAAAAATAAAAATAAAAAACCAGGTGAGATTAATTTTAGTAATATGTATATTTAACTCAAAACAGCAAACTATATTATTTCAACATGCAAGTAACACGAAAAATTTGATTATTGATATAGTTTCCATATCTTTTAACTGAGTCTTTAAAACATGGACTGGGTTTTATGCTCCAGCACATCATGATTTGAAAAAGGTGCAACTGAAGTACTCACCAGAGAGACCACATGGAGCCATGGCTGCCATATTAGATAGATCTTACCTAGTGGAAAAGAGAAGGGAGGGATTTGTGGCCTAAAGGAAAAGGAGAAGCAGAGCCCATGACCTTGCAGCTGGGTGCCGCACCAAGTAGGAAGGCAGACGGCCTGGGGACTGACTCCACAGTACACCCACAGGTGCTCCCCTAAGATGGCAGCCCTTGGATGGAAGTCCTACAAGGTGCACAGCGAGAGCTAGACACTCCACAGTACAACTCCAGGGGCCCAAGGGGAGTCCCAGCGCTCAGACTTGATCCAGTGGAGGGACCCTTGTGTTGTGAGGCCTGCCTGTGGGGTACACAAAGGGTAGAGTTCCCCTAGTGGGACTCCACATAATGCAGCAGCAGAGCTGCCACAGTGAGCAGTGGTGACTTACAGCCTCCTCTCCTGCTGCCACAGTGTGCAGAGCCCCAGGGAATCCAAAGCAAGCCCTGTCAAGTGGCCAAGGTTGAGTTTCTTCTGGAACTTGGTGAGCAGAGACCTTGAGCCAGAATTGATTTGATTTGGACAAAGTTAGAAATGTTATCCACCCCCCCAAAGTTAGGATAATTTATACCTGGGGTATCTGTCCTACAATTCTTCCTCTTTTTTTTTTAATCTATAAAGCAGGAACTAGGAATTAGATCAGTAGTGTTATTCCACCTGTTACCAACCAAGTCATTCCTGGAAATCCTAGCACAGTGGTGGCAAACCTATGATGTAGTACTGAAATGGGTTATTTGTATCATTGAAAGCCCTAAAGGGTTCACCATCATTGGCCTAGAACATTCTTGCCTGAGGTTCATTCAGAAAAACAGCAAAGACACTGACTATCTAGGTCCTCCCTTAATGATTCATCTCTGCCTCGTAATTTTATTTCACAAAAGATGAGGAGAGTCAGATGCACAGGAGCAAGGAGTCCTCAAATTTAGAAAGAAATAGCCTAGCCTTGAATTCTCTGTGACACTACAGTCAACCACCATAGTTTCCATGTCTGTGAAAAGAAAAGAATTCAAGCAAAATCATTCTTCTGTTTTAGCCTGAAATCTGGTCCTAAGACCTTGTGAGAAGTTGTCCACTGTGGGGAAGGGTTACAAACCTCCCACAAAGGCCAAAATTTCTTCACCCTTTTAGCTAAAAGACTAAGTGGTTTTCCAACCTGGCTTCACAGTAGAATCATGGGGGATCTTTTAAAACCCCCAGTCTTTATTCCAGCCCTCAGAGTGTCTGGTTTACTTGGCTTCTAGGAAATAGTAAGCAGGGCTGTGAAACACTAAAGCTAAACCCTAAATTGGAAGTTCCTTGTCCCCTATTCCTATTCCTGCTTCCTCTGCTAAGAAGAAAGTTATCTCTCTCAAATTGATGGAATCCCAGACTTGATCTAAATCATAGCGATCATAGATAATCCAGCCTTGCTTCAGACACATTAATCCATTGAATCATCAGTAATGCAGTGAGGCAAGTTCTGCTGACATGTCATTTTTGCAGGAAAGCAAACAGAGAACACAGAGGTACTGATCTGCTTCAAGTCACACAGGATAGAGTAAGGGCAGAGCTGGTATGAACCCAGGCCACACGCCCTGGGAGGCTTCCTGATGCCACCATGCCGCACCAGCTCTCTTCATAGTTCTGCACACTGCATGCTCTGGTGCGGTGTCTGGAAAAACCAAGAAGAGGCTCGTAGGACTCAGCAAGGACACCCAGTTCTGAGTAGCACAGGTGAGACTTGAACCTAACCTAGGTCCAGTGTTCATTGTTATTAAATATTAAATATCTTTAATGAATAAAGATGCTTAAGTGAAATTTAAAAAATAATACTAAATGATAATTCTTTACCATACCATGTCCTGCTTCAGTGGCCCATGTGTAAGCATCTGTTTAGCCTGTTACCCAATTTTTAAAAGTTGAATTATTTGAATCCCACAGAACTAATGGGTGATGAGTTTAAAGAAGACTCCTAATTTATTTATGCTGATTAAATCTCTACATCTATTAGCATAGAACCAGAAATTATAAACATTTATTCCAAGATCCATGTTTTTGAGTTGTTACAATACCTGCAACTTACAAGCTGAGTGCAATTATTCTATTTTTGCAAACTCTAATAGGATTTCAATTGATGACAGTAAGTTTTGATTGAATTTGCTGCTGATTAGAGTTGATCATCTCTTTGAACAACAAGAAATTATGTCTCATTCAGTTCATTAGCTAGACTGGTGTTCAGTTTATGAGCCATAGCACCAGTAGTAATTATCAAGGATAATTGATTTCTAATGTGGACTTATTAATTACATAGATAGAGGAAAGTTAAAGTAGTTTACCCTGCCAATTATTATTATGAGAAATAAACAAGCCATAGACCATGAACAAGGAAATTTACTCTTCCAACTTAACTTCCTCTCTCCCAGGAAACTGTACATATCCTCATAATGTAGTTATGGACGGACCTGCCACAGACAGTCACTTGCAGGCCAGCATGAAGAGTTGTCCCCAGGGGACTCTGCAGCTGTCCTGACCTTATGTAAAATAAGGGGAGGAAAAAGATGGGTATGAGAAGTGAAATGAAGGTCTCCAAAAATTAAAAAAGATGTGTCATGTGGTGGTGGAATTTGGGGCGGTGCACTGAATCATGCATCCATTCAACAAATGCCACTAAGCAGCTAAGGTGTATTGGGCACTGGGATAAAAACTCAAATCTGTGACTGTCCACATGATCTTGCAACTTACAGGAGAAGGCAGTCACTATCCTATTCAAATTCCCAAATAACTACAAACCAAAACCACGTAAAATAGAATAGCAAGCTTCTAGGACAGTAACTAATCAGGAGGTCTAATTCAGGTTGGAGAGAGGAATCAAGGAAAGTTTCTCTGAAAAATTAACTTTAACCTGAAACTTGATGGGTTAGAGAGGGAAGAAGTGTGGGTGGTGATGTTGAAGAGTTTTGTGCACTGGAGAGCATGAGGCCCTAAACATAAAAATGTGTCCCCTGAAGAAGTAGCAAAGTACACCATGGGAGCATAACTGTCCAATAGAACTTTCTGGGGTGAAAGGAGGATTTTCTGTCTGTGCTCTCAAATATAAGTGTGGCTCTTCAGCACCCAAAATGAAGCTAATGTGATTGAAGAATTGAACTTCTAATTTGAATTTTAATTAATGTGAATAGCTGCATAAACCTAGAAGTTACCATATTGGACACGCAGATCGGGAGACCCACAGGTCCTGATAAACACTGCAAATTATACCCTAAAAGCAATGGAAACCATTGAATATTTTATAGATTCAGAAATGCCACCATTCTATGTATTTTTTTTTATTTAAGGAGAAAAGAAAAGAAAAAAAAAAACAGTGAAGGGGTACAAGTTATACAGATTTACAGAAGAAAAAAATGTGCAGTAGGAGGTCACTAGTTAATGGATTACATATTGCCATCTTAGAAATAATTGTTCAAGTCACAAAATTAAAGCTTCTAGAGTGGACGTTCCAACAATGATACTGCAAACAGTTCTGTTCACTGATCCAATAAAACTCTGTGATATCATTTTCTATCTCATACATTTAAATATACATGCAGTTATATAGTTTAGAGCACTTTCTTTTCCTCTCTTTTGTACTGTGACTATTACACATTTTGGGTTTCATTGCTCCCACAGTTCTTATGGCTTTTTTGGAAGAGAGTAAAACCAAATGTGACATAACAGAACCGAATCGGTCAAGTCAAAAGGGTGGATATAATAGATAACATAAAAACATAATACAAGGTGATCAACAATGGTTACCATAATGCCTCCCGCTATTTCTAATAGAATTGCCTATATCATTAGTTGTAATACAATTGAACAAAACAGTATAGAATAAAACCGACAAAACCAAAACATTGGAGATATTGTAGGTCTTCAAAAGTAGATAAACGTCAACGAGAATGGGCGTTATAATGAATCTCATTATCTTCTCAGCTGATGCCTAAACTTTCGAACCTGATACTATCCAGCAAAACAGAATAGAGGAACCTGAGTCAAAAACAAGATGGTGAGAGTAATACAGGGCTTCAAATCGAGATAATAGAAAGTCATAGTGGGTTACTATATTATATCCTGCTATTTTTTCCCTTTAATTAAACGGATAAAAATAAAAAAGTATATAATGGAGTGGAGATTGAGAAAAAAAAAGAGGGCATAACAGCGAAACAGGGCAGATCAAAACATAACCATTTAAGCAGAATAGTGTTTCACCACCAGATATTTCCGACCCAAAAATAGTTACCATATTGACTCTTTCCTTGAAGTCCTTGAGTACAACTTCGTATACTGTAGCATTAAGTATATCAAAACAATGTAAAACCATTTAAGAGAATGACAGCATTATAGAGTATTTAGAATCGACTAACAGAAAATGAACAATGGTTTCTGTATAGTCTCCTTGTCTTTACAAGGTTTTTGCTTATACTATCATACATAATAAAATCCAATAAGATACAACCTGTTTAGACCATTGGAGACAGAAGAACAAAAGCTAGATGAGACTTCAAAACAAGATGGTACTAAATCAGTATTACCTATTAAGATGTCATTTTCTCCAAAATAGCTGTTCCTATCATCCAATCGTCTCTGTCTCATTTCTGTTGAGCTCTGTTTCTGTCAGTAGCTGTCAGTTTGTCTTCTTCATTTTGTTCTCTGCTCCATTCGTTGTAGCCTCCCCGCCACTATTTCTGGGTTCTTTGTATTTTTCTTTTTTTAGAATATCCTGCAATACTCTCTGTAGGGTTGAATTGGTGGTTGCAAATTCCCCCAGTTCCTCTTTATCCTGGAAGCACCTCGTTTTTCCATCAATTTCCAGGGACAGTTGTGCAGGATATCTCAATCTTGGCTGGAGATTATTATCTTTCAAAGCTTGAATTATTTCCCCCCACGCTCTTCGTGATTTGATGGTTTGTGAAGAGAAATCTGCTGTAATTCTAATGGGTGTTCCCTTGTAAGTAGTCTGTTTCTTGTCTCTTACAGCTTTTAATATTCTGTTCTTGTATTGAATTTCTGGAATTTTTATTATTATATGCCTGGGTGTTTCTCTGTTAGGGTTGTAGGTAGCTGGGGTCCTGTATGCCTCATACATCTGAGTATCTTTACCTTTTGCTAAATTAGGAAAATTCTCCTGGATTATTTCTGTGAGTAGCTTTTGTAGTTCACTTGTTTGTGTCCCTACTTCTTCTTTTATGTTCTTAATCCTTAAGTTATGGCTCCTCTTATCATCTTCTTGTCTTTGTATTATTGTTGTTTGTTTCTTTGTCATTTTTAAGAAGTTTTTCATTTCATTCTCCCATATTACAAGTCTGCCCTCCAGTTCAGATAGTCTGTCCTTAGTTTCTTTCAAGCTGTTATGCCAGTCTTCGATAGACTTCTTAATTTCTTGATAGTCCCTTTGAACCTGCTTCACATACTCAATGTTTTCTCTGTTTTCTCCATCAAGCAATTCTCCCCTCTTTTTCTGTTCTTCCACTCCACCATCTGTTTTTTCCTGGGTGGTGCTTAGCATTTCTCTAACTATTCTGCATACTTCTAGCTTCAGGTCGTTGATAACTTCATTCCTGAATTGGTCTATGAGGCTCTCTAGATGGCGCTTAATGTATATTGGTGCGGTGTCCACTATTGCCTGTTTCTCAGGATTGGGGGCCGAGGAGCCTTTTTTGTTGCTTCCCTTCCCCATATTTTCTCTTCCTTATAAAATGCAAGCTTACAAAGGAAGCCCGGCTTCCCTGCCTGTCAGCCACAGCCTGGTCAAATTGCGCTGGCTAGTTGTTCCCGCCCACCGCTGCGCACCAGGGAGTCGCGGAGGAGGCAGCCTACGCGGGAGTCAGTCGCTCCTCCGGGCCACCATCAGGCTCTGGGATCTGGGTTAGGCCAGCCTAGGGAGTCCGCCAGCAGCGTCACTCAGGCCAGGGACTTTTCACCAATCCCATCCGAGAGGGGAATGTGTGGCTGGAGTTGCCACGGCGCCCTGCTCCTACAGGACTGCCCGAGCCCAAAGAGACCTCCGCTGGAGTCAAACTGTGGTAGGGGCTCAGTTTTCTCGCTCACCTTGCCACCAGTCAGTTTTCATGTACGCCTTCTTGTCCGTCCTGTTTTCGACTCCGTTCGCAGACTCCCGTTCCCGAGCTTCTGTGCGTCTCTCCTTGCCGAGCCGCTTGTGGAGGCAGCCAGCCGCCGGGCGGCGGGAAACCCAAATCGCGGCGGGATACCCAAATCGCGGTTTCCAATGGCGCGTAGTCGAGCCTCCACACCGAGCCTTTTCTGTTCCTATTTTAGCACCAGGACTATATTTTAAGTTGGTTTCTCTCAGCCCAGTTCGTTCCTGAGTCAGCAGAGCATATCTCTACTGGTTCGTGACTCCTTAGTCCACATCATTCCTGGCCTCTGAGCTGAGTCTTCCAGAGAGCCTTCAGTAGTTGCTGTTGTCTGTCCGCCATGTTCTCCTCCTCCTCTATGTATTTTTTAAAAGATGATATAGTCTTTGGATCTGGAAGACTCATTCACAACACTCTGGCAACCAAGATTACATTGCTATGTGCACTTGTTGATTAGACTGGTCAACAGTGCTTAAAGTTTCCTGATGCATAACCCTAAATTAAACAAAAACTAAACAAAGTAAAATATTCTTTATGGTATCCTTAATCTTGATTCTTCAGGTGAAGAACACAAGGAAAAAAGGTTTTTTTCATTACCAATTGCTACATCACTCTGAAGAATGAAGAGATGAATTTTAGCCCACAGCTGTATTTTTGAGGCCACAAATTAAATGATATGAAGAATAAGAGGACATTTCTCTTCTTATGAAAGTGCAGCCTTCACAGCTTATGCTTGACTTTAGCCAAAAGAATTGACAATGCCCTACCAGAGTGTTTCAGATGACCTAGGCTTAAGTCATTCTGAACCCAAATCTGTCCAGTGTCATGAGATCCAGCAGCAGGTCTCTTAGCATAAGATGCAGGTTACCTGCCTGGGCCACAATTCTAGCACTGTGATAAGGAGAAACAGACAAAGGCATGGGCAACCCAAGGCCCTTCCATCTTGTGGAGATCATGCCTTCCAGTGTCACCTAGCTAATAACTAAAAAGCTAGCACATTTATATACACACCCTGTATATCAAGCACTTTTTTAGGCAATGGGGGTAATAGGAATACAGACATATTTTAAGAACTAATAAATTCTCTACATATATCATATATATATTTATATATACATATATAAAATGCACACAGTTTTCATAATGTCTATTTTATAATTATTATTCCCATTAGCACATAAGTGACCTTGGTTCCAAAGAGTGAAAGACCCTGTGCAAGGCCAACCCAGTAGCTAATCAGTGGTTCCAGGGTCTGTCCCTAAGGACCACATGGTCTGTCTAGCAAGCATTCCAAATGGAAGGTACAAGAACTTAGCACCACAGATGCAGGAACTGGTCTGAGAGAAGACATCCAACCCAGGTTGTCCTAATATTTGGACCTTGGACCATGGCCCACAATTGCTCCATGGCTTGGGAATATCACCCTTCTGGACCAAGCAGAATAGTTCTTGTAATGTTTCATAAAGGCTTTTATCTCTGGAGGCCAAGCTGAGAAGAAGCAATGCACAGAATTCTGATGTCAAGTCACCAGCTTTGTGTAGACAACAGTGGAAGAGAACAATGTCCAAAGACAGAATGTGGAGGGGATATGAATAACTTCTAGTGGAGTTCATATGTGCTGGTTCTCCAGGGGCCGAGGTTTGCCCCTTCCTTCCCAGGGCCTGGGTTTCAGCTCTGCCTTTGACTCTGAGACAACTCTAGTATCCCAAGCTGGTTCCTGTGTCTTAAAACCAAAGATCACGAGAACATGGCGGACACATAGCAGCAGCTACAGAGGCTCTCTGAAAGACTCGGCTTAGAATTCAGGAATGGTGCAGAATAAGGAGCCATAAGCAGGTGGAGATATGCTCTGCTGACCCAGGAACGAACTGGGCTGAGAGAAACCAACTTGGAATGCAGTCCTGGTGCTAGAACAGGAACAGAGGGGCCTCAGTGTGGAGGTTGGAGCCCACGCCATTAGAAGCCACGATTTGGGTTTCCCGCTGCGCGGCAGCTGCGTCTACATCGGCTCGGCAGGGAGAGAGACACGCGGAAGCTCTGAGAACGGAAATCCGCGAACAGAGTTGAAAACAGGACAGGCAGGGAGCTGTGCATTGACTTGTGGTGAGGTGAGTGAGACAAACTGACACTCTTCCCATGGTTTGGGAGACTCCCACAGAGGACATTCTGGGACTGGGCAGACTTGCGGGAGCAGGGCGCTGCGGCGACTCCAGCCACGTATCCCCCTCTCAAGCAGGATTGGTGAGAAGTGCCTAGCCTACGTGACACTGCTGGCAGAGACCCAGTAGGCTAGCACAACCCAGATCCCAGAGCCTGAGGGTGGCCTGGAGGGGCGGGCCCCGCATAGGCTGCCTGGTCTGCAACTTCCTGGTGTGCTGCGGTGGGCGGGAACATCTAGCTGGCACAATTCAATCAGACTGTGGCTGACAGGAAAGGAAGCTGGACGTCCTATATACGCTTGCATATATAAGGAACAAAGAATATGGGAAGAGGCAGCAACAAAAAAGGCTCCTTGGCCCCCAATCCTGAGAAACAGGCAATAGTGGACACTGCACCAATAGACATAAAGCACCATCTAGAGAGCCTCATAGATCAGTCCAGGAATGAAGTTATTAATGACCTGAAGCTAGAAATAAGCAGAATAATTAGAAAAATGCTAAGCACCACCCAAGAAAAAAACAGATGGTGGAATGGAGAACAGAAAAAGAAGGGAGAATTGTTTGATGGAGAAAATAGAGAAAGCATAGAATACGTGAAGCAGGTTCAAAGAGACTACCAGGAAACTAAAAACTCTATCGAAAACTGGCATCACAGCTTGAAAGAAACTAAGGACAGACTATCTGAACTGGAGGGCAGATTTGTAATATGGGAGAATGAAATGAAAAACTTCTTAAAAGTAACAAAGAAACAAACAGCAATAATACAAAGACTAGAAGATGATAAGAGGATCCATAACTTAAGAGTTAAGAACATAAAAGAAGAATTAGGGACACAAACAAATGAGCTACAAAAGCTACTCACAGAAATAATCCAGGAGAATTTTCCTAATTTAGCAAAAGGTAAAGATACTCAGATGTATGAGGCATAGAGGACCCCAGCCACCTACAACCCAAACAGAGCAACACCCAGGCATATAATAATAAAAATTCCAGAAATTCAATACAAGAACAGAATATTAAAAGCTGTCAGAGACAAGAAACAGACCACTTACAAGGGAACACCCATCAGAATTACAGCAGATTTCTCTGCACAAACCATCAAATCACGAAGAACGTGGGGGTAAACAATTCAAGCTTTGAAAGATAATAATCTCCAGCAAAGATTGAGATATCCTGCACAACTATCCCTGGAAATTGATGGAAAAACAAGGTGCTTCCAGGATAAAGAGGAACTAGAGGAATTTGCAACCACCAATTCAACTCTACAGAGAATACTGCAGGATATTCTAAAAAAGAAAAATACAAAGAATCCAGAAATAGTGGCAGAGAGGCCACAATGAATGGAGCAGAAAACAAAATGAAGAAGACAAACTGACAACTAATGACAGAAAAAGAGCTCAACAGAAAAGAGGCAGAGAAGATTGGATGATAGGAACAGCTATTTTGGAGAAAATGATGTCTTAATAGGTAATACTGATTTAGTATCATCTTGTTTTGAAGTTTCATCAAGCTTTTTTTCTTCTGTCTCCATTGGTCTAAACAGTTTGTATCTTATTGGATTTTATTATGTACGATAGTATAAGCAAAAACTTTTAAAGACAAGGAGATTATACAGAAACCATTGTTTATTTTCTGTTAGTTGATTCTAAATACCCTGTAATGCTGTCATTCTCTTAAATGGTTTTACATTGTTTTGATATATTTGATGCTACAGTATACGAAGTTATACTCAAAGATTTCAAGGAAAGAGACAATATAGTAACTACTTTTATGTCAGGATCACCTTGTGGTGAAACACTATTCTGCTTAAATGGTTATGTTTTGATCTGCGCTGTTTTGCTGTTATGCCCTCTTTTATCTCAATCTCCACTTCATTATTTACTTTTTATTTTTATCCTTTTAATTAAGGGAAAAATAAATAAAAAATAGCAGGATATATTATAGTAACCCACTTTGACTTTCCATTATCTTGATTTAAAGTCCTGTATTACTCTTACCATCTTGTTTTTGACTGATGTCCCCCTATTCTGTTTTGCTTGATAGTACCAGGTTCAAAAGTTTAAGCAACAGCTGTGAAGATAGTGAGATTCATTATGACGCCCATTCTCATTGACTTTTATCTATTTTTGAAGACCTATAATGTCTCCAATGTTTTGGTTTTGTCAGTTTTGTTCTTTACTGTTTTGTTCAATTTTATTATAACTGATGATATAGGCAATTCTATTAGAGATAGCGGGAGGCATTATGGTAACCATTATTGATCACCTTGTATTATGCTTTTACATTATCTATTATGTCCATCCTTTTGATTTGATTGACTCTGTTCTGTTAGGTCACATTTGGTTCTACTCCCTTCCAAAAAAGTAATAAGAACTGTGGGAGCAACGAAACCCAAAATGTGTAATTGTCATTGTACAAAAGAGAGGAAAAGAAAGTGCTCTAAACGATATAACTGCATGTATATTTAAGTGTATAAGATAGAAAATGATATCACTAAGTTTTATTGGATCATTGAACGGAACTGTTTGCAGTCTCACTGTTGGAATGTCCACTTTACAAGCTTTAATTTTGTGACTTGAACAATTATTTCTAGGATGACAATATGTAATCCATTAACTAGTGATTTCCTACTGTTTATTTTTTTCTGTAAATCTGTATAACTTGTACCCTTTCTCTGCTTTTTTTTCCTCCTTCAATAAAATTTTAAAAAAATTTTTAAAAAAACCCAAAGATCACTCATAGACGATAAGGACTGACTTGAAGTGGTTAGTGCAGATTTTCACCCAATCCTGCAGGCCCAGGGAATGAGGCAGAGTGCAGAAAGTCATATCAATTAAGCCCAAATGATTTTGTCCCCTGAGGGACTTTGAATTAAAGTTCCTGGGAGTCACTTCCTCGTCAGCTTCAGAGTCCTTGGATATTATCTGAACTCAGTGACTATCTGTGTCTAAATTAACTTTATCTACAGCACAAAGTGTAGGTCATAACTTTTTAAGCTTCCCATGAGTTCTCTGTCAGTCTAGTTTCCAGCACACTCAGTATCTTTTGAACGTTTCTCCATGTAACTTTCGTCTTTGCTAATGACATTTCTACATTTTTCAGAAGTCATCTGGTATAACAAAGGGCAAGGTTTGGCTTTGTAGACAGAGAACAAAGTGGGGGTGACAAACACGAGTTGCTGTATTTCACGTTGTCTTCCTTCCAACTTCATTATATTTTTGGTGTCATTGTGTGCTGTCTTTGGCAGGACACATACTAAAATTGATGTCATTGTAAATTAATCGTTCAACAACTTTCTCCTGAATGCCCCTTATTCACCAGGTATTGTGCCAAACACTGGGAGTAAGAGAGATCCATCTGAAGGTTGAATTCAGGCATAGCACAAGACATTGTTATAGTGAACTCAGCATCTGCAGCCTTTTTCTCCTTCTTAACAGAACCCAGATAATGTCCAGATACCGACTTATGGGTCTCAAAATAACCTGGTCCTGTTTCTGGCCTGTTGACTCAGCATTATGGTTCTAGGACGATGCCTCTTAACCCTACCAGACAGCCACCACTGTCGGATACCTGGCTCATGAGGGTCAGCAGTAGGCCTTCTAAATTCACATAATTGACTCAGAAGTCAACACATGAGCCCTGAGATGTCAATGAAAAGATGAGGGAAAGTCTTCTCTCTCTCTCTCTCTCTCTCTCTCTTTTCCACTGCTCTGACACTACTATAACAAAAGACACAAGAGACAGGTTAGAAGGAGAAAAGTATAGCAAATTTATGAAAGTTTTATGTAACACAAGCGCCTTTAAAAAAATGAAGATGTAAAGACTCAGGGAAAGGCCCAGAGAAAGTGGTACATTTTTATGATCAGGTGCTTTGAAGCAGGAGCAGGAGCATATAAGTATGATTGGGCAAGAGCCCTGCAATAACAGTAATAGGCTGAGGGTGACCCAGCAGGGCCTCTCTGTTCAGATCCTTCCTGACCTCTGTGTGCAGCATCGTCTCCACCTGGAATGAGGGTCTTCAAAAGAGAAATGAGTGGCCTTTCCAGGCTTTTCCATTTGCTTTTTGTGGTAAGGAATTCCAGTTTCTGTGACTCTGTCTGTGGAAGAGAAATTTCTGAGTTCCTGTGGCTCACTTCCAGGTAGAAATAGAGATGAGAGATAAGAGACTGGAAGACAGAAAAGACATTGGTTCCGAAATTCTCCAATTTCATTTCCAGATCCTCAGCTCACCAAGATGCTGCACTTGGGGCTGTCAGGTTCTGAGCCCCAACATGCTACCTCATATCCTAACTGAAAATGAAGACAAGGCCAAGGAATGACAGACACAAGAAACACACAGAAACTGAGCACAAGGGTCCAGTTAGGTTATCTCTGAAGCCGAATCATCCCCTGCATTCCCAGTGCAAGTCTAGACAGTCTTCATTATTAAGCCCCTCCAGTTGTTCTTAATTTCAACTGATAGGAGCAACTCAACAGAAAGTCAGAATTCAAGGATGAACACATTCAGAGGGTACCAAAGGGTACCTACACCTGAGGAGGTGTAGTGGCAATCCTAGTGGGACGGGGTGGCATGGGCAGCTCACAGGGTGCTTTGGGAGAAAACAAAGCCTGGAAAAACAAGTAGGATCAAACCAGATGTGGATGAGAGATGAGGGAACTAAGGCACTTCGGATGGGAGGGAACAGTGAGTGGGAAACAAAGAATGGACAGGGAAGCGGACTGAGGTTCAGCTTTGCTGAGTCATACATGATAAGGTTAAAAAAAAGAGGAGAGTGAAGATGGAGCCAGACCATAAAAAATGTGGATACCATGAAAAGGAACTTGGCTTACCCTGGGGATGATGATAAGCTACTGGTGGAGGTGGGGTGGGGGTGCTATGGTCAGATTTGCATTTTGGAAGGTCCCTCTACTGCCCAGATGGACTAGCAAGAGATGAGTATTCTGCGACCCACACAGTGTTCACTATTCAGCTCTGTCCATGCGACACAAAAAATGGTCATAGACAGTATGTAAACTAATGGATGTGACTCTGTCCCAATAAAACCTTATTGATAAAAATAGGAGGCTGATTTACAAAGCTCTATGAGACTTTATTGATTTTAAAATTCCTCCCTGAATATGAGAGAAGTCACTATCATCCTCACTATCATCACAAATATTATTTACTGAGAACTTATCATATGCCAAAAACTATATTAAACAATAGTGAATGTAATATTTATTTTTCACAATGATCCTAGAAAGCAAGTCTATTGCTTTTCCTCATTTGCAAAAACAAAAAAAAAAATTACAATTTCTGCATGGAGTTGCTGAGGCACAAATCTAGTCCCATCTTATTTCACAGGTAAACTTCGAGCAACAAGAACCAGCTTGAGGACATGAACACGGACATCCCCATTCCAATGAGCACTGCTCAGTGAATTGTTCCCTAATCCTCCTGCATGCCCTACACAGCACGTAGAATCTCACCGAAAGGACAGGGTCCAGTGATGGAAACCGTCCAACAAAGTCTAGACACACTGACTTTGTCACCTGAATCCCCTACTCTCACTCCAGCCACATGCAGCTGCTGTTGCTGCTTCCAGATTCTCCAAGGTTACTCCCACCCACGATCTTAACCTTAGCTGCTTCCTCTGCCTGAAATGCTCACCCCAGAACCTTGCATGGCTCACCCCTTTGTATTGTGTTTCTACCCCAGTGTTACTCCCAGCAAACATCTCTGAGAACACCCTCTCCTACGAGATCTCCAGCAATATTTTCCCTTGCTCTGGTAAGTTTTTCCTTCCTAACAATTATTACTGTCTGGTATTCTATTATTTCCTTTTTTGTTTACTTACTTCCTCCTCTGGAACGTAGCTCCATAAGGGTGGGTAATTATTTTCTTGCTCACTGTTATATCCCCAGCACTGAGAATGCTACCTAGTGTATCACAAAGAATAAATCCTTCCTCACTGCCTGAACAAAAAAGCCTGCTTCCTATCACTAGAACGAAGTCTGAGTCTGACACTGTGACCTTCACTTCCTATTCTGAGATCTATACCATGATCCAGTGCATTTGTGAGCTCAGGTTCCATGGCAAAACACACTAGGATACAGGACACAAACAATGGAAGTTTAGTTTCTCACAGTTTCAGAGGCTACAAGTCCCAGATCTCTCTCTCTCTCTCTCTCTCTCTCTCTCTCTCTCTCTCTCTCTCTCTCTCTCTCTCTCTCTCCACCTCTCCTTCTTGGCCTCCCTGATAATTCTTACAGAACTAAAAGCCTTATAGGATAAAGGACCAATGTCTCTGACCTCGTTCAACCTTAAATACCCCTTATAGGCCCTGTCTCCAAACACAGCCGTATTTGGTGTGAGGCTTTCCACATGAATTTGTAGAAACACAGTTCAGCCCATCACATTCAGCCTCATATAAGTGCCTGAGATAAAAGTCAAGGTTTAAATTCCAAACTTCAAGTGCACAGTAGACTTCCATAATTTGTAATCATGAGTTCTCTTTTTATTTCTGGATTTATCAAGTTCTCCATTGCTCTATTTCTCACTCTCAAAACTAATGATAGTAATAATAAGCCATAATGATAGATAATTAACAGTAATGAAAATAAATAATTCTGATATGAAAATATGATCTGATGGATATAGCATGTTGCCTTAGTCACTTTTTTGTCACTGAGACAGCCAACACCCACGACCTGAAGGAAGAGAGGTTTAATTTGACTCTCCTTTTCAGTCCATGAGCTGCCCGCTACAACGCAGACATGCAGGGCAGAAGGGTGGAAAAGAAAAGCTGCTCACAGCACAGTGCCCAGGAAGCAGAGAGGAAGCGGCATGCCAGAGAGAGAGAGACATACTCCAAGCCCTGCCCCTAGGGACCCTCTTCGGCTGACCGGGTCCTGCCACCCACCAGCACATTCAGCTACAGAGCCCCCATGACCCAATCCTCTTCCAAAAGTCCTCCTCTGAGTGCGTGAGTTTAGGAATTTGTTCTTCATTTAAACTCATCTGAATACCACTGTAAGCATCTCCCACTTCACAGTTTAGAAAATAACCTGCCCAGGAACCAATATGTTCCAAGCTAATAGTCATACCAACAATATTTGACTTTTTGAAAGCACTTATTTCTACAAGCATATGAAAATAAAATATTCAGAGAGAAGAACATAGGATCATTTAGGTAGACTGATGAGAACCACTGAAAGCACCGGGCAGTGACCACATTCAGAGACAACATAGAGCAACTGTGAAGAGCACGGGATGGAATGACCAGCACTGAAACCTGGTCCTCCCTCCAGCCAACTGTCTGGATGTAGGAAATTCACTTAACCTCTCCAGACTGTAGTTTCCTATAAACTAGTGTCAATACCAGCACTTGTCTCATTCAGAGAGTTAAAATAATGTCTATAAACATGCTTAGCCCAGGGCCTAACACATTGAGTAAATACTCAATAAATAAGAACAATTATTATACATCATCCCCCCCAAAAAAAATCAAAATATAGTACCTAAGAACACCTTAGAGGTTTGTAAACCAAAAATTTCGGCACAGAGAAGAAATTGATTGAGAAATGTTATTCCTCTAATCTAGCAAAAAGAGACCCCAGGGAAGCAGAAATTGTAATGTATAAACAGCTTTGAGGTCACAAAATAAATTAATCAAGGGAATTATTCTTCCTTTCAGAGGATTTAGACTAAGGAGCAATGGCCTGAAGCTACAGAAGGGGAAATTTGGGTTAGATACAGCAAGATGAGAATGTTCTCAGCAGGGAGAGTAATTAGGAAATGAAATTGACTCCCTAGAGTTGGGGTGGAGGAATCTTCCCTGGCAGTAATCAAGGGGAAATGAGGGGAAGAGGACCAGGCAGCCAAGGACTGCAAAATACCCATCAATTAGAAGGAATGGTTAACTGATTATCTCTACTCTTTAAAAGCCTCTTTCAGGAAAGTTGGCATTAATAACCAACAACCAGCAGTTCTTGGCTGTCAGCAAGGTGTTTGGAAGAACACGGCACTGGATGCTGACCTCAAGAAGCTTGCAATTTTGTGGAGAAGAAAGATTACCCAGAGTTTAGGCAAATAGTTTGTATGCGGGTATTACAATCTAACCTCTAAAATGCTTTTTCTCTTGAAATACACTCAACTCTTCCTTTGTTGTGGAGTTGGGGTTTTGTTTTGTTTTTCTTACCATTTTCCACTGTTGAAAAGGAAATGCATAGTATAAAGTTTGCTAATTTTTGTAAACAGTTCAAAAGATCGAGATTCCTTTGGGTTATGATGTCAGATGTTATACTGGGATATTATTTTGGTGGGGATAGGTGGCAAAATAACAATTTAAACATTTTATATATAACAGAAAAAATAGAAAGTCACAAGACAAGATTAAGCTTGATTAAGAACTGTTTGGTATAGAAATCTGGCTAAAAGGAAAATCATAACAGGCTGTAGGAGTAAAACATATTCACTTGGGATGGGATGAGATTGAAGTTCGACCTCATGAAGAATCGAAGATAATAGGTAGCTATAGGTGGCCATGATGTGGCTACAGAACAAAATTCAACCCTTAAATAAGTGACCTAAAATGATAATTATGTGTACCAGTCAGCTTTTATTATTGCATGAAATTACCTGGCATACACAATTTAAGAGAAAAGGTTTACTTCAGCTCACAGTTCCTATGGTTTCAGTCTATGGTTAGCTTCAAAATAAAAGCTTGTTGGTGGATGAGCATGGCAGAGAAAAGCTGCTCAACACATGGCACTTGGGAAGAGGAGCACAGGGGAAGAGCCACAGAAGAGCCAAGGACCAGGTATGATCCCCAAGGTGATCCTCCCATGTCCCACCCATACTCATCCAGAAGTATGTTTACTGGTCTCCTAGACATCTCTCAAGCCAACAAGTTGACAATCAAGATTAATGACCATTCTAGATGTTAATTTACATAATTCTGCAGGTTATATGGACCAAGATAGGCTGATCTTCCCTGGATTCGTGTCTGCATCTCAATCAAGTGGCCTGGCAGAGGACAGGCAGCCTCAGCAGATTTTTCTCCTGCTTGTCTGTCTTGGCTCCTGCTTGTAGTCTTGACAGAGTTCCCAAAGGACCTGCCAGTGGCAAGATTACATGAAACTTGGACTTAGAACTCAGAACTCAAAACGCTCCCTGACCAACTACCCTTTTGTTGACACTTAGATTCATATCCAACTCTTTGTTTGATTAAATCCAGGCAAGTAGGTTAAGGAGATGATTTTGACTGCATAATAAAAGAGAAAAAATGGGAGAGGAAAGAGAGAAAGGAAAGAGAATCTTCTGTGATCTTATTTTAAAAAGGTCTCTAAATCTATGGCACAAAATCTATACAGTAATGATGGGAAAAGATTCACAATGCCTTGCTGTGCATAACCCTGAGTTCCTCTTTGTTTTCTTGGAGAAGTTTCACACAGCTTGACATTTTTTCCTGACTTTGGGCTTCCATTTCTTAGAGCAGCCTGGCAGGGGATTGGTGGGTGGATGGAACACAGTCATGCACAGACTCATAAACATCCCACGTACACCTTTGCTCAGGGCTGACTGTGACCATGTGGCACTTAGCCAAGGGGATAAATCAATCCCAACTCTAAATGAAGGCTGGAAATGAAATAGTCTCCAGAAAGAGATGGCCAATCCATCTGACCACTCATAAATTTTGCCTTCATTTGAAATTGGAAGAAATCTTGCTCCTTTTTCCTGATTAAAAATGTCATAAATCGCAGGGATCAGAGGGACAAGCAAACTTTCTGTGGCCTCTGAAGTCTAATGCATTCCAGAACAGTACCTGCCCCACTCATAAAAGTCCTCTAATGTTTCATCCTGAGACCTCAGAAACACTACAGGAAATCAAAATTTGCCATCTCAGAAACATTCTTAAATTACTCGAAAACTGGTCCTCATCTTGCGACTCTGCTTTCTATATGCCAATTATCAGTGTAAGCAAGTATTTATGGAGATTTAAAGCACTATATATTTGTTTTCAAATGTGAAAGAAATCATCATTCATGGATACTTGGTAAATCAAAGCAAAGCAAAGTTTATTCAGGACCATCATGTTAGGTCCAGCAACCATGACAATGGATTTTTCTGAGAAAATGGGAGAGAAATGGGGCTGAACTCTGACATAACATGAGCCGTGTGACTGTTTAGCAAGGAAAATGACAAGGGCCCATGGGTGACAGAGCACTCCGAGGATCCATCAGTGGCAAGGAATCCTCCAGCTAAACTGAATTAATTGGGTTGTTGGTGAAGACAGGCCAGGGAAATGAAGAATGAGGCACCTAAATAGAGATGGAAGGTGGGGAGTTGTTTGCAGGCTGCCTTAGCAAAGTTCTTTGCTGAAACTGGATTTTACCAGGAAGTGTGCAGATGTGCATAGGAGAAGATTTAGGAACATGATGAAAATTTGGGCAAGCAAAGAATTTTCATCACATGAGGAAGAAGCCACCTCAAAAGTCAGCAACCCATATCAACATCAACATCTAAAGTTAGTAAATTAAAGAATTAGCAATTGCCATACTCTTTAATGTGGAAAAGGGGTGGATGAAGAACACCTGTTCCTCACAGGAATGTGCTTTTCCAGCACAGTCAGCATCACAGAAAGTAAAATTTGCTACATAGGGTTTAAGTTAGACATTTGAAAACTCCCTCCCTCGCTCGTCCTCCCAAGTCTTAAAACCTGGCTCCCTTTGCAGATTGAGTCACATCAAATCTATGCTAAAAATGCTCCAGTGGCTTCCCATCTTTAAAGATTTTGTTTCTAGGCACCATCAAGGTTGCCCTGGCTCAGGTACCCTCTTATCTCCTCCATGAAGCCACCACGTGCCCCTCACCCCCAGATGGAATCTTAGAATAGAATAGTCTGTAAGGACTAAGAAACCAAGACAATCCCGGATGCTACTTGTGGGCCTAAAATGCAGCAACACTTCTGTAGTTTGTGTTTCTATGTTAGTCAGCTCTTTGCTACTGGGATAAAACTACACAATTTAAAGGAAGAAGGATTTATTCTGGCTCATGATTTCAGAGGTTTCAGTCCATAGTTTCAAGGTTCCAAGGAATGAGCAGCATCATAGTAGAGGAGCCTAGCAGAAGAAATCTGCTCAGTTCATAGCAGCAAAAGAAACAGAAATATCAAAGCTAGGGACACACCTCCAAGGACATGGCCCCAGTGGTTCACCTCCTCCAATCATGCTCTATCCCCTATATACACGTTCAGCTGTGCTGTCCATCAAGGGATTGATCCACTGATGAACAGGGCAGCCCCAAAATCTGATAGCCTTTTGAAGTCCTCAACTCTGAATACGTGAGACTTTTGGGGATCATTTTAGATCTAAACCATAATATCCTATGTTCAGGCTTTGCTTCTACATCTTAGAAGGCACTGTCTGTGGTGGTACTTAAAGGAAATCCCTGCTCCCAGAACCCATCCTTTCTGAAGTCTTCTTTGACCACTCCAGGCAGCTGTATACTTGCCCCACCTCACATCCCTATAACCTTGCACACTCTTTATCTGCAGCACTGACTTCACAGCTTTATAACCATGTGATTGCTTTCCTGTCTGATAAACAGGAAGAGCTTCTCCAGATATCCACCAGGGAACACTGCCCTAAACATAATCAGCACAGTACAAAGTGGGTGAAGTACTTCTGCTAGATGCATCTAATCGGATGAGAGGGTACCAAGTACACAGCGATTGCTCTTCCATCCCTGAAGATTTCTGCATCTATTTAGAGGGGAGGGAAATTCATTCACGCATTGTTATTAAATGTCATCTACCTGCTTCCTTATCGATTATCTTTTTCTCTAACCAAATTACTTCAAAACTAATTGGACTTTTAAAACAATCAGGCAGAACCTTCAAAGTTTAAACAATCTATAGCCATCATTGGTTACCTTTTTGTGATTCTGGCTGGTGTTAGTGGAGATAGCTTTTGTCTGCTCCATCTGGTATCAGCTAGAGTAGCCTAGTCAGATCTGAAGTATACCAAATTACTTCATGTTCACATCTGTCTGATGGAAGCTCAGATGACCACAGAGGTCTGAAGGTGGCGGGGTCTCTCTTCCCTTATGCTCCAGCTCTGTCTCAGCATCAGATCTCCCCAAAAGAGTGTCCTGCATGTGGCGTCTCAGCGTTCCAACAAGTCAGAGGTACAGCTACACAGCCTCTTATGACTGAATACTCACTTCTGCCGCATTCTCTTGTTTAAAACACATCAAAAGCCAGTCCAGGCATGAAGAAATAGGTACCCATCATTTGAAAATGTGTGTTACAGCTTGCGTCTAGCTGTCCCTGCAGAGCCTCATGCGATCATGGGGGGCAGGCTTTTCAAAGGCAAAGGGGTGATGCAGGGACCATCCAATTAAGGCAAAGGCCTCCAAGCAGTGCTTTCTTCACTAGAAATACCTGGTATATGTTGAAAGTATTGGTCTTATTGGTTAATAAAACCCAGTTCATTCTCTTAAGGACCTCAAGCCAAGGAGACAGGAAATGTATTAGGTAAAAATTCCTAAATGCTAAATTAGATGCCACAGCCATCTGTTGGTTGACAACTTTTCTAGCCTTGGCAGTCAAGGTATTGTAAACCACAACACTCCTGAAAGAGTACTGTGATCCTCTCTGCTCATTAACGGGCCATAGAGGTAGGAAGCACAGACAACATTTTGCCTTCCCAGGATTCTTGCACATTCCCAAGCACCGTTAAGACTCTCCTCCCTTCAAATTTCTCTTCCATAAGTTAGTCCTTTCTGTCTCTTGAAAAGTTTCCATTCACTTTCTCAGGTACAAGGTAAAAACACCTCAGAGAGATTTGGACACAGTGTCTTGTGTTCAACTACAGTGATGTCTGGTCATCTTGACTCCTTGGAATTTCCTATATTCTATTCAGATTGAAAATAATATATTGAACATTCTGTCACAAAGGCTTTTACACTGTTGTGTTTCCCAAAAGCTGACAGTTTTTAAACTTTTGAGAATTTATCCAAAGCCATGTATCTCTTGTCTAGAAAATGTGTGTGGTATGACTTGTGCCTAGATGTCCCCTGAAAAGCCTCATGCATTCATTCAGAGGTGACTGAATCTAAAGTTTGTGATTGATTTATGGTCCAATGCTGGACAAAAAGAGCCTTCTCTTTTTTCTGTCCTTATTGCTGTTTTCCACCTCCAAGAACTGTTGAACCTCAGCCATTCCACTCTGCCTTCGGGGCCAGCAGTTTATGGACTGAAACCTCTACAAACTGTGAGCTAAATAAACCTTTTCTCCTTTAACTTTGGAGGTCAGCTGTTTTGTCTCTGTGATGAGAGAAAAGTAGCTAACACAGTATATAAGCATCCACACAGATTTCCCTTACAATAACAGACCTTCAAACCTCAGGTAAGGAACTTCTTTTTTTGGTTTGTTTGTTTGTCTTTTGGTTTTTTATTTGCTTTTGTTTTGCTTTTTGCTTTTTTCATTTTTTTAAAGAACTTCTGTACTGATCTTGGGGTTTGGCTGGGGCAGAGGCTAATTTCATTTTTCTTTGTCTCTGCTTCTCTGTTGCTTGGCATGAAGATTTACACATGGGTGAATAAATCAATGACTCAGTGAGTATACAAGCAATCAGTGGGTATTTGAGGACAGCGCCAACATCACTTTCCCCTGGAGCAGAATAAAGCTCTCCTTTCTGCCACATAGAGTGTCATCTCAATGATTAAATAAGAAGAAGAGGATTCCAGAAGTATTCACAATCAAATCCTTCAAGCCTGCCCTGAGATCCAGGGAGTCTGAGCATTTAGGAAAGGCTTTATCCTAATGGTAAATCCCCAATCTTTGTCTCAGGCCGGATCAAGGCCTAAGCCTATGAGAAGGATGGGAGCTTAGCTGTTGGTCATGTGACCCACCTCCACGGCCGCCATGCTTCCCTTCTGACAGAGGCTGTCCTTCAGGCCTGGCACAGAGAGAAACGTAAGAGTTGCCGGAAGAAAGGCCAGACTGCCAGTCACTTTCAAAATCTTTCCTGAAACAGGGGTAAGAAGGAGAAGCTCTGAGTTTTCATGTAAATGTATGCACAAAAACTTCAAAGGCACCAGGCTAAAGTCTGAAAAGTGGCCCTAGTATGGCCAGTGCTGGTAACTAAATTTAACAGTCTGTTTTCTCTTCTCCTCCCTTCACTGCCTGCTCTTCAAGTAACACAGAAGGCTTTGTGGATCTGATTTCATTAATCTTTAGGAAATCCAAGAGAAAGACAGACTTGAGGCAGGAGGCTGCACCCCTTGCTCCTGGGGATACTATGTCGACGGAACCAACTCACAGGGTGTTCATCTCCCAAATATGAGAGCTATGCCAGCATTGTTCCAGCTGCCTGCCAGCAGCAGAGAGACTCAGGGGAAAAGGGTGCAAGTTAATCTGTGTCTTAGTAGTGGGCCCCCCCAATCTACCCATGTTCTGCATCATTACCCTAGACCCAAGGATCCCCAAATAATCTATAATCTAATAAAAGTCTCTATAAATCTATATCTAATAAACATATAAAATACTGTACAGTGAATGAATGCCTGTCACAATAATCTATAACTTATATTTATGTAACTAACATAATAAGTCATGTCTATTGAAAGCCAAATTATCCTATGTACTATATGTTAAAAACTTCACTATTTAATGATAGTTTAAGAGTAGGTGCCTGACCCCCATTACAACAGATTAAGTTTTTCTAGGCTCTGTATAAGAAGATGCTCTGGAGCCATATGGCCAAGAGCAAAGAGAGGCTGAGGAGAGCTCAAGAGACCTGCCTAGCACTGTCTCCATCCCCAGCATCTGTGCCTACTTCATTTGAAGAAAGGATTCAAAGATGGCTTTTTTACAGCACAAGAAACCACTGCTTTTCACTGCCTACAGAAGGCCAAATTCACCTAGCGTGAAAAAATTCTTAAACTTCAGTAGTATTGAGAAGGAAAATTGCCAATGATTCCTATATCACCAGCAGGGAGGTTTAGTAGCCCTAGATCAGATTTTATGATCCCAGTTAAAGAGATCTTTTGATTCAGAAATGGAAGAAGAAAGACCAGACCAAATATTACAAACTCACACACACTCCTGATCAGGAGATGCCTTATTGGGAGGGAGTGGAAGAGACTTCAGCTGAACTGGGGCTTTGGCTGAAGGGAGTGAGCAATTGGCAGAGAGGATGACTGTGCTGCTCACAGAACAGAATCAGGATTTAATTTACCTGTGGAATAAATCTGCTAATTGTCATTGGCCAGGCATGGTTCCAAGAGATGTTTCTTCTCAGGACAGACCTCAACTACTGAGTGGTTAAAGTCAACTCTCAGCTGTTAAATTTTTGGAAGTCCTGCACCAACATCCTGACCTTGTACTCAGAGGTCAAACAGATAGCCAGCTTTATCGAGGAATTACTGAGTTACTCTTCTACCTGGCATCATGTTGCATAAGCATCCTGGCCTTAGGGCTGGAGCAGTTTTAATGTTTGAGCTACTGAAAAAGAGCATGAGCTGGAGAGAGAAAACACAGACCACTCCAAACAGCAGTAGACCATGCTAACTCTAAGTCATAGTCTTGCTTAAAACATTTCTCATTTGAAACCATGTGTACATGCATAGCTTAGGAACCTCTGACTAAAGGATTGACTGCACAGAGAATGGACATAAATGAAGACAAATCCCAAGCCTTTTACCCCATTTTTGTCACCCATCATGCATCTTTTTAAGGTGCAACTGAAGAACAGTTAGGGTTCTCAGCAAAAGCAATCTTCAAGTTCCTGGAACATAACTGGGTACCTGTTACTGTAACCCCTACATTAGAGGTGTTACCTGCAGCAGAGCAAGTGGAAAACTAAGAATGTATTTCCTGAAACTAGCAGGAAGTTGACCTAGAGCAAATGAAGTTAGAGGGCTTATTATTATCTTGGTAACAATTTCTCATTGTACATAAACATTCTGCCTTGGTGGTTTTTTATCACAGCCTCATGATGGATTTGTTGAAATGTGCTGTGCCAAAAAGAATAATAGTAACTGGACCCTGGAGTTTATTTTGTCATCACAGCTTTCTGTACCACCATAGTGGTCCATAACCATCTGAGCTTCCATTTCAGTATTACCATCAGTTTCAAAGTTTGTGGCCTCCAGAAGTATAAGATCTCCTTTCTTAATTGTCCAGCCTGTGGCAAGTAGCTTTTATTGTTCTTTTAAATTTAATCTCACAGCACAAAGGACCCAGAAAAAGTTTAATATCGTTAAGTTTCAGGTTCCACAGATGATACTTACTTAATAACTTCAAAGGGTATGGAAGAAAACTGTTGGCACTACTTTGCACTGGAGGTTCATGCTTTTCAAAATTTATATTAAGAAATGAGACTGATTTTGTTCTCACTATTTATCATATTTAACACAGAGGTATGATCTTAGTATACTCTTAAAGTTTATGGAAGGAACAAATAGACTCTAACATTACATACAAATGATTTAAACATGGTGCAGTGTTTCAGAATGTTTACCTTATGATTTAGTGATAGAGCACTGATATTTAAGAACTAGTTATGTGATAGGTAGGCAAAATGTCAACATAATGGCAGAGGGTGCCAATTAAGTAATATATCATGGAAGCATGTTGAAATAGTCTAAATCCATATGCAGTGGGACCATTCTGTTATTTAGACATCCATTTTTATTGCTAAGTTTATGTCAATAAAATGACATAAATTCATTTTCACTAGGCATAATGAGTTCATCCAACTCGACAGATAATGTGAAACATCTGTCATGATGACCTTCCAACATGCTCACTTCAGTGATGTCATAGGGCTTGATTGTTTGTGCCTCCCTAAGGGCACCAGCGGTCAAGGTCATCACATGATGGCTATTGAGACCCATCGCTCACTTGTTATTGGAGACTGAGTCATGTCATTAAAGCTATGTCACTCAATGTATTTTCTAAATGACTCTAGTCCTTTGGAAAGTTAAGAGAAAAAAAGGAAAGAGGGAGGGAGACAAGAGTAAAGAGTAATTCCCATTATTCTTTATGTTTGACAAGCATAGGATTAAACAGCTGTTTCTAGGTTTCTCAGGGCTTTTAACAAAATAACTGTGCATTGTGGCATTCCCAGTGGGGGACCTGATGTTGAGTGCTTAGTGCTCTACTTGCACTCAGGGCCTAACTAGATAACATAGTTCTACTTCACATTCCCTCTCACTGAGTATAACTCAATGTTCATTGCCCTCCCCCCACCGAACCCTCAATTCCTGACCTCGTGCGTTCGGGTTACCATAACAAAATATGCTCAACTGGATGACTTGTTAACAATAGAGATTTATTTCTTACAGTTCTGGAGACTGGGAAGTTCAAGATCAATGTACCATTAGACTTGATGTCTGGGCAGGGCACATTTTCTGGTTCATAGATACCATCTCTGTGTTGTGTCTTCATATGTCAAAATGTGTAAGGGTACACTCTGATATCTCTTTTAGAAGGTCACTAATCCCATTCATGGGAGCTTTGCCTTACTCCATGCATTCCACAAAGCCCCACTTCCTAATGCCATCACACTGCAGATTGCATTCCAACCCATGAAGATTAAGGAGAAACAAACAGTCTCTATCACAGCAGAAACTTAGGCATTGTAAGAAGAATGTTATACTGTGTAGGTTTATGGCCAGTGTTTGACTTCCTCAGTGACCTCCAAAGCATGCTGTGGCCCTTGAGGACCCTGTAAGAATTTGGGGCCATTGTTTAGTCCCCAGGGACTGCTCCCTTACAGGAGAAGAACTAGAGAGACACTTCTTAAGTCCAAGTTTAGGAAGGGCTAAGGTCAAACCAGTGTCTCAGTCAGATGTCAGATATGAAGTTCGAGGAACAGACACAATAAATAAGTAAATAGTCTCAAATTCATACATCCACTGGAGATGAGCAGGATGTGAACAAAAGACTGAAGCAAAAGAAATTTGTCTAAAGCATTGCTAAGGATGACATGGAGAACATGGTAAGTGCAGATGGCCATTTGGATTAAACCCTTCAAGGTGTGCACTTCAGAAAGGACCCAAGCAGACACTAACTAAACTGATCTATGTACCCAGAATCCCAGGCTTCCAAGCTTCTGTTGTCTGGTGTTCCTTTTATTATTCATGAAGATCCTCTGCTTGGACAAACTTTATTAATCGGGGTCCTGAAAAGTTCATCCTAGGGCTATCTGTGAACTTCTTTGTAGAATTAACTGACCCACTGGGTCAGTCTCCCAACAACTCCTCCACTCTCCTGATTAATCATGAATTTCAGCATCTACATCCACAGATGCTGCCTGATCAAGAATGTCTCCTATCTTTACCAAGAATGTTGGTAGCTTGGCTTAACCAGAATCCGCCTTGCTACTGTTTCCTCTCAGGTATTTTCTGTCCATGGTCCCCACCCTGCTCCTTGACTACACATCTCAAAAGCCAGTGCTGTCTGCCAATGCCCTGTCTCCTGCTGCAAAATCTTATTGCCCTGTCACTGTCCCCATCACAGTGACCCTAAATAAAGTCTTCCTTGATAAACTTTAATAACTGTCATTGAATGATTTTTTTCCTTTAATACTATGATAACCTAAAATCCAAGTCGGCAGACCCCCTGAACCCTGATCACAACAATGTCTGCCTCAGTTTCCAGTTTGATACCAGTTAGTTCCACAGAGAGATTGGAAGCTGACAACCTGATGCTTTCTTTTCAGAATCTTTCTTTAGAATGATTTTATCTGTATGCCAAGCTGCCAAAAAAGGTCTTGTGTTAAAACAGAAAGACCATGCACAGCACTAATGCTATCACCCCTGACTCCTGTTTCTACACTGCCTGGAGACTCCTGATGGAAGGAAGAAGAGAAAAGACCTACTCAGAAAACCAAAGATCACAAACTGCAGGCCAGCTGCTTCCTGCTCATCTCACTTTCCATTTTTACTCCTTGACTCTGGCTTTTGAGCCTGGACAGACTCTTCTGGGCTACTCAACCCATTGTTTTGAAACTATTTTACATAGCAAAATAGTTTATATATGTAAGCACTGTATATGTCATTGTAGGTCATCTATATATATCACTGCATCATTATGTATAACTGATGGAACTATAAAGCAATGATACAATGCAAATTATTATTTATATAACAATAATAATAATGAAAAACCACTGTACAGTTTAATAAATAGAACATTATTGCAGCCACAAAAGCCTCATGTGCATCTAATGGATTATTTCACCTCTTAAACTCTCTTTGTAAGAAACAACTCTCCTAAATTTTATGTTACTCATTCCCTTTCCTGTTCTTTATGACTTTTCTCATAATTAACCTAAAACAATATAATGCTTTGTTTTACCTATCCTCAAATTGTGGGTAAAAGAAATCATTATGTATGTGACAGTTAACCTTGATTGTCATCTTGACTGTCTTGGAAGACACTTAGGAATTATTAAAGCATGTTTCTGGGTGTGTCAGTGGGTCATGGATGTGTGACCAAGAGTACTTTATACAGAGCCTCATCTGTTCCTCTCTATCATTGTTCTCCTGTCCTGCACTTCCTGACCAGCACGAAGTGAGCAGTTTTGCTCCACTAAACCTTTCCACAACAGTGTTTCTGCCTCCAAATCAAACAACCATGGACTGAAACTTCTGAAATTATAAGCCAAATTAAACCTCTCTGCCTTTAAGTAGCAGATATCAAGTATTTTATCCCAATAACAGCGAAGTTGGCTGATATATATTCTTTTGTAGCTTGTTCCTTTCACTCAACTTTGAAAATCATACTGATAAATACAACTTCCCTTCCTTGAATTTCAACACTATATGATATTCCACTGTGTGAAAGCATTGTATATTGTCTCACTTCTATTGTAGGTGGACACTTTTTGCATTTTGCTATTATGAAAAATGCATGGGCACCCCAGGGAAAGAAACAGCCAGCATCTCCGGAGATCCACGCCATGTTGGAACTTAGGGCACTGGGAAAAAAACAACCTGCTTGCCTCCCTGGTAAGCAGCCATAGCTTGAGCAAGCGTTGGGTGCCTCAGGGAAAGAACCAGCCAGCATCTCCCAAGATACATGCCATGTTGGAACTTAGGGCACTGGAAAACAAAGCAACCCGCTCACTTTCCTGGTAAGCAGCCGTGAGCCTACTGGCTCGTGGGCTAAGAATCGAACATCCCATCCTCCTCCCCCCACCCCCGCCATTAGCAAATGGGAGCCAGAGATCAGAGCATCTCTTGGGAGGTTGACCATATGCAAGATAGCAAATATGGGGGATTTCCTTCTATCATCTCTTGGAAGGCAAATATTATCACTATTTTGCTTTGTTCTGGTTAATTGTATTGCTCTATTCAATATTCTGTTTTGATAAGTTCTATAATGTTCTGTATTTGGTGTGATTTTGCTATACCTGATTGAAAGGACAACTATTATGACGATAATGAGATATACTGTGGTACCTATTACTGTTATCCCAGTATCCTAATGTGAAGTTCTGTACCAATTTCACCGTATTGTCTCAATTGGCTTTGTTCTGTCTTATTCTGTTGTATTTTACGACCTTCAAAATAATAAAAAAAATTTTAAATACATGTAATGTAAATACTTATATATGAGCCATGTTATACACGCTGTAAGAATTTTTTAGGGTGATGTTCCTCAGTTTTCTGCAATAGTATCTGCTAAAGCTTTTTAAAAGGTAAATAGCTTTCATTTTTAAATGGGACTCTAAAATCTGTAACCAAATTTTAAATCAATGCAAATATTAATATTTGTGAAGTTGTTGATATGGTTAAACCTTGTAGTAATGCAAATTCAAATACAAGCCAATAGAAGCTGACACTTTCTTTCCCCACTTTCTGTCCTCCAGTGAGCGCCCATCCTCTGTGGTGATAAGTGCAGAGAGGGTAGCTGAGGCGATAATGGAGTTGCATGAGGAAACCATAAAACACCTGTTTCTGGGCTCAGAAGTTGGAAAGTCCAGAAAGCTGCAAAACATTGAAGCATACCCTTTGTAATTGACAGAGTATTGATACAGCAAATCACTTAACTCTTTGAATTTTCTCTAAATTTTGTGCAAAAAGTTACTTAGTAATCTAGCACTTTAAAAAATATTTTTCAATGATATATCAGCTAACAACTTGACTGGATCTTTTTTCCACTTGGGTAAAGGTAAAGAATTAGAAACTATTTGATTCACACAAACTTTTTCAATCATTTGAGCTAATCATTTTTTCCATTTGGGGGAAATATAAGGAAGAGATTTTATCTTACGTCAACTCCAGAAAGCTCTACCAAATAACATTTCATTATATTGTAGTTTTCTACTTAGAGGCATCTTGGTTTTCCTAACTGGGAGCTAGAAAAAGAAAATACTGTGTATTTCCTTATCATCAAATTTGCTGACAAAATGTTGATAGTATTTTTAAAAGTTTTTCATATGAAAATAGGAAATGAGTATCTAGCTTATTCCATCTGTGAATAATACCCACAAATGTAACTGGAGAGGCAAAACTGGTCTTTAATCAATAAGCCAAGCCTATCAATCCAACTGTGTCTGTCCGTTTTGCTTATTTTGTGCCAAGGACCAAACCTAGGGCCTCTCACATCTGAGAAAACACTCCACAATTGACCTACTTCTTTAGCCTTAAAAGTACTTCCTATAAAAAGAGCATCTGCCTTAATTTTTCAAATCAAATAAATGTATTGTGAAGTCATAACAAAACTTCATTTTTATTTATAACTCCAAGATCTATAATAGATAGATAAGTGGACAGATGAGTGGGTAGGTGAGTGAACAGATGGATGAATGGATGAATGTTGAAACAGATATAACTTTGCCCTGAATATGTTATCTGGATGAAATAAGGCATGTCACCTTTGATAGTCACACTAGAATATATTTTGTGTAATAGGAATTTCAAGAGAAAAATTGTTAAATGAAAAATGTTATCATTGGTGCTAGATTTAGAATACTGTAATGGGAACCAGAATACCATATTTCTAAAAAAAATGCTTTGCTCTTAACAGAAAAATTTGTAAGATTAGGAGAATAAAAGGTGCTCTATGCCTTGGTTATAGTACCTTAATTTTAAAATGTTTCAGGTCAACTGAAATAATATTTGCATTGCCTGGTTTGTTTGTTTGTTTGTTTGTTTGTGGCTGAAAAACTTTTCCTTCCAGAACAGTGTACCAGAGTAGGTGGGAAAGATTTCTTTTTGTCTTGTTACAGGTTAAGAATGATCAAGAATGAGGAGGTGGGAACAGAGAACTGGCAAGAAGCTTTTATACAAAACACGTTGCCAGATTTAGAAGAGAGTGTATATGACCACTAAGATCTAAAAGTTCATTCACTTAAACCTACTTGCACCTGCAGTCCTCCCCATAAAATCTCCACGAAGTCCAAGGAGACACACACACTGCACTCTGAAGACCAACAGCAAATGTTATATACTCAGGAGGGGAACTGAGGGTCATAGGAAGTTTGTGTCTTCAAATTCATTTGGTAATGGCAACTGTTTTCCAAAGAGATTGTGCACCCCACAGTGTGGAAAGTTCCGATGCCTGTACCTTCCCAGCAAGTGAGATGGATCATTAAGACTTCTTGCTGTAAATCTAATTATTGTCAAACATTTTCTCCTACTACCATTTCTTTCATCACTAATGATGCTAAGCATCTTTTCTCTTGATTTTTTTTTTGGTGGGGGGATATCTGTTATTTATTTTATTAAGTTTATTGATTCAGTTTATATACACATAATGATTGCATTCATCATAGAAAACCTGTACATTTTCTCTTGTTTACTGGCCATATTTCCCCTTCTGTGAAATGTCTCTTCATATCTTAGTACATTTTTCATGGAGATCATTAAGTTTTTCTCTTTTTGACTCTCAGACTATTTAAGCTTTCTGTGCATAACAGTGTCTTGTAAATTATATATACTTAAAATATTTTCTCATAAAATAAAATAATCTTCTTCCAGTTTGTGGTTTCTCTGTTCGCTGTGTTTATAATGTATTTTTATGAACAAGAATTCTCAATTTTAAAGTATCTGAATTTATCAATATTTTCTTTCAAGAATTATGCTTTTTGTATGTCAGAAATTCTTCTTCCCCCAATATCATAAAGGTATATCCCATCTTCTCTTTTAAAAGCTTTGAAGTTTTACCACTCACATCAAGTACACCATTCATCTAGAATTGATTTTTGCATCTGAGATAAATGATTCACTTTCATTTCTTATCATCTGGAAAAACACATGTCCTCATACCATTTAAAGAATCTCCATCCTTTCTTCACTATTCTAAGGGCCAGCTCAGTCGCCTACCAGGTTTGGTTCTATTGACCTGCCCAACTACCCAGGTACCAAAGTTGCAAAATCTAGATTATTCTAGATTTATTACAGCAAATCTTGATACCCAGAAGGGCAAGTCCGTGTCCCCCCTGGATGGGTATTTTATTAAGGTCTCTTGACTGATTCTGGTTCTTTGCCTTGGTGGCAATAACTTTACTTCTCATTTCTACTTCAGAAAGAGAGCCTGCCATGGGAAGCGCAGTCAGGGGGCATCTCCAGCTGAAGATGCCTCCAAAGTCACTCCTGCTTCAATCCTGAGACCGTGCGTGCCAACAAACCAATGTTGCCTGAAGAAGAGCTCAATAAATGTGGTAATCATTTCACAAATCTCACCACTGGACCAGGGAGAACTTCTCCCAGCTGTGCCGTAGACGACGGTTTTTCAGCGAGTTTTCCTCTCTAGCCCTTTTCCTTTCACATGGATCATGTCAATGTGGCAGTCTGAAGGCTCTTTCTGTCCACTCCTGCTCCTTACACCTTTTATCTTTCACAGCCATTGTACCCAGTAAAACCTCTTTTAACTCAAACTTCACCATGGCATCTGCTTTCAATATAGCACAACCATGCACATTTACTACAAAATTACCTAACTTTCTGATCATGCTCCCAAGAAAATGTGTTAAAATTCTAAAACTGGAATTACGTTGATCTACTGGACGGTTTGGAAAGAAATTAATAGGTTTACGGTGTGAATACTTTCTAAACATAAGCATGCTGTATCCATTTAGGTTTCTAAAGGTCTTACAATAAAGTTTTTAATCCGTAACAAAAAGTGTGAGGAGAGGACATTTTACATGTATGGAGAGGGACTACATTATCAAAATGTAATCCTCTGGGGCTGAGCACTTCAAGTGCTTCCTTGGTAAGTGCAAAGTTGTGAGTTTGATGCCTGGTACCAAAAAAAAAAAAAAAGTAGTCCTCTGTACTTCATATTTTGCATTGGGATTTTAAGTACTTGGAAATCTTTTTTTTCAGCTGATATAAGGTTTTTATCATTTGTATGATAAAATAGTGCTGATGCAAAAAATTGTCTTAACTTTTAGATCTTAGGTACACAATCAATCTTACTAAATCTTTTAACTTACTTTAAATTTTATTTAGGTTTTCTTAATAGGCAATATTTATCATGAATTATAGCAAATACACATTTCTTTCAGGTCTTTGACACTCAGAGGGATTGTTATCTGATTCTGTGAACAGTGGCTCCAGCAGAAATTTAAATAGAAGGGGTTTGGTGACATCCTGGTCCTGTTCTGAAACATAAAGAAAATTCTTTCAAATATTTTATCTTTGCCAATATTGCTTGCTGTAGGTTTTTAATGGATTCTTTAGTTTGTTTCTCATGCTCACTTGCAATATGTTTAAGTAATGATGGATGATATGCTAGACTCCATTGTACCCTAGCTGGTATCATCAGCCCTACCTCTTTACTCCACACATTTTATACCAGTCTTCTGCAGTGTAACTGTGAAGGTCTTATATCTGATGCACTATGGTATTATTAATGAAGCTGTAAGGATGGGACTTTCAAGTTGCATCACTTCCTTCCTGATTAGCAATGAGAACCCCATCTCTGGCATTGGCAGTTACAGGTTGTTTCTGGCACACTCAAGCACCATAATCACTTAGGTTTTTACTTTTAAGGAATTAAGGTTAGACACAGCTGGAGGCAAACATATTTGTTGGCTTGGTATCTTTGGCACCTGAGAGATGTAGAGGAAATAATAATTCTGAGAACTGTACAACTGGATGTCTGTTTCCAAGCAGCAATGATTTATTAGAAATGACAAATGATGGCCGAGGACGTATTAATTCAAAATTTAAAGCAACACGTGAAAGCCATAAGGCATTCTTGGCAGTTCTTTGTCTACTCTAACCAGAAGGCAGGTCAAGTACTGGACGTAATTTAAAGAATCACAGCATCTCAGAGAAGCTTGGATTACAACCTAGGAGAGTAGGAGAGTTAGGATTCTGATAAATAAGATTTGGGATACAGATAATGAGCTATGTGTCTTTAAAACAGTGACCTCCAGACTCCTCTGAGCTTCCTGGGCCTCTTTGTTTGGAGGAGAGAAAGATTCCTGAATACTAAGTGAACACCTAAAATGGAGTAGGTGCTTTATAATACAATACTTGTACTCACCGAAATATTTTCTTCCTGTCCTGCTGGTCAGCATCCCCCAAATTAGAGCCAAATCATAGCAGAAATAATGAGGGAAGTATCAATCCTGCTGAACAGGAAAAGAATTATATGCTGTAGAGCCTCATGATCATGCTATCATGCTAACAGGTACTTCCAGGAATCAGAGAAAGTGACCAGACGTGATCCTGAGCATACATGGGAGACTATAAACCTAGATAATACAGCACTTAAAAACATGCAATTCTTTGTTCTCTGTAATATGATATTTAACACCTGACCAAGACCCCAAGTGATAGTGCATCGTTTGGGGTGGTGCTTGGGAGCTTGGGAAAAGTAAGCCAAATTGTTCAAAGAGGGATGTGAGAGCAAACTTTGAAAGTTATGAAGGAAAGAGAATTGGGAGCACACTTCAGAGAATTGGGAGTACTAGAGTATGTCCACTATGGAAAACCAGAAAATACATCAAGATAGTGTCTTACTGGGATTATTCAGAACACAATGTTCTTGCCAAAGTGATAAAAATGCTCTTGTGAGACAGTCACAACCAGTTCCAAAACTGAGGGGTAATTGTCCTTAGAGGGGTGAGTCATTAGAGGTGTTTCCAAAAAAGCTCCCTAATAGCAGTGAAGGTGAAAGGAAGCTGGAAAGGACAGATCAGGGCAGCAGTCAGCAGTCAGAAAATCAGCAAGAGCAGTTATCATAATGGAAATCAAGACTGGGATGGCAGCCAGAAGAACCTGGACCTTTCAGACCTGGAAAGTGGCTCATAGAACTTGATGCTCTTAGGGGCAAAATAGATAGACCACGAAAGAGTGTATGCTTAAAATACACAATCAAAACATTTCAAAGAATATCTATTCCTAACTTTTGTTCCTCCAGTGGAAAATCTTGATTGCCCAGTTTACAGATCTGAGTTCTTGGGTCCAGAGCACATCAACTGAAAGGAAAACCAGATTTCCACACAAATTAGAGAGAACCCTACAATGCCACAAGTGTACACTGGTTGCTCAGTTCTTTCCCTAAAACAAGCAAATAATCTGAACAACAACAAACAAGGAGTAAGACTCCAATAATTGTACACTATGAAAAGAGGAATAATCCAACAATTGAGAGACTGTGGGCTGCAGTGTTTGAGCAGACTCAGCCAAGGACCCAAGGTGCTATTATTGCCTCTGTTACAGTGTGACCGCTGGGGTCAAGTAATAAGTAGCGCCCTGGCCCACACCCAAATTTGAGTGGATTCCTTAGGTCCACAGACTCACCGATTGTTGTTTTCCTAACTCTTAGATAGATGATTGACACTGTCATACTTATCAGCTAGCGAAATTTTAAGAGTAAGAGCTGGCTGTGGTACTCAGAGTAAGAGTAATGAGAGAGGCTGTGGAAAGCTTCTGAAACTGCCCCCTTCCTTAAAGATAGTAAATAAAAAGCAAGATATCATCCCACAATGTATAGCAGATTCTACAGCAACTCTCAAGCACTTAAGGAAGGCAGGAGTAACAGGTGTTATCCTGCCACTTTTAATTCAAGAGGCTAAAAACTGATGGGTCACGATAGACGTCAGTGGAGAATCGTGAACATAACTAAAGGCACATTTTCTTTATGAGAGATTAGCACAGCCTGCTATACAGTGTGGCTAGTGATCTAAAGGATGTCTTCTTTTACAGCTGTGAGAGGACAGTCAGAAACAGCTTCCATTCTCATGGGCATTCACAGTGTAGCTCTATGTTCCAGTCTCTGTTAAAATATAAGGGGTGATGGACAGTGTGGCAAGTGTTTAAATACGAAAATTTCCTACAGTAAAAGACACACTGCTGTTAGTCACCCTCAGAATAATACTTGTGACTTCCTATACACTTGTCCCATCATTCTTGCCATTTTCTGAAGCAGTTCTGGAAGTCCTCTTTCATGTGTGTCTGTGAGACCCTCACTTTGATCATGAGATGTGATCAAAAATTGGGTGAATGCTGCTCCCTAGACCCATCCAGGAAAAAATGCAGACTTCTTAAAAATTATATTGTGCCATCACTCACCACATGCCCCATATCTGGCACCAAGTGACTTCTGGCTCTTTCCCAAAGTCAAAATGAAGGGTGAAATATTTTGAATTGATTCAGGATATCAAGGCAACCACAATAGGCAACTAAATACACTGGTAAAAGAGGACTTCCAGGACTCCTTCAGAAAGTGGCAAGAATAATGGCACAAGTTGTTTGGAGCAAAGGGGTGTATTGTAAGGGAAATTTAAAGCAATGCTTTTTAATATAATAAAAATTTTAAAATTTAAATACACACCATAGTTTTATCATACCTCATATAGTCTAAAATGACAATGACTGTATAGGCATCCTAAAAATGGTAGTAGGTCCTTACCTGTAGAATCTATACTGACCCAACTGAGTGATGAAACAAGCTTTTTTAAAGATACAGCTGTGAATCCTGAACTTAGGGTCTACCATCTTTGATGTGATACATCCAGTGGACCCATGAGTTAGGACCAGCCTCACATACAAACAACTTGAATCACAACCAGAATTTTAGGTTTATCTTACAACTAAAAGTCTTGAATTATGATCCAAATGCTCATCACTTGTGTGGCTGTAAACAAACTTGCCATGCCAGAAAAGCACAAACCTGCTTAAGGCAGTCTGAGCCCAGATGTGTGCATTCATGGAGTATGAAATCACTACGATTACTGCTATGAAAACGGCCCCTCAAAGAGCTAGAAAAGAAGCTAAGGAAAGAAAGGAAAGGAACGAAAGCAATCACAATTGAAAAAGAAGAAGGAAGTTGTGCAGATGTATGCAAGTGCCATTTGTGTGACCCATCTCTTTAATATGTACACCATGTCAAAATCCGTCATCTCAACCATCTTACCAAGAAAAGATTTGTATCACGAAACTATGTTGATAAAGGTGTCACTCAGATTAGTAAATCATGATCAACAATGTTAGACAAGGTAGAAAAGCTACTATGAGTGCAGATAAATGAAAGGCAGGTGGCAGATTACAGCCTGAGACTATGGGTCCCAAAAAAACGAGGGCTATAAATGCAGACCTTATAAAGTATCATCTATCAATGAGTGGTAATGGTGAAATATCGCATGCCAGCAAGGGGTGCTTTCACAATTTTAAAGTGAGAACTTGGGTTCACAGTATAACTGGGCATGGTGAAGCACCATGCCCAATATCGATGCTGACAAAAGGGCTACTGAAAATTACATAACAACTTTGAAACAATGACACAGAGAAATGGCTCATGCTCTCATCAAGCTTTCAACTATGATGGAACTGGCCTTTTCTGGAAGTTCTGTGACGCACTGGCCTTTACGCTAGACCCCTGGAGTGTTAAGAAAACACAAAATTCATGAAGAACATGACAGGAGGAAAAAAAAAAACACTGCGGCCCTTCCAGGGGGAGAACCATTGGCAGCTCCTGAGATCCACGCCATGTTGGAACTTAGGACACTGGCAAGCCAAGCAAGCACCTCCCCTCCCTGGTAAGTGGTGATGGTCTGGCAAACTACGGCCCTTCCAGGGGGAGAACGAGCAGCAGCTCCTGAGATCCATGCCATGTTGGAACTTAGGACACTGGCAAGCCAAGCAAGCACCTCCCCTCCCTGGTAAACGGTGGTGATCTGGCAAACTGCAGCCCTTCCAGGGGGAGAACCAGCAGCAGCTCCTGAGATCCACACTCTGTTGGAACTTAGGATGCTGTGAAACCAAACAACCAGCCTGCCTCCTTGCTAAGCAATAGTGAACCTACTGATGCTGATGCACGCCCTAGAGCCAAATATCCCATTCCCCTATCCCCTTTCTTCCCCCCCCCCCGCCCATTAGCAAATGGGAACCAGAAATCTGAGTGTCTCCTGGGAGACTGACATAGCAAATAAGGGGGACTTCCTTCTACCATCTCTTTGAAGGCTTTATTACTGTTTGGGTCTTTTCTGATTAATGGTTCTGTTCTATTCAATATTCTGCTTTAATAAATTCTATAGTGTTCTATATTTCATCTCATTTTGATATACATGATTGAAAGAACAACTATTAAAAAGATAACAAAATATACTGTGATACCTATTACTGTTATCCCGGTAACCTGCTGCCAAGTTCTGTACCAATTTCACTGTACAATCTTAGTTGGCTTTATTCTGTCTTGTTCTGTTGTATACTTTCAAAATAAAATTTAAAAAAAGAATATGCCTGGAGTCATGTGGTGATCTAATGCAAAAGTCTGGGGAACAAGAGTACTTTTTCTCGAGTGGATCAGGAAGACTTTCTGCCCTATTGATAAGAAATATCTAAAGGACAAAGGTTTACCACTCAAGGCTCTCCTCATCATACACAATGCTCCTTCTCACCCACAAGATTAGGAAGAACAGGTTGATGAATTCCCATGGCTCTAGTTGAGTTTCTCCCACCTAATACAACTCCTCTACTGCAGCCTATGGACCAGCAAATTGCAGCTAACTTTAAGGAACTGTTCCAGAAATGCTTCCAGATGGTCTCAGATACAGAGTTTAACTCTTACAGAGTTCTGGAAGGAGCATTACATCATCTTTTCTTATGTGGGTTGAGAAATTCTGGGTCAGTGTCTCGCCAAGGACTCTGAGATTGCCAGGAAGGAACTACGGTCTAAAATTACACAGAAGAGGGACTTCGAAGGCTATTGAAAAAAACTTGAGCCTTCAATTGACTTTGCGGTTAATGATGCTGTCATGATAGCAGAGTCCATAGGCTTGCGGGTAGACAGTACTGATGCTGAGGAGCTGGTGGAGGAACACGCAGAGGAACTGCAGCAACTTCCAGCTGAGCAATGGAGAATGGCAGCTGAGGAGCTTTCTGAAGAGGAGGGGGAGTATCAACAATCAGTGAAGCAAAGTTCTTCCTCTGAAATAAAGGAAATCCTGAGTCGGGGGAAGGACAGAGCTACAAATATTTGAAGAAAAGACCCACCAGACAGAGGTAAAGCCAATCATTGTATTAATTTGTTTAATAAAAATTCCATGTCATACTATAGAACAGTATTAAAGAAAAGACAGAAATAAGCAACTTTAGGCTAGTTTTGAGTTCTGAAAATGTTGAGAGCTAGGGAGACAGAAGCAGGTCTTAGTGGGCTACAAACTCTCCTAAGGAAAGAAAGGACACCAGAGAGCCAGATTCCTAATGTTCTCATGAAAGGGGACTCTGCTTCCAAACAATAACCACCTTTCATTTCATCCTCACTTCCCGCAAGCCCAAGATGGGAAGTACAGGATGAAATTGTTTTTTCTGCCAACTCAGGCATATTTTATGACTTTTGGTGAATACACTAGGAAAATTATTGGTGTTTCTGGTAAATTATGCATATTATACAATCTTTTTATTAATAAAATATTTGTCAAAGGTGCTTTGAGAGGTTTGAATCCATTATGGGAATTTCCATTATTTATCATGGGAAAGATGATCTTGACTTACAACCAATTTGAGTGACAAATAGCCCTCATGAACCAATTGTGTTTGTAATTCAAGAGTCCACTATATATTTTTTTTAATTTTATTTAAGGAGAAAAAGAAAAAAAACAGAAAAAGGATACAAGTTATACAGAATTTCAGAAAGAATAAACAGTAGGAAATCACTATTTAATAGATTACATATTGTTATCTTAGAAATAGTTGTTCAAGTCAAAAAATTAAAGCATACAAAGTGGACTTTCAAACAGTGAGACTGCAAAGAGTTTTGTTCAATGATCCAACAAAACTCAGTAATATGGTTATCTATCTTATACACTTAAATATATATGCATTTATATCCTTTAGAGCACTTGCTTTTGTACAATGACAATTATACATTTTGGGTTTCATTACTCCCACAGTTCTTATTACTTTTTTTGAAGAGAGTAAATGAGTCCCCTATATTTAAACCAATGGTCATTATATAGTGATGAGCATCAAATAGGTAGCCTCATAGATGAGGGATGGCAATAGAATGAGCCACTTAATAAATATGATCTGGTGTCAATAAATATATGCTGATTCTTCCTACATTCCGGTCTCTATGCCAAGCGTTGGACATACAGAACAATGACAATCATTATCCTTATACTGAAGACATCATCAACTCTGTCAAGTAGGTATATTAGTAAATCTGCTCATTCGAGTACCATGCAATGAATGCAGATGTTGTGAACTGAACTATGTCTTCTCAAAAGTTCACAGATTGAAATTCTAAACCCCAGTGCAATTATATTTTGAAATAGAACCAGTTAATCCTGTTATGCCAATTTCATTGAATTAAGAAACACCTGCCAGACTAGTAAAACACACCCCTGGGCCTGGGTCTGTCTTGGTAGTTTATGAAGTAGTATATATCATCCCTCTCTTTTGCTCCTCTGGCGGCTTCTCCTGCTCCACTTTCCAGCCACCATGAACTATGACGCTTCGTTCCACCGTGAATTTCCACCATCATGTTTCAGCCAACCATAGACTGAAACTAGAGGCCAAATTAACCCCCCCTTTAATTTGTGGGTGTTGGATATTAGGCTTAACAACAGGAAAGTGACCAGTAATAAAGAGCCCTTACAGAAATGGAAATCTCTCTCTCTCTCTCTCTCTCTCTCTCCTTGCTTCCTCCATTCTTCCCTTTCATGTTCACAAAGACTTTTTGCAGACACAGTGCAAAAGTTGCCACCTTCAACCCAAGGAAAGAGGCTCCATCAGAAATGAAACCCTGCCAGCACCTTAATCTTGGACTTCTAGCTCTAGATCTGTGAGAAAATAAATTTATTTTTCCATCACTTGTTGGATGGCACTCGTTAGGTGGCTTGAGAAGACAAAGACCACTGTGATACAGACAGGACCTGGATCCTCCATTTCTTCTTTGCAGTGAGTGCTTCGGCATGTAACTCAGAACAGCTCATCAAACACAAATGCCATAGGCTTCAAAGGGTGGGCTATGAAGGCCAAGAACAGCAGCAGCAGAGAACTCATACTAGCAGCAGCTGTGACCGCAACATTCTCACCATGCCAGGGGAGCAATGACCACCATGCTCATCCAATCCCCAGGCGAAGTATCTATGGTGCAGACTAGCTTACTTCCTCTCAGCAGTGGTGTGGTGGTGTCTTCCTTACAAAGAGATTACACTGAGGTGGTATATTTTCAAGCTTGATGGTTAAAGAGAGATATGGGAGGGCCACAAGGGGCTGTTCATGTGTCTGGTCACAGAGAATCTCACCCCAGGACTATCCCCAAGCCCCTTCATTTTTTTCCCTTTTTCTTGGTTTGCCCTCTCTGGCCAGGGTCCTTGACATTCAAAACCTAAAAAAGCATGATATCACCAACAATAAATCTAAGTAAACAGGCATTGCTATAATGAATTCTATAGTTAACGGCAGGAACAAGGCAGTGACTGGGCTCCAACCGGGCCACTTTCTACCATGGTCACAATAGGGCTTTTGTTGGTTTCCAGACGTATAAATCACAAAGGATTCCTCAAGACAAAAATGGGAGGAGAAAGTTCCTTCACCATTGACATTCAACTCACATTCCAAAACCGGTTTTAAAGCTAAGCAGCTCTAATCTCTCTACCAAACAAGAGACAAGACCTGTGACAAGACCACAGGAAATAATTGGCAGTAGCTTAGATAGCAGCCCTAGTTAGAGGATTTGGGAAGGCTTTTAAGCAGACAAAATGGAAGAGTCTAAAACTTATTTACAGAATATGTACGAAACACCAGGCTGGAAGTAGCTGGGCCGCTATTCTTCTTTCTCTCCCTTGGGTGGATGCTCTAGAGGGCAGGACTGGGGACTGGGCAGCAGTGGATAGGAACGGAGATGCAGCACTCCTGTGCCTGAGCTTCAGGTCTAAATTTTATTAGCGTGAGTGTCAGGGACCCTGCTTGCAATTTGATTCACAGGAGTCGACTGTGTCTGATGTTTTGCTAACAATTTGAGTAAATATGCTGAAACCAATATGTTCAGCCAGGTGCTGTGCAAATTTAGCCCATCATGGAACCGGCCTGCACAAATCTGTGTCCCCAGATGGAAGCGCAGAGTTACAAATTAGTGCAATTCAAACAGAAGAGGTTTGACCAGGGGGACAGCTTGAAGAGATCAAAGGAAACGCAGAAGGGAAATTGGTTGCAGTTGCAAGCCAGTTCATTAAAAGGCAAAAGGTACTTAATTATTTTATTCCAGCTTTTCTCCCCTTCAAAGAATTGGATTAATATTCTTACTATCCCATTTTGACCCTAAACTTCCCAAACATACATGAAAGTTCTGTGCCACACGGATATGTTAGCTACTAAGGAATTTTCCTCTATCATTGCTAATCTGAAACAAGGCATGAAATCCCAAATCAGAAGTCTATTCTAAATAGTGTTTACACAGAAATGTCAGCAAGAAGATATATCTGTGCATGTGTCCTCAGTTCTCTGTATTCCCATCTATTTTTGTATTTATTATGTTTTAGAAACAATAAATTACAATCATAAGTAACCAACACAATCATTTTTCAGTTGTTACACCATCTTATCTCTCTCTATGCACATGCTAAATCAGAGTGATTTAGTTGTTTGCCACCCATGTTGGGGGTCTTGCCCAGGAAAATAGTGATACCTACTTTCTGAAAAAGAATTGGAATCAGGCAGTCAGTCCAGGGTGAGTTATTGACTGTATTCAGTGTGTAAAGGACGGAGAGAGACAAACATGCTGAGGCAGGGTGTTAGCAGCATTTATAGTGCCCCTAAAATTCACTTTGTCACCAAACAGATAGCACTAAATCCCCTAAGTGGGGATCTGGAAGGAACGGGAAGGGGTTCAAGAGTACAAAGCAGAGACCTTAATAAATGTGTAGAATGGACTCGGAGGCTCTGTGGCATTCAGGAGATAGGGTCCCCAGGAAAGGTCTATGCTGACAGAAGATTTATAGACACTGAACAGTATTGGGGGACATACTCTGAGTCTTCAGGGAAGCCGAAGAGGCTTATTTGCAAAATGCTCCAAGGAATCCTGTGGGAAGAACTTATGCTATAGAAGAAGCATCATGAAAAAGAGGAAGGAGGGAAGGGAGTGAGTCAGGCAGAAATGATACTCCATCCTGGAACAGAGCAGGACCGGGTCTGGGTTTTGCTCTGTGGGAGCGGCCTCTCTGGCAAGTGCTATTGATTGACAGGTACCATAAGCTGTGCTCTGAGGGTGCTGAGGATCCTGGGCACAACCTTCCACTCTAGAGGAGGAAATAACACAGAAATGAACAAAGCCCATGCGATGGAGCCCATCTGTAACCCCACGATTCTGGCAGGCTGAGACAGGAGGATCACAAGTACAGCCCAGACTGTAATCAGCAAATTAACAAGACCCTGTTTCAAAAAAATAACAATACAGTGTCTGGGGGAGTAGCTCAGTGTGAAGACCCTATGTTCAGTTACCTGTGTCAGAAAAAAATTAACAGACAAAATGTTGTTATGGTTTTTTACACAGAATTAAAATAAACCCATACAGTAGCGGGATATAAGGCCATTTTTGGACTAATTGGTCAAAGAAAGTCTCTCTGAAAAGGTGACCAATAAAGGTTAAAAAAAAATGACACATAACATTTGCATATGGTTTCAAATGCACAAGCCCTCTTTTCAGGTATTTAAAAATCTTTTAATTTTTGAAAATTTTCTATTATTATTATAATATCCATTCATAAATAAAAGATACAGGAAAACCCTGTTGCTTAACATCCCTTGCTAATAAATGTTGAATTTTACTCCAAAAAGAATGACTCTGAATCCCTCCCTCTTTGCTGACCAAAATTCTCACTTCGGGACATTTATTCAAATGAAAAAGATGAAAGTGTTGTAAGGAGGTGGTCCTGTGAGGCATCAGGGCAGGACAGTTCCAGCCAGAGGAAGCAGGAAGGAATGAAAAGAAGATGGGCAGAGAGGTAAGACGGGGCAGACACCCTCGAGATGAGCAGAGGCCGGAATACACAGAGCGATGGAAACCACTGCAAGGGGTTCATGTGCAAGTTTGCTTTTGCTTTTGCTTTTGCTAGTTTGGGAGCAAGTAACTGGTTCCTTCATTTTCAGTCTCCAAAAGAGAAGATTGAGCACCTCACTCATAATTGATTTAGGTCATACAGCTTGAAACTTTTAAGCTGATAACATTTTAATCAGATCTTTTTTTATAACAGTGCAGCAATGCTATAGACATTTAGGGATGTCAGGATAATATGAATGTAGTTTGCATATGACATAAACGTGAAGCTTTGAGAATAATCAATATACTACATACAGTAGGAAGAATAATTCCTCCTTCCCCAGAGATGTCCACATCTTAATTTGTTGGACCTCCTACATTAAATAATCATAGTGAATATATTTACATCTGACTATAATTATGATTATTATTTAAATTGTAGTGGATATATTATACACAGGGGGTAGGAATAACCCATCTTGATAATGAAATGTGAAGCCCTACCTCACACCATTCATAAATCCGTACTGACTTACGTGCACACACAGTTGTTAAAAGAATATTTATCAAGTCTTTTAGAAGATACCACAGAAAAGTATTTTTATGACATTGATGTTGCAGAGCATACTTTAAACAAAGATCTCCATCTTAGGCTGGGGATCCCAGACCAGAAAAAAGTAAAATTAGCAATGCAATAGTACAAGAAAGTGGAAAAAAATATCCCAAGGTAGGAAATAAAGAAGAGGAAAATCTGAGCAAATAAAACAATTAGCAAAATAGAATATTCAGGTCCACATATCTACTAGTTACATAAAATGTCAAACAATTAAGTATTCTAATTAAAAGTAAAGATTGCTAGATTGGGTTACAAGAAAAATCTACGCTATTTTCAGGAGCTATTTTTTAAATACTAGAATATAGAAAAATAAAAGGAAGATGAATGATATGCAGCCAACATGAAGTAATATAGATTTTAAGGCAAAGAATGTTACTAAATATTTTAAATATTAACAACTAATTATATATGCATTAATATTAATAATTAATATTAAATTTTTTAAATATTAATAAAATAATCTTCCAGAAAAGTATTTTAATCTAAATTTACATGCACAAAATAATATATCTTAACAATATATAAAGGAAAAAACTGACAAAATGTAAAGAGAAATGTATGAAACCATAACCATAGCCAAATATTTCAGCATATTTCTATCAATAATTGATGGAATATATGATAAAAATCACTAAGAATATGTAAGATTTGAATATGTATAACATTGACTTATGTGAAAGAACATATCCATAAACTGCAGAAAACATTCTTTATTGCATACTCATATATAAGCTGCAAAAAATGAACTATATATTGTGCCATAAAGTCTCAAAACATTCAAAATTATTTAGATCAAAATATATTCTCTGGCATTAATGAAAGTAAGCAAGAATAGACTGGCACACAAGAATAGATGAATTGGGAAATTTTAAATTTTTCTTTAAGTTTAGCTTTATAGTTTCAAATAATTCATGACTCAAAGGAAGAACAAAATGGAAATAAAAATAATTTAAACTGAATGATAGTCCAAATGACCATGAAAGGTGAGTATTTTTAACTGATTCGGGACATTGTAACAGCCACAACTCTGCAACTGAAGACACTGATGTAAAGAGAACTTCCAAAAGTGCTTCAAAAAAGCAAAAACTGTGAGATGTTTGTTCAGAGCAAGGGACAGTATTTTGAGGAAGATTAGTGGCAATTTCTATTACTTTAATAATTTTTTAATTAGCAGGGAAAATTCAGCAATGTGGCTGGATACAAAATTAATACTCAAAAATCAATAGCATTCCTATACACTAACAACAAAATCACAGAGAGAGAAATAAGACAAGCCACACCTTTCACAGTAGCAACCAAAAAATGAAATATTTAGGAATTATTCTCATGAAAGAAGTGAAAGACCTATACAGGGAAAATTTTAATACACTGAAAAATGAAACTGAAAATGATCTCAGAAAATGGAAAGACATCCCTTGCTCATGGATAGGAAGAATAAATATTGTGAAAACGGCCATTTTCCCAAAACTCTTATACAGATTCAATGCAATCCCAATAAAAATACCATCAACATACCTCATAGATCTCAAGAAATCACTCCTAAAATTCATCTGGAGTAAGAAGAGACCTAGAAAAGCAAAGACAGTTCTAAGCAGCAAAGGCAAGGCAGGAGGCATCACAGTCCCTGACTTGAAGTTATACTACAAAGCAACTGTAGTAAAATCAACATGGTACTGGAATCAAAACAGAGCCAAAGATCAGTGGAATAGATTAGAAGATGCAACCACAACTACAAACACACTCAACCACCTTATCTTTGATAAAGGAGCCAAGCAGGTTCACTGGAAGAACGACAGTCTCTTTAATAAATGGTGCTGGCCATCGTTCTTAACATGTTGTATCTTATTGGATTTTATTATATGTGATAATATAAATAAAAACTTTTATAGACAAGGAGATTATACAGAAACCATTGTTCATTTTCTGTTAGTTGATTCTAAATACCCTGTAATACTGTCATTCCCTTGAACGGTTTTACATTGTCTTCATATGTTTGATGCTACAGTACATGAAGTTATACCCAAAGATTTCAAGGAAAGTAACACTATGGTAACTACTTTTATGTAGGGATTATCTTGTAGTGAAACACTATTTTGCTTAAATGGTTATGTTTTGACCTCAGCTGTTTTGTTGTTATGCCCTCTTTTATCTCAAACTCCTTGTTTTATTATTTACTTTATTTTTATCCTTTTAATTAAGGGAAAATAAATACAAATAGCAGTATATATTATAGTAACCCACTTGATTTCCTATTAACTTGATTTGAAACCCAATATTGCTTTCACCATCTTGTTTTGACTGATTTTCTTCTATTCTGTTTTGCTTGACAGTACCAAGTTCAAAAGTATAGGCAACAACTGTGAAGACAATAAGATTCATTATAAAGCCCATTCTAGTTGACTATTATCTTCTTTTGAAGTCCTGTAACGTCTCCAATGGTTTGGTTTTATTGGTTTTGTTCTTTACTATTTTGTTCAATTTTAATATAACTGATGATATAGGCAATTCTTTTTAAGATAGCAAAAGGCATTATGGTAACCATTGATGGTCACCTTGTATTTTGTTTTTACATTATCTATTATGTCCATCCCTTTGATTTGACTGACTATGTTCTGTTATGTCACATTTGGTTTTACTCTCTTAAAAAAAAAAGTAATAGGAACTGTGGGACTAATAAAACCCAAAATGTGTAATTGTCATTGTACAAAAGAAAGGAAAAGTAAGTGCTCTAAAGTACATAACTGCATGTATATTTAAGTGTATAAGATAGATAACCATATTACTGAGTGTTTGGATTATTGAACAGAACAGTTTGCAGTCTCACTGTTTGAATGTCCACTTTATATGCTTCAATTTTATAACTTGAACAACTATTTGTAAGATGATAATATATAATCTAGTAACTAGTAATTTCCTACTGTTTATTTTTTTCTGAAATTCTATATAACTTGTACCCTTTTTCTGGTTTTTTTTTCTTTTTCTTCTTAAATAAAAATTTTTTTTAAAAAAAGAAGAAAATGGTGTTGGAAAAACTGGCTCTCCATATGCCGAAAACTAAAACTAGACCCATGCTTATTACCATGTACTAAAATAAAATCTAAATGGATCAAAGATCTAAATATTAAAAGAGAAACACTAAATCTATTGGAAAACAAATTGGGTAAAATCTTGAAGACATAAGAGTAGGTAGATAATTCATGAACAGGACTCAAACCATGCGGGAAATACTTCCCAGAGTGAATAATTGAGATCACCTCTTATTAAAAAAAAAAGTTTCTGCATGTCAAAAGAAATCTCCAGCATAGTGAAAAGAAAACCCACAAATTGGGAAAAAATCTTATTGAACTGCCTCTCAGACAAAGGACTTCTGTCTAAAACATATAAAGAATTTTAAAAAATCAGACCCCCAAAATTCAAAGACCCAATCCAAAAATGGGCATCTGAGATGAATAAACAATTTTCAGATGAAGAAATACAAATGGCAAATAAATATATGAAAAAATGTTCATTATCATTAGTTATTAGAGAAATGCAAATTAAAACCACACTGAGATTTCATCTCACTCCTGAAAGAATGGCCAAGATCAATAAAACCACCACCAACAAATGCTGGAGAGGCTGTGGGGAAAAAGGAACTCTCCTGCACTGTTAGTGGGAGTGTAGACTAGTGCAACCATTGTGGAGGTCAGTCTGGAGATTTCTCAAAAAGCTGGGACTAGAAGCCCCATTTGACCCAGCTATTCCACTTCTAGGCATATTCCCAGAAGAACTGAAAGCATCATACCACAGTGATATATGTGCACCCATGTTTATAGCAGCACAATTTGTAATAGCCAGATCTTGGAAACAACCTAAGTGTCCATCAACTGAGGAATGGATAAAAAAGTTGTGGTATTTTTATACAATGGAGTACTACTCAGCTATAAAGAATGATCACATTGAGACATTTATAAATAAATGGACACAGCTTGAGACCATACTCATGAGTGAAATAAATCAAACTCACATGTATAAATACCGAATAGTTTCCTTAGTGTAAGAAATGATAAGAACACATAAAAGTATGTGATAATCATGATTCCCAGTCATACTGTTTTGAAGCCATATAATGTTTTCACTCATTAATTGGAATGGTTTTAATCTGAGTTGTTTGATTTTATTGTCTGTGATAGTACAAATAGCTATTTTGAAGAAAATAAGACAGTGTAGTAGCTAGTGCTGATTTAATATCATCCTGTTTTGAAGCCCCATCAGGTTGTTGTTTGTCCATTTCCATTGGATTTAACATGTTGTTCGTATCTTATTATATTCTAATATATGCGATAGTATAAGCAAAATTTTTATAGGCAAAGAGATAATATAGAAATTGTTATTCAATTTCTGTTAGCTGGTTCTAAATACCCTGCAATAGTTTCATTCTCTTGAATGGTTTCACACTGTATTGATAGGTTTGATGCTGTAGTATACAAAGTTATACTCAAATATTTCAAGGAAAGAGACACTATGGTGACTACTATTAAGTAAGGTTATCTGGTGGTGAAACACAGTGATGCTTAAATTGTTCGGCTCTGACCTGTGTTGTTCTATTGATATGTTCTCTTTTATCTCAATCTCCCCCCTTTTTTTCTCTTTTTTAAAAATTAATTTATTTTTATTATCTTTAATCAAGGGAAAACTAAATTAAAAATAGCAGGATATATTATAGTAATTTTTTTGTTTTCCTATTAACCTGATTTGAACCTCTTTATTGTTCTCCACATCTTGTTCTGACTCATTTTATTACATTCTGTTTTGTTTAATAGTATCAAATTTGAGGGTATAGGCAACCACTTTGAAGGCAACAAAATATTCTATGATGCTCATTATGGTTTGACTATTGTCTTCTTTGGAAGTCCTGTAAGGGCTCCAATGTGGGTTTTATTGGTCTTGTTCTGCACTGTTTTGTTCAATTCTATTACACCAGCTGATACAGGCAACTCTTTTTAAGATAGCAAGAGGCATAATGGTAACCATTGTTGATCATCTGATAATCTCTTTTTGCATTATATACTATGTCCATCCTGGTGTTCTAACTGACTTTGTTTTGCTTTGTCACATTGGGGTTTTTTTTGTTGTTGTTGTTCTGTTTTGTTTTGGTTTGGTTTTGGGTTTTTTTTTCCTCTTCAAAGAAAAAGTTATAAGAACTGTGGGAGTAATAAAACCCAAAATGTGTAACTGTTATTGCAAAATAGAGAGGAAAGAAAGTGATCTAAAGGATATAACTGCATGTATATTTAAGTGTGTAGGATAGAGAACCATATTACTGAATATTTGTTGGAGCATTGAACAACACTGTCTGCAATTTCACTATATTAATGTCCACTTTGTATGCTTTAATTTTGTAATCTGGACAACTGTTTCTGAGATGACTTTATATTCCTTAGATAAGCATATGTAGTCATAATGTATCTTCAATATGTAAACTATTAACTCGTGATTTCTTACTGTATATTTTTCTCTTGAAATTCTGTATTACTTGTATCCTTTTACTGTTTTGTTTTGTTTTTCTCTTTAAATAAAAAAATAATAATTTTTTAATTTAAACATTTACTGTGTGTTTTTATCACACCTTTTAAAGTTTATATAGGTTCACTTTTCAGAAAACAACAAAAGCCACACAAGAAGAAAACTTTGAATATGCCTACAGGTATTCAGGATATTGAAATAATTAAACTTTTCCATAAAGAAAACTCCCAACCAAAATGATATCATTGATGAACTCTTGCAAATACCTAAGTAAGAAAATAACACAGTCACACTCACATGTGTAAAGATCGCATGTCTCCCTGGTGTGAGAAACTAAAAGAGTAAGCAGTAAAATGCACAATAGATACGTGAAATGGCAAGAAACTGTTTAAAAGGAAAGAAGAGTTAGGGTAGGGGATTAGAGAAGGCAGGAAAAGCAAAGGGAAAAAAGGATAAAGCGGGGAAAAGCTTTGTAAACAGGAAAGGGAAGATTGATTGAAGGGAGGAGAGGGAACTGGGAAAAACATAGAAATCAAAGTATACCATATACAAATGCAAATTCCCTATGATGAATACGATCATTAGGTATATCTAAAATGTACCAATAAACTTAATTATATTTTTAAAAAGACTATTATAAGGAACACTGAATACTAAAAGATCTTATGAGTGTGTATGGGAACCAATGTACATAGAAAACAGCTAAAGAAATAGGCAAATGTTTTTTATTCTCTGTCGTGACTATGCTGGCTGTTACATGCTGCTTCTGGGAATTTCTGTTAAATAAGAACCTTACGGTGTTTCCCTGTTCGCTTTATTCACCGGATCTAGCACTGTGCAACTCCTGACTCTTCTGAAAGTCAAAACTGCCATGAAAGGTAAACTGTTTGAATTGAATCAGGCCTTGAAGGCAGCCATGGACACACAGTTAAGGCCACATTTTCTTGAATTCTTTCAGAAAATGGTAAGAACATTGAGATAAGCGTGTTCAAAGCTAGGGGGACTATTTTCAGGAAAATAATGGCAATGTTTTTTACTGCAATAAATTTAAAATATGATTTAAAATAATGTTACCATTACACAAATTCATTCAGAGCTGAAAAAAAAACCAAACCAAAACAATGATGTATTCTTACCAAGTTATCTAAGACCAGTGCATCTTCAGTCTTGAAATCTGGAAAGGACTTGCAAGAAAAAAGTTAGACACCAATGCCTCATAAGAATATAAATTAAAAATACTAAATAAAATCTTTGCAAAATAGTTCAACATCACATGAAAAGATCATACATTATGACTACATATGCTTATCTCAGGAATATAAAGTCAGTTTAACAGTCAGACATCAGTGAATATTACCTACTTTATGCATAGAAAAAATATAAGAAAATTGTATCATCATGTTACCAATGCAATAATCTGATAAAATTTGCTATTGAAAACTTGCCACAAACTGAGACTAAAAGGGAATAAATTTTTAATAAGGGCACCAACAGAAAGCACTTCAGGAAGCACCTTATTTAAAGCTAGTACATCTAGATTTAAAATATAGATTGCAAAAGAAGAAACAAATCATTGTCATTATTTATAAGATAACATAGATATATAGAAAATACAAAAATACACAGAAGGTTGAATGTGTACATAAATTTTTCAGTTACTACTTAATAACTTAATTATACACAAATTTTGTTTATAGACAAAACATGTGAGGAAAATTAAATTTTAAAAAGCACATTTTACTATAGCATTAAAAACTGTAAAATAACTAAGAATTAGAGAGAGAAAATGCAAAGATAGGTAAGACCTCTATACAGCATCCTATTGAGTTAAACATTTATAGGTTCTCCCAATGGAAGTAATACATCATGTCCACAGAGTGAATGATGTTATAGTGATCAATTCTCCTCAACTCAATCATTGAAATTTAATCAATATCCCAGAAGCAATTGCTGCACAAATTGGCAATCTGGTTTAAACATTTTTAATCATAGCATAGAGTCAAGAAAAGTCAGGAGAATCCTAAAAAGAACAAAGCAAGTGTATTTATAATATCAATTATCGAAAGGTATCATGAAGTCATAGTAATTAAGAGACAGTAGTATTCACATAATACAGACAAATAGGCCAGTAATATAAAATAGAGTACAGAAATGGATGATACAAACAACAAAAATGATTGTGCATCAATTTGACACCCAAATGAATCTAGCCCACTATCTCAGAGAACACATTAAAAACTCAATTCCAGACACATTATAGATCTAAATATGTAAAGGAGAGTAATAAAACTTTTAAAATAAAACATGAAGAAATATCCTCATGACTTCAGGTAAGCAAATAATTTCTAAATATGACATAAAGTTCATTAATCATATGGGGAAAGATTCATATATTGGAATACATTCAAATTAAAAATTCATCCAAAGACACAAATAAGATAGTGAAAAGTAAGTCACAGACAAGCGAAAGACCTAATCAGAGAAAGGCTCATGCTCAGAATATCTCCTATGAATCAATAAGGTTGATGACCTATTTTTTAATGGGTAAACTTATAAAGGACCAATTAGCATATGAAAAGATCCTTGATTCATTAGCTATTAAGAAAATGTAAATTAAAAGCATGACAGCGAATGACTGAAAATGGGATGGGAGTGTACTTGGTGGTAAAGCCTTGCCTTACCACACACGGGGCCATAGGTTCAATCCACAAGACTCCAGAGGGGGAAAAAGCTAACGTTTAAAGATGTGAAGGAATGACAAATTTCAGAAGCCACTGCAGTAGTGTAATTTGACACACTTTGGAAAACTATTGGTGAATTAAAAGAGTGATCCCCACTCCTCATTTCGCTGTATTCGATTTATTCCCACATTACCAAATGCCTCATGTTGGGTGGGATGATTTCTTCTCATTCCTTAAATTTGACCACACGACTTGCGCTGTCCAATGTGGTGTTATGGACATAATTTGAACAGAGACTTGATGTACATTTCTGCAATTAAGTATATCAACTTGGCTTCCACCACTGGTTGCAAGAAGAATGTGCCTTGGAGGTTGAGAGACATGCAGAGTTGACCTGGACCCATTGCCCTGCTTGAAGTCAAATCCAGTTGAGCATAGTTTTTAAACCTAGATAATGGTCAGTCTTACTTGTTACTTGCTGTGATGGGTTAAGTGCTTGCTGTTACTATGAGGACAGTCAGTTCATGTGCATAGCTCTTTACCTAAAAAACTTCACTTATAGAGCTCTTTTTCGACCCAGAAATTCCAAGAATATAGCACTATTTATAGTACACAAACAGCCTTAATAAATCAAATATTCATCAATTCTAAAACGGGTAACTATGCAGTAATACTCTCAAATAACAAATAGTGTCTTTTGTTAAAAAAAAAAAAAAAAAGATGTAGACCCTAGATAAGTCATATTGTGAGATTCCCTGGGTATAAAATTCAAACACAAGCAAACTCATGTGTGGTGTTATTTGGAGAGAGGGGCAGCACATAGACACACTGGGCCCTGGAAAGGGCCTGTTGCTTGGTCCTCATGGCCATGGAGGGGGTTCCCACTAAGAAAACTCACAGAGGCATTCACCTGTGGTGTGCAAGTTTCTCTGAGCAAGTTATACTGCAATAAAATAAAACCTGAGGGTATTTGTTTCTTTGTATTTGTAAAAGAAAAGCATTACCAGGAAGTAGGTAGACTCTAGTTCTGCCTCTTCTAGGAATTCATCTCCCTCTAATGTCAAGTGAGCAAGGAGAATAAAAAGAAAATATTAAGGCAACCAGCTTGCCCCCTGGTGAGCGACTGTGGCCTGGCAAACAGGGGTCACCCCAGGACGAGAACCAACCAGTGTCTCCTGAAATCCCCGCTATGTTGGAACTTAGGGCGCTGGGAAACCAAGCAACCAGCCCCCGTCCCTGGTGGGCAGCAGTGAGCCTACTAGAGCACAGGCTGAAAACCAAACATCCCATCTCCTCCTCCTCTTAGCAAATGGGGGCCAGAGATCTGAGTATCTCTTGGGAGGTTGACCATATGCAATATAGCAAATAAGGGGGATTTCCTTCTACCATCTCTTGGAGGGCAAATATTTTTATCACTGTTTTGCTTTGTTCTGATTAATGATATTGCCCTATTCAAACCATTCTGTTTTGATAAGTTGTATAATGTTCTGTATTTCATTTGATTGTGCTATGCCTGATGGAAAGAACAACTATTGTGAAGATAACAAGATATACTATGTTACCTATTACTGTTATCCTGGTAACCCACTCTGAAGTTCTGTACCAATTTCACTACACTGTCTCAATTGGCTTTGTTCCATTTTTCTCTGTTATATTTTACCTTCAAAATAATAAAAAATTAAAGAAAATATTAGGAAAGCTTTACAGATGTAAAATATGTGTATGGACTGATGCTTTCACCTTCTCTTGGTCCTTATGTCAAAAGTTCACAAGTCCAGAGAGCACCCTCCAGGACAAGTCCCATCGTGGTGAGGATAGGGTAGCCATTCCCCACATGTCAGCATAGTGGCAGATAGCAAGTTAAGCAGAGGTGCATTCTGTGTCCAGTTTCAATCAGGAAATAGAGAAGTGTCCAAAGATGCCCCTGCAATGAAACAGTGGATGTGCATGAGAAAACAAGAAAACAGCAGAGCTTGTGTTCCTCCTCCTCCTCCTCCTCCTTGTTGGCTCATCAGGTCAAAATAACGAAGTCAGTTACAAAGCTTTCCAACACATTCTCAGAAAGTGTTTGGCTCTACAGTTATACTAACTGTGTTAGTAATGAACCTCACCTGAGTGTTTGGTGTGCCTTCAGAAACTACTATGCTTGCCTTAAGCATAGTTTGAAGTCTTCACAGCTAGTGAGTGACTTTAGTCACTTTCTCATATCCCTGAGACAAAATACCCAACACCAGCAAATATAAAAGGAGGATTATTTAGGTGCACCTTTGCAGAAGTCTCAGTATTTGAGTTGGTCCGTCGCATGACAGAAGGGCCTGAGTGGAGGAAAGCTGCTCATGTCATGGTGGCCAGCAAGAAGAGAAAGAAGGAAGGAGCAGGAAAGAGAGATGCACCCTTCCAGCTAATGCACTCAATGACCCACCTCTTCCAGCCATACCCCACATTCTAGCAGCAAGTCAGCTATAGCACTCCCATAATGCAGTCCCTGTCAAACACAAGAGGTTTTGGGAACCATTTTAAATTTAAACTTTAGCACTGAGAAAAAATATTGCTTATTTTCTCATTGTTTCTTTCTTTCAAATTTCTATTATATATACTTTATAACATACATACTTCATTATTGTAACTGTCCACATATATGAATTCATATGCACATATACTAGGAAAGTGTGCCCCAATATAATGCAATGTGATATAAAATTAAAATTTTGTTAATAATTACACAATCAAAATGTTTTAGTAACTGAAAACTGAAAATTTGAAATACTTGCTAATTCTCTTTGGGATAAATTTCTTTGTTTATACAAAAAGAAATACAGAATTAAAGCTATTTGTTAGATTGTTTCTACTTCTATGTTTTACATGTCTATTATTTTATGTTTAAAAGTAATTTCCCTAAATCTATTTTAAAAAACACAAATTAGAAAAGAGAAAGAGCACTATGAGCCCAGCCTTGAGCTAGTAGTGGCTTTATTGTATATTTCTTTCAATCACAACAGACTTATGAGAAAGACATTATTGTTCCCATTTTCTGGAAGAGGAAATTGAGTCAGATATGTAAATACTTGTTAAATAAGGACCCAGAGAAAGGTCACATAAGTGGAACAGTTGAGACTTTTAAATCGTAATCTGGTTTATTATAAATTTCTTCCCACTTTTTTACATTAGCATTTCAGGAGCAGAATATGAAATAGATGACTGTATTTTTATGTGACTTTTATATGTATTTATATAAAATGGTGTGTTGTAGTTTGCTTTAGCAGTGTCAAGGATCTTACCAATTACAACTGTTTACATCCACCTCCCAAGTATCTAGCATGGTACCAGTCACATAAAAGTGTTCCATACATATTTATACAGAAAAATGACCATATGAACTAATGAATGAATGAATGAATGAATGATGTGAAAAAACATACTTTGTGCCAAATAACAAGTTACTATTTTGTTAACAGAAAAATTCTCCCACTCTGAATTTTTATTTTACCATAAAAAAATAAATCCAATATAAGCCTCCCTTCAGATGTATATTGCACTGACTACAGAACCAAAACATGCATTTAAATCACTTATATCTAACTTTTTATGATGCCACTGGGAATAGTGTTCTTTTTGCATTTGCAGTTAAACGCTAGAACAGATGGTGGAAGTTTAGTCTCAAGCGATGGGCCCATTAAAATAACTTATGCTCTCGAGCAATTGTTCGCTCGAAAGGTTCCATTCATTATATCTGAGTTTGCAAGCTTCAAAATATGTCCGAAGGAAACAGGACTTCAGAAATATTTGCTATATTAGATTTTTCTGGAATGGGACTACAGCCCACAAACTCTATCCCTTAAAATAGTCAGTAAGCACTTGCTGGAGGCTTCTCTAAATGAGACCTTTGCTTCACGAAACATCTGCCCCAGGAAAAGAATTCGGGTGCGGAAATAAGGTTCAAGGGAATGAGTTTGCTGCTTTCTTGAACCATAGTTTTTCACCTTTTCTGTCTTCTATGACTATGGGTTACAAAATAAATGTAAAGACAGAATGTTTACAGTTATAAGAACAAATGTAAAGACAGAATGAAAGAGGAGAAACCATAAAGTCAAAACAATCAAGATTGTCCAGAATGGTAATTATTCATACATATAACTGTTTCCTCATCTGGAAATCAGCCTGTGTATAAATGAGGTGGCTGAGAGCCACTTGCAAGAGACCCTTCAGCTTTCATCACCAGACCAGCAGCGTGACAGTCACATCTGGAACCAGGCCACATCCTGCCATTCTGCTGACTGTGTCACATCACATCTCCCACTCCCTCAGCATGCTTTGACACATGGAGAAATGTATGGTGCACTGGCAACTAGGTCATCTGGGTCCTGTGCCAGGAATAGCAGCAGCTCATATGCTCTTCTCAACAAAGCAGGGATGTAAGTAGCATTATTCAACTTCATCTTTGACAAAACCCAGCATCCTCCACTGGCCAACCCATACATTGTCCCTCAGGACTCCAAACTCAAAAATATGAAATCCTTCCTTACCCTCTGTTTCACATTCTCAGCTCTCTCACTGTCCCCTCTAAAATTCCTTAAAAATGAGTCTTGAATGAAAAATAACATGCTTATCTTGTGATATTGCAAAAGTGACTGCCACAGAATAGTCAATGTTCATTCCTGAAAAGCTGAGTGCAGGGATACAAGATTGAATGCAAATACTAAGAAGCTCAATACAGATCAACTATGATCCCTGCTCAAGTTAGTCAAGATCCTGGTAGGAAACAAAACCATTCAAGTTGGATAGATGAAGGAAAAGATAACAAAAGGAAGTGCTAGAGTTTCAAAAATGGTGGCTTGCTAGGGGATTGGGCAGAGAGTCTCTCCGGAGAAATCATATTAGATGCTAGAATATGACAACATGAAGAGGGCCAGACAAATGGATAATGATTCTTATTAACCAAGACAGCACGGCTGGAGGATTTAAGGTCGTGCTGAGACTGCGATGGCTGATAACGGTAGTCTGCAAATCCCGCACCTTTAATGTGGCAAACTGACCAGTGGATCCAAGAGGAAAAGCTGTATTGGCTTTTGGTGACTGCTGGAAATTGAGACCTGGGACCCTGCAAAGCAGCCAGGGCTGCTCGGCTGCGCCAGAGGAGATTGTGACAAGCTCTGGAGTTCTGAAGCCAGGCAGGCACTGTGCAGTTTTCTGACCATTTCATGCTGTGTCAGGAATGCAGTGAAGGCAAGCGGCATAGTGTGCAGTAGACTCAAGAGGAAGACCTGCACTGAGTCCTGGTAAGTACTGGGGACTGGGTCCCATGGCTGCTGTGGCTGGCTGGAAGACATCTTGGAATTGGGCAGAGCCCGCCACCACAGTGACATCAGTAACATGGAGAGTCTGGTGGAAGACATCTTGGAGTTGGGCAGAGCCAGTGGCTCAGTGACATCAGACAGTCACCCCTGGTGTAGAGAGGTCTGGTGAAGGTCATCTTGAAAGTGGACAGAGGCCCACGCTATATCGGCATCAGCGACATAGAGAGAACTAGTGGAGGACATCTTGGAATTGGGCAGACCTACAGCCGCGGTGACATTAAATAGTCGCTCCTGACACAAAGAGGTCTGGAAGAGGACAGCTGGGATTTGGGCAGAGCCCTGTGCCATGGTGACATTAGCCAGCTGTTTCTGGCACAGGGAGAACTGGCAGGATCTGCTGGGGCTGAACCAAGCCTCTGGTTGGGACCCAATAAGCAGATACAAAATAGTCACGATTCTGTGACACCAACAAAGTACAGCCTAATTTTCAAATTGACTGGCACAGAGGCTGGAGGCTAGCCTGCACTGTCCCTGCATCCCTGCTCACCCCCAGATAACAGCAAATTGGGGAGGACAGCAAAAACTCAAGTCAACACACTTCTGAAAGCCCTAAGCAATACGGAGAGGGCCAGAGACCCCCAGAACACTCCAGTCTGAAAGAAACCAGAAACATGACAAGAGAGAGAAATAAAAAAAAATCTCCAGCTGCCCAACATGAGAAAATAAACCCAGGAGAATTAAACACTGAAGATAACAAGCACAGTAACCATCCAATACTGGACACAGCATCAGCTGAAATAAAAAAATACCTGCATGACCTCATAGATGAATTTAAAGCGGTACTCCGGATCCAAGTGAGGCAAGATATAAAGAGATTAATTAAAGAAATGACAAGCCCCACCCAAGAGAACACAGATGGAAGAACTGAGGAAATCAGAAAAGAAAGAGAAGCTTCTGAAGAAGAATTTAAACATAACTTAGAATACATGAAACAGATCCAAAGAGATTACCAGGAAACTAAAAACTCCATTGAACACTGGCAAAATGCTTTGACAGAAACTAAAATCAGCCTTTTGAAACTTGAAGAGAGATTTATCATATATGATTGTGAAAGAAAAGATCTCTTAAAAATAACAAGGAACCCTAAAGAAACAATTCAAAGGCTAGAAGATGACAAAAGGATACATAACTTAAGAATAAAGAATGTGAGTGAGGAAGCAGGAGCAACCAAAAATGAAATACAAAGAATATTCACAGATATATTAAAGCAAAATTTCCCATGTATAGCAAAAAGAAATGATATCCAGATAAAAGAGGCATACAGAACACCAGCTACCTACAACCAAAACAGATCTACACCCAGACATATAATAATCAAGATTCCAGAAATCTACGAAAAGAACAGAATATTAAAAGCAGCCAGAGAAAAAAAAGCAGATTACCTGCAATGGGAAAATTATCAAAATAACAACAGACTTATCAACACAAACTCTTAAATCAAGAAGGGAATGGGGAGAAATATTCCAAGTCCTGAAAAAAAATAATATGCAACCAAGACTTATAAACCCATCAAAACTCTCTCTCAAAATTAATGGAGAAATAAGATGCTTCCAAGACAAGGAGGAACTGTGGAGTTCATGGCCACCAATCCAACCCTACAAAGAGTGCTGAAGGACATTCCAGAGAAAGAGAAGAAGGGATACCAACATTCCAGCAACAGTGGCAGAGAGGCCTCAATGCATGGGGCAGACAGTGGAAAGAGGGAGTAAGGTGGACAAATTATAGCAGTAAAGTGGAGTAGCAGACATGGGGCAGAGACAGTAAGCTATAGGCTCTAGTATAGATAGCTTTGATACACTACAAAAATAGGCAAAGGTCATTGTTAATAGTGTATCAGGATTTAAAAGTCATAGTAGTCTTATCGCCTTGTTGAGTTTGAATTTAATTTGTTCTGGTCTGTCCACTTATATTGGATTTGAGGGCACAGACATCTGACTCAAAAATAGCAGGTTATACCATGGTAACTATCCTTAATTTCCTATTAACTTAAGCTGAAATCCTGTACTACTTATATTGTCTTACTGTGACTGATCTTATTTGAATCTGATTCATAAGACCACAGTTTTGCCTTGGCTGATTTTATTTGAATTTGATATGCTTGATAGTATCAACCCTAAAAGTAGAGGCAACTACTCTGAAGATGACAAGATGTAAAAGATATCCATACCAGTATTAATTATCAACAACTCTCAAGTCCTACAATGTTTTCAAAGTTGTGTTATTATAAAAATAGCTAGGTAATACTATGTTCAACTATATTAAGCATGATGATGTGGACATATCTATTGAAAATAACAAGAGAAAGCATAGTAACTATGGTAGATCACCTAATATTGTGGTCTTATGTGTCTTTTTCACTGCATGTTTTTCTAGGAATTTGTTTTGCTGTCTTGTTATGATTTTTCCCCTATAATATAGAGAGGATAGATATACATGTAGAAATTCACACATGAGAAGATTTTTTAAAAAATTATTTATGGGAAAAGATTATATAATGCAATATGTAATGAACAGATACTTTGAAGAAGAGACACTAAGAAACCCAATGCTAATTTTTTAGCATTATGATATAAAATCTAGCAATACTATTATTCACTGATCAGAGTGATATTAGTCTAGTCTCTTAAGTTCAATTTCAGCATATGTAAAGATAAGGACAGCTACTACGAAGAGAATGAGAAATACAATGATAGTTATTATTGTCTTCCCCAATGTCAGATCTTGAAGACCAAAAAAGCCTTCATCATCCTGTAATGATTTGATTAGTTCTATAATATGCAGTATGTATTTAATGTGTGTGAAGATGGGGACAACTATTTGGAAGAAACTAGAGACAATTAGATAGACAGTAAAGATCTCCAGTGGACTTGCTTTGAAATCTGTATTTCTTTAAATTGTTTTTTTTAAACTGTTTTGTTCTGTTTTGATATGTTTAATCTTACCCTCTTTAAGATATAAAACAAGTATATAGGACTGATAACCGTATTAATAAGTGTTTGTTAGATCATTGAGCAGAACTGTTGGCAGTGTCACTATTTGAATGTCATTTTACATACTTTAATTTTGTAACCTGAACAGCTATTTCTAAGTTGACAATATGTAATTTATCAACTGGCAATTTCTTACCATGTGTTTTTCTGTAATTCTGTATTATTTCTACCCTTTTTTATCTCCATGTATTTTTTTTGTTTCTTTCTCTTTAAATAAAAAAAAAAACCAAAGGAAGTGTTAAAATAGGATGACAGAAATAGAGAAGCCAACTAGGGAGAGTGCAGGACCCTGGGCCTACTGACAGTGAGAAGCAGCTCACTTCTCATCCTAAAAGTGCAAGGATAAGAGAAAGGGTCAGAACCTCAAGAGTATCTATGTGCAGTAAGCCAGGGGCAGCCATGCGGGCCAGGAGGAAAAATAAGAAGCTAACTCCTTCCTGTGAGCCAGCAGCAGTCACTGGGCCAGGAGGAGAAACAAGCCAATCCCTTCCTGTGAGCCAGAAGCAGCCATGAAGGCTGGAAGGAGAAACAAGAAGCTAATCCCTTCCTGTGAGCCAGCTGGCACACAGGCTGAGAGACAAGAAGAGCTGAGCCCATTCTCCCTCCATAAGCAACCAGCAGATTCAGGAAAACACAGGCTGAGATGATGACTACCGAAGTAAAAAAGCAACTTAAAGCTTGTATTGTTTGATTGACTTTGTAAGCTTACAGCAGATCATCTGAGCATTTATTTAGAGGATAGCCCCAATCTTCAAATATACTTATATGGTAAAGGCTTAAATAAATGAAACAAGTGGAGTGATTTTAGGGCTCCAGGAAGATCAAAACCCTCTACAGAATTCAAGACTCTGGGGACTGAAACAAAGAGCTTTTCTGAGTAGCCCATATGTTAGGTTTTCAAACAAAGACAGGATACTGAGGAAAGCACAGGAAGTGAACAGGACCTTGGGAGTCATTTCAAAGACTTCTCCAAGTAGTAAATTACACCAGTTTAGGGGAACCGTCTTATCTCCATGATGACATTTATGATAGGAGTGAGACTGCAGGAGTGAGATGCCTACAACTGCAGTCTCTAGTTACTAATTAGTGTTAGAGCCAGGTGTCCTCAGCTGTGGCCTTATCTTGCCCTTTGAGTATCTCTGACATCACAGATCCCTACAGCCGAGGATCAGTGATTCATAGAGGTTCACTTACTATGCATCAGCTCTCATCACCAGACAAGAGACCTAGTCTAGGACAGACTCACAGATAAACATAAAAAGCCAATTAGTTAATTCTAAATCCTGCTTAGAGCTGCTTCATAGTGGTCTCTGATAGATAAAATATACAATGTATCAATTATGGAGGATCCCCTTCTGAAGGTGGTAGCCATTGTTAATTTCCTATTATCTTGTTTTTGGGTCCTGCATCCTGGTCTGGTTTGGTTATATTTGGTTTTATTTTATCTGATGGCATGGGCAGCTACTTTGAAAATAACAAGATACTTTATGGTAGTCATTGTTGGTTTCCTATTATCTTGTTTTGAAGTCCTAAATCACTTTCAGTGTTTTGTTTTCATTGTTTTTATTCTCTTCTGCTTTTTTATTTTATTATGTCTGCTAGTATGAGCTCTATTTTGAAGATAACAAGAGATATTATGGTAGCCCTTGTTGATTTCCTATTATCTTGTTTGGAAGTCCTGTATCAACTTCATTGTTTTGTTTTGATTGGCTTTTTTCTGTTTTCTTTGGTTTGCTTTCATGGTCTTTAAAATTTTTTTAAAAATTTAAAAGAGTAGCTACATGCAGAGACACCTGGTGATGGGTGGGAGATCTGATGACCCCTTCTTTCTTAACTGTATCAGCCAGGCAGTGTTAGAAGTTCAAGGGTTGGAAACCTACAAGTAGCTGAAGCTTTGAAATCTGGCTCAAAAGTATGTTGACCCTCAGGACTGCTTTTTCTGTACTCATATATTCAGCAAACAATCTGTGACTGTCTGCTGTATACCAAACATAGTACAAGCCCTTGCCACTATAAGAAATAACAATTCCTACCACATGAAGGTAAAGCACAGGTACTCAGGATACAGAGTGAAAATTTCAATAGACATGACTCTGGAAAGTAAGAAATGTCATCTGGAAGCAAAAATGTTTCCTCAAGAAAAATACAGATCCCTTGAGTCTTAAAAAACAAGGAAGAGAATGTGCCTTGAGGAAAAGAAGTTATTTAAACTAAGGAAGCCAAGTGTGCAAAGACTTCAAGGTAAGAATCATCGTGGCTTCCAGAGCTTGTCGGACATTGGAGGGGAGGAGAGGACCTGATGAAGAGGTGCAGCTGAAGATGGAGACCGAAGTGTGTCATTATGTAGAAGAATGAGAACTTTCACAAGGAAATGAGCCATGGATGGTGGGGCACAGTGACAGGAAAATGACCCCCCAAACATGCATGTCATTAGCCCGAGAGCCTGGGAACATTCTACCTCATTCGGCAAAAGGCTATCCTCGGTTACATAGGTAGAACCAAGGTTCTTATAAGTGAACGGGGAAAGGAACACTTCTGCATGAAAGAGAGATTTGATGGTGCTACCCTATGGCTGCGAAAAAACAGTAAGGCCAGGGATCAAGGCATACAAATTCCTCCAGAGCAGTGATAGTGAAACTTTTAAACACCAAGTGCACGAACTGCAACCCAAAATCCACTTATTTATCACAAAGAGACAACATTGCAATTAAACCTAAAAATGCCAAATGCATGTTTACTTAAAATAGTTTTAAAACTCCATAAAACAGAACATGTATTTATACATAAATGCATGGGAAATACTGAGGCTTTTGTTTAGAAAACAACTCATACACTAATGTTTTTGTCTTAATGCATGTGCCAGGGTTCACTTCCACTGCTCTAGAAGCTGGAAAGGACCTTCATCTAACTCTCTAGAAGGAACACAATCATACAAATTCTTGGGCTTATCCAAATGAGACCCATTTTGAACTTCTGAGCTCTAGAATTGTCAGATAAAATACTTCTGTCTTTTTAAGCCACTGTCACATTTTTTTTTTTTGAGGTCATCTGTTATAACTGTAATAAGAAGGTAAGAGATTGCCTGCAAAACATTGTGTCAGGTGTTAAAAGAATGTGGTTGGCATGTTCCTATTAGAAAGAAGAGTTTCAGACATACAGTTAATGTGCCTTATTTATTTTTAAAATGCCAAATGCGTATTTACTTAAGATAGTTTTAAAACTCCATAAGACAGAACATGGATTTATATATAAATGCACAGGAAAAGATCTAGGATGATTCCTCCCAATGTAATAAAATCAAGGATAGGAAAAGGGAAAGATTTCAGGTGGAAGATAGAATGCAGTAATCTTTAAATGTATAATTAAGAAAATGAAATCAAATAAAAATTTTCTTGCCTAGGGATGCATGTGCAGGTTGAGGGAAAAAAAAACTTTGAAATGAATTTCACAAAAGATAACCATTTCTAAAGTATAAAGAGATCTCAAGGGTGTGTTTATGGGGCACTTTGGTTGATAAAGAAATCGATCATACATTTACTGTATGCATAAACAGAAGTCAAGTATTTGACAAAGTCCTTTTACGAGAGAGGTGGCAGTGGTCAACGTTTAAAAACTGGGTATGGAAAATTGGAAAGGTGAAGCTGTGACAAAACTGCAGACACTGAAGAAGGGATTTCCAAAATGGCAGAGGCATGGGGAGGTTTGGATGCCAATGTGAAGGAGCCAGGTGAGAAGGGAAGCTGAAGAAAGAGGAAGTAACTGGCCCCGGTGACAAAGGACAGGAGAGGAGAAGGGATCAGGTCACAGGCAGAAGGATTGTGTGTCAAAGCGGTGGGAAGACATCGTTCTCCTATACCTCCAGGCAAAGCTGCGGGGTTCTTGTATGTAGTGGAAGGAGGAGGCAAGGAGCACCCATTGCATTAGTTAGTGTGTGCTGTGTTTAACAAATCAGGAGATTCCTCTGTGAACCCAAAGGGAATGGGGAGGAGTCTGAAGGAGAAAGAGCAGTTTGAAATACCATGGAGAAGTAGGACGAGATCTGACAACATAAAGGCACCGCTGTTGCCAGGCAACACCAAAGCTGCGGAGTGAGGAGCATGAGCCTGAACAGACATTAGTGGAGTGTGCAGGAGAGGCCAGGGGGCCGTTCAGAGAAGAAAGCTGGGTGAACTGACTCAGGGATGGGCCTTACAGCTGCTCCCACCCAGAATAATCCATGGCTCCTCCTCCTCCTGCAGGCCCTGAGAATACCCAGCCGCCACATTCTGCTGAATCCAGTTCTCCCATTTCTCTCGAAAGTATGTATTTCTCTCTGTATTTGCATCCTTTGCCACATCCTGTTTAATGTCATATCCCATCTGAATTATTGCAAATCCTCCCTTCGATTTGAATACCCTGAGTTAACCTTTGTGAGTGTGTGTGTGTGTTACCAAGGACTGAACCTAGGGCCTTCATACTGAGCTATATCCTTTCTTTTAATTTTTCATCTGAGACAGTCTCACTAAGCCACTACATTTCCCAAGCTGATGTCAAACTCGAGATTCTCCTACCTCGCCCTCCCAGATTACAGAATATGCTCCACCATGCCCAACTATAAATCACATCTTGTATCCCCGATCCAACATCCTTGCCAGAAGTCTTTTTTAGATTTTAGAATATGTGCACATACATAATAAGTTGGAAAGGGAATGCAAGTCTAAACATGAAATTTAATTTTCATATATGCACAGCCCAAAGGCAACACTGTTAGTACGCTTGTGTTTTGATTGAACCTGCCACCTGTGGGCTGCAGGTGAGGAATTTTCTGCCTGTGGTTTCACATCAGTGTTCAAAAACTTCAGACATTGAAGCACTGCTGATGTTGGACTTTCCAACTTAGGATGCTTTGTGTGGAAATATGATACCATTTTAAAATCCTTTTCCCCCTTTGCCTAAGGGCAATATGCAAGCTACGCTTTCCACATTGCTCTCACCAAGTCCTCCTGTCGCACACATTTCACCCAAGCTGGGTTGCCTGCATCTTCCCAAAAATGCCTGTTCTTAGCCTCAACGTTTTGCCCATTCCTTTACTCATAACCTTGTCTCATGGTGTCATAATTGCAAGTCCCCTTGTCTTTTTTGCCCCTAGATTTTGAGCATTATGAAGATGGATGCTACGTCTTGCTTACCAGTGCTCTCCCAGCACCTCATACTATTCCTGGAATACATTCAACAAATATTGGCTGAATGAGGCTGAAAACCAAACTTCCAAATCTTAGGCTTATGCCCATTAGACTCTCATATCTGTAGCACACAAGATTAAATGCATGACATGCATATAATCTGGAAAGGGGATTTATTCATGACAAGTTAATGAGCCAACCACTTAGTATCATTAAACAGACAGCATTTACCCTTATGGCTTGAAAAGAGTTTATTTTGATGAAGGATGTGCCAGGTTTCTTAACATCAGTGCCAAGTGATTTCTTAATTAACTCACAGGTACTATCAATAGGAAAGTCCGGCAGTGTTGGTTACAAATGTGAATTAAAGTAAAAGAACTGCTTGCTCCAGGGTTTTTGAAAGTTCTTGTAGCTGTCACATAATCAAGGTAACCTTTGAGTAAGTCTAATTTGCTATTAATCCTATCTAGTGTGTTTTTCAACTCATATATTACAATTTTTATCTCTAGAATTTTGATTTGGCTCTGCTTAAAATTTCTCCTGTCTTTGGTTAGCATGTTCAGCCTTTCTTGTAATCTCCCTATACCTGGAATATGAAAGTAGTGCTCTTTAAAGTTTTATCTACTAATTCTACCACGTGTTATTTCTCAATCAGTTTCAATTGATTGATGTGTCCCTGTTGTTATTTATGGGTCATATTTATGGGTCATATTTTCCTGTTTTTTTGCATGCCTGGTAATATTTGGCTGTGTGCTGGATGGGATTAGTTCTTCTCTTCCCTAAAATAAGACCATTATTTATGAGCACCTTGTGAATTATGAGGTTTCCTGTGTGGTTGTTGGGAAGGACATTATTCCTATCACTGTATAAATTCTGGATGTTGTTCCCTCTGATCCTTGTAGGTAGTTTTTTCCCTGGACTTGATTAGTCTCCTCACAGGCACGTGATGTATCATAGGTGTGTATCATTATTCAACTATAGTCATGCATGGCATCAAAATATGTCAGCCAATGACGGACCGCATGCATATATAATAGGGGTGCCATAGGATTATAATGGAGCTTAAAAATACTTATGGCCCAGTGCCATTGAGCCCTCATGATTTCATAGCACAATGTATTACTCGTATGTTTGTGGTGATGTTGATATAAACAAACATACTGCACAGCCAGTCTGGACAAGAACAACATAGGCAATCACGTACATTACACACCACTTGATAGTAATAACAATGACTATGCTGCCAGTTTGTGTATTTGGTGCACTCACTTTTATTGTTATAGGGTATACTCTTCCTTATCATACCAAAGAAACTAGGCTTTAAAGCCATGTGTTGTGTTATTTCAGCAATAGCCTAAAAAATTCCATAGTACCTCTGAGTACCATTTCTAAAGGACACATATAATCTAGGTTTGGGTAAGTGTCCTTGTGGTATTCACACAACAGAATTCCCTAATTGTACATTTCTTGAGAAAAAGTAAATATCTTTTCCGTGATTCTCAGCTTTCTTTGTGCAACTTTTTGCTCTTTGGATCTGTACCCTGAGAGTATCTGTAGTCTTGGACCCCTAGCTTTGTCTCTTTAACTCTTAGAGTCCCCTGGGTCTACATGACCATTGACCAACTCGTGGCTGGAGATATGAGTGTGCTCTAGATGAGGCCCAGGAATGCTCTGTAGTTAAATCTGTGTAGTCACATAGCTCTGTTCAAATCCTTGCTTCCTGGATCCCATGTTTTCCAGTCCCCATGTTTTGGTTCACTCCCTTCTTTTGATGAAATATGTCTTCCATAAGCTTCAAAAGAATAGGTAAAGGTGTGGTAGATAAAAATTTTCATTCTTTCCTATATGAATATGGCTTGAAACATACTCCAGCTCCACTGAAAGGTGATTCATTAAAGAACTACATGCTGATCATACTTTTTCCCCCAGAATCTTAATTGATTTTCTGAAGCTGTTCTGAATGGAGTTACTTTGTATTGACTGTCAACTGGGACTTTTGCTTCTTTTCACTGGTGGTTCAAGATTTCTGTGTGTCTATTTCTTGACCATTATGGAGATTGGGCAGGTCTTCTCCACTGAACAGCAATGTCTTCCTGCTCTGAAAAAATTCCCTACCCTACTTTTTTCATACATTCTTCTCTATTTTGGGGATTCCCATTAGCTAGATTTTCAACCTATTAGATTTCTTCTCTGATCCATCTTTTCTCTCCAGTCCTTCATCACCATTTTTACTTTTGTCCCACTTTCTCAGATTTTCTTGACATTTTTAGCAATCTTTCTAAATAATTGTTCATCTATACTATATATATATATTTTTTTTTTTTTTAACTGAGGATCAAGGTCACAACCTCACTTTTGCCAGGCAGATGCTTACACTACTGGGTTAAATTGCCAGCCCAGCTATTATATTTTTTAAATTGAAGAATGTTATTTGTGTCTGGATGTCCCCCCAAAGGCTCATGCAGTCAGGGTAGTTTTGGAGGTGGCTGAATCTAGAGTGTGTGATTCACAGTGCAATGCTGGGATTAAGGGTAGGTGATTCCTGGATCAGTTCACTGATTTGATTGGCATCACTTTAATCCCCATTGCCCCTCTGGTATGTGCCACTCTGCTTTGGACCCAGATGCTTAAGAGTGAAACCTCTACAACCTGTGAGATAAATGAACCTTTCCCCCTTTCACTTTGGGTGTTGGGTGTTTGTTTCAGCAACGAGGGAAAAGTAACTAAGACAAAAAGTGACTTCTTTTTTTCCTTTATTACATTATTCTTTTCCATGGATTCAACATCTTACCTTGTGAAGTGTGATCAGAATATATGGTAAATGTTTACATTTTTAAAATTTACTACAATAAAAGATATATTGCCAGTCACCCTTAAAATATCTACCCTCTCTTCAAGTACATTTACCCATCATTTTGCCACTTTTTGAAGCAGATCTAGAAATCCTCTTTCATGAATGTCTTAAGGATCAGAAATACAGTGAGCGCTGCTACTGAGGGCCATCCAAGGGGAAGACAGGCTTGTAAAAAGATGGCAGTGTGTCTTGATCCACCTTATTCATCACAGCTGGCCCTTTGTGACTTCTGACCCGTTCCTAAACTCAAAATGACCATTGGAAATAAACAATTTGATCTGATACAGAGCATTGAGGCATCCCCAACAGTGCCACTAAACACATTCATGAAAGAGGACTTCCAGAACTGCTTCAGAAAGTGGAAAGAACTACAAGACAAGTGCTTTCCAACAGAAGAGTAGCTCTGAGGTAAGTTAATGGCAATGTGTCTTTTATGGTAATATTTTTAAATTTATGGATTGACCTTATTTTTCTACCATATCTGCGATGTCCCCAAAGCTTTTAATAATAACATTTTAAAATGTGCTTTTGCTTCCTCTACACTTTTTGTTCCATTTCCTTTTTCCTCTGCTTTTCATGACATACTATGTTTTACACCTTTCAAATATCTAGTGACACTTCATAAAGCAAGACACTAAAATATGAGACGAAGCTCTCCCACTTCAGTGGAAATGGAACCCCACTGTGGGGTGGTTTGCATGAAATCAGGTTTTTCACTGAAGAAACTTCCACACAGCCAGGGGTTGGTATCTTTAACAGTTTTCTCTGGAGCAATCATTTCTCCAAAGAAGAACCCGTGTGTTCTGGTGGAAAGAGGATGCTATTGGTCCTGGCTGCTGAAGATCCAGAATCAAACCAGGGGCAGGATGGGCACAGCTGGGCAGGGCCTCACCCATTAATCCCCTTACTGAGCCCCCCCAAGCTCAGCCTGATGCCTTGCTCCTCCTCTTCACTGTGACTGATGTCCTCCAGGCCTGAGACTGAACCTCTGGTCACTGTGGAAGAGGGCAAAGGGGCTGACTTCTGGCAGCAAGAATATGAACAGCTGGAGCACTGACTGTCCCAGAGTCTGATTCAATTCTTGTATTTTCAGTCTGGATCACACCTCAGCCTCTAGCAATCACCTTGTTTCGCAGGCTCAGTTCTCTTTGGGGCTCTGCAGGCAGTACAAGCTGCCTTTTACCCTCCTCCTTCTGCTTCTGTTTCTTCTGCTCTGTTTTGTCACTCTCCCCTCTTCCAGGCAATTTCCATCTTTTGTCAAACGGGTTATTCCCACTAGACTGTTTTCTCCTATCCTCCATCTTCCTCTTTCTTCCTTTTCTCTCATTTGAGCAGAGATTCGGAGGGGTGCTGAGGCAGACCTAAGAAATCAATACTGTGTATCCGAAGCAGATCACAAGATTCTCTCTTTTAATGTTTTTTTTATTTAAGGAGAAAAGAAAAAAAAACAGTGAAAGGGTACAAGTTATACAGATTTACAGAAGAAAAAAATGAACAGTAGGAAATCATTAGTTAATGGATTACATATTGCCATCTTAGAAATAATTGTTCAAGTCACAAAATTAAAGCTTGTAGAGTGGACATTCCAACAATGATACTGCAATCAGTTCTGTTCAATGATCCAATAAAACTCTGTGATATCATTTTCTATCTTATACACTTAAATATACATGCAGTTATATAGTTTAGAGCACTTTCTTTTCCTCTCTTTTGTACAATGACTATTACACATTTTGAGTTTCATTGCTCCCACGGTTCTCATTGCTTTTTTGGAAGAAAGTAAAACCAAATGAGACATAACAGAACAGAATCGGTCAAGTCAAAAGGGTGGACATAATAGATAATATAAAAACATAATGCAAGGTGATCAACAATGGTTACCATAATGCCTCCCGCTATCTCTAATAGAATTGCCTATATCATTAGTTATAATACAATTGAACAAAACAGTAAAGAACAAAACCGACAAAACCAAAACATTGGAGACATTGTAGGTCTTCAAAAGTAGATAAAAGTCAATGAGAATGGGCGTTATAATGAATCTCATTATCTTCACAGCTGATGCCTAAACTTTCGAACCTGATACTATCCAGCAAAACAGAATAGGGGAACTTCAGTCAAAAACAAGATGGTGAGAGTAATACAGGGCTTCAAATCGAGATAATAGAAAGTCAAAGTGGGTTACTATATTATATCCTGCTATTTTTTTTCCCTTCAATTAAACAGATAAAAATAAAAAAGTAAATAATGGAGTGGAGATTGAGAAAAAAGAGGACATAACAGCGAAACAGCGCAGATCAAAACATAACCATTTAAGCAGAATAGTGTTTCACCACCAGATAATTCCGACCCAAAAGTAGTTACCATATTGACTCTTTCCTTGAAGTCCTTGAGTACAACTTTGTATACTGTAGCATTAAGTATATCAAAACAATGTAAAACCATTTAAGAGAATGATAGCATTACAGAGTATTTAGAATCGACTAACAGAAAATGAACAATGGTTTCTGTGTAATCTCCTTGTCTTTAAAAGGTTTTTGCTTATACTATCGTACATAATAAAATCCAATAAGATACAACCTGTTTAGACCATTGGAGACAGAAGAACAAAAGCTAGATGAGACTTCAAAACAAGATGATACTAAATCAGTATTACCTATTAAGATGTCATTTTCTCCAAAATAGCTGTTCCTATCATCCAATCTTCTCTGTCTCATTTCTGTTGAGCTCTTTTTCTGTCAGTAGCTGTCAGTTTGTCTTCTTCATTTTGTTCTCTGCTCCATTCGTTGTGGCCTCCCCGCCACTATTTCTGGGTTCTTTGTATTTTTCTTTTTTTAGAATATCCTGCAATACTCTCTGTAGGGTTGAATTGGTGGTTGCAAATTCCCCCAGTTCCTCTTTATCCTGGAAGCACCTTGTTTTTCCATCAATTTCCAGGGACAGTTGTGCAGGATATCTCAATCTTGGCTGGAGATTATTATCTTTCAAAGCTTGAATTATTTCCCCCCATGCTCTTCGTGATTTGATGGTTTGTGCAGAGAAATCTGCTGTAATTCTGATGGGTGTTCCCTTATAAGTGATCTGTTTCTTGTCTCTTACAGCTTTTAATATTCTGTTCTTGTATTGAATTTCTGGAATTTTTATTATTATATGCCTGGGTGTTTCTCTGTTAGGGTTGTAGGTAGCTGGGGTCCTGTATGCCTCATACATCTGAGTATCTTTACCTTTTGCTAAATTAGGAAAATTCTCCTGGATTATTTCTGTGAGTAGCTTTTGTAGTTCACTTGTTTGTGTCCCTACTTCTTCTTTTATGTTCTTAATCCTTAAGTTATGGCTCCTCTTATCATCTTCTTGTCTTTGTATTATTGCTGTTTGTTTCTTTGTTATTTTTAAGATGTTTTTCATTTCATTCTCCCAAATTACAAGTCTGCCCTCCAGTTCAGATAGTCTGTCCTTAGTTTCTTTCAAGCTGTTATGCCAGTCTTGGATAGACTTCTTAATTTCTTGATAGTCCCTTTGAACCTGCTTCATGTACTCTATGCTTTCTCTGTTTTCTCCATCAAACAATTCTCCCCTCTTTTTCTGTTCTTCCATTCCATCATCTGTTTTTTCCTGGGTGGTGCTTAGCATTTCTCTAACTATTCTGCATACTTCTAGCTTCAGGTCATTGATAACTTCATTCCTGAATTGGTCTATGAGGCTCTCTATATGGCGCTTAATGTCTATTGGTGCGGTGTCCACTATTGCCTGTTTCTCAGAATTGGGGGCCGAGGAGCCTTTCTTGTTGCTTCCCTTTCCCATATTCTCTGTTCCTTATATATATGCAAGCTTATATAGGAGGCCCAGCTTCCCTGCCTGTCAGCCACAGCCTGATCAAATTGCACTGGCTAGGTGTTCTGCCCACTGCTGCGCACCAGGGAGTTACGGACTAGGCAGCCTACGCAGGAGTCAGTCGCCCCTCCGGGCCACCATCAGGCTCTGGGATCTGGGTTAGGCCAGCCTACCAAGTCCGCTCGCAGCGTTACGCAGGCCAGGCACTTTTCACCAATCCTGTCTGAGAGGGGAATGTGTGGCTGGAGTCACCACCGCACCCTGCTCTTACAGGACTGCCCGAGCCCAGAAAGTCCTCCACTGGAGTCAAACTGTGGTGGAGTGTCAGTTTCTCTCACTCACCTCGCCACAAGTCAGTGTACACCTCCTTGTTCGTCCTGTTTTCGACTCTGTTCACAGACTCCCATTCCCAGAGCTTCTGCGCATCTCTCCTTGCCGAGCCGCTGTGGAGGCAGCCAGACGCCGTGCGGCGGGAAACCCAAATCGCGGTTTCCAATGGCGTGGGGTCCAGCCTCCACACCAAGTCTTTTCTTTTCCTATTTTAGCGCCAGGACTGCATTCCAAGTTGGTTTCTCTCAGCCCAGTTCGTTCCTGAGTCAGCAGAGCATATCTCTACCAGCTCGTGTCTCCTTAGTCCGCATCATTCCTGACTTCTGAGCCGAGCCTTTCAGAGAGCCTCCGGTAGTTGCTGTTATCTGTCCGCCATGTTCTCCCGGAAGTCTCTCTTTTAATGTTCAGTACAAGTCTATGACATGACTGGTCATTTCACCCATTGTGTGGCCAATGAGAGGTAGAGCCAAGATTTGTGTGTGTGCTAATCCAAAGACCACGACCTGGGCCACATTGAGCAGCATCCTGATTTGAAAGGCAGATGCACAGACATTCAAATAAATCAGTTCTTTCCCCACTGGCATCCCTCACCTGACTGCACATGGATTCCCAGAGTTTTGCGGCCCACATGCACAAAGTATGATAATAATCACCTGTGGACCTCTACATCCACATTGTGGGGATGCAAAACTACTTAGACACATGCCATGGGCCCATCTGTCTTCCTATTATTTGTTTTATCAGGTACCTAACCTTGCAAAACTCAACAGGCTGGGCACTGGACAGAGAGATGCTCCTGTGAACTGATTAGGAGCTGCTTTCAAACTACACACACCTAGTCAGGGAAAGAGATGCCAAGAGTAAGATGAAGGAGCAAAAGACCAAGTGTGGCGATGAGTCCTTATAGAAAAGAATCTCCTGTAACCTGGACCTCATCAAAGAGATGATGGGAAGAATGATACCTGCAGGCTTCTCTTACTTACTCTTCTGACAGGCATTCACCAGGCATCTATCATGTGCTAATACATAACTCAAACTTAAGCAAGTACTTCCTAGTGCCTGGTGAGTGCTTGATGTATATTATTTCATTTAATTCACCCAAAAACTCTACAATTTTTTTCCATCTTCAGAGAATTAAAAGGAAGCACAGAGCTTTGGAGTAACACTTCCAGTAAGTTTTAGTGCCTAGATTCTACCCAGGCTATTGGGTACCAGGCTTGGCGCTTTTAAATGCTATGTCAGGAACTGAGGAGGGGATGGAGGTGAATCAGATGGGTCTCTACTCTGCCAAAGCTTATGTTCTAGGGATAAAAAAGAAATGAAATTATTTATTTGTGATACGTACTGAGGCCATGCAGTGTGAAATGTCTGAAATGGGCTCCCCAGGGGGCTCATGGGCAAATAGCCCAGGACACACAATTCTCACTGCAATCGTTGTCCCACAGATGAGCAGGACTGGACCCACTGCAAGAGATGTCCCAGAAGATATGGGTATGGACCCACTCTGCCAGCTGCGTGTGGAGCTCCTAAAGGGAAAAGAATGGGGTTTCAACAGGGTCTAAACTTTCTTCACCATCAGCAGATAGCAGATGGAGAAGGAGGGACAAGCATTTTGGACAAAGGAAACTGCCCTAGTGGAGGATAAAAAGGGGGACTGGTCATCAGAGGTCAAAGTTAGACATCCTGGGATTATGTGCAAATGAACTACAAGAAGTTGGGAGTGATACGGGTAGGGGAATGGGGGAGGGGTCCTGATACCCATGGAGAAATAGAGGATGCATGGCTAATGGGAATCCCTGGACAGAGGCCAGTGGACAGTGTGGTGAGTGCAAGGAGAACTGGATGTTTTGGAAAGGCAGGCACAAACCGTGTTGTAGGGCTGACTGTGCCATTTCAGGAGGTGTAGTTTCCAAGCCACTGAAGATCTGGCTCCCATTTTAAGAGTTCCTGCTAGCTGCTATCAGGAGTTTGGGTACAAAAAAGGGGAATTAGGGGAAGCAGAGAAACCAATTAGCATGTAAAAGATGTCAGAAGCTTGGAATAGTGGCTTGGGCATAATAAAGGAGAGAAGCATCCAGATTAGAGACATTTTCAGGAGCCTGACATGAAAGCACTGCTAGGGATGGAAACAGAGCAGTGAGAGGGCTGTTGCCTGAACAGCTGAGTAACCGAGCGGGGTGGGGGAGCCCTTTGCTCAGCGGATCACCGCAAGCAGAGTGACAGAGTGCAGATGAGACCGAAGGTGCCTCAGTTCATGCTGATCCACTGCACGAGAGGGATAAAGAAAACCCGGTGCCAACACCTCGGGTCCTTGCACAGCTGCCCAAAGGACACCACAGAGCCACTGGGCCCACGTCTCCTGCCCACATCTCTTTGGGGAGTGACGTCCCCAAAGTCTCCGTGAACTGTAATAGGCTGGAAAGCAATGAAGCTTAACTGAACATACACCCGGCTCCTCCGGGTCAGAGCAATCACAGCCCTCAAGTACAACCATTTTCCTCATTTTTAATGCCATTTCCAGGACACCTTACATTTCAGTTCGGGGCTGCCATTTTATCCAGTTGGATTTCTTTTCAATTCAGCCCAATTTTAACCCCAATGTTCAAGTTATTTTTTCCCTATTATGCCCATAAATGGAAGCAAATCATACTGTCTTATATAAATGCGGCTGTTTCTTTCTCTTCCCCTTTTTCATTTTAGATAAAAATTTTCTTTCTTCTGCTTCTACTTTTTTTTTAATCACACCTCCCTCTCCCTGCTCCCCGCAGAGTGCCTCGCTGCTGGCTGTTTTTGTTCCTTGTCTCCCCGTGATCTTTCCTGTTTCTTCACAGAACTCCTGCAGAGATGTTTTCTTATATAATCAAATTATAGGTCAAATTCATCAAAAGGGATAACACACAGGTACATTTCTTATGAAGGTTTAAACTGATGCAGTAAGTAACACATTCATATTTTTGGTGGGAGCATTGGTAAATAATGATGCTTTTTAGTTAAGGAAAATGGAGAGAGGAATACAGCTTAAAACGATACCAAAGGCCTTATTAAGCTGTGAAGTTGTACATATGTATGTTGCGATTACTATCATTATTATGACCATGTTTGGACAGTATTATCATATAAAATGTTTGGTTTATTTGTCCCAGATAAATTATTTAAATGTCTTACAAAATATTTGATATTTTAAAGTGCTTCATAATTGATTTCAATAAACACCACTCCAGGGCCTAGGATAAAGTACATACTGTGCCACTTGCAGTCAATGCAAAGGTGACAGAGATAGTCTCCGTGGCAAAGGGCAAGGCAATGGCACAAAACTAGCAACCAGATCACTCTGGTGTGAGTAGGAATGTCACAATGCCGGTGGGAGCAGACACATGTGCCACCGTGCTAGTGGTAGCACGGCTAATTGAGTCCAACAGTGTGAATAATGCTTTACACACATTGATTCCCACCTGAAAATCATGTGAAATAAATTATGACCTCATTTTACCAAAGAAAACATAGAGACTAATAGTTACATAATCATGTGAAAGTCTCCACTTTAAGGAACTATAGCTAGAGTAAGAGAAAACATGTCTCTTTCTCTCCCAAATGGAATTTTTTCCAACTTTGCCCAAGAGTATCTATGGAGAAATTTAGAAGGAAATGATCGCTGAAATTGGCCTGGGGTAGAGGAGAGAACAGTGGGTGTTTGATAGAGCAGTACCTTGAGCAATGGAGACAAAAGGGGAAAAGAGATGGGGAATCCTCAGCGGGGAAAGGCCAGAGGCATGGAAAAGCATCAGTACTCAGGGTCAGAAAAAACTGGTCCAAGACATTTGGAAGATGAGGTTCAGAGAGATAAGGCTGGGAGAGACCAGAGCACAGAGGGCCTCCTGTGCCAACCAGCGAGTCCAGACTTCATTCTGAGAGAACAGTAGTCTCAGAGCAAGCAGGCTGACAGTTTGCTCTATGTCTTTGGAAGACCAAGATCAGCTGAGGAGAGGGCGGGTCACCTGAAGCAGGACTAAGAGCTTGGATGTTGCTGTTGGCCTCTGTCTCTCTCTCGCTACTCTAACTGTGTTTCCACAAAGCTCTGCATGGTCAGGTGTTGCCTATGTCACCCCTTCCCATGCAGCTGTCTGTCTGTCTAGCTCCCTTCCTTAACATGCCGCCGTGCCTGACACATCTTCCACTCCCTCCTGCTCACCTGAGGCTCTGGCCTACTTCACTTCCCCCTGAGCACCAAGGTCACAGGCAGCGCTTTCAAACTTCCGCACATTTTTCCATCTGAAAGGTTCCTTTCCTTCTTCTTGTCTAAACAACTTCGCTGCACAGATCACGCCAAAATGTATAAAAGTACTGTGCTTGCCTTCCAACAATACCTAAATTTTAGGTTTTTGTCAAAATAGTGGGTGACTGATGTCGTTCCTGAATATTTTTAATTTACATTTCTCTTTTCTTGAGTTGAGCATTTTTCATATGTTCTTATAGTTCCAATTTCTGTCTCTTTTTTCTGTCTGCCTTTATGCATTTGGCTTTTGACTATGGTCTTTCTCTTGCCATTTTTAATTAGCCATTTGTCTGAAATATAAGTCGCACATGCTTCTCTCAATTTGCTATATACTTTTGAGGGAATTTAGTGTTTTCTTTTGTACTGTCTCCCTATAGAAAGGGCACAAAGTGGGGTGGACCATTGCCAAACTGTAAAACTCTGGGTTGTCACTGATTTTAATAGGCTACAGGGACTGCAATTTCTACTAATAGGATACATAATGTAATACAAATTAAAGGCCCTCAACTGTGTATTACAGTTTCCTTTTTCTTTAAAAATAAAAATTTGCTTTAAGAAATGATTTTTTAAAAGAGGAAATGAATTTCTCTAAAATGTAAACTTTTAAAATTTTCTTAAGGTTAACACACACTTCTCTCTTACTAAAGACCCTTCAATGTATTCTTTTAAAAAACTTAGAAAAGATGCTAAATTTTTATCTCATAGAGGCATGCCTATGAATTTTTGCCATAATTCTTGAAGACTGCCATTGAAGTCTGCCATTGAAGACTGCCACCAGAGGATCAGATTTCAGGATCCAATTGTGGAGGAGGTGGATAAACTTCTTCATGAGTGGTTTTTAAAAAATGAAATCTATAAGCCAAAAATCTGGTGTCACCTTTAAGGGTATTAGATTAATGCAACATTTGCAACACCCCATGGTTTAGACACTAGCCAGTCATTCCAAAATCTATTCATGAAAATCATCCCTGGGTGCTTTTGAATTGAAGGGCGGTGATGACAAGAAACTTCCAGTTGTAGTTACAGGTGTGTGTAAATAAATGTAAATATTTGCTAATTGATTGACTATTTAATTGCACATGGTATAATTTTGAAGAACACAGAACTTGAGAGTGAAAAAAGTAGTAGTTGACTGTATTCTTATTATCATGAAACTTGCATTTAGGTAGTCCTAGTTTCTTTCTCTTTCTCAAACACTGGTGGGATGGACATTGAATTACCTGAACTGACCACTTGACAAAAGAAACCCCTAGTATTCTTCCAGAGACTCCTCACTAAAGATGCTCCCTGGTTCTTCCCTGCGCACCACTTCCCTACAGTCGTGCACGCACCATGTCTCACATTTTTCCTGGGTGCCAGGGTCTCACATGTGGCCAACCCAAGAGGCTTTTTGTCATGCAGTCAAGAAAAAAATCCCAGCACACTCTCCCACCTCTCACATCTGTAAAGTCTAGTATAAGCAAGAAATCAAATGTTATCACTTAATTAAATGCAAAGTATACATGGACAGAGGTTGACTTTGGAAAAAGTACAGGTTACACATTTATTGTAACATATATGTTGAGGCACTCAGACTTAGGAGCTCCAACAGTGACACTCAAGATGCCAGCTCTGGCAGGGAGATAGGAAATACATACATGATTACATGTGGATAGGGTAATCTGGGGAGTGAGATGACTTTCACAAGATAGTTAAGAAAAGTAACTTAAGCAGAAAGCTTTACTGAAAGAAAATTACCCATATGTTAGAAAAGCTCAGGATGTAATAATACAGGAGAAAGGACGCAAAAAGGCAAATCTTTACCATGAAATGAATTCAAAGGAAGAATCAACAAAGAGAGGAGAGAGTTTCCAAATTATGTTTTAAAAAAGTATCACTGAAAAGTTGGCACCTTTCAAGAATCTGCCACACTGGGACTGGGAGGATCCAACAAGAAACCGGCTAGCCAGCCTTTCTGGAAAGCTTTGCAAACAGCGCCACTTCCAGGAAGAGACAAGTCAGCACTTCTCGTGAGCCTAAAAGGCTGCACAGGCTGAGCATCCATCCCCCATTCCTGCCTCACCCCATAAACTACCCGCTTGTTTGGAGGACTGACTGAGTTGATAGCAACTAAGGCACATAAAGCAACTAAATGTTTGTATTGTCTGGTTGATTTTGCAGGTCTGGGGCCAGCAGTCTAAGCACCTCTTACAAGGATGACAGTATGCAATATAGCAAATGTGGGGGATTTCCTTCTATCTTCTCTTTGAAATCCAATATTTTTTCTCACTGTTTTGGTTATTGTTTTTGCTTTATTCAATATTCTGTTTTGATTGGTATTATGATGTTTTGTATTTGATTTGATTTTGCTACACCTGGTGGAATGGACAACTATTGTGAAGATAACAAGAAATACTATGGCACCTATTACTGTTACCCTGGTATCCTGCTCTGACATTCTGTACCAGTTTCACTGCATGGTTTCAGTTGGCTTTGTTCTGTCTTGTTTTGTTGGATTTTACTATCTTTAAAATAAAAAATAAAATGAAATAAAATTTTAAAAATTAAAATGTATCACCGTCAAGCCCTCTTAACTACCCTATTATACAGAGATGAGACCAGGCTCAGAAAAGCTGAAGCTTTTTTGTAGAAGCCACCTTGCTTGGACAACATGACTTAAGGCGACCTTCCCAAGCATCATCCGGCCAGTTATTCCTACATCATTTTGCCTCACTTATGTGGTGCTATGTGTCCAAAAAAAACTTCTACAAATATTCAAAACTATGACGTGACTTAAGCAAAGCAATAGATAAAATGAAGTTTGAAGAAAGTAGAGGAAAATTCTCAAATACATATTAAAACTTTTCTTACAGAAAAATACCCAGGCCATCAAGATTCTGAACAGTATAAGGCGGATATGGAGGTACACGCATGTCATCCTGTATTTCTGGGAGGCTGAGACAGAAGGATCATTAGTTCAAGCCCAGCCTGTACAACTTAGTGACTAACTGAGACCCTGTCTCAAAAGTAAAGACTGAAAAAGACAAAATATAGCTCAGTGTGAAGCCCTGAATTAAGTTCCCAATACCAAAATTTTTAAAAGAACATAAAATATTTTAACATATATCCCATAATGTGTATAAATAATTCTAAAGTGATAATTTTTTGGAAAAATAGTGTTATTCAAATATCCCAAAAGACTGACGGAAGAGATAATGATGACTGATACATGATAGCTGCAGGATGGTTGCTTGAATCTTGTCAAAAACAGGCTGAATTTCAAAAAAACCATATACATAATGAAATATATCACACATATCATATATAAACATATAATAATAGCATTATATATACTTTCAAACAAGGCCATATATATAATGAGATATATGTAGAAACATACAATAACATCATGCACATCTGTAAGGAAAAGGGCTGCTGAGTCAGGATGGCAAGTGATGCAGCTCATAAACAGAAAGTAAATCACAGGACCAGAAGCCGAGTGAGTTCTTGTGGTATGCTCTTCCCATTCATTTTCAGCTGGTTTTCAATCCACACATACTCAGGACTCAGATGCTCAGGGTCAGTGCCTTCCACCTGGAGACACTTTCTTTTCCAGATTCTCCAGATTCCTATTCTTCTCTCAACCCAGTCAGCTCATGCCTCAGAGCCCCTGCTTCCACTGCCAGGTCTAGGATGATCAAGGCAGTGGTCAAGGACATTGGTGAAGAGCCAGAGAGTCCAGGGAGGACTCCCAGTAAATCCATCTAGTTTTTTTTGCAAGCAGCATCTTCAAAACAAATTTGTGGGTGTTGACCTTGTGTCCCTTTCAAGCAATCCCTTGTTTGCATGGATAAATTAGAAGGCACTGTCTCCTTTCCATGGAGGATGAAGGCTGGAAGAAGGCTTGGGTGAAGAGGCTGAGATCCCAGGCTGGCTCTTGCTGGTGTTACCTCTGTGGTGACACTAGAAAGCCTTTGCTGACCAGCCCAGCTGACTGCTGAGGCTTTGCTTTCTCTTCCGAATATTCTCCTGGTGATGAATCTGATGGAGGCCCAGTCCCACTCAGGTATTGTGGATCTAAGGGACAGAAAGGCTGGAACATTCATACCATCATCCAAGGGTACAAGTTGGAGAAGTCAGGGCACCCCCTTGGAATGAACCTAGCCTCTTTCCCCCAGGCCAGATTCACCTGACGACCACACAAGTGGTCATCAATAAAGTAAATTGATAAGACTGTCTTTAAGCCAAATCCTGCAGTTTAAAAATAAAGCTGCTGATTTTCTAGTGCTGGTAGATGGTCCCAGTGCTACCTCTGCAGTTTCCAATAGTGGCCTTGGGTTTCCCCCACCCTGACCTTGAAAAGAACACATTTACAAAGTCAGTACCCTGACTGTGTGAAGACTGCTGTATCATGGAATATTCAAAGGAAGAGGAAAGTTTGGAAGCAGCTTTTTCATTTCTTCTGAGACACTTAATCTGCAAGGCTTTCACAGCGACAAAATTGAATGCTTAGTAGTAATTGTGTGTGAGTTCTAGCTATGAACTTGCATAAAATGTGAAATTTCACACCAGCAATCCTATTGTAGGATTTTTCCACTGATCACCAGGAAACAGAGCTTTTAGAAAGGCTGGAAGGAAATCAAACTGTACAGGCCCTTGAGCGAACAAACTTGCAAACAAAACCCTCACATCTTCTTCTCATAGGCACACGGCTTCATGCCTTGCCAGGTGCATGAGAGCTAGAAAACCACATGGCTTCTGATGTGATGGCTTCAAGATACCAAAGTTCCCTTATATAGAACAGCTACAGTCAATCTTTTACTCCAGCTATGATCTCATAGAGTTAGGCTGAAAAAAGGAAGACCCAAGTGACCACATGGTTGACTCCAAGTGGGAATGCAGGTAGATGGACCAGGTCCATTCTGAGCAATGGAAGAACAGATACGCATTGGAGGGAAGAAACAAAAAGAAACTTGCAACCCATCCTGGGATCCGCTCTCATCATTATCTTATCTCATCTGGAGCTCAAAGAATTCAGGCCCTGAGGTCACCATCAGCGCACCACTGAAGACTTTGAGGAGCTTAGGCATTGAAGAGAAGGGCAGGGGGAGCCCTTTCACTGACACGAGGGCTCTGAGAGGCCACAGACCAGCCTCCCAGAGGGGCACATGCCACCTTCTCTCACAGGAGCTGCTTTGGGAAATGGGACCAGCTGAAAGGGTCAGGATGGGAAGGGCCACCTCCCTGAAGTCTCTGCTTCAGTGGGAGGTTCTCCTCACTTTCCCAGACTGCTCTAAATCCCTTAGTGTTGTGACTCAGTTGAGCTGTACACCACCCAACCTCACAAATGAGGATGTTGGTGCACAGAGGTTTCTTAACATGCCAGGGTCAGCTAACCATTAAATGAAGGCAGGGAAGAGGAGGAAGCCTGGCCCCACTTTTGCCCACCCTCCACCTCTAAACCTCTGTGCTCTTCAGTCTGAAATGACCTCTGCAGGCAGGAAGGCAGGCTGCTATCCCACTGTACGGCTGCCTCTATCTGACTTCCCTACCTTCCAGGTGCTTTTTGATGGTGGCTTTCTTAACCAGCACTGCTCAGTCTTCTTCTGACATTGGTTTTGTCATCTCAATACCTCTTTCCCTCTGTGCACATACTATAAACCCTCGAGATTAGCCTCACTTGTTAATGAGACGCTTTGCAGTCATTCTATTTTTCAAACACACCTCTCCAGAGGACACACATGCTCAGTACCCACCACTGGGGCTCTCAAACTGATGAAATGAATGAGTTGTTGTCACCATGTACATATTATCACAGTGAAATAACGTGATGGTCATCGAATCAAAAGGAAACAAACCAATGAAGAGCTATTGCTGCTTTTTCCTCAGAGCTTAGTTTTACAAGTAATTCTTAGCTCCATATTGAAAGCAAAGAGAATAAAAATAAAGTAATAGCTAACACACACTATTAAAATGCCAGGCACCATCCTGAATTCTTTTCAAGAATCAACTAAATTAATCCTTATGAAGATCCTCTGAAGTCAGGTAGAGCTATTACCCATATTTTACTTTTTAAATTAGTTTTATTGGTATATTTTGGATATAGATAATGATAACATTTATCATAGGGAATTTGTGCCTGTCCATGATATATCTTAATTCTTTTTTTTCCCCATTCTCCTACCTTTCATTTAACCTCTCTTCTCTTCCTTATTTACAAAGCTTTGTTTCCATTTTCTTTTTTTCTTTTCCTTTCCTTTTCAAGCCCACTCTAGTTTCTTCCTGGTTCACAGTATTTACCCACATTTTAAAGATGAAGAAATCAAAGCACAAAGAACTTCAGTTTGAATTTCACACCTGAACCAGGAACCCACTGAGGACATCATGTGTGTGCAGATGGTAGCCAACACCTCAGCATTGGAAAGAGGAACAATGAACCAGATTAGTTCAAGAGACCACAGAGGTAAAATTAGGCTGGAAATGAGTAACCAGAGAAGAAATCCAATCAGAACCAACTGTTACATTTCTACTTAACTCATCTTCTTCTATAAAATAGAGAGGAACCCAAATCTGTGTCTTCGTTTGGGCTATTCTCTCTGTTTCAGGTGCCTTTCCATGGGCTTCCAAGACTTCTCACTCTGAAATCTTTGTCTCCATGGCCTCTCTCCCATCTTCCCTTTGTCTTCTGGGGGACCTTGTCTGTTGCAGGAGGTTGGGGCACCCAGCAGAAAGCTCCACATTCTAGACACCTGGCATCAGTTTTTTGACTCTCATACCTGGGTTATTTTTACTTCATCTTTTCAATGACTTGTTAATTTGTAGACAGTTTCATTATAGAAAATTAGTGAAGTTGCCCGGATTCCTGAAACACTGGACTAGGCTCTGGAGGTTTCATGAGCCTGACCATGTCCAGGGACCTTCTTTCAATCCAGGGAGCTGAAGCTGCATGAGGTGAGTCCCAGTGTGCTAGCACTGGCCTGGGGAGAATTTAAGACCATCACTCCCAGCTGTTAAGTGCCTGCCCAGCTTCCTGAAACAATGGAGTAGGCTTGGGAGGTTTCGAGGCCTGGCTAGACCACACCCAGCTACCTTCATTCAATCCAGGGAGCTGAGGGCACTAGCTCAGGGACCATCACCCCCAGAAGTTAGGATCCCACACAGCTTCTTGGAACACTGGAAGTGACACAGGAGGTCCTGCAGGCCTGACTAGGCCACACTCCGCAACCTCCATTCAGTCCCAGGAGCCAAGAGCACAAAAGGTGATTTCCAACATACCTGGGGGAAGCTTGGAAACATATCTCGAAACATGGAAATACAAGAAAATGACAAGATGAAAGACCAAAATGCAATCTCAATCCTCCAACCCAACCCAAGAAAGCCTAGGAGCCATGTACATAGAAGAAAATATAAGCCACACATGAAATGCCTGAAAAAATATCAATTGAAATAAACAGCAACTCCAGGATACTATAAAGGATCTCAAAGCAGAAATAATGTCCCAGGTAAAAAAGAAATGATAAAAGTAATCAAAGAAAGGCTGAACACATCTAAAGAAGACATAGTAAAAACATTAGAGAAACAATGCAAAAAGATAGAATCCCTGAATGAACAGTATAAGAAACAAACAGAATACATGAATCAGATTCAAAGGGATATACAGGAAATCAAAAATTCCATCGAAAGTTCTCAAAACTGCCTCAACGAAAGTAAAAATAGAATTTCACTATTGAAGACAAGATTGCAGCTAGTAAACAGGAAAGGAAAGATCTTTTAGAAATAACAAGGAATTAGGAAATAACAATTCAACAACTGCAAGATGATGCAAAGAAAAACAACATAAGATTAATAGAGATAAGTGAAAAAAGGGGACAATACAAATGATATAAAGAGGCTATTTTCAAAATACCTGCAAATTTCCCAAACACGAGAATGGAAATTAACATAAGGATTAGTGAAGCATATAGAACTCCAAATAGCCAATAAAAAAACTACACCCAGACATATAATAATCACCATTCCAGAAATCCAGCATAAGACTAGAATATTAAAAGCTGTTAGAGAGAAAAGACACATAATCTATAAAGGAAAACCTGTCAGAATCACAGCAGACTTCTCAACACAAACAATGAAGTCAAGAAGAACATGGAGTGAAGTATTTCAGATTCAAAAGAAAATGACTTCCAACCCAGACTGACATACCCTGCAAAACTGTCCTTCAAAACCGATGGAGAAATAAGATACTTTCATGATAAAGAACAGCTGAAGAATTTCATAATCACCAAACCAACCCTGCAAAGAATACTGAAAGACATTCTAGGTACACATAGGAAAAAACCACTAAGCAAGGCAGACAATTAAACAGAATGGAAAGGTAAAAATACAACAGCAGAAAGATAACATGTCAACAATAAATCAATATATAACAGTTATAACCATTAATATAAATGGCTGCAATTCACCAATAAAAAGAAACAGATTGGCAGAATGGATCAAGAAACAACATCCAACCATATGCTATCTACAAGAAACCCATTTAATCCAAAAGGAAACTCACAGACTGAAAGTCAAAGGATGGAAAACAATTCTTCATGCAACAGGAACACACACACACAAAGCAGGGGTAGCTATTCTGTTTGCAGACAATGTGAACTTCAAACCAAGAATGATTCAAAGACATAAAGAAGGCCACTACATACTAATTAGGGAAAAAGTTCAAAAGAAAGAGATGACAATCTTAAATATATATGCACCAAATTCCAGAGCACTCAGCTATACAAAGCAAGTATTAACAGAAATGAAGAATCAAATAAGCAATAACACAATTATAACAGGAGACCTTAACACACCATTGACACCAAGGGACAGATCAGACAGAAAATCAACAAAGAAATAACAGAACTGAATCACACCTGTGAACAAATGGACTTGATAGACGTATACAGAGTGTTCTATCCAACAACATCAGAATATACATTCTCCTCAGCAGTACATGGGACATTCTCTAAAATAGACCATATAGTAGCCCACAGAACATATTTAAGTAAATGCAAAAAAAAATGAAATTATCCCATGCATGTTATCAGATCATAGCACAATGAAACTAGAAATTAATGATAAAAGAAACTGCAAAATCCCCACAAACACATGGAAATTGAATAATACACTCTTGAGCAATCAGTGGGTCACAGAGAAAATTAAAGAAGAAATTAAACAATATCTACAAGCAAATGAAAATTCAAATACAACTTACCAAAATCTGTGGGATGCAATGAAAGCAGTCCTCAGAGGAAAATATATTGCACTGATATACCACATCAGAAAAACAGCATGAACATAAATAACCTGATGCTACACATCAAACATCTATAAAAAGAAGAGCGAGTGAAGCCCAAAGCCAAAAGACAGGAAGGAAATTTTTGCTTTTTTTTTTTTCTTTTATTGGTGTCAGGGATCGAACTCAGAACTATGCACTTGCAAGGCAGGTGCTTATGCTGCTGAGCTAAATCCCTAGCCCTGAGGGGAAGAAATTATAAAGCTCAGTACAGAAATTAATGCAATAGAGACTAAGAAAACAATCCAAAGAATCAATGAATCCAAGAGTTGGTTTTTTGAAGGAATAAATAAAATTGATAAGCCGCTAGCCAACCTTATTTAAAAAGGAAAGAAAAAACTCAAATTCATGCAATAAGGAATGAGAAAGATAAAATCACTATAGACTCCATGGAAATACAGAAGATCATCAACACCTATGTTGAAAACCTCTACTCTCATAGGTTCGATAATAAGAAGAAATGGACGGATTCCTAGAAACACATGAACTGCCAAAGCTGGGGCAAGAAGATGTAAAACTGCTGAATAACCCAATTGTTATTAAGGAAATTCAAAACGTAATTAAGTCCTTACCTACAAAGAAGATCCCAGGCCCAGGCAGATTCACTGCAGAATTCTATAAGGAATACAAAGAAGAAATAATGCCGACACTCCTCAAACTCTTCAATGAAATCGAAAGGGAAGCAATTCTTCCTAAGTCATTCCCAGAAGCAAATATTGCTCTAGTACCAAAACCTGAGAAAGACCCAACTAAAAAAGAGAACGACAGGCCAATCTCCCTAATGAACATAGATGCAAAAATTCTCAATAAAATATTGGCAGGATGCAGCAAATCATCATGATTATTATACACCACGACCAAGTAGGATCCATCCCAGCCATGCAGGGATGTTTAAACATATGAAAATCAATAAATGTAATCCACCATGTCAATAGAGCCAGAAGTAAGAATCACGTGATCTTTCTATAGATGCAGAAAAAGCTTTTGATAAGGTCTAACATTCATGTATAAGAACTTTACAGAGAATTGGAATAGATGGTCTTTACCTCAATATGATAAAGGCTGTCTACAACAAACCAACAGCCAGCATCATATTAAATGGCCAAAACCTGAAAACCTTTACCTTAAAATCAGGCACAAGAAAAGGATGTCCCTTATCACTGCTCTTATGCAACATAGTACTGAAAGTACTAGCCAGAGCAATTAGACAAGAGAGAGAAATAAAAGGGATAAAGATAGGAAAAGAGGAAGTTAAATTGTTATTTGCAGATGACATGGTACTCTACACAGAAGACCCCCAAAACACCATTGAAAGACTCCTAGATATAATAAATAAATTCAGTAATGTGGCTGGATACAAAGTTAATCCTCAAAAATCAATAGCATTCCTATACATTAACAACAAAGTCACTGAGAGAGAAATAAGAGAAGCCACATCCTTCATACTAGCATCCAAAAAGAAAGAAATACTTAGGAATTAATCTAAGAAAAGAAGTAAAAGATCTATACAGGAAAAATTATAATGCCCTGAAAAAAGAAATTGAATGGCAGCCATTTCCGGTTTAATATCATCTTGCTTTGAAATCTACCATGCTTTTGTTCTTCTATTTCCATTGGTTCTATCATGTTGTGTCTTATTGGATTTTAATATGTGTGATAGTATAAACAATTTTTATGGACAATGAGATATTATAGTAGCCATTGTTCATTTTCTGTTATTTGGTTCTGAAAGCCCTGTAATACTTTCATTCCCTTAAATGATTTTATACTATTTTGTTATGTTTGATATTATTGTATGTGAAGGCATGCTCAACTATTTCAAAAAAAGAGACATTGTGGTAGCTACTGTTAATATCTGGTTGTCTTGTTATGAAACGCTGTGTTGCTTACATTGTTCTATTCTGACCTGCTTTGTTCTGTCTTCTTTTGTCTCTTTAAAATAAAAAAAAAATTAAAAAGAAAAGAAAATTAGCGAAGGTAGTTTGGAGAGTTCCTACATGCCCCATTGTTCCCTATTAACGTCTTACACAGGTACAATGTGCAGTGGTCCAATATACACAGTACTTCACGAGCATGACTATTTTCAACCAAGTTGGACAAGAATCAAATCAAATTTAGTAGTTAGGTTCAATATTGCCCTTATGGAGAAATTTAATTTGATTTTCATGCAGTTCAGTTTTTAACCAGAAATATGGAGAGAATTGACTTTGAATCAAGATACCACTGTGTTTGTCATCATTAACAAACCAATATTAATAGATTATCATTTAGTGAATTCCGTAAATTTACTCAGATATTTTTGATGTTTACCAATACCTTTTTCTCTTCCAGATTTCCATCCTGAATTTAACATTAGACACCCTGTCTTTGACATTTTCAGACTTTCTTCAGTTTTGATGATCTCAAAAGTTTTGAGGAAAAACCATAAGGTGTTTTGGAGAATGTTCTTCAACTGAGATTTGTCAGACATTTTTCTGATAATTAGAATTGTATTTTCAGGAGGAAACCCCAAGAGGCAAATATCAAAGAGATTAATAAATTATTCTCAATACATCATATCAAAGGCACATGCCATCAACATGGTTTACAACTTTCGCTACCTGGCTGGAGTCTGTTTGTAAAGCTCTCTGCTGTCAAAGTTACTCCTTTGCCTTCTCTTTCTATACTGTACCCTTGGAAGGAAATTCCTATGTACAGCCCACACTTAGAAAGTATAATCATGTTCTACCACTTTCAGGGATATCTACATAAATTATTTGGAACTATAACTGAGCAAAAATCAAGGAGGTGGCACCACAGACATGTTCCTTTCTGAATAACCTGTTTCCTTGACCTGTAGCGTCTAGGGGCACTTGCATTCTTTGGACACAGACCCTTTCCTCTACTTTCAAGCTTAACAACAAAGTGGCATTGTGACTCTGCTTATGTCAGCACGTCTCTGATTAGAATCTACAAAGCCTGTAGGCTGATGGACTCTTACAAATGTACTCTTCAAGATAATTCAGGATAATCTCCCATCTTATGATCCTTAGCCATAATTACAACAGCAAGGTTCCTTTCCACACAAAAGATAATATATTCACAGCTTCCAAAGATGACAACATGTACAAATTTGGAGGAGCACTATCTTGCCTACCATATAAAGATGCGGAGTATGTTTTTGTATGCTTATTTTCCATCTGCCTATGTTCTTTGTTTAGTTGTCTATTCATGTCTTTTGCCAAGTTTCTAATTAGGTTGTTTCTTTCTTTTTATTGAATTTTAAGAAATATTTGTATATTTTGTACAAAATACTTTATTAAGACATTTAAGAATGCTCCCTTTTAAGTCTGCTTCTCTATCATTTTGCCTATTTGCTATTTTCATCGGCTGACTGTGATGATTTGAAATGTGTGTCCTCCTCCCCCAAATTCATGTGCATCCAGAATTTGTCAATGTCTCATAATGTGGAAATAGGGACTTTGTGACTGTTACCATGTTAAAAGGCCACAGTGGACAAGAATGACCACTAATGTAATAACTTGTCCCCTTCTGAAATGAGGGAGGTTTGCACACAAATGTGCAAGGGAAACTCCATGTGACAACAGAAGCTAAGGTGGGAGAGATGCACCTACAAGCTAAGGAAAGCCAAAGAGATGAGTTTACAACCCAAGAAAGGTCAAGGATATATGGAACCACCAGAAGCTAAGTGAGAAGCTGCCTTTGCTTGTTCTGAAGAATAAAAAAGACCTTAGGAAGAAGGTCGCGGAAGGTGGAATAGATGACCAGGAGACACATACAAGATCCCACTGATTCAAACTGGCACTAATATGCCTTAAACTCCTGTACAGCTGGGCTTGGGATGTAATTTTATAATGGAAGACAGACATCTCTCTATATTCTGCAGCTTTGGGGGTACAGACAAACCAACCCTCAGAACTTTAAGAGAAGCCTTCCCATCTTTTGCTTTGAAGGGAAATCATTCCTTAAGGAGCAACATGCACAGCACACTCTAACACCCACTCATACTCACATACAAGATGGATCTTCCATTTCATATCTTGAGACTCATGGAAAAAATACACAGCACAAAACTGGACAAAAGCTATTAGAAGTTAAATGGACTCCACAGGACCAGGTTCTGCGTATGGCAGGTGAGAATGGGCAATTTTGATTTTGGTCAGCATAGGGGTTCTTCAATCTGTGACCTTAGCTGTGAGAACTCTTGGACTCCAGTTCTGTTTCCTCTATTAGTATCTGCAAGTCCTTGATAAATGACTTAATTACACAATGGCCTATCTGAAAACAGAGACCCTAGTTATCACACTCAAAAACATCAACAACCACAGTTCAGTGGGTAAAATTATAGAAGATTCCACAGTGAGATGCAGTAGGTAATAACTCAGGATAGCTCAGGAATTGGGAGTTTATCCTTAGGTATTTTATCTAGTTATGTATGAAGACCACTTTATGAATTTATTTGGGTCCAGACACAAAGAAACCAAACAATGGTTCAATGTGTTGCTTTAAAAATACTCAGAGGTTCATAATGTTTTTCTAATTTGGCAAAAAACATCCATTTAAATTATCACTCTGGTTTGTACAACTGCTTTTTCTCCACTGAAAAACACTTAGCTTTGTAGACTACATGATCATACATCAAGGCCAAAATCCCCTGAAAATCAAACCTGACAACATGAATATATATAAATCAAATTCTGGAACACAAAATTTTCAATTTGTTAAATATTCCACTGTACTCATGTTGTAGTCAGCATTTAAAGAAGCTATTTAATAAATAACACATAATTTATAGGATTATTTTATAATATTCACCCAAAAAGTCAAATGCAGAAGAGCTCAAGAGATCTATCCATGCACTAGAGACCTAAAGAATCCAGCTGAGGGCAATGTCCTCATGGATCTCATGGCAATGTCCCGCATGAGTCTAGATGAAGAACTAGAGCCCATAGCAGTGTCCTCCATAAATCCAGTGAGATGCCTAGAGTCAATGGCAATGTCCCATGCAAGTCTGTATCAAGGATCTGCACTGGAAAGGCCAAAAGGCCAGTGGTGGAAGTTAGAAAGTCTGCAGCAGCAGGATGGAGGATACGTTCCAGCAAGCTGAGGGATCTGCACTGGAGGTGAAAAGCAACATTCAAGGTAAAGATTAGAGCTCCCTCAAAGAGAACCACAGCCATCCTCAGTGACAGTGGACATCCAAGTTCTTCAAATGTTGAAAACAGCCAAGCTCACATCAGGCAAACCAGCGTGACAAGTTTCTCCAGGGGATTCAACAACTCACCATCTTTCCCTCCAGTTCTCCTTTTATGCTGTTGGTGGCAATCTCAGATGGATCATCCACACCAAGCACTATGCTGATTCAGTTCAGTTGGGTGTTACAAATTGACCAATAGTTAATCCACCACAACCCATAACACAAAAATTCTTATCTTGATGGAAAAACATTCCTTAAGATCTCTACTCTCCATCTACAAAGCAGCTTATGACATAACCTGCCTTAAGCAACTTTCTCTCTTTATGTAACAATCATTACCTGTTCTATACAACAGTAAGGAGAGACACTGCAAAAGTACCTCCAAGGCACCCACAACCTTCCTAATTCATCTGCTGTGTGTGTACTGGATGGACTGTTGGTGCATGCACCGGTCCATCTGCTGGGATAGCTTCCTGAGTTTTGATGCCTGCTGTATTCATATCTTACATTTTATGCTGATCACAATTGGTGTCTACCATGGGCTGAGAAGGGTGGTCCTGGGCCATGCTCAGAGTCATGTGGATGATCCTTTTGCAAATGATTTTCTCTCTACGGATAGTGTCTAGAGCCTGGTTAGGTGGTCCTCTGCATCCTAGTCATCTCAGTAAGAGTGGTGGAAACTCACTCCTGCTCTCCAGAGTGGCTTTTTGGTCTTTATTGCCTCAGTGAGCATGGGCTCCAGGCTGAGAGATGTTTATGGTGGCACAGCTCCCAGCTAATCTGTCTCCACCCAAACAACACAGCAAGATATTTGATCACACAAAAGAAAACAGAAAAACGAATTGTCCACTCAAACACCATCACCCTTGAGCATGACTCCTCCTACACAGCCACATTGCCTTTGGCATGGTGTTTGATGACAAACCAACCCTAGCAAAAGACCTTGGATGGTTGCTTTTTGTGTCATGATTTAAGATTTGTCCAAAGGATCCCACTGATCCTACCACACTGCCAATTGTCCTCTCCATTATCACATCCATTTTGAACCACTGCAAGAGCACACAAGTAGCCAGGAGGAGAGGTGAGCACACAGTGACCCTATGGATCCTTATGGCTTCAGCCTCATGAATTCAGCTGGGCAGGCTTCTGTTTCACTAAGGTAGTGGACTCAATGCTGGACTTTAACACTCTCTGTGCTCCTTTTTCACTCTTGTGAGACTGATCTGTTGATAATGAATTTATTCTATCATTGTTTGTCTAAGTCTTTACTCTTCCCTTGCTTTCAAGCCTCATTTCATTGGATATACATTTTTATACTGGTGGATGTCTACTTCAAAACTAAATATTTCATTCCACTCTCTTCTTCCTTGCATGTTTTCTCACGAGAGAAGTCTGATGAGAAAATTCCCATCCTTCCTCCTTTAAGAGGTAAGGTGCTTTTTAAATTTTTAAATTGGCATGTAAAACTTGTAGATATTTATAGAATACCATGTGGCATCTTGATGCTAATGTTTTCTTTCTATGACATCTTTCAAGAATTTTTTCTAGGTTCATACTCTTCTACAGTTTGAGTGTGATACATGCCTATGTGTAGACTTACTGGTATTCCCTGGTCTTTCTAAAGCTGTAACTCAATGCCTGTCATTATTTTGGAATGCTTTTACCCATTATTACTGTAATATTTTCTGCTCCATTCTTTTTACCTTTTCCTTTTTTCACTTCCGTTATACAAATTTTACATCTCTTTGTCGTTGTTCCTCAGTAGCTAGAGAAAATGCTGAAACTTCTCTACTGTCTTTTGGTCCCGCTCATGAAGGTGGCTCTGAGCTTATTCTCTCCTATGGTTATCATCCCCACTCCCACCCTGATAGGGCTCAAGGAGGGATTTTTCTTGGGTTCCCACCTTGAGATCATGGTGAGGCTCCTCAAGGGGAATATCTGTAAATTGGGGGGGGGGGCTCCTTAAGACTACGGATCTCAGCAGTTTCTGATATTCACATTAGACTACACTCCATCTCTGGCACTTTGTCAAATGACCATCTAAAGGTTTCTATCAGTTGATGGCTCCCGTAGTTTTCTGTCAGATCAGCACCTCTAGGATGGACCTGTCTGTAGTTTGAGATCACAGTTTGCACTGCATTTTCACTTCCCTGATGGTTGCAAGGAAAGTGACTGATTTTAGTCAAACTTTGTTTTTTAAAGAAGGAGACTTCCAAATTCTTTATAGATCCTACCTTAATCTGTATTTTCAAATCGCATGTCTTCATTTTAATTGATGCTGTTGGGCATTCTTTATAAGCCATAGCAATTCTAGGTCATATTTTGTTGTATTTTGCAACCTCTGCTTCCATGAAAATCTCAAGTAACAATCTTTGACTAGCTGTACCAAAAAAAAATGACCACAGAGCACCTGGCACCCTGCAGCACATCATCCCCCTAACCTGGAAATCTGAGACAGCCTCCAGCTCCCTGTTGGAGCCCACAGAACACTGACCTGAGGCACACACCCTGGAAGGAGAAGAAAATGAGGACAAAAAACATCCTTGACTAATGGGGCAAAGAAACTATAGGCCTCAGCAGTTTCTGAAGATAAGTTTCTCCTTCATCTCCCAAGGATACAGGAGTTTCAAAAGGCCCTCAGTAATCCTGGGGAGACCAAACACCCACCTTCTGCAGCAGTGGGTCATTTAACAATTCACTCTTGCGTTTGATTTTCCAGCAGCTCCCCAGTTTCTGCTCCCTGGAATCACTTTCCAGATGAACGACACACATGCAAGCCTCTATCTTAGGCTCTGCTTTTGGTTAACCTGGGCTAAGATGTACATTTATTGAAAGAGAAATTTTATAAGCCATCTGTAATGAAGAAAAGCAACTGTGTGCCATTAAACAACTGAAACCTGTCCAGGCATGACTTTCTATGACTTTCCCACCTGTCAAAATCCTACTCCTATGAGCTTCCTTTCTCCTCCTTCTGGATTTAGACAACACCTTGTCAGTTGCAGAACATTCTCTGCTTTCATTCACCTTCCCTCTACATTTTTTTCCTCTACATTTTTTCTGAGAAAGCATTCATAAGGAAAAGAAAGAGGGAAAAAAAGACCATTAAATTCTATTACTTACTCTTGTACTTAAAAAATAGAAATTAGCATGAGTTTGAAAAGCAATTAATGAATATCTCAAAAATAGCTAATAGGATTTTGAATGTTCTCAACACAGAGAATTTCTGTATGTCTGAAGTGATAGAGGTGCCAATAATATTACACAGTCATTTACTTTAATGCCACCTTGAACATGCAAGTTATATGCAGTTACTGAACATCAACTTACTATAATAACAAAACTTTTAAAATTAGTACTCCATGTGTGGCTTGTGGACTGGTTATTTTTCTGCAAACTATTGTTTTTTCAGGCTGAAAACAGTTCATAAATATTCCCATAACATAAATCAACTGCATTATGTTAAATGATACTTTCAATTGACTTTTTAAATTAAAAAACAATTATGTCTTTCTTTTGTATAAAAATATGGGCTTTTATTGGCAAAGATGACAGATAGATAACAACTGGATACAGAGGCTCCCTGAGATAGTCAACTTAGAATTCAACATAATACAGAGTGGGGAGCCCCAAACAGAGGGAGATGAATTCTCTCGTCCCTAGAAGAAATTAAAGTGAGAAGAATCAACCAAACATCCAGTCTGGTGCTATTATTGGAACAGCTAAAGATTCAGAGTTCCCACCATTGTGGGCGACTTGCCGACCATCCGAGGTCTCATCGCAACATGCCGAGCCATCTGAGGTCCCACCGCTTCAATTCACTGGAAGCGCAGTTACATTGAGTTCAGAGGCCAGCAAGCTGCACAGAGAGCTGAGTTGGTGGGGTGCCAGCATCAACCTGTGGTGAATGATGGGAGTGAAGCCATTCCACAGAACTGGGGGCTCTGGCGGACAACATTCTGGGACTGGGCAGGACTGGCAAGTACAAGGGGCAGCAGTGACTTCAGTCAGTTGTCCCCTTCCCAAATGGGATTGGTGGAGTGAGCTAAGCATGGGTCATGCAACCTGTCTGAGACCTAATAGGTTATCTGAAATCAAGTCCCTATAACAGTGGCGCACACTAACCACACTAATCTGGTGAAGCCTCAGAAGTTTGACTGACCCAAAGGGGAGGCAGCACAAAGTAATACAGGGCAGGCCACAGAAGCTTGACTGATCCAGAGAGGAGGGGCCACTATATGCAGTCCCTGTCTGCAACTCACTAGCACATGGCAGTGGGAAGGGTCATGTAGCAAGTGTGCTTCAGAAGAATTATAACCAACAAAGAAAGAAACTGGGACCTCCTGGAAGAAGCAAAAATAATGGGAAGAGGAAGCAACAACAAAAAGTCCCCAGGTCCCAACCCTGAGAACATTGACCCAGGACAGATAAATACAAAGAAGAATGAGAACAGGAAACATGCAATATCAGACATGGTACCAGTGGACATAAAGAGATATACTCAGGACCTCATAGACAAGTTTAAAAGTGAAATACTTAGCCAAGTAAAGCAAGATATAAGAAGATTAATAAAAGAGATACTAGGCACCCCTCAAGCAGCACAGATGGAAGAAGGGAGGAACTCAAACAAAGGAGAGAACCGTTTGATGAAGAACATAAAAAAAATATAATACATGAAGCAGATTCAAAGAGATTACCAGGAAATTAAAAACTCTATAGAGGGCTGGGGATTTAGCTCAGCAGCATAAGTGCCTGCCATGCAAGCAGGCAGTTGTGAGTTCAATCCCCGGTACCACTAAAAAGGAAAAAAGACCAAAAAAAAAAAAAAACTCTATAGAAAGATGGCAAATCAGCTTGAAAGAAACTAAGGATAGATTACCCAAACTGGAGGATAGTTTTGCAATGTGGGATTATGAAAGGGAAAACTTTTTTAAAATAACAAGGAAACAAGAAGTAACAATACAAAGACTAGAAGATGACAAGAGGATCTATAACTTGAGAATAAAGAATGTGAATGAAGAAGTAGGGGTATAAACAAAGGAACTACAAAGGCTATTCACAGAAATAATTAAGGAAAACTTCCCAAACATAGGAAAAGGAAGTGATATTCTGATATATGAGGCATACAGAACTCCAGCCACCTACAACCAAAACAGAGCTACACCCAGGGATATAATAATCAAGATCTCAGAAATTCAATATAAGAACAGAATATTAAAAGCTGTTAGAGACAAGAAACAGATCACCTATAAAGGAAGGCCCATCAGAATAACAACAGACTTCTCGACACAAACCATGAAGTTAAGAAGAGTCTGGAGTGAAATATTCCAAGCCCTGAAAGAAAATAATCTCCAGCCCAGATTGATACACTCTGCTAAACTGTCTCTAGAAATTAATGGAGAAACAAGATGCTTCCAAGACAAAGAGGAACTTGGGAAATTCATAACCACCAATTCAACTCTACAGAGAATACTGTGGGAAATTCTAGAGAAAGAGAAAAGTATTAAGATTCCAGGAACAGTGGCAGAGAAGCCTCAGTGACTAGAGAAGAAAACAGAATGAAGAAGATAAGCAGACAACTGATGGCAAAAAAAGAGCATAACAGAAATGAGGCAGAGGAGATTTTATCCAAAACTGATATAACTGATAGTACCAAGTCGGAGAGTATAGGCAACTACACTGAAGATGACAAGACTCTACAATACACATTGTGGTTTGATAACTGCCTGCTTTTGGAGTTTTATACTATATTCAAAGTTGTGTTTTTATTAATACTGTTATGTATTGATATATTCAATTATACTATGTCTGATGATATAGCCAATTCTTTTGGAGATAACAAGAGACAACACAGGAACCATGGTAGAACTCCTTGTACAACGGTCTTATATGTCTTTTTCGTTTCATGTGTTTATAGGAATATGTTTTGTTTTGTTTTGTCTTGCTTTGTTTTGTTTCTCCCTCTATTATAGAAATAATAGAAACACATGTTAAGACTCATGCATGTGTACAATCTATAAACAGTTTATGAGAACTGATCTTATGACACATGATGAAATGAACAGATACTTTGAAGAAAAAGAGACACTAAAATACCCAGTGCTGATCCTGGAGTGTCATAATGTGAAGAATAGTATTATTCTTTGTTCAGAGTGATATTACCCTGCTTAGGTTTATTCAATCTCAACATAATTGAAGATATGGATAACTGTATGTATGTTTAAGTGTATAGGACTGATAACCATATTTCTAAGTTTTTGTTGGATAGTTGAACAGAAGTGGTTGCAGTCTTGCTGTTTGAATTCCCATTTTATAAGCTCCATTAGTATCTTGAATAACTAACTTATAAGAAGACAATCTGGGGCCTGGGGATTTAGCTCTGCGGCATAAGCACCTGCTTTGCAAGTGCACGGTCGTGAGTTTGATCCCCAATACCAGTAAAAAAAAAAATTTAAAAAAAGAAGACAATCTGTAATCATTGACTAGTGATTTCTTGTTTATTTTTTCTTTGAAATTATGTATTATTTCTACTCTTTTTCTGTTTTGTTTAGTCTTTCTTTAAATTAAATTTTTAAGAAAAGACACTACAGCACCCTGTGCTGATCACAGAGTGTCATGACGTGAAATCCAGCAATACTATTATTCTTTGTTCAGAATGATTTTAACCTGCTTTAGTTTGTTTAATCTAAACATAAATGAAGATATGGATAACTGCATGTATATTTAAGTGTATAGGTTTGACAACCATGTTACTAAGTTTTTGTTGGACTGTTGAACAGAACTGTTTGCAGTCTTGCTGTTTGAATTCCCACTTTACATATTCCATTTTTGTGTTTTGAACAACTATTTGTAAAACGACAATATGAAAATATCAACTAGTGATTTCTAACAGTTTATTTTTTTTTCTTTGAATGTATGTATTATTTCTACCTATTTTCTATTTTGTTTAGTCTTTCTTTAAATAAAATTTTAAAAAAATTATAACTGGCTTGCTGGACAAAGAAGGCCCTCAGTGACATGGAAGACTGTTTCTTTGTTTAGCACTCAACTCCGGAGTTGCCCAAATGTGAATATGAGTATGTTTCACTACATACAATGTTCCAAGCCCTGCTTTAGGGGCTTTACCAATATTACCTCAGCCAGTTCTCAGAGAACTTCATACATGTAACAGCAATATTTTCCTTCTCATTCTGCAGGAAAGAAATCTGAAGCACAGTGAAGTTAGGAGTTTCTCCAGCACTACAGAAATTATAGCTGTGTCCTCCAAGTTGGCCCCAACCCCCTTTCCTCCTGGTATCCACACCCTTATGTAGTCATCTCCAACAAGGCACAAATGGAAGAGCGTGGCTTTTAAGAGCAGGTCATGAAAGACTCTGTTGTTACTGCTTGACTATCTCAGTGACTTGCTCTGGGAAAGCTAGCTGCCCCATCACAGGACATTCACACTGCCCAGTGAGGAGGCAAGGAATGGAATCCTCAGCCAAAGCCAGCACTCACACGCCACCATGTGAGGGCACCATCTTGGATAAGAAGCCTCCTTCCCACACCAGCCTTCTAGTAGCTGCAGCTTTGGCTGACCTTGACACATGAGTAGCCTCATGAGTCCTAACCACCAAACTCCTGACCCACATGATGCAAGTAAAATAACGACTTGTTAATTGGTGGTTAAAATCTCTAAGCCTGTAGCTGATTTGTTATGCAAAAATAGATGACTATGGCAATAGAAGCATAAGTAATTAGTAAACAAGTGAGTGTGGATGTGTATATTCCAATAAAACTTTACTTACAAAATTAGGCAGAGGGCCAGGTTTACCCTGTGGCTGTTGCTTGTTTTGATCATCTTTGGTGCAAGCCACAGCATGCTCATTCCCCCCTGGTAGCTTCTAAATATGCTGTCCACTCCATCCATATCACTCTTCCTCTTCTCCCAAAATACTTTTCTCCCACTCACTCCCTGCATGTTTCACTAAGGGAAGTGCTGTGTGCACTTTTAGACCAGCACTGGGCCCCCACCTGTGCAATGCCAACTGTATTTCCTCTGTTGTCTCCTCCTAGCCTATCTGTTTCCATGTCTGTCTTCCCTGCTGAAGTGTGTGCTCTGTGAGAACAGGGACTGTCTCCTGCACCATTTGATCACAGTTTGTTTCACATAGTAGGTGCTGGATTAGTGCAGGAGGGAAGAATAAATGAGCACAATATGAGAGAAAACATCTAAGAGAAATTCAGCCACTTCACACTGTGTCTACCTATTTAACAATTTTTCCTAAAGCTACCAAGTTCCCAAGAAATGGATTCTCTGCTTGTATATATATTTTTTACACTCACAGGCAATTTTGCCTCTATTTTACGGTGTAAGATTCTCAAAATGAGGAAATGTCTGTGAAATCCATGTTTAAGGCACTTTTATTCTCTTACCACTATTTCCCTGCAATGGTGACCTTTAAATTTAGCCTGAGTATAAGTGAGGTTGTCAGAACATCAGGTTACATTATGCAATTCAGCTATTTGTGCCTTTTAAAATGATGGAAGCTCCAGCAAGGACTGCACAGGGGGAAAGGTGCCCTGATGATATTCTGGAAACCACCACAGCCAGGGTGCATCCGGAAGTGGGTCAGTATTTAGGAAGCCTCATGCTTCTTGGAAATCAGTTCACTGAAAACATACCCTCATTTATCCTTCCAGAAAATAAGTAACCTGTGGCCCTTGTACAGCCTTGCTGTGTCAGGCAGATTGCAGAAGCTTGCATTTGAATTGTGCCCGCAGCATTTACTCTCCCGTTTCAGGAAGTTGTACGGAGCTATGTTCTGAGACCTTCAGGACATTAAGGAGTCACTGATTGGTACACTTAGTTTGAGGCTCAGGGAGGGCTCCCAGGGTGGTACTGATACTCCGGGGCCCAGTTTAGGTGTGGGTTTCTCGTCTTTCCTTGCAGCCATTTATTTAGATGTCCTCACCTCAACACTGATAATCAGTTAGATGTGGAGTTAAGTGTCTCTCAGAGACACTTCCAGTACCAGGTCCTGCAGTCGGTTTCTTCAGGAGGGTTTCAAAGGCCAAGTTGCAGGGCCAAGAAGCACAGTGTGCTAGTCACCTAGAACAAAATAATCAGCAATCACAATTTAATGGAGGAAAGTTTTCTTTAGCTTACAGTTTCCAATGGGTTCAGTCCAAAGTTTTCTGACTTTAAGATGATTGGCATGGTGGAAGGACTTACTAGAGGATAGTAATTCATCCCACAGTAGCCTAGAAGAAGAGAGAGAGGCAAGAATAAGAATACAGCCTCCCAGTGACCCACCTCGAGCTTGCCTCACCTCCTGAGAGCACATTGAGCTACTGAACTCATCCGTGGATGGTTCTACTAGTGAGTGTAGCACCTTTATCATCCAGTTACCTTTCAAACACATGAGACATTTGGGGGACATTTAGAACTAAACCATAACATGCAGAAAGGAAGGAGAAAGGACTCAACTCCAAATGACAAGACGAGGTTTCTCCACTCGAGTCTTCATTGCCTTAAAGCAAAGACTTGCAGAAGTGCTCCAGGCCCAGAGATAGCCCATCTGCAGAGAAAGACGAAGGAGGAAATGATGCAGACACGTGAGATGCTAACAGGACACAGAACTGGACTGGTCCTTGGAAAACCAGTGTGATGTGTGCCAAAGGTCTTCCCTGGATTTTCCCACTCAGCCTGTCCCGCTGAAACGGTAATAGGCCTGCTTTCAGAGGACTTATCATCCAGCACAGGCAGGAGCAGCTAACTCTGTTGTGACTTGGCTAAGCTCAGACACTTCTCTGAGCCCTGCTTATGTGATAGGTGGAAGCGTGAGCAAATGATGGTTTTCCAGGCCTCAAATGGCTGAATACAGGTAATTTCATATTTCCACCTGAGGCTAATTCTTTGCATTTTTTACACTGTTGTTTTCTGGTGTTTTGAACCTACATAAGACTTAGGATCAGCTCAGGCAAGTATGCCTTAGTTTTCTGCCCTGTAAAATGGAACGAGCAGTACTACTTGCTTTGCGGGACCATCAAGAGGACTGAGTGCCCTTTAGCAGTGCCTGACTCATGATGTTTATTAAGTACAGGTCATTATTGCTAGTCCTACAGTTAATAATGCTTGTGGGTTCCTGCATCCCTAACATGTTTTGAACACTGGTATATGATGCTTTCCCTGACAGGCCCCTTATTTTGTCTTCTGAAAAAGCAGACAGCAGGGACAAACAACTAAGAATCCTTGCCTTCCCCAGCTGTGGAGTGCACCTGTGCCCCGACATGGATCACTGAGACTCTCTTCTTCATCCAGTAGTTTTCAAGCCACGCTCTTCTGTTTTCCCTCTGATCCTGAAGCTAGTCTGTGTCCTTCTGAAAAATTCATTTTTCTATGGACAGTGGATAGATGGGAGAAAAATGGAAGGTAATTTAGAAGATCGTTACAGGTTTTTATTGTTGCAACCAAACATCTTTAACATACATACAATTAGAAATAGACATCATAACATAGATTTTCTAAAGGATGAAGTGACTTCTGCCATGTGGTAAGGTTTAACACCCCTTTGCATTAGTAGGTGTCACGCACCTCATTTTGAAGACAAAGCTTGGATTCTCATGCCAGTTAGCCCAGTCAATAGCTCCGCATCCTGGACAGTTCTCTGAATCTGAGTCTTAGAACTGATGTGTGGGTGGGATTGGTTACCCTGCCCTCCTACAGGATACTTCTGAGAACCAAACAAGATGACAGAATAATAAAAGCACTCTGTAAATTAGTTCAGCACCATGCAACGGTAAATTGTATCATGACTTCCTTTGGCCATAGGATACTTTAACTCCTACTTAAGTCATTTGTTGCTCTTTCTGCATAATAATAAATGAAGTCTTTAGGAAAAACCAAGCAGTACACACATTAGAAAAATGAGATTCTTTTCCTTGGAAGCAGCCTTGCATCTATATGGATTTTCCAGCTGCTTTATTCCCTCACCACACTAATCGTGTCTAAAGCTTGTGTTCCTCGCTTTTCTGATCATAGAGCCCTTTTCTCTCCTGCCCTTTATTTCTTTCCTGTATCTCCCATCTCAGAGTCCCCAAGGACCAACAAATGCCAACAGTGACTGTACACAGACTTATAAAGGCTTTTAGTAAATTAGGAATTAGATCCAACCCCTTGTTTTAGAACTGAGATTTAAATGAAGGTTTTCCAAACTCTACTGTGGATTACATACAGAATAAACAGGAATCATGAAAATTAGGAATGTTATTTCCAAATGCTAGCAATTTTAATATACAAATAATGCAGGGAACCAGTCTGCAGCATATTAGCAAAGGATAAAGAAAATCAAGGGAAAGGAAAACACATTTTATTCCTGAAGACCAGATGAATATTCTTATTGGCCCACAGTGCCATCTTGTGGGCCATTTCTAAATAGGGCTTGGTTTTGAGATTAACTTGATTATTCCTAATCACCTAAAGCATCCACTAAAGCCTGTAAAAGATTTCTTTACACAAGAGCACAAGTATCATACCCAGGAAAACATACATGCTTGTTCAGCTCTTGTCTTCGTTAGGCATGGTTGGCCATCACCAATGCTTTAAGTAACCCTTCTCTTTACTCTCTGTGAAAGTAGATGTTCTTGTTTCTTCTGACCATTTCTTTCTAGACTCCTCCAGTGCCACTTCACCTTTGAAACTCATAAGGCATGTTCTTTTCCTCCTTGTTCTAGATATGGTACTTCTTCCTTTCCTTCAAGAACTGATGGTCAGCCAGGGACCGTGGACCTTCCAGAAGTTGCAAGCAATGACCACATACATACCTACACACACATGCATGCACACACGTGCACACACACACATGCATGCACGCGCATGCACACACACACTCACACACACTCGCATTCAGACCAACAATTTCAGAAGGTTCCTAAAGCTCATGTATATAGGACCCTTCTTATATTTACAGTATTTTCTTCTTGAATCTGATGGAACTCAAACTTGTAACTTTCCATCTATGAAGCTGCATCTCAGACTCCTGTATTCCTTCTTGCTCAGTCTTCCATTTCCAACCACCCTGCTTGCTTCTGGTTCAGACATTCTGCTCTTTGCTGTAGCTAAGACTGGGTTGCCTTGATCCCCTCTCTCAGAATTCCCTTTACATGTTTAAGGACTCAATCATCTACCACCGTTTCTAGGAAGCCAATCCCTAGACAGAAAGAATTAAGACTTCTCTCTGGTGTCTTTTACATCATTTCAAAACTTCTTTTCATAAAATACTTTAGATTTTCTAGTGCTTATAACTTCCTTAGCATATAAGTTCTCAAGGAAAGAAGCATATCTTGTTTAGTACTTTAGCTTCTCTAACAACTAGTGAGGACTTTCTTTCTAGGTGTTGCTTTAATGCTGTTAGAGTTGGGAGCTGTCTTGGGTGCTTTTCTTGTTTCCAAGACAAAATTCTGATGCCCAAAATTAAAGGCATAAAGGTTTATTTGGCTCCCAGTTTGTAGAGGTTTTAATCCACAGCTGGCTAGCTCCAAGGAGGGGTGGCATGGCAGGGGGCAACACAGGAGAGAACAATTCACAGCAGGCAGAAGATAGCACAGCAACAAGTAACAACAATACCAGCCTTTTTTCTGTCCCTTATATTATAGCCAGGCTACATACTTATCTTGCTTACTTTTCTCTTGTTGCAGAGACAAAATAACTGATGTACAAAATTAAAGAGAGAAAGGTTTGTTTAGCTCACAGTTTGTAAGGTTTCAGTCCAAAATCAGCTGGCTCCAACGAAGGATGTCATGGCAGAGGGGCAACACTTCAAAGTGGCAGAAGATAGCAAAAGCAACAAGAGAAAAAAGGGAGAAAGAGAGAACAAGCATCTTTCCCAACCTTATATTGTACACAGGCTACCCATCCAGTGGCAGATATAGCACTCACACTCATAATCCCAGAAGTGGATCATGAATCAATCACAAACTCTAGAAGCCTGCCCCATGACTGCATGAGGCTTTGGTGGACATAAAGCATAGCAACACCCATTATCCACACTCAGAGCTATGCCAAACCAATCTATGGACCAATTTAGTAATCACACTCTTAATCCAAGCATCACACAATCTAGCTCCAGTCAGCTCTATCAAGATGTCCTCCCCCACCAAACCTCAGAAGGTCTTAGGTAAGGTTTTTTCATAGGTGGGTGGATCTAGAGTGTGAGGCTAGGATTGATTCATGGTGCAATGCTAGGATCAAGAGTACTAGGATTAAGGCGTGAGTACTATCTGCCCTAAATACCCTGGGGAAAATATAAGGGATACAGAGATCTGTGGTCATTCAATGTTTCTTTGCTACCTTCTGCCTGCCATGACTTGTTTCTTCTCTGCAATGCCACCCTGCCTTGGAGCCAGCCCATTATGGACAGAAATACCTACAGACTGTAAACCTTTCCTCCTTTAACTTTGGGTGTTGGGTATTGTCTCAGCAAGGAGAAAAGTAATTAACACACCTTGGTTTCAACTCTAACTCTGAACACTGCTGTATGGTCATGAACAAAGCATATAAGTTTCTATGCCTCAGTTCATCATCTGTGCACAGCGACCTGGTAGCTCTTTTCTGAGAGGTCCTGGGGTAGAGTCAATGAGGCATGACCTGTAATGCACTGCAATTCACTGAATATACTTCCTGGCACACAACAGGATATCAAAATGTGTTTATTGAATAAAAGGATGCTCAAAAGGATAAAATCAGTCAATATCGTATTTCAAAAAAATGGCTTCATATGATTTTGAAACAAGTAGTTTTTTTTCTTTTCTTTCAATAAAATAAAGTATCTAAAAATGAGGAAATTGGATAATTATATGGTATAATATAATGGTATATTTATGTGTTCAATTTTTTGTCTATTGCCTTCCATAAAACTGTAAGTTACTCTCTGTAAAGATGCTACGTGGGATTGAGGTATAGCTCAATGACAAAGTTTGCACTTAACATGTGTAAGGCCCCGGTCAATGCCTGCTTAAAAAAAAAACTCTAATGTGCTTTTTGCTAAGTAAATTCTTAAATATGTCACAGATTTATTTCTGTTGTGACTGTTGTGTTATCTTCCATTATATTTTCTCACTTTTGGTGATATAGAGAAACATGATTATTTCATATAATCTCTGCTAATATTATCAATAATTCCAACAGTTTGGGACTATTCATGCTTTTTTAAAGATTTTCATGTCATGGTCACTTACATCACTCTTCTCTTTCGGTTCTATCTTGCAGCTTTTGTTTCATTTTTTTGTTGTTGTTTTGTTTTGTTCCTTGTTTTGTTTTTTTTTTTTTTTTTTTTTTTACTTATGGTAGCACCCAAGCTCTCCGAAGCTAAGTTCACAATAGTAGTGACATAGTGTTGTTGTTTCCTGATCCTAATGAAAATAAAGATTTCTCCATGAAAGACAATCTTGCTGTAGGATTTAGGTTTGTAAAGTATGTATGTTTCCCCTACTGTTAGGATCCTTGTAGTACAAGTTTTCTGTAAGCATTAAGCATAAATAGTGTGAAATGGAAGGAAGATGGTGGCTTGACAGGTAGCTGGGTAGAAAGCCACTCTGGGAAAAACAGCTCAGATGCTGGAATTTGACAACATAGAGAGGGTTGCATGAGGGGAGGGATTCTCACAGCCTAGGAGGAAACTGAGGAAAAAGAAAAAGGAGAAGAGGAGGGAAAAACGTGGGTGGAGGGCTGGAGCCAGATGTGCTCACTGAGTCTCGTCCCATGCTGTGCCAGATGCACTGTGGAGTCAGAGATGCACAGTCACACTGAAGCTGCAGCTGCCAATAACTGGAGTTGGTGAGTCCTGGGCTCTTGGCGGGAGGATGCAGCACAGCATGGAGTGAAGCCAAGGTGGAGAACTGCATTAAATCGCAGTGAGTGCTGGAAACTGGGTTATGCAGCGGGTATGGACAGCTGGAAGACATATTGGAGTTGGGCAGGATAGGCCTGAGCCCGATGCCATGGTGGTGTCATTCAGCTGTCTGTGGCCCAAAATGGACTGGTGGAAGCTGCCTGGGCTCAGCATCCCTAGTCAGGATCCAAAGTCAGGGATGACATCCACACAGCACAGGCTAAATTGCTGAAGGCACTCGCCAGTTGACTAGCTCAGAGAAGCAGGGCCAGCCCCCATTGTCCCTGTGTGCACCTCAGATAACAGTAAACTAGAGAAGGCAGCAAGCTCCCAGCCAGCATGCTTCAGAAAAACCATAGGCAATACGGAGAGGGCCTGAGACCGACACCACACACCTATCTGAAACAAACCGGAATATGACAAGAAAGAAATAAGAAAAAACCTCCAGCTGCTGACCCGGGGGAAATAAGTCCAGGAGAGGTAAATACAGAAGAGATACAGTGCAGCAATCATGCAATATCAATCACAACATCAATGGACATAAAGAAATACCTTTGGGACTTCATAGACAAACTTAAAACTGAAATTCGAATTCAAGTGAGGCAAGATATAAAAAGATTAATAAAGGAAATGCTAAGCCCCTATCAAGAAGACACAGATGGAAGAATGGAGGAACCCAGAAAAGGAAGAGAAATTTTTGGTGAAGAATATAAACAAAATCTAGAATACATGAAATAGATCCAAAGACATTACCAGGAAATTAACAGCTCCATTGAAAGCTGGCAAAATGCCTTGACAGAAACTCAAATTAACCTTTCAAAACTTGAAGATAGATTTGCAATGTGTGATCCTGAAAGAAAAGGCCTCTTAAAAATAACAAGGAATCAGGAAGTAACAATTCAAAGGCTAGAAGATAATAGGCAGATCTATAACTTAAGAATAAAAAACATGAGCAAAGAAGCAAGAGTAACCACAAATGAATCACAAAGGCTATTCACAGAAATAATTAAGGAAAACTTCCCAAACATAAGAAAAAGAAATGATATCCAGATAAATGAGGCATACAGAACTCCGACCAACTACAACCTGAAACATATCTACACCCAGACATAGAATAATCAAGATCCCAGAAATTCACCACAAGAACAGATTATTAAAAGCAGTCAGAGAAAAGAAGCAAATCACCTATGAAGGAAAATCCATCAAAATAATGACAGTCTTCTCAACACAAACTATCAAATCAAGAAGAGCCTGGAGTGAAATAGTCCAAGCCCTGACAAAATAACTTCCAACCCAGATTGATGTACCCTGAAAAACTCTCTCTCAAATTTAATGGAGAAATAAGATATTTCCAAGACAACGAGGAACTGAGGGAGTTCGTGGCCACCAATCCAACCCTACAAAAAATACTTAAGGACATTCTAGAGAGTGATAGAAAAAATTCCAGGGTTCCAGCAACAGTGGCAGAGAGGCCTCAATGAACAGGGCAGACAGTGGAATGAAGGAGAAAAATGAACAAATAATAACAAAAAAATAGAATAACAGAGAAGAGGCAGAGAAGGTGGGCTATAATCTCTAATACAGATGGCCTTGGTACACTAAAAAAAGAAAAGGAAAAAGAAACACAGGCAGAATAGATCAGGAGGCAGGATCCATGTAGATGCTCTGAATAGAAAATATACTCAACCTGAAAGAGGGTTAATAAACTGAAAGTCAAAGATGACCAAACGATGCTCTATGTTCCAGGGAACCAGAGAGAAATAGGGACAACTCATCCAGCAGCTGCAGATATGTTGGAAAGTCATGACACTTTTGTGCAGTGGAGAAGTATTCAGCTTAAGGAAGGAAAACCTTGTGGCCTTAATAAGTAAAAGAATACAGCTCAAGATCAAGCTCGGGGGTAAAAAGGTTCAACACCACTTAGATAATGTGTTGCCCCACTAATCTAAAAACTAAAGGAGTTAGTGGGACCCAAATGTACAAAGCACTCTGAGAAAGGAAAGAGGAGGAACTGACTAAAAAAGGAAGACAGAGGACATTGTTAATAGTGTCAGGATTTAAAATCCACATTAGTCTTATCGCTGTTTACTTTGATTTTATTTTGTTCTGGTCTGTTTACTCATAATAGATTTGAGGGCCAGACAGCTATCCCAAAAATAGCAGGATATAATATGGTAAATATCCTTAATTCCCTATTAACTTAAACTGAAGCCCTGTATTACTTACATTGTCTTACTATGACTGATCTTATTTGAAGCTTGTTTGTTAGACTGCTGTTTTGTCTTGATTGATTTTGGTATACTTGATAGTATCAAGTGTAAGAGTAGAGGCAACTACCTGAAGATGACAAGATGTAATAAGATTCCCATTTCAGTTTAATTATTAACTGCTTTTGAAGTCCTATAATGTCTCCAAAGTTGTGTTTTTATTCAAACAGCTATGTAATGCTATGTTCAATTATGTTATATCTGATAATGTGGACAATTCTATTGAAAATAACAAGAGAAAGCATAGTAACTACTGTAGGTCACCTAATATTGTGGTTTTGTATGTCTTTTTCATTTCATGTTTTTCTAGGAATTTGTTTTGTTGTTTGGTTTTGATCTGTTTTTCCATAAAATACAGAAAGGATAGGTACACATGTAGAGATTCACAGATGTGGAGAATTTCTAAACAGTTTAGGGAACAGATTATATAATGCATGATGTAATGAACAGATACTCTGAAGAAGAGACACTAAGATACCCAGTGCTAATTCTGTCTTGTTATTATATAAAATCTAGCAATACTATTGTTCACTGTTCAGAGTGATATTAGTCTAGTCTCTTATGTTTAATTTCAGTGTACATAAGATATGGACAGCTACTTCGAAGAGAATGAGTGACATATGGCAGCCATTGTTGACTTCTCTAATGTCAGGTCTTGAAGGCCTAAAAAGCCTTCATCATCCTGTTCTGATTAGATTAGTACTAATATGTTCAGTATGTATTCACTGCATGTGAAGATGCAGGAGACAACTATTTGGAAGAAAACTAGAGACAATAAGATAGTAAAGATCTGCAGTGGACTTGCTTTGAAATCTGTGTTTCTTAACATTGTTTCCTTATGATCTGTTTTGTTCTGTTTTGTAATGTTTAAATCTTACCCTCTTTAAAATAAAAAAGCATAAATAACGTTATACCTTGTCAGATTTTAATCTATTAATTATGACTATCCTCCTTTAGATAATTGATTTGGTTAATAACCTAGTTAATTTTTGTGAGTATTATGTGTGTTCAAATAAAATGTTAGTCAATTATAAATATTTCTATTTGACTGCTATTAAATTATCACCAATTGTTTGAAAGTCATCCATTTCATTTTAAACTATATATTTTTAATCACTAAGCCCTATTGTGTTTATTTTGCTCTATGCTCTATGAATTTCTTAAAGTTAGCATTAACTACTTTTTCACCAAAAAAGAACGAAACCTTAAAATACTTTTCACTCCCATTACTTTCTCTTTCTTTTTTTCTTTTTGCTTCAATAGAGTCTTCTGACTCATCCATTGGATTTTCTCTCATATTATGCACCTTATCTACCAATTTACAAGTTGGTTGTATTTACAGATTCTTGTTCTGGCCTTGTATAATGTATTCCCTTGAATGCTCTTTGACCTATGTACTATATCTATTTAATATTCCTTATTTGCTCCATTTGTTGTTCTTCATCTGGAATTGCTTATTTCCATTTGTTTGTTTGTTTGTTTGTTTTGATTCTTTGTTCTTGATTTTTGTTTCCTGTTATTTTTCCATTGATAGAACTCTCAGATGGCTCACATTTCTCCCCATGAACTCCTTTTCCTCCAGAAACATAAGCTGTTCTCCAGGTAATCTGTGCCAGGAAAGGAAAAACATCCCTGGTTCCCCTTCTGAATATGAAGAATGAACCATTCTCTTGGACACTGAACTCAGAAGGGCCTTCAAAGCATCTCCCTGATATTACTATCTTATAATCTGTGCATATCCTCACCCTGTAGAGAACAACAGAGAGAAGCTTTGTCTCTACTTCTTTCCTGCCTCCCTCCCCAGCTTCATGGAAGCATCACTTTGCTGTGGTCCACAGCCTGGGATGAGCTTCTGCTACTGATTTTCTGATATATATTGGCAAAGAAATGTAGAACAGAAATACAACCACAACAAAAAAGCTTCATGCATCTGCACAACTGCTTTCTCCTATTCTAAGGTGTCATTCAATTGGAGTTTTTACCATTGTTTTAGCTTCACAGATCCATCACATTTTCTCTTGCTTTGGTGGCATTTCAAATGATCCTTCCATGGACAGGAGACATAGTGCATGTTAATCTGATATCTCATGGAAATCATTCTGTATCTCAAGTTGCCCTGTAGGTGCATCAGTTGGCAATGAATCTTTAGTTCATCAGCTATTTCTTGTCTAGAAAATAAAAGATCTTTTGATTATCTTGAATAATTTGTACTGTAAAGTTTTAATAAACTTGAAATGAGAAAAAGAAAAGACAAGAGAGGAGAGGGAAAGAGAAGAGAAAAAAGAGAGAAGGGGAGAGGAAAGGAGAGGAGAAGAGAGAATAGAAGAGGGAAGATAAAATAGAAAGGAAGAAAAGGTGTTCAAGTTTTCAATAATGGAGACACTGGGTAAGCAATTAAAGCTAAAAAACAAAGCTTTAAAATGCATTTTGAAGTTAAAGATTTTGGTGGAGGTTAGCCCCTCGATTGCTACCATTGTGACTCAGGTTAACTGCACACAGTAAGACGCAGAGACAAGAGGAAATGCCAGTGACACAGTAGGGTCTCAGCTGGGGCACAGAGGATGAACAGGCAGGCCTCGTGGCATGGAAAAGTCTGAGCAACAATAACAATATGAGCCAACAGTTGGTAAGTTAGATGCCCAGCTCTGTGCTTAGAGACAGATACCTGAGTGGAAGCAGGCACGCAGGAGCACCCCTGTTCTCTCTCTCACTCATTCTTTCTTTTTTTTTATTTTTTTTATTTTTCTTTTTTTTTTTTTCCTTATCCTTTTTTCCCTTTTCTAAATGGATGAGAAGAATTCCAGCCACTGGAAGCTAATTTCATCCCCCAAACCCACAGACAAGTTTCAGAGAAACCTTTGCTTATTCTTTCATTCTTTTACTTTTTCTGCCCTCTTCTCTAGTTTCCCAAACTTTACATGATCATTCTTTGTCCTCCAGGATTGTTTCTACTCTTTCCAATTATCATTGCTCTGTCCACCATCCTCCTTAAATCTCCTCACCATAGGGTAAAACCACTCTACCAAGCAGAAACGCTTTGACTATAAGCTCCCAGTTTAAGATTGGTTCTGTTATATAATTATGAATTGTGGTCTTATGGTTTAAGGTACAAAATTAATACTACCACAGTTTCTCAACTTCTACATTGTGCTTGATGCTATTGTTATTGCTGATTATGCTACTTTAAGTAGAATGTTATATCTGTGGTAATTAGTTGTTCTTCCTTCTATAACAATATTGGGAAACTCTGGGTAATAACTCACCACAGCCCAGCATGAAATAACTGGGGGCAGAGCTAAACAATTACCAATATCTCACTCTTAATTAACTGAAAAGGTAAAATCTTGGAAGAGACACAAGCAAGGAACCTCCTACACACAGAAGAAGCCCTGAAGACATACATTTCTTAAAGATGACTTGATACCAGTGATATAGATACCTACTACAAAAACTTACAAGAATCCATACAGAAAATACACAAGACACAGAAGAAAGATTCAATCTCAGATCTCCAGCTTACCAGAACAAGTACAGGAGACAATGACATAGAGAAAAAAAGGAAGACCATTATCGGAAATTTCTGAAATAATAGCAACTGAAGTAAAAAAAAAAAAATAGCCCCATGATCCTATAGAGAAAATCAGATCAGAAATAATCTCTCAGGAAAAAAAGAAATGACAACAATAATGTTCAGTAAATCTTGAGTAGAGATAGATGAAAAACAGAGAATGATAGTAAAGTGAAGAAAACCATGAAATATAGGGAAGAAATAGAATGCATGAAATGGATACAAACAGATATCCAGGAAATTAAAAATTCCACTGAAAGCTAGCAAAATCATTTGAATGAGATTGAAGATTGACTTCCAGACCTCGAAGACAGGATCACATCTAGTGACTGTGAAAGGAAAGATCTCTTAGAAATAACAAGGGATCAAGATATAACAGTTCAACAGCCCCAAGACAGTGAAAAGAAAATCAATGTAACAATGGCAGGTGTCAATAAAAAAGTAGGTTAACACAAATGACATAACAAAGATTATTTGCAGAGGTAGTAGCAGAAAATGTTGCAAACATGGGAACAGAATCTGACATACAGATATGTGAGAAATACAGAACTCCAATTAGCCATGACTAAAAGAAATCTACACCCAGACATACTATAATCAAGATCCCAGAAATTCAGCACAAGAACAAAATTATTAAAAGCTGTTAAAGAGAAGAAACAGATCACCTACAAAGGAAAGTCCATCAGAATCATAAAAGATTTCTCAATCCAAACCTTCACATCAAGAAGAGCTTGGAATAAAGTATTTCAAATCCTAAAGAAAACAACTTTCAACCCAGATCAACGTATGCTGCAAAAATATCTTTAAAAATTAATGGAGAAATAAGATACTTTCATGCCAAAGAACAAGTGAAGAAATTCATGACCACCAAACCAGCCATGCAAAGAGCACTGAGAGATAAGTGCTGATAGAGAAAAAAACAATCACAATTTCAAGAACAACAACAGAAACAAACCACCAGGCAGGGTAAACAGTAGAACAGAGGGAAACATTAGGGAACCAGCAGTGACAAGGGAACATGATAAAGATAAGCTAATACATATTAGTTACAACCGTCAATGTAAACAGTCTCAACTCACCAGTCAAAAGAAACACACTGGCAGGATGGATCAAGAAACAAAATCCAACAATATGCTACAAAGAGAAACACATTTAACTCAAAAAGAGACTCATAGACTGAAATTCAAAAGATAGTAAACAATACTCCATTAAACGGGAATCCAGAGAAAATCAGGGATAGCTATTCTGTTTTAAGAAAATGTGAACTGCAAACCACGAATGATCAAAAGAGATAAAGAAGGTCACTACAAACTACTAGTTAGGGAGAAACTTCATGAGAAAGAGAAAACAATCATAAATATGTATTCAACAAAAATAGGTGCACCAAATTTTATATAAGACAAATATTAATAGATATGAAAAATCAAGCAAAAATATAGTTGTAATGGGGAGCCTTAATACTCCATTGACACAAAGATATAGACCAACTAGAGACAAAATAACAGCAAAGAAATATCAGAACTTAACAAAACTGGTGAACAAATGGACTTAATAAACACCGAGTATTACTCCTAAGAACATTAGAATACACATTTTTCTCAACTCCACATAAGATCATAAGTATATGATCTAAAATAGATCATACACTGGCCCACAGAACATGCTTATGTAAGTTCAAAGGAATTGAACTCATCCAATGCTTATTACCTGACCATAGTACAGTGAATTAAAAATTAATGACAAAAGAAACTGTAAAAACTCCATAAACACGTGGAAATTCAATAACTCTCTCCTGAACAACCAATGGCTCATAGATGAAATTAAATGAGAAATTAAACAATATTTACAATTAAACAAAAATTAAGATACAACATACCAGAGCTTGTGTTAAGAAATGAAAGCAGTCTTAAGAGAGAAATTTATACAAGTGAATTCTCACATCAGGAAAACAGAGCGAGTACAAATAAACAACCTAATGTTGCAACTCAAGCTTCTAGAAAAATAAGAGCTAGTTAAACCCAAATCCCATACAAAGGAAGAAATTAAAAAGATCAGAACAGAAATGAACTCAATTGAGACTAAGAAATCAATAAAGAGAATTAATGAAGCAAATAATTGATTCTTTGAAAGAATAAATAAAATTGATAAACCCTTAGAAAACCTTATCCAAACAAGGAAACAAAAGACACAAATCTACCCACTGAGTAATGAAAAGGGTCAAATTATTAGAGGTACTGTGAAAATTTAGATCATCGATGCCCACTTCAAAAATCATTACTGTCATAGGATAGAAAAAAACAGAAGAAATGAACAGATTTCTAAATATGTATGAACTACAAAAGCTGAATCAAGAAGACATAAAAATAACACAGTATCAGTTAATGAATTTGAAAATATAATTAAAATTTAGCAACAGGGGAAACCAAGCAAGCAGCTCCCCTCCCTGGTAAGTGGCTGCAGTGTGGCAGACTGCAGCCCTTCCAGGGGGAGAACCATCAGTGTCTCCTGAGATCCACATCATGTTGGAACTTAGGATGCTGGGCAGCCTGCCTCCCTGCTAAGCAACAGTGAACCTACTGGTGCACGGCCTAGAGTCAAACATCCCACTTTCCCTACCCCCCTTCTCTTGTCCCCCCATTAGCAAAAGGGAACCAGAAATCTGAGCATCTCCTAGGAGGTTGACCATAGCAAATAAGGGGGATATCCTTCTACCATCTCTTTGAAGGGAAATATTTTTATTGCTGTTTTGCTCTATTCTGATTAATGGTACTGCTTTATTCAATATTCTGTTTTGATAAGTTCTATAATGTTCTGTATTTTGTTTTATTTTAATACACATGATTTAAAGAACAGCTATTGTAAAGATAACGAAATGTACTGTGATACCTATTACTGTTATCCCAGTAACCTGCTGTGAAGTTCTGTACCAATTTCACTGCACGATCTCAGTTGGCTTTAAAAAAAAAAAAAAACTTAGCAACAAAGAAAAGACCAGGTGTAGATGGACTCACTGATGAATTCTACAAGAAATTTAGAGAAGATTAAAAGTCAGTACTCCTTAAACTCTTTAATGAATTTGACAGAGAAGCAATAGTCCCTAACATCTTTGGAGGCAAGTATTGCCCTGATAACAAAACCAGAAAAAGACCCAACCAAAAAAAAGAACTACAAGCCAGTCTCTCTAATGAACATGGATGCAAAAATCCTCAACTGGCAAACAGGATGCAACAAATCATCAAAAAGATAATACATCATGACAAAGTAGGATCCCAGAAATGCAAGAATGATTCAACATATGCAAATCAATGAATGTAATATACTATATTAACAAAGACAAAGACAAGATCACACGATCATCTCAATAGCTACAGAAAAGCTTTTGATAAAGTCAACACTCATTCATAATTTTAAAAAAACTACAAAAATGTATGGTCATTACCTCAATTTCATACTAAGCCAAATTCATACTAAGTGGATAAAAAAAACAGAAGGCTTTCATTCTAAAATCAGGAACAAGACAAGGATTCCCATTATCATCTCTCCTATTCAATATAGTTCTGGAAACATTACCCAGAGCAATTATACAAGAGAAAGAAATAAAATGAATAAGGGTAAGAAAGGAAGAAGTCAAACTAACATTATTTGCATATGATAATACTCTACATAAAAGACCCATAAAACTCCACCAAAAGACATTTAGACTTAATAATCAAATTCAGTAGAATAGCTGACCACAAAGTCAACACTCAAAAATCAATAGCATTCCTGTACACAAACAGCAACCTCTTGAGAGAGAAATTAGGGAAGCCACACCTTTCACAATAGCATCCAAAAAACTAAATACTTAGGAATTAATCTAACAAAGGAAGTAAAAGATCTATACATTGCAAATTGCAGTACCCTGAAAAAGAAGATTGAAGAAGTTATTAGAAAATGGAAAGCTATCCTTTGCTCATGGATAGGAAAAATCAACATAGTGAAAATGACCATACTCCTAAAATTGTAACACAGATTTAATGCAATCCTGACCAAAGTGTCATTAACATACCTCACAGAACTAAGAAAATATTTCTAAAATTCATCTGAAAGCAAAAGAGAGTTAGAATAGCAAAGGTAAGTCTGGACAACAAAACAAGGTAGGAGGTATTATAATCCCTGACTTGAAATTATACTACAAAGATGCTGTGATAAAACCAACATAGTACTGGCAAAAAAAAAAAAAAAAAAAAAAAAAACCAGACCTGAGGATCAGTGGAACAGATTAGAAGGTATAGACATAGCTACAAAGATGCTCAGCCTCCTGATCTTTGACAAAGGGGCCAAACATGTTCACTGGAAAGAAGACACCCTCTTTAATAGATAAATTTCCAAATGCAAAAGACTAAAACTAGACACATGTCTATCAACATGCAATAAACTAAAATCTAAATGGATCAAATATCTAAACATTAAAACAAGAACACTAAATATACTGGAAGATAACGTAGGTAGAAACCTTGAAGACACAAAGGTAGGCAAAGAAATTGTGAACAAAACACAAACTTCATGGGGAGTACTTCAAAGAATCAGTAACTGGGATCTCATTTTATTAAAAAAATTTTGCACATCAAAATAAATCACCAACAGAGTGAGAGGAAAACCCACAGAATGGAACAAAATTTAGTCAACTTTCCTTCAGACAAGAACTTCTATATAGAACATGCAAAAAACTGAAAAACATCAGGCCCTACAAATTCAAAGACCCCAATCCAAATATGAGCATCTGAGATGAATGTCTTTTGTTTTTGTTTTTGTCTTTTTGAAACAGAGTCTCACTATGCACTTCCAGCTGGTCTTGAGCTTACTTTTGCTTATGCTGCTCTTGAACTCACAACGATCCTCCTGCCTCAGCCTCTCAAGTGCTGGGATTACCACACCCACCACCATACCCAGCTCATCTGAGATCAATGTGCATTTCTCAGATGAAAAAATATAAATAACAAATAAATATATGACAAAAATGTTCAATAACACTGGTCATTCAAGAAATACAAATTAAAACAACACTTAGATTTCTTCTCACTCCAGAAAGAATGGCTATCATCAAGAAATCAACCAATAACAAATGCTGAAGGGGTTGTGGGGGGAAAGGATCCATTCTCTGTTGTTGGTGAGAGTGTAGACTGGTACAACCACTGTGAAAATTATGGTAGAGATTCATCAAAACCTAGGATTGGAAGTCCCATTCAATCCAGCCATTTCCCCTTTTGGGTATTTTCCTAGAAAAACTGAAAACACCAGACTACAGCAATATGTGTGCACCCACATTTATAGCAGCATAATTTAAAATAGTTAAATCTTGGAAACAATACTAATGTCCATCAACCAAGGAATGCATAAAAATGGTGTGGTATTTTTGTACAATGGAGTACTATTCAGGTATAAAGGAGGATAAACTTGAGGCTTTTACAGGCAAATGGATGTGATTCGAGATAGTACTCATAAATAAAATAAATTGGACTCACCTGTGCAAATATTGCATCATCTCTCCACTGTAAGAAACTGAAAGAGTAAATGAGATCCCAAATGTACAATAGAAGAAACTACTTTCGAGCAGTTTCTTTCCCTTTCCCTCGAAAGGGAAAGAAGAACTGGGATGGGGAAAAGAGAAAGCAGCAAAGGGAAAAGATTATTATCTCTGTTCGTTCATCAAAAAGAATGGTTTGTGCTTTCATTGTTGATTGCTTTCTCATTTTTTATGCCTATATCTTGTAATCTGAACACTTACTTTGAAGATAATAATATGCAATACATTAACCATTGTTAATCTCAAGTAAATAAATAAGTAAAATGTACAATAGATATTGTGAAATGGAGAGAAATTTTAAAAAACGAACTAAGATGGGGAAAAGGGCAGAGGAAGAAGATAAAAGAGAAAAAATGCAAGTTAGTTAGACTATTAATCTCTCTTGTTCAATAAAAAAGGAAAGTTCACACTAATCCAATTGGAGAATTTTTTGTGCCCATATCTTATACTGTGAGTAACTACTTTAAAGATAATTATATGCAATATATTAACTATTTTTATGCTATCATCTTGTTATGAAATTTTTTTTTTGCTATTTTTCCATAAAATTAAAAAAATGATTTTTGCTCAAGAAAGACTAAGCAACCATCGAAAAGTTAAGACACTGGTAATTGATGGTTTTCCCAACATAGATTGTTATTCAAAACAAAAGGATGCTTGTTAACTACAGGTACCCACATTTTTCTTTTCAACATTTTTTAGTGAATATTTTTCCATGGTTATTACTTGTGTTCTAATACATTTTGAACAACTGCATGGAAAGGCAGGAGACTGGAGTGAGTGCTTGCCTTGAGGTTGTCATTTGGTGATCCTTAGCAAGTGACTGGGCTTTAATTTTCTCTTTCAAAGCAGGGATCAAACTCTCCCTGCCATGCTACATTGTCACCACATGTAACATTTGCTTGTGATACAATAAGATGAGCATGCCTTGTACTACTGTTAGTTTCTTTGAGAACACAAATGCTATGGTTTGCATCTGGATGCACCCCCAAAGCTTCGGACTGTCACAAGAGACAGACTTTTTCAAGGCAGCTGAATCTAGAGTTTGTGATTGGTTCATTGTCTAGTGCTGGGAGTGGCTGGGAGTGTGGGTGCTGCCACTGATTTAGGGCTGCTTTAATGGTCTTCTGCCATCATGAGCTGTTGTTGTTCCTCTGCCACGCCACCTGCCTTGGAGACAGCTGATTATGAACTGAAACCTCCACAAACTGTGAGCTAAATAAACTTTTCCTTCATTAATTTTGGGCATCAGGTATTTTGTCTCAGCAGTGAAAAAAAGTAACTAAGATGGAATTTGACACCAGAGAAACAAGGTCATTGCTGTGACATTTTCTGATCGTGTGGTTCAAAAGCCTTTGGGAATGACTTGTGGGAAGAGTTTGGAAAGGTTCATAGATATGGCCTGAAATAGTAGCACTGGAATGCCTTAGGTTGTTCTGTATAGGAGATTCTGATCAGAGTTCAGAAGGCTGAAATAAACCCAATTAGTAAAGGCTAGGCTTGAGAGGTTTCTGCTAGGAAAAAGGACTGCATTGGCTATTGAACTTCAGATAATGTACATTATAGCATGGCAGAAAGTTTGCCTGCATTTTGCTCATATCCAGAAATTGCCTAAGATTAAGGGTATTGGACTAATTAGACTGCCAGAAAAATTTTGAGGCAGTTGAATGTTGAGGCTGTGGCTTGGCAATTGGCAGGGGCGGCGGGGGAGGGCTTTAGCCACATTTATGTTGAAAGTACCCTCACAAGTGTATTAGAATTATTCAGAGGGTTAAAAAATGAGAGAGAGAGAGAAAGAGAGAGAGAGAGACAGACAGACAGAGAGAGACAGAGAGACAGAGAGAGAGAGAGAGACAGAGACAGAGACAGAGAAGAAAAGGAAGAGGACAGAAAGAGGAATGGGAAGGACAAGAGGAGGGGGAAAAGGGAAGGAGAAGAAAGAGGAAGGAGGAGGAGGAAGGAGGAGGAGAAGATGAAGAGGGAAATAAAGAGAAGGAAAGGGAAGGAGGAGAAAAGGAGAAGGAGAAAGAGGAAGAGGAGGGAAGAAGAGGTAGGGAGGATGGAGAGGAGGAAAGAGAAGAGAGGGGAGGGGAGGGGAGAGGAGATTTATTACAATTATTTCACATGACTATAAAAGCTCAAATTTCTCAAAATTTGCAGGTGCCAAGCCAGACACACAGGAGAGCTGATAGCTCATCTGAAGGCATACAGACTTGAGACCCAAGATGTTTCACCTTGAGTTCCAAAACAAGAAATAAATCAAAACAATGTCCAGGCTTGGGGCAGCTCATGCAGGAGGAGTCCCATCCTAGTCTTCAACTGATAGGATGAGGCCCACGCTGTCTGCCTTCCTCAGTCTACTGAGTCTAGTGTTCATCTCATCCCAAAGCCCCTCACCACACACACCCAGGACAATGTTTGGCGCAATGTCTAGCACTCCATAACTCCATCAAGTTGACATATAAAATTAGCCATCAAGCAAGAAAAATGGAGCTGTCAGCTTTATTTTGAAAGAGAGACAAAGGTGGAGGTGATTTGTCACACATATCTACATTTTGTTTCCCTTATTTTTCTTTTTTTTTAATTCTGGCCATTGAAGACAGCATTACAACCTGGCATTTCTACAGGCAGAGGCAGCAGACACAAGTGACTGGGCAGGTTGTGTGGCTCCCTAATCTTCTGGAGATTTCAAAACTATCACAATACTCCATGATATAGCCATTAACTAAGGAGATTCTTCTCTCACTGCCTGAACTGGGATCTCAGCTGCCCGCTAGGCTGCTTCTGGATGAGGCTGGTCTTCCACCTTTTTTGCCAGTGTCTCTTTGTAAAAAATTGAGTCTGGGCTTCATTCCTTTTCTACTTCACAAATATTCTCCTTTGTCTCAGGCACTATACCACCTCCAATCACCAGACTTCTTACTGCTCCATCATACCCCAGCTGTAAAGAGCCTCAAGGGCACACAACACCTATTGGGGGTTTCTGGTCCATGTCTTGGGTGCTGTGCACCAGAAAAACAAAGATAACTTACACACACAGATGGTCTGCATCTAATTTATCCTGCTGCCCAGAATTCCTCTGTATCTGAAATCATAAATTAATTTCCTTCTCCCTTCACAGTTTCTCGTCATTCAAGCACATTCTATGAAATAGTTCCCACAAACCTGTTATTTGATCTCATTAAATCCCTTCTACATCTCCCTAAATTACTGGTTTCTATAATTTCTCCCACGATCCCCTTCCCTCCCATTCTCATTTCTCCTTGATTTCTAGGCTTTTAGAAGACGCTGAAAAAAATCCTGAAATTCCACAAGTACGTTCTTCATGCGTTCACAATCATTGGTCTCCTCCAATCCCTTAATTTTGTTCATGTGTCCTCCCATGCTACATTCTCCATTACAACTATCTCAAGGGTTTTCCCTGTATTCCTCCTTCCTTCTCCTATCATTTTTACTGAGTCGTGTCTCTTCTTAGTTTGCAAGAGAAATAGAAGTCATAGAAGATTTATCATAATTTTGCATCTACAGACCTACCTAAATCCATTCCTTACTCTCTTTCTTTCCTCCTGTCACCATAGTAATACATCCCAACACTTACTGAAGGTCATCCTTCCCTTCATACTTTTAGTGACATCTCGTCTGCCCCATTGGAAGCATTTTACTCCATTGATAATCTCCCCTGTCATTAGTATCTTTAAATTTTCTCTCTACTATTTCATCTATATTTATACGCGTTTTTGTCTCCTATATCAAAATAAACAAACACTTCTGGCTAAAAATCTTTCTCCTCCGGTTCTCAGGCTTTCTAAGTCATCTACTTTTCCAAAATAAATCATCATTTAGTTTCTCTATCATCTTCTTGCCTTTCTACTGCTCTCCAATTGACAGCAATGTGACAATTTCTCCTACAATTCATGAAACGGCTCTTGCCAAGATTACTGATGGTCTCTGTATCACCAAATCTGAGAAGTATTTCATTCTTGACCTTGTTTGATCCTTTGAGGATCATTAGACAGTGTTGAAAATTGCCTTTGAAACTCTTGCTTTTAAACTTTTGAAACTGTTCCTTTGGCTCCCGTGACAGCATATTCTTCTGATTTCTATCTCCTTGGCTACCTCTCTGTTTTCTTGTCCTTTGTTAAGACATTTAGTGTTCTCTTTTCTTACTCAAAATTTAGATTGATAGATCTCTAGTTCCACATCATGAGTGACCAGCACATACTTTGTGTCCAACTATTCTGTGAACATCTATCTTCACCTAGGAAAGTTTCTGAGCACCATCTTCCAAACCTGCTCCTCCTGTGATGTTTTCCACCTCAATAAATGACCCAACTCTGCTCAGTTCCTCAAGCCAAGAACACACAAGTCACCTTTGCTTCTTCATCTCTCTCCCCATCTACCTCAAACTGATGACATCGCTTCACTTCCTGCCATCCCCATCACATTCCCCCAGTTGACACCAGCATCTCTCACCCATACCACAGCTTCTGGCTTTCCATTATCCTTCCTGCCATATAAATTGCACAAGCTGATTGGCTTTAAGCAATTGAAGTGTTTTCTCTCACAGTTCTGGAGGCTGGAATTCTAAAATCAAGGTGTTGGTAAGGCTATCTTGACTACTGGCAGCATCACTCCTATCTCTCTGTCTTCACACTGTTACAGGCAGCTGAGTTAGACAGAAATATTACAGGCAGTCAGACTGGGGTGGGCCCTTGAAGGAGCCAGTGCAGAAGGCCAGATACATTGCAACCTTGGAAGAAACAGATAGCTCTTTCTGTGGGCCACAACTCAAGACAAAAGATCAAGCAAATATACCTACATCCTAAGGACTGATATCCTAAGTAGGTCTCTATCGCCCTAAAGAAGCCAGGAGTCACCATCCCAGCCCCCTACAGGAAGAATCACTGCTCTTCAAGCATGCCTGCTTGCTATGTGACTCGCTTCCCCATTTGTTCCCAATTTAGTCAATGTTACCTGAGCAATTAATTCCCAATTTAGTCAATGTTACCTGAGCAATTAATCTTACTGGTTGACCATAGTTCTGTCCCACTTAGTGCCCCACTACCTTGAGAGTTCCCATATTTTCCCCACCTTGGACTTACTTTGTGGTTTTGCTCTATAAAAGTCCCTAGAAAAGACAGTCTTTACCAACCCACTTGGGACCTCTTCTGTCTCTCTGACAGAAATTTTCTTTCTCTAAATATATATATATTCTATTCTTAACCTCCTAAAATTCATTCTTCAGTTTTAGAGAACATGAACTCACACCAGACATAGAGTAGGTTGGGAATTTCATTCTGCTATATCAACATAACCATCTTCTATTTGTTTCCACGTGTTTCTATGGCTTCACACAGCATTATCATGCACGTGTGTTGATTTCTTTTCTTGTAAGGATACAAATCACACATATTAGATTTGGGCTCGTCTTAGTTGAACGTGACCATATTTATCTCAATTACATATCCCAGGGATTGCACAGTGTACCCTACATCTACTGTCTCATTCATTACTAGGACAAAAAGTATAGCCCCTTCTTGACCCAAGAAAAACTGAATCTGTGTGAGTATAAAATCTGTTCTTCCATTATTCATCAAATGGGTACCATTTGCATACTGGTTATTACTCAGAGAGAGGATAGCAGAGCCCTAAATTATTCCTCACCAAAGTGTGCCCCGGAGGCTGGGCTCACTCACTGAAAGGGAACCAAACTTCATAGTCATTTCAGTATCACAGTGAAACATCTCAGATGGCCTTTGTGTAGATGCCCAAGAGTAGTGGAGACTTCAGATTTGATCACTGGATTTATAGGCACAGGAAAAGTTGCGTTTTAAAATTTTTTGTTAAATATAAAACTCTATTGAATGGTAATAGGAATAAAATCTAAAATTGCTAAGTTTTTCCAGCTTAAAACAATGTCAGGTAAATAGCCCAAATTTCATATGCCTAACCACTGACAATCCATTCTTCCCATTACTAGAACTTGGGTACAGATATGAATTAAGAAAAGAAAAGCCAGGTGTGGCAGCACACATCTGCAGTGGCAGCTATTCAGGGGGCTGAGGCAGGAGTTTCACCTGAGCCCAGGAGTTCAAGACCAGTCTGAGCAACATAATGAGACTGTCTCAGAAAAAGGAAAGAAGGGAAGGGAAGGGAAGGGAAGGGAAGGGAAGGGAAGGGAAGGGAAGGGAAGGGAAGGGAAAAGAAGGGGAGGGGAGGGGAGGGGAGGGGAGGGAAGGGAAGGGAAGGGAAGGGAAGGGAAGGGAAGGGAAGGGAAAAGAAGGGGAGGGGAGGGGAGGGGAGAGAAGGGAAGGGGAGGGGAGGGGAGGGCAGGGGAAGGGAAGGAAAGGAAAGGAGAGGGGAGAGGAAGGGAAGGGAAGGGAAGGGAAGGTGAGGGGAGGACAGGGAAGGGGAGGGCAGGGGAAGGGAAGGGAAGGGAAGGGAAGGGAGGGGGTGGGGAGGGGAAGGGAGGGGAGGGGAGGGGAAGGAAAGGGAAGGGAAGGGAAGGTAGGGGGGTGGGGAGGGGAAGGGAGGGGAGGGGAGGGGAAGGAAAGGGAAGGGAAGGGAAGGGAGGAAAAGAAAAGAAAAGAAAAGAAAAGAAAAGAAAAGAAAAGAAAAGAAAAGAAAAGAAAAGAAAAGAAAAAAGAAAAACAATCCAAGGAAATCAAGGTCCAAGTCCCTGTCTCTTTTATACTGGGCATTCCACAGTGAGTCTAGAGAGAAAAAGAACAAGAAGAAATCACTCCATTCTATAGCTCACTTCGGCAGCACATATACTAAAATCGGAATGATACAAAAGATTAGCAGAAGATTAGCATGGCCCCTGTGCAAGGATGACACGCACATTTGTGAAGCGTTCCATATTTTTCTACCAAAAAAAAAAAAAAGACCCCATTCTGATCTTCATGGGACAACGAGAGAAAGGAGACACAAGCAAAGAGACAGACACATCCTAATTTCCTCTCCTGGCTTGTGCCCAGGCGGGGAAGACAGATCCCAGAATGCTAAATCTCCAGGTGTTTGTTTTGCTTTACTTTCTAATGTGGACTCAGTTTTGCCCACTACATTTGCTTACTTAAAGTAGATTATACACACACACATAAATATGTCTCAATTACCATGACAGCTTATAATATTTGTTTTCAGTCTTCCTTTATTAGATTGGAGGAGGGAGCAATGTGGAAGAAAGGAGAACGAATGGGTAATTTGCACTGTTGAATTTTTAAATAAAACTTCCCGAGACCAATCACATTTGCTATTTTGATTATTTTTCTGATGCATGAGTGGTTTAGAAACTAGAAGAACAACTAAAGGAAGATGAGGGAACAAATGGAAACATTGTTTTAGAACCTAAAATGACCAGGATCCCCTACTTCCGCAATGCTGCCATCTGGCGAGGTTTTCCTAGTGACTAAGGGCAAGCATTTGGACATTACCAGAATGCAAACAATTCCAATTACCAATGGAGCTAAACCATAATTACCATGCAAATGATTTCAATAATGTAATAGAATGGGATATCTGGTCATTACAGGGCAGACAATTCACAATGTTAATTGAGGTTAGTCTGTTTTCAGAGAGTAAATAATATTAACAGCAAAATAAATCCAAACTAATATTAGGTTTGACTTTGCTTATAATCAAGGGGAATGGTCTGCTTCTGAATTATGTCTATGTTACAGAGTGTATGCTACTGCTTCAGTCTCTGTTGCAAGTAAAATAACTTGGATTAAAAAATACTGGGGGACAAAATGGTACTGAGATGTGATTTAGAGTTTGAGAAGAGAAGGCAGCAATTGAAGGTCTTCAGGGCAGAAGATAGACATGGAGGTAGACAGCCTTTAGTTCCCAAATGCCCAAATATACTTTGGGGTAGGAGAAGAAAAAGAGAGGACCAAGAGAAAGAAAACTGCCGGGAAGTCACTCTCCTAATTCCTGTTCTTCCTGCCCATTCTCTCGTCCCGGATTCAAAAGTTAATCTAGCATTAGGTGATCCAATTGGCCATTCCAGTCAGTTTCCTACTCACCCAGCTCTCTGATACTCACACTCTGTCCCCCATTTTGAGCCACATCAGAGGTAAAGAATGAGGTTCTTCCCTGTCACCCCTGAGCTCCCATCAGGCCCTTCCTGTACATGCAGGCCCTAGATGTTCCTTCCACCAGAAGCTGCCTCTCGCCCTCTGCTCAGCATGGAGGAGCCACATGGCCTCACCGTGGGCCTCAGAGTCATTCTCTCCAGGACTCCAAGTCAAAGATGATGCAGTGGAGCTAACATACAGCAGCATCCCTAACCTGTGAGGCACGCTGGCTAGTTACAGACCCATGCAGGACCTGATTTCTGCTCAGAACCTAAGGCCACATTTCTCCAGTTTCTCCCTATCCCCTGATCTATACACCATTCCTCTAACAAACTCCCCTTCGATAACACCTTAATCAGAGTTCATTTCAGACACTTTCCAAACATGAGGGAACAATGAAAACATTGTTTTAGAACTTAAAATGACCAGGATCCTCTGTTTCCTGAATGCTGCCATCTGGCGAGGTTTTCCTAGTGACTAATGAGCTACCATTGTAGAGAGAAACTCTAACACATACTTCTAAGAAACGCAAGCCAGTTCTACAAGCATCAGGCAGCATGTGGGAAGGGTGGAAAGGTGGGGTGCTTCTAAAGATTTTCTGAGGTCATTTTAAATTTGAAAATAACTTGTGAGTAAATGATCTGATTAGATTCATTGGGGGTTGTGAAGCCAGACCATGTGGACGTGAACTGCACTTCCTGCTCTCAATAGCTGTATGACTGGGATATATTGCTCAGAAGTGAAATGGAAGAAATAAGGACACATACTCTAGAGTTTGCCATGAGAATGTGTGAGGCACACGTTTGGAATTTAAAAGAGCAGAGTTTGACAAGAAGGAGCATTTGTGAGTACAAAAAAATGGGATAATTAAGACTTTTGAAAAATAACCAAGTAAGAATTTTAAATAATGGTTCAACAACCTTCCTCAATCTCTATTTGTGGCATGATCAAAATATATGGTAAATGTTTGCATTTTTTAAAATGTTGTTACAGTAAAAGACAGTAACCCCTGTGGAAGTATCCACCTTGCTTCATGCAAAGCATGCTTATCCCCTTGTTGTTCCCACTCGCTGAAGCAGTTCTGTGAGTCCTCTTTCATGACTATCTTCACAAAGTGTGATCAAAAATCTGGTGACTGCTGCTGCCCAGTGCCATCCAAAGGAAAGACAGGCTTGTAAAAACATCACGGTGTGTCTCTGTCCACCTATTCCCAGATCTGACACCACGAGACTTCCAGCTTTTACCCAAAGTAAAATGGCCATGAGAAGTAAATATTTTGAATTAATTCAGGACATGGCAGCAGCCAGCACAAAGAAGCTAAAGACACTGGTAAAAAAAGGACTGCTTCAGAAAGAGGCAAGAATGAAGGGAGAAATGCATACAAAGGGGAGAATTTCAGTGGATCAATTGCAATGTGTCTTTTACTGTAATCTTTTTTTAATTCAAGCAATCACCACAGTTTTCAATCATCTCATGTATACAAGTAATTATGTGGCATCTGTCATTTCTGACCAAGATGAGATCCTATCAGCAGACATGCTGTTTTCAGCAAAGAAATCCACAGAGCAGAAGGCCATAAAGATGAGTCTAGGACAGGATGTGCAATCTCCCCAGCACTGAAGAGTCTGATGTTATCTACACACCTGCACCAACCGTTTTCACCATTCTGTGAACCTCCATCAGCTCCCTTCCCAAGTCCTGGTTGAGGGCTGACATCTGTCTCGATCTCAGCCCCTCCACCTGGAGGAATAATCCAGCCCAGGGTCTAAGCACAAAACCCTGTTCGAGTGGTCTCTCACATGTGCCATTTATCACAGTATCCAATGTAGTTAGCCTGAGGTTACAAATACTCTCATGATATTTCCATCATTTTTGAGCTTTATTTACAGCCTGACATACCAAAGTTTGACTGCCCTTGTTCTAGCTAAAAAGAAATTTAATTACTAAGTACTGAAAGAAAGTATTAAGAGCATGGGTCCTCCCCCAAGATGGTGGGTAGATAAGTAGAAGAATACAGAGGCTCCCTGAGTCAGACAACTCAGGTACTGGAATAAAACCTCATGGGGAGGTCTGGACAAAGGGAGATGGATCCTCTCAACCCAGGAAGACACTAAAGGGAAAAGAGCTGGTCAAACATGCAGTCCTGGGACTACCATTGGAGCAGCTAAGACTAATGGCCATGGTGCCCTTGCTGCAGTGCCCTAAACTTGCACGGCCACAACTCACCAAGCCGCCCAAATTCCTGCCGCTGCAAATAAGCTAACTGAACTCCCACTGCTGGGACTCGCTGGAGCCACAGTCATGCTGAAGTTAGAGGTCGGTTGACCTAACAGACAATGGAGCTGGCAAGAGACCTGCATTGACTCATAGTGAGTGTTGGGATAAGACCCTCCCACGGGAAAGAGGCAACCAACTGGACAACATGTTGGAATCGAGAAGGAAAGGCAGGAACAAGGAACAGCAGTGACTTCAGTCAGTTGTTCCCTTCCCAGACCAGATTGGTGGGATATGCTTGGCCTGGGTAATGCTTCTAGTCAAGACCCAGTAAGTCATCCCAAACCAATTCCATACACATGGCACACACTAACACAGTGAAGGCCCTCACAGGTTGACCGACCCAGAGGGCAGGGGCCAGCATATGCTGCCCCTGTTTGCACCTCAATGACCAAAAGCAAACTGGAGAGGGCAGAAAACCCTAGCCAATGCACTGCAGAAGAACCATAACCAACAAGAAAGGGGCTGGGACCTCCACAATACACCTGTTTGGAAGAAACCAAAAACATGACAAGAGAAAGAAACAAGAAAAAGTCCCCAGCCCCCAGCCCTGAGAATATTGATCCAGGAGAGGTAAATACAAAAGAGACTGAGGACAACAAACATGCAATATCAGACACGGCATCAGTGGACATGAAGAGATATTTTTAGGACCTTATGACGAGCTCAGAAGTGAAATATTTAATCAAGAAAAGAAAGATATAAGTAGATTAATAAAAGAAATGCCAAGCAGCTCTCAAGAAAACACCAATGGAAGAACACCAAAAAGGAGAGAAACATTAAATGAAGAATATAAAGAAAACCTAGAATGCATGAAGCATGTTCAAAGAGATAACCAGGAAATAAAAAACTCCATTGAAAGCTGGCAAAACTGCTTGAAAGCAACTAAAGATAGACTATCAAAACTTGAAAACAGCTTTGCAATGTGTGATCATGAAAGAAAAAATCTCTTAAAAATAATGAGGAAACAGGCAGTAACAATACAAAGGCTAGAAGATGACAAGAAGATCTATAACTTAAGAATAAAGAATGTGAATGAAAAAGCAGGAGTAAAAACAAAGGAAATACAGACTATTCACAGAAATAATTAAGAAAACTTCCCAAGCATAAGAAAAGGAAATGATATTCAGATGTATGAGGCATACAGAACTCCAGCCACCTACAACCAAAACAGAGCTACACCCAGACATTTAATAATCAAGATCCCAGAAATTCAATATAAGAACAGGATATTAAAAGCTGTCAGAGAAAAGAAACAGAACATCTATAAAGGAAAACCCATCAAAATCACAGCAGACTTCTCAATACACACCATCAAATCAAGAAGAGCTTGGAGCAAACTATTCCAAGCCCTGAGATAAAATAACCTTCAGCCCAGATTGATGTACCCTGAAAAACTGTCTCTAGAAATTAATGGAGAAACAAGATGCTTCCAAGACAAAGAGAAACTAGGGGAACTTGCAACCACCAATCCAATCCAACCCCACAGAAAATACCAAAGGACATTCTAGAGAGAGAGAAAAGTACCAGGATTTCAGGAACAGTGGCAGAGAGGCCTCAATGAATGGAGCAGAAAGTGGAATGAAGGAGAAAATCAGACAACTGATGGCAGAAAAGTAGCACAACAGAAATGAGACAGAGAAGGTTGGCTATAATCTCTAATATAGATGGCCTTGATACACTAAAAAAAAAAAAAAAAAGAAACACAGGCAGAGTAGATCAGGAGTCAGGGTCCACCAAGATGCTCTATATAGGAAATATAATTAATTTGAAAAAGGGTTTGTAGACCAAAAATCAAATATGAGAAAACAATGCTTTATATGATGGGGAACCAGAAAGTAATAGGAGCAACTCGACCAGCACCTGCACATAGGTTGGAAAGACAGGTTTTGTAGGTAAAGGAATACAACTTGAGATCAAGTCCAGGAGGGAGAAGGTTCAGAACCACTTACGTAAACAGCAGGTTGGCCCCCTCAATCTAAAACCTGAGGGAGTTGGTGGGACCCAAAAATGCACAGTGCACCCTGTGGAAGTGAAAAGGGGAGGAATAATCCAAAAAAAAAAAAGAAGGCAGAGGATATTGTTAATAGTGTATCAGGATTTAAAACCCACATTACTCACACTGCTCTGTTTAGATAGATTATATTCTGTCCCAGTTTGTCTACTTGCACTAGACCTGAGGGCACAGACAGCTATCCCAAAAATAGCAGAATATAGTACAGTAATCATCCTTAATTCCCTATTAACTTAATCTGGAGCCCTGTAAAACTTATACTGTTTTATCATGACTGATCTTAGTTGAATCTGGTTTGTTAGATAGCTGTTTTGTATTGACAGATTTTATTCAAATCTGATATGATTGATAGTATTAAGTCTGAGAGTATAGGCAACTACACTGAAGATGACAAGATTCACTACAATATCCATTCTGGTTTGATTATTACCTGCTTTTGAAGTTTTATACTATCTACAATGTTTTGTTTTTATTAATATTGCTATGTAGTGCTATATTCAATTATACTATGCCTGAGGATATAGACAATTCTATTGAAGATAACAAGAGACAACATAGTAATCATTGTAGATCACCTTGTACTATGGTTTTATATGACTTTTTCATTTCATGCATGTGTTTATAGGAATATGTTTTCTTTTGTCTTGCTTTGTTTTGTGTCTCCCTCTGATATAGAAAGGATAGAAATACATGTAGAGACTCATGCATATGTAGAACCTATAAACAGTTTATGAGAACTGATCTTATAATGCATGATGAAATGAACAACTACTTTGAAGAACAAGAGACCCAGTGCTGATCCCGGAGTGTCTTGATGTGAAATCCAGCAATACTATTATTCTTTGTTCAGAGTGATGTTAGCCTGCTTTGGTTTGTTTAGTCTTAACATACATGAAGACATGGATAACTGTGTGTCTGTTTAAGTGCATAACACTGATAACCATATTTCTAAGTTTTTGTTGGATGGTTGAACAGAACTGTTTGCAGTCTGTTTGAATGTCCACTTCGTATGCTTCACTTTTGTAACTTGAACAACTATTTGTAAGAGGACAATATGTAATTATCCCAACTAGTGACTTCTTAGGGTTTATTTTTTTTTCTTTTAAATTATGTATTATTTCTACCTTTTTTCTGCTTTCTTTATTCTTTCTTTAAATAAAATTTTTTTAAAGTATAAAGAGCATGTAGACTAGGTATGACTTTTCCTCCTGGTCCCTCACAGCTTTCCAAAAGGTTGATATCCCAGGGAACTGCAGAGGTAAGGAATTGTGTGGTTTTATGCCACTTAAGTGACCTCCCTGCTGGTAGATTCCACATGCAAGAGCTTGCCTGAAGGACAGTCTAGAGCTCAGAATCCTAAGTCTCCTCACTGGCCTTTCCAGGCTCTCAGAAGGCATCCAGGAAAGATGCAGTTCCAAAAGACCATCCTGGCCTCTCCCATTTGTCTCACTTCTACAGTTTCTTGATCAGTGCTTCCTGCTAATTCTTCTTGGTCTTTGGCCAAGGCTAAAACGGAAACCTCCCCAGATGGCCATGGTGCAAAGGTGGCCATGTAACCAAGCTCCTGATGTAGGTTGACATGAACCAGTTCCCAGGAGTGGGATCCATGGGGGACTTGGAGGCTCAACCAGTACCTTCCTAAAGCTGAATGCTTTACATTCAGGCTTTGAAGACAGGGCCATGGCCAATGTTCTGAGATGCTTCAGTTGTGAGTTCCTAATAAAACCAGAAAAAGAAAAAGACAAACAACCGTGGTTCTCACTCCAGGATCCCAAAGTACACTATACTTTGTACTCAACACTTCCCAGAGCCCGCACATATCTTAATGGAAGTGTGGTGGTGGTAGATATAATCCAGGCACAGGCACTTTTCAATACATCAATGAATCAAAGAGACAGTGGGGACTGAATAAAAGTCAGCCTTTTAAGCTAGTCCTAAAAGGAGATCTAAGTCACTAAGCATTGGAGTGGACGCAGGTGACTGTTCATTATGACATGCTTATTTGACTGAAATAAGAAAAACCTAGCAGATTTGTAAATCACAGTTCTGGGTGTGTCTGGGGGGTGTTCCCAGAGATGACTGGTATGGAGGCCAGCAAACAATCAGGGAAGACTCATCTTGGTTGTGGGTGGCACCAACCAGTAATCTTGAGGTCTGGGCAAAGCAAAGCAGAAGGTGAAAGTTGACATGCATTTTTGAAGAGCTCCAGTCTGCTTGAGTGGATGCATCTTTGGATGCAGTCATCTTTTGACATCAGTCTCCAGTTCCTTCAGCCTTCCAGTTCAGACTCATACCAACAGCTGTCCAGTTAGCGCCCACTGCCCGAATTTGGGCTTGTGTTGCATCCTTGATCTTCTTGTTCTGTGGCTTCCATCTGCTCAGAATGAGCAGCCACTGGATCTTCTGGTTCTCCAGTGTGCAGATGGCCATTATGGATTCTCTCTCTCTCCTCTCTCTCTCTCTCCTTTCTCTCTCACTCTCTCTCCCTCTCTCTGTCTCCTTTACTCTCTGTTGTGATCCTTTAGCCCTTTCTAATAAATCTGCTTGCCAAATCACACATGTATTTTCTATTGATTTTGTTCCTAGAGAGACACCTAACCAATGCAACTCAGTTGGTAGTGTCCTCCTCTGGCAGACAATTCTTTCGGGGGCGGGGGGGCTTCTCACTCTCCAAGGATACAGCCCCTAGGAGGCCTCTGAGCTCAGCTGAGCTTGGCTCTCAGGTGAGTCCTCATCAGTTCTGGCAGCCTCACCCACAGAAGGATTTGTGGGCATCAAGTACAGCTCACTGAGTGAGAGGGGTGTGGGAATATGTAAGCAGTCAGACCTCTCTACAAAAGTCAGGATGCTAAGAAACAGGACCAGGTCTCCTGGCACAAACCAGGAAAATCAGTCTCCACTGGTACCTGGGAAACAGACCCCAATATTGAGGCAATGTAAAAAGCCTGATCTCAAGGGACTTCTGAAACATGATCTCCAGGATGAGTTTCATGCAGTCATCGGCAGCTCCTCCCAGTCATAGCTCAGTAGGTTCCACTGTGTGATGGTTAATCGTGGTAAGTCAATTTGACTTAAGAAGAGCCAAGCAGATTAATAATTTCTCAGTGTGAAACCTTGTAGCATAGATAGAATAGGAAACAAAAAAAGGAAATGTTTCCTTTTTCCTAGAGGAGCCCCTGTCTTTGCATTTGCCTGTACACATTGATCCCAGTACCTTCCGCCTTCAATGCAGACTCCAAGCTTCCACACAGACTCTTCAGCCTTCTTACATAAACTCCCACGAGTGACTCTGAAATGAGCTTCCACACTTTCGATACTCAAGCGCCACTGGATACTCTGGCTCTCCAGCCTCCAGACAATCAGTTTGGATACTTCCACCCCTCGTTTCTCAGATGGCCACTGCAACTCTTCTACTATTGATCTTGCAAGTCCACCTAATAAATCCCTGCATACTCATACATACACTTTACATGGAATCCGTCTCTCTAGAACCTTGAGAGACACTGAGAGCCCATGCTCTAGGCCCTCCTCCACAGGGTCATCACTGAGCACTTAAGTGCCCTCCCAGCCTGAACTGTCCAGGGGCTGGTAACCTCATTCCTACTGAATACTTCCAGATACTGAAATTCACCTTTCTCTCCATGAAGCACTCACTGTTCAGAATCCTATCAACAAAAGGAACACAATCACTATCTCTACCCACCCACCGATGTAAAAGCAGGAGAGAGATGTGAAACAGGTTAATTTAGGGATGGGTTGAAGAAAATTAAGGCTTTGTGGGCTGCTAACCTGTCCTTTCCTTTGAAGGCAGGGATAATGTCTCAGATTCAAAAATACATTTCTTTAATTTTATTTAAAGAAAGACTAAACAATCAGAAAATGGGTAGAAATAATACATACATTCAGAGAAAAAATAAACAGTATGAAATCACTAGTTAATATTTACGTACTGTCCTTTTACAAACAGTTGTTCAAGATATAAAAGTGAAACAAATAAAGTGGGAATTCAAACAGTAAGACTGAAAACTGTTTTGTTCAACTATCCAGCAAAAACTGAGTAATATAGTTGACAATCCTATACACTTAAAGATACATGCAGTTATCTATATCTTCATTTATGTTGGGATTAAGCAAACTGAATCAGGCTAAAGTCATTCTGAAAAAAGAATAATAGTATTACTGGATTTTACATCATGACACTCCAGGAGCAGCACTGGTTACTGTAGTGTCTTTTTTTTTAAATTTAAAGAAAGACTAAACAAAACAGAAAATGGGTAAAATACATACTTTCAAAGAAAAAAATAAACAGTAAGAAATCACTAGTTGATGATTGCAGATTGTCCTCTTACAAATAGTTATTCAAGATACTAAAGTGGAGATATAAAGTAGGCATTCAAACAGTGAGACTGCAACCAGTTCTGTTCAACTATCCAACAAAAACTTAGATATATGGTTATCAATCTTATACACTTAAACATACATGCAGTTATCCATATCTTCAATTTTGTTGAGATTGAATAAAACCCAAGCAGTCTAATGTCACTCTAAACAAAGAATAGTACTATTGGTGGGCTTTACATTACAACCCTCCAGGATCAGCACTCAGTACTTTAGTGTCTCTTTTTCTTCAAAGTATCTGTTCATTTCATCATGTGTCATAAGATCAGTTCTCATAAACTGTTTATAGATTCTATACATACATGAGTCTTAACGTGTCTTTCTATCCTATCTATAATAGAAGGAGAAACAAAACAAAGCAAGACAAAACAAAACATATTCCTATAAACATATGAAATGAAAAAAACACATAAGACCATTGTACAAGGAGTTCTACTATAGTCCCTGTGTTATCTCTTGTTATCTTCAGTAGAATTGCTGTATCATCATAGTATAATTGAATATATAAGTACATAACAGTATTAATAAAAACACAACTTTGAATATAGTATAAAACTTCAAAAGCAGGCAGTTATCAAAACAGAATGTGTATTGTAGAGTCTTGTCATCTTCAGTGTAATTGCCTATACTCTCAGACTTGATACTATCAATCGTACCAGTTTTGAATAAAATCTATTGATACCAAACATCAACCAAAAAAACCAGATTTAACAAAGATCAGTCATGATAAAACAGTATAAGTCATACAGGGCTCCAGATTAAGTTAATAGGAAATTAAAGGTGATTACTGTGCTATATCCTGGTGTTTTGGGGATAACTGTCTGTGCCCTACTTGCCTTAGAAGGCAAGTAGACAAATGAGGACAGAATAAAATCTATTTTAAAAAAGCAATAAAATATCTAAGCAGAGTGGTGTGAGTAATGTAGGATTTAAATCCTAATACACTATTAACAATATTTTTTAAGACTCTCCCTCCCCTTTCACTTCCCCAGGTACACTGTGCATTTTGGGTCTGACCAAGACTCTTGGTTTTAAATTGGGTGGGGGGCAACCTGCCATTTACCTAAGTGGTTCCGAACATTCTCTCTCCTGGACTTGACCTTTAATTGTATTCCTTTACCTATTAAAGCCTGTCTTTCCAACCTATCCACAAATACTGGTCTAGTTGCCCCTATTATAGCTCCCTGTTCTGTCACATAGAGCATTATTTTCTCATATTTGATTTTCAGTCCATGTACTCTTTTTTATGTTAATTATATTTCCTATAAATAGCATCTCGGTGGACCCTGCCTCCTGATCTACTCCACATGTGGTTCTTATTATTTTATTTAGTGTACCAAAGCCATCTATATTAGAGATTATAGCCAACCTTCTCTGCCTCATTTCTGTGATGCTCTTTTTTTGCCATCAGTTGCCTGCTTATCATCTTCATTCTGTTTTCTGCTCCATTCATTGAGGCTTCTCTGCCACTGTTTCCAGAATCCTAGTAATTTTTCTCTCTCTCTAGAATGCCTGCAGTATTCTCTGTAGAGCTGGATTGGTGGTTGAGAATTTTTCAAATTCCTCTTTGTCTTGGAAGCATCTTGTTTCTCCATTAATTTCTCGAGACAGTTTATCAGGGTATATCAATCTGGGATGGAGGTTATTTTCTTTCAGGGCTTGGAATATTTCACTCCAGACTCTTCTTGACTTGATGGTTTGTGTTGAGAAGTCTGCCATTATTCTTATGGGCCTCTCTTTATAGGTGATCTTTTTCTTGTCTCTAACAGCTTTTAATATTCTGTTCTTATATTGAATTTCTGGGATCTTGATTATTATATGCCTGGGTGTAGCTCTGTTTTGGTTGTAGGTGGCTGGAGTTCTGTATGCCTCATACATCAGAATATCATTTTATTTTCCTATGTTTGGGAAGTTTTCCTTAATTATTTCTGTGATTTAGCCTTTGTATTTAGCCTTTCTCTATTTAGCCTTTGTAGTTCCTTTGTTTGTACCCCTGCTTCTTCATTCACATTCCTTACTCTAAAGTTATAGATCCTCTTGTCATCTTCTAGTCTTTGTATCGTTACTGCTTGTTTCCTTGTTATTTTTTAAAAGTTTTCCCTTTCATACTCCCACATTGCAAAACTGTCCTCCAGTTTGGATAATCTATCCTTAGTTTCTTTCAAGTAGATTTGCCATCTTTCTATAGAGTTTTTAATTTCCTGGTAATCTCTTTGAATCTGCTTCATGTATTCTATATTTTCTTTATATTCTTCACCAAATGGTTCTCTCCTTTGTTTGAGTTCTTCCCTTCTTCTGTCTGTGTCTTCTTGAGGGGTGCTTAGCATCTCTTTTATTATTTTTATATCTTGGCTAAATATTTCACTTTTGAACTCGTCTTTGAGGTCCCGAGGATATCTCTTTATGTCCACTGGTGCCGTGTCTTACATTGCATGTTTGCTGTTCTCATTCTCTTTTATATTTATTTACCTGTCCTGGGTCAATGTTCTTAGGGTTGGGACCTGAGGACTTTTTGTTGTTGCTTCCTCTTCCCATCATTTTTTATTTTCCCAGGAGGCCCCAGTTTCTTTCTTTATTGGTTACAATTCTTCTAAAGCATGCTGGCTAGATGACCCTTCCCACTGCAGTGTGCTAATGAGTTGCAGACAGGGGCAGCATATGCTGGCCCCTCCCCTTCAGATCACTCAAGCTGCTGAGGCCTGCACTATATTACTATGCACCACCTCCCCTCCAAATCAGTCAAACTTCTGAGGCTTCACTGAGTTAGTGTGGTTAATGTGCGCAGCCACCATTCGGAATTGATTTCCAATTGATTGAGTCTCAGCCAGGTCACATGACCCAGGCCTAGCTCACCCCACCAATCCTGTTTGGGAAGGGGACAACTGACTGAAGTCACTGCTGCCCCTTGTATTTTCCAGTCCTGGCCAGTCCCTGAATGTCATTAGAAATCCAATTTCTGTGGAATGGCTCAGCTCCTGTCACTCACCACAGGTCGATGCAGGCTCCCCACCAGCTCAGCTCTGTGTTTGGCTGGCTGATCCCCAACCTCAGTGTGATTGCACCTCCAGTGAGTTGAAGTGGCAGGACGTCAGACAGCTTGGCAAGTTGTCCTCTGTGGCAGGAGCATTGCACCTTTAGCTGTTCCAATAATAGCGCCGGGACTGTATGTTTGATTGGTTCTTTTCATCTTAGTTTCTTCTTGGGATGAGAGGATTCATCTCCCTCTGTTCGGGACTCCCCATGCTTTATTATGTTGAATTCTAAGTTGACTATATCAAGGAGCCTCTATAGCCAGCTGTTATCTATCTGCCATCTTTTCTCTGCCCCCCCCCAAAAACACATTTCTTGAGTCTTAATTAAATGTCGAGCCTTCTGTTGGATTCTTTCAAATATTATTTCATTTAGTCCTTACAAAAACCCTGTGAATAGAATTAGTATAAGCCCTACTTTACAGATGACACACTGAAACTCTAAAGTTATTTGATTATGTAAGCTAACAAACAGTGGAGTCAGAATTTGAATCCAAGTCTCTTAACTCAAAAATCTTGAGTTCTTTTCTACTGTACTAATTTTATGAGAAAACAGTCAATTTTTTATTGAAATATTTCCAAAATGATTTTTACATTTTATTATAATTTGTTTTGGAAATAAATTTTCATAAATGATCATTTTTCTGATGAAAGTATATTGGCTCAGTGTGTCAGCACACACCAGTAATCCCAACATGGGCTCTTGGGAGGCTGACACAGGAGGATGACTGTAAGTCTGAGTCTAGCTTGAACTGTACAGCAAGAGACCTTGTCTCAAAAAAAAAAAAACCAAAATCCAACCCCTCAAATTAACTAAAATATATAATACGTATATATCCACCCTCCTCAGTGCACAGAAAACCAAGTGATAGAAGTCAAAGGCTGCATGATGGTCTTTTTGAGTGTACTGTTTTTATTTCTTTTCTGGTTTTTGCTGTGTTTAAATTACAGAGCTTGTGTCTTTGTGGAGGAAAGGTAAAGTGAAAGAGGGATGTGGTGTGAACACTGGCTGTACAGGGACCGTCCTGTGGAACCCTTCCAAGCCCAGGAGCTGACAGGGAAAAGAGAGGGAAAGCAGGTTAAAGATACATAGCATGCGTCTTGTCCAAACCAGACAGAGAGAAAGAGTTTTGTTTTGTTTTGTTTTGTTTTGTCTTGTTTCTAATTTTATTTTAAAGAGGATAAAACCAAGGAAAATAAAACAAGACAGGGGCTCCTCGAGGAAAAAGGAAACATTTCCTTTTTTGTTGTTGTTTTCTATTCTGTCCATGCTACAAGTTTTCACACTGAGAAATTACTAATCTGCTAGGCTTTTCTTACTTAAGTTGACTTACTAGGATTAACGATCACACAGTGGAACTCACTGAGCTGGCGATTATCTGACCCAGGAGAGTGAGCAAGCATGTGTATGGATGCGTATGTGTGAATTCGTGTGTTTTTGAACAAGCTCAATTTCATTAATGTTAATCATTTCATTAATGTTAATGTTGATCATATTCTATTTTGTAATGTTACAGTTTTAGTATATCTTTTTTTTGGTGGTACCTGGTGGGTGAACCCAGGGCCTTTGCACTAAACTACTTTTACTCCTCCCCTTTTTTCTTCTTTCTGTCAAACAAGGTCTCATGACGTCACTAAATTGCCCAGCTGGACTTATATTTGCAATCCTCCTGCCTCAGCCTTCCAGAGTGTATGGAGCATTGTGACTGGCCTATTGTGTACTGTTACATTTGTAATATACATTTCATCTCCTTGGAGAAGCTTTCAAAATTAGGAGAAACAAGACAATGATTACAATTTTCTGTCAATTTAGAATTATACTGAGACTAACAGGCCTGAGGAAAACATCTATCTCGGATAGTCTTTTGTTGAAAATGTGAATGCATATTTTTGAGATTGTGAAAAAAGATTTATCCAGCTCCTGTTGGATCATCAGCTCTGCCTGAGATGCTAGAGCAGCTAGGAGGGTGAATAAGAGACACCGGGAACCTTTTAGAGAGGAGGAGAACTATGATTCTTGACGTCAGAAGATGTGAGAAGAAATGCTATGGTATAAAAGTGTTTCCATACCTGAAAATGAGGAACTGACTGAACATGGGCAAACCGATACTCAGAATGGAACTTGGAAGTAATAGCAGAGAGCAAAGTTTCTCTCCTTCTGGATCCCTGCCTGAAAGCCGTGCCATGCAAGGCTGCTGCTGGAGTGGGGACAGCCACACCCAAGCCTCTCCCTGAGTCTGCACCATTCCTGGGAGAGGACCCAGCCTCACCAGGAAGCCATCCTGGCTGGGAAACTGTATCCTTTCATTGTTTTGTTGGGTTGGGTTTTATTCTCGTTTTGTTTGATTATGCTAAATCTGATGGCAGGAGCAGCTATTTCAAAGAAAGGAAGACATATTATGGTAGCCATTTTTGGTTTACTAGTGGCTTGTTTTGAAGTCCTTCACTGCATTCACTGTTTTTGGCTTTATTGTTTCTATCCTATTACGTTCTGTTCAATTTTTACTATGTCCAAAAGTATCTGCAGCTATTTTGAAGACAAAAGGTGTTATGGTAAGTATTGTTGGTTTCATAAGGTTTTGAAGTCCTGTATTATAATGATTTATTTTTTATTGCAAACAGTTTAATAAATTTGTTGGAAAAAGTGAATGATTCAAGCTAAGATATAAAATCTGAAAAATCTTATTAATGAAATTGAGTTAGTGTTCAAAAACACACGAATTCACACACACATATCCATACATACGCTTGCTCACTCTCCTGGGTCACATAATCATCAAGAATACATCTCTTAGGCTCTGTGGAAAGCTAGACTTACTAGACTCATTTAATGAGACTGATTTCCCATGAAAACAAAAGTGTAACAAGAGAAATAAAAATCTAAACCCCTCTCACTTGAGCGTATCTATTTTTAAAACCTGAAATAAAACATAAATACATTAAAGTGACCATTTAAATATGTGAGCAAAATTTAGTTGCTGAGGCAGGAGAAAGTATTAAAGGTCAGAAAATAAAACCTGTTACTCTGTATCAGCTTTAATTTAGCAGTTTACATGATCCCCGAGACTGATTGCTTCTTCTATTTTCTTGATGGAAACTTTTAATTCATAAACTCTTTAAATCCTGAATTTGTATCAGCCCAGTATTTTACGGTCACAGAGGATGGATGTCTTATTCATTCATTTAACATTTATAACTTTTCCCCTATGTGCCACGTACTCTGTGCGAGTGCCAAGTGTCTTCCCCTGTCTTCTCTCAAGGCTCAATCAAACTTTAAATTTTACCAGTAGTGATATGCATCACAAATGAATATGCTATATTATTTTCCTTTCATGCACTTGTAGGAAGTTGGAGGGCAGGAGAAAGCAAGATAAAAATTTTAAAAAGTATAGTACAAGGAAAGTAAATAGGTTTTTCAGAGAAACAGAAACAGTTCTTCAGAATGGGGAAGATGCTTTTATTTGAAGCATTTCTGTACTGTTTTTATTTGGTGCATTATTTTTATATGCAAAACCCCAAAAGCAAACAGGGAAAAATCCAACACAGTCAGACAACACTGTACCAGGATTCGTTAATTCAGGTCAGGGGCAGAATTTACCTTAGGAAGGAGGAGGCATAGGAAAGAACTCCTTGCAATCTACTAATGCAATGACAATAAAAGGCCACTGCTGCCTCCAAGTTGTTGTTTGCCTCTGAACATAAGGCATTTTATTTTCCATAAAGCTCACAAATTTTTCCGACAAATTTAATAAACTGTTTCCAAAATTGGGAGCACAAAGTTGTTCATAATAATCACCAACACATTTGTAGTCACGTTTGTTGTGATTTCTTTTTCAGTTCCAATAGTAATCATTCATCACTAGTCATGTTAATATCAATTGGCATTCACAAGAAGTTTGTGTAGTTTGTTAGTCTTTTCAAAGCGTTAATGTTTAATTATCTGATTCTTAATTAATGTTGGCTGTTTTCTTTATTACTGTCTTCTATTCTTGCTCTGAGTTTATCATTCTTGAACTAACTTAACTTCTTGAACTAACTAGCCTCTTTCATTTGTTTGTTTTAAAATTTCATATATTGTCCAAAATATAAATCTAAAATCATAAATTTAAAGTGTCATAATAGATAAATTCTAAATTCTATTTGCAGTGCTTTACTGCTTTTCATTTATTTTTTATCATACTTTTGTCTTGAAGCATAAATAACTGATAACAATTTTTAACTTCTAAAGTTGTAAGGATTGTTTTTACCACCTTCTACTAATGCCACTGTATTTTAGACAGAGAATGTAACCAATAGTATAGTAGTTTTTAAGCAATCACTAAGCCTTTCTTTTGTGGTTGTGGCTTAGTATTTGTACATTCTCTAATGGATAGGATCATAATCCTATTATATCTATTTTTATTATAACTATTTTACTCTATTGTTCAAATTTTCTAAAGTCTTAAAAGAATTAGTCTATCAGATTTTGAAAACTACATGTTGAATTCTCCTGTTATTAATAAGAATGTATTCATTTCTCCTTGAAAACCTTTCATTATTTGCTTGCATATTTTGAAGGCATATTATTAGATGCAGATATGTTCTAATTTGTTTGAATTTCCAGGTTTGTTGTTTGTCTGAAACAGCATCTTGATGTACATGGCCAGCCTTGTATTCACTATGTAGCCCAGGCTGGCCTTGAACTCCCTGGGAGCCTCCAGGTCTGAGCTTCCCAATTGCTGGGATTACTGATGTGCACCACCACACCCAGCTTGATTTGTTTTATTTACTGGCTCTTTATCTTATTCTTTTACTACTGTGAAAAACCAAGTGTTAGACTAGTGTTAATAATTAATTAGGAATAGTGATAATTAATGTCTATTAATATTGCCATCCCAGTACTAGAGAAGAGAACTTGTATGGAAAGTGCCCATGTTTCATCCAAAGTCCTGCAGGATGCCTTGCACAGGCTGCTCCTGAGCCTGCATTGCTCTGCTGGCCAGCCCATCTGGAGAGGGAGAATGGAAGCATGTGCTATAATTTCATCCCCATCTCTCTTTGCTCTGCATAGCCTGGCCAGGAATTCCTATGGAGGCCACAAAGCTAAGGGACAGCCTTTGCTGCTAGATACCTCCCCATGGGCTTCAGACTCTCCAGACACCACACCCCAGCCCTAAGGACTCCTGTCTGGCTCATCTCCCCCTGCCTAACATACTGAATTGCCGCTCCCCTCTCCCCCCCACCCCCAGCTCAACCTTCTCGAGTTCCCTTACCCAGGACAAGCAGCAGGTCCTAGTATGTAGGGCACTCTGGCCATCTGGTAATTTGAGCCTAATCTTAGTTCTGTGTGAAGAAGCTGAGACCAGGGGAAGCCACACAGCCCACTTGGCTGTATGGTGCTAGAGTGAGCGAAGTGCATGTTTGTTTGAGAAGTCTGAGGTTAGCTGGATGTGGTGGCACACACCAATGTTCCCCACACCCTGGGAGCCTACGGCAGGAAGATGCAAAGTTCAAGTCCAGCCTGAGCAATTTAGGGGTTGCTGGGGGAAATACCGAGAATCTATGAATCTACTTGGAGTAGATTGGCTGACCCTGATTTTCTTGATTGGGAATTTCAAATCCTAAGAGCTTTGCTGCAAAATTAAACAAATTCCCAGAATTAGTTACAAAAAGGCTCATTGATGGGGGATGGTATGTGTAACAGAAAACACTTACTCGGGCAGAGTAAGAGCAACCTTTAAAGAAACACTAGAGCTAAGGTCATATTTCTCTGAAAAATAAAGCCTAATTAGAAAATAAATTTCAGCTGTAATGATGATGGCCAATAACATCCAGAAATTGTACCTCTGTATTCACTCTACTGGCAAATAAGGCAAGGATAGGCCGGTTAGGGTGGGGCTTTTTGATCTTTAGTTAGGTCTTATTTTGGGGTAAATGCAGTGGTAACTTTCCTTTTCCAGAAAGTTTCCCCTTTATTCTGAGCTTCCATATCTCTAAGAAAAGAACAATGACAATTTTCAAAACAAAGCAAGCTATATGTTTTAAAAACATTTTAAAAATACAGCGTGGTTGAAAAATTTCTTTGAACTTTCCAAAACAAAGTAATTTTCTTTTAACAAGGTAATATTCTTTAAAAAAAATTTTAAATACATATTACATAGCCTTCCTACTTTCTAGAAAGTTTTATCTGTTACTGTTTTCATCCTGCAATGATACATAATTCGGGAGAACTGTAACATTTACCAAAATTCAAATACAAAATTCTGAAGTCCCACTTCACCATCACGACGCCTACAAATTTCACTAGATGGCAGCATGTAATAACAAATGATGACACACAGCTCTAGCACTAGCAAATGTCAGTCTCGCAAAGAAAGACTATAAAACAACAGAGACAGTGCTGTGGACCTTTTTCTGCTTCACTTTGAAGGATGGCAGATCTGTCTACAGCATTCCCCTGCCCCATTTTAAGTAAAAGTCTATTTTAAGTAAAAGTTCTTGACTAAAGCTATATGGATAGAAGAGTAGGATTTCCTGAGGCATCTTTCCATCTTAGCATTTAAATAATATCCTTTTCAGGAAGATGGCAGTTTGATAGGTAGCAGGGTAGAGGGCCTCTCTGAGAAAAACAACTCAGACACTAGAATTTAACACCATGGAGAAGACCAGACAAAAAGAGAGGGATTCTCACAACCCAAGAAGAAACTGAGGAAAAGAAAAAGGAAGAAAGGAAAAGTGTGGACAAAAGGCTGGAACCAGACACTTTCACAGGGGCCTTTCCTGTGCTGTGCTGGGTGCACCTTAGAGTCAAATGATTCATGGTGGCGCTGAAATCGCGGCTGCCAAAATCAGAGCTTGGTGAGTCTAGGGCCCTTGGTGGGAAGATGCAGTGCAACAGAGAGCAGAATCAACATGCAGAACTGCATTAATCCATGGTGAGTGCTAGGAATTGGGTTTTGTGGAGGGGGTAGCCAGCTGGACGACATATTGGAGTTGGGCAGGATGGGCCTGAACCCAGAATCCCAGTGGCATTAGTCAGCTGCTCCTGGCCCAAAGAAGACCAGTGGAATCTTCTTGGGCTGGGTCACGCCCCTGGTCAGGACCCAATAGCCAGGGACGAAATTGTCCTGAACCTGTGATGTCCACATGGCACAGACTAATGTGCTGAAGGCACTTCCTGGTTGACTGGCTCAGAGGAGAAGGGTCAGCCTGTCTCATCCCTGTGTGCACCTCAGATCAACAGTAAACTGGAGAGGGCAGAAAACCCCAGCCAGCACACTTCAGAAAAACAGTAAGCAATGTGGAAAGGGCCTGAGACCTCCACCATACACCTGTCTGGAAAAAACATGACAAGAGAAAGAAACAAGAAAAATCCTCCAGCAGCTGACCCAGGCAAATTAAGTTCAGGAGAGGTAAATACAGAAGAGATCGAGGAAAGCAAACAGACACAATATCAGACACAGCATCAGCGGACATAAAGAAATACCTTCAGGATCTCATAGATGAACTTAAAGCTGAAATTCTAATTCAAGTGAGGCAAGATATAAAAAGGTTAATAAAAGAAATTCTAAGCATCTCAAGAAGACACAGATGGAGGAATGGAGGATCCCAGAAAAAGGAGAGAAACCTTTGATGAAGAATATAAACAAAATCTAAAATACGTGAAACAGATCCAGAGATTACCAGGAAATTAAAAATGCTATTGAAAACTGGCAAAACTACTTGACAGAAACTAAAGTTAGACTTTCAAAACTTGAGGATAGATTTGCAATATGTGATCGTGAAAGGAAAGATCTCTTAAAAATAATAAGGAACCAGGAAGTAACAATACAAAGTCTAGAAGATGACAAGAGATCTATAACTTTTTAAAAATTTTATTTAAAGAAAGACTAAACAAAACAGAAAATGGATAGAAATAATACACACATTCAGAGAAAAAATAAATAGTAAGAAATCACTAGTTGATTTTTACATCATACTGTCCTTTTGCAAATAGTTGTTCAAGATACAAATGTGGAACATATAAACTGGGAATTCAAACAGCAAGACTGCAAACAGTTCTGTTCAACTAAGAGGATGTATAACAAGAATAAAAAACGTGAGTAAAGAAGCAGGAGTAAACACAAATGAAATACAAAGGCTATTCACAGAAATAATTAAGGAAAACTTCCCAAGCATAGGAAAAGGAAATGATATTCAGATGTATGAGGCATACAGAACTCCAGCCAGCTACAACCAAAACAGATCTACACCCAGACATATAATAGTGAACACTCCAGAAATTCATCACAAGAACAGAATATTAAAAGCCATCAGAGAAAAGAAACAGATCAACTATAAAGGAAAGCCCATCAAAATCATGACAGACTTCTCAACACAAACTATCAAATCAAGAAGAGCTTGGAGATAAGTATTTCAAGCCCTGAAAGAAAATAACTTCCAACCCAGACTGATGTATCTTGCAGAACTATCTCTCAAAATAAATGGAAAAACAAAATGTTTTCATGACAAAGAGGAACTGTGGGAGTTCATGACCACCAATCCAACCCTACAAAAAATACTGAAGGACATTCTAGAGAGAAACAAAAATCACCAGGATTCCAGCAACAGTGGCAAAGACACCTCAATGAACAGGGCAGACAGTGGGATACAGGAGAAAAGTAGACAACCAACAACAGAAAAATAACGTAGCAGAGATGAGGCAGAGAAGGTTGGCTAAAATCTCTAACACAGATGGCCTTGATACACTAACAAAAAAAAACACAGGCAGAGTAGATCAGGAGATAGGGTCCATCAAGATGCTCTAAGTAGGAAATATAATCTACCTGAAAGAGGGTTAATGAACCAAAAGTCAAGGTGAGAAAGCAATGCTCCATGTGACAGGGAACCCGAGAGGAATAGGGACAGCTTATCCAGCAGCTGCAGATAGACTGGAAAGTCACGACACTTTTGTGCAGTGGAGAACTACTCAGCTAGAAGGAAAGAAAACCTTGAGGCTTTAGTAGGTAAAGGAATACAGTTCAAGATCAAGCTGAGAGATAAAAAGGTTCAGAATCACTTAGGTAGATAGCGGGTTGCCCCCCTAATCTAAAAACTAAAGGAGTTAGTGGGACCCAAAATGTACAAAGCACCCTGAGAAAGGAAAAGGGGAGGAACTGTCTAAAAAAGGAAGGCAGAGGATGTTGCTAATAGTGTATCAGAATTTAAAAGTCACATTAGTCTTATTGCTCTGTTTAGTTTGATTTTATTCTGTTCCTGTCTGTCTATTTGTACTAGATTTGAGGGTACAGACAGCTATCCCCAAAACTGCAGCTTATACTATGGTAACCATTCTTAATTTCCTAGTAACTTAACCTGAAGCCCTGTATTACTTACACTGTCTTACTATGACTAATCTTATTTGAATCTGGTTTGTTAGATTGCTGTTTTGTCTTGACTGATTTTATTCGAATTTGATATGCTTGATAGTATCAAGTCTAAGAGCAGAGGCAACTACTCTGAAGATGACAAGATGCAACAGGATACCCATTCTGGTTTGATTAGCTGCCTTTGAAGTTCTATAATATCTCTAATGTTTTGTTTTTATTAATATTGCTATGTAGTGCTATGTTCAATTATATTATGCCTAATGATACAGACAATTCTACTGAAAATGATAAGCGACATCATAGTATCTACTGTACAACACCTAGTATTATGGGTTTTTATGTCTTTGTGTCATGTTTTTCTAGGAATTTGTGTTGTCATCTTGTTTTGATTGGCTTTTCCTTCTACTACAGAAAGGATAGGTATACATTTAAAGATTCACGCATGTGTAGAACTTCTAAACATTTTACTAGAATAGATTATATAATGCATGATATAATGAACAGATACTCTGAAGAAAAAGAGACACTAAGATACCTAGTGCTAATTCTGTAGCATCATGATATAAAATCTAGCAATACTATAAGTCTCTGTCCAGAGTGATATTAGTCTATTTTCTTTTATTTAATTTCAACCTACATAAATATATGGACAGCTATTTTGAAGAGAACGAGAGACATTATGGCAGCCATTGTTGACTTCCCTATTGTCTGGTCTTGAAGACCTAAAATGCCTTCATCATCCTGATGTGATCAGTTTAGTACTATTTTGTTTGGTATGAATTCACTGTGTGTGAAGATATGGACAACTATTTGTAAGTAAACAAGAGACAATATGACAAGACAGTGAAGATCTCTGGTGGTCTTGCTTTGAAATCTGTGTTTCTTAAATTGTTTTCTTATGATGTGTTTTGTTCTATTTAAATTTATTCTCTTTAAAATAAAAAAAGCATTTAAATAAAGTAAATGAAAGTTTACCTCTGAGAAAAGAGAAATTTTCACTGATGCAGCACATTATAGTCAAGCATTTCTCCACATCAGATCTTTGTTTAGTAATTGATGATTTAAAAAAGCAAACTAGAATTTTAACTCCAGGGAAAACCTATTGATGCTACTGAGATAGGTAGAAAAAGAGGACTGACGTTGTACAGTTCAGGAACCAACACATAGCACTTTGCTTAGCCCAAACCTATGTGGGTGTTAAAAACTGTTCACATGCAAATTCAGACTATTTCATATAAAAATAAGAGAAATGGAAGAAGAACTAAACTAATAGAGACTCACATTCATTCTTTGGAGATCTCAACATTATTAAGATGTTAGTTCTATCTAACTAAAACTCCAGAAGGTACATTTGCAAAGACTGATAAGCTGATTCTACAATTTATTTATAAAGTCAAATGACATAGAACTGCCAAAAATATTTTGAGGAAGAAAAAAAAAGAACAAAATTGAAGAACTTAAGTTATCTTATTTCAAATGAAAACTGCAATTAACCAAGACAGTCTAATATGAAGTAGGTACAAAGACAGACATTAAAATCAGTGGGAGAGAGTAAAGTTTAGAACAGATGTAAAACGTAGACGGTCCACTGGCTTTTGCTATGTGAGGTGCAAACAGAAAATTCAGTGATTTTTAAATTTATAAAAATGGCTACAGTGAAAGACACATTGTCATTAATCTTTCTCACATCACTGCACTTGGAACACACTTATCCCATCGTTCTCGCCACTTTGTGGAGCAGTTCTGGAATCCTCCTTGTAGATGTCTTAGTTGTGCTGTCCTGGATGTCTTGATCTCCTGAATCAACTCAAAATATTTACCTTTTGTGGTCATTTTGATGTTAGGGAAGAGCCAGAAGTTGTGTTGTACTTGGTCTTGTGAATAAAGAAGATGGGGACACATTCTATTGTTTTAATGAACCAACATTTCCAATGACGGCGCGTAGCAGCAACATTAGACATAGGTTTGATCATACCTCATTCTGAACATATGAACTAATATTTCTGATGGGAAGCAGTTTGATATCCCTCATAAAGTTGAGCACACATTACTATCTCATCCTTGAGTATATAAACAAAAGAAAAGTGCGAGCCTTAACATTGATAGCTTTATTCATGATAATCAACCACTGAAAACAACCTCAATTGTGACCTGATTAGATAAATAGGTTATAGTATACGATTTGTTTACAATGTAATACAACATATAAAAATATACAATGTATATAAATGTGATATTCTTTTCCTGTTCTCTTGGTGGTTTTCTTTGTTGTATGCCATGGTTTATACAATAGAGTACCACTTAGGAACAAAAACAAATTACTAAAATACACAAAACCATAGAATCTCAAAAAATATGTTGAGAATAAAAGGACAGTAATAAAACAGTATGCAGTAATGCTTCCATTTAAATAAACAACTAAAACTAATGCATACTATAAAACTAAGGCAAACTATAAAATATCAATATTAGTCAGTATTAGAAAATGAGTCCATGAATTCCTGAAACTGATGGTAGAAAACATTAAATGCAAAGGAGTTGGAGGGGATTTTCTAGGGTGACAGAATCAAAACTATGCCTTGATTGTACTGGTGTTCACCTAAATGAACGTATTGTGTGGAACCCATAACACTACTCTACGATACAGATAACCAGGTTAATGGTAGCAAAGGTGGGACTGGAGCAGACATAGAAGGAAGACAGTCTGGGAGTTGCACCAGTGTAGCTGTTATCCTCGATGTGCCTTTGATGCATAATGCAAGTATGACTCTGGCTGCTGTGGCCCATGCTTTCTGCACAAGAATACATTAAGGATTCAGCGCCAATAGCAAAGAAGTCTGTCTCTCCGCCTACGAATCCTTCACACTTGAATCACTTTTAATCTAAAAATGTTCTGCGTTTTGTGCATTTGCCTTTTTTTCTGTTGACATCATCACCAGTAAAAATATATCAATGTGAGATTCTGTACATGTGTGCATAGTTGTTTTCTTCTCTCTTTTTTATTTCATCTGGTTTGTAACAACGAAAAAGCTCATCAGCCATGAGTCTAGCAGAGCAGACACTGGGACTATAAAATCTAATTGCCATAAAATATGTGGGACAGAGCCCTTGACATTTTCATGTCTAAGAAATCATGCAGTCACCCAAACAAGCAAGGTTCTGGGAAAGGTAGATGCGACTGGGCCAGGGTGAAGTCCAGGAACCTTGCTCACTGTGAGAGAGGGAAGAAGAGCTGAGAGTGGAGGTGCATTCAGGGGTGTGCTACTGATTTGGAGGCCTTTCGTCACCACAGAATAGGAAGTAAAATGGACAGGGCAGGATTAGGGTCTGAGGAAAATGAGAAAAGTTTGCCATGACCACTGTGAGGAACTAGAAAACAGCTCAAAACAGAAGAGCCATGCTGAGTCGGTTCAGGGTCAGCTGCGGTCAGAAGTCACCAATTTATAGTGGCACCAACCTGTCTAGAGTCAAAATGTGTCTCCTCTGGACGTCCTGCTCTGCTCCTTGCTTTTCACACGTAGGCATTTGAAAGTGTAGAAGTGTGTGTGTGTGTGTGTGTGTGTGTGTGTGTGTGTGTGTGTGTCTGTGTGTGTGACAGAGAGAGAGGGAGACTGTAGATCTGTGGGTGTTGAAACTATGGACTTGTCACTATCTTTTTGTTACTCTATGTCCCTAAGTCTTTTCCTCCCTGGTTTAACATCTCCATCAACGACTATCCCTCAGTGGGATACTCATTTGGCTGTCTTGACAGCTTTTTCTGAGAGATAGATACACAGAAACAATAAAATGCCCATAATCTGTCATATTAATGATTAATTTATTTGGCAACCTGTCTGGGCCATGGTGTCCAGATATTTCATCACATATTATTCTGGATGTTTCTACAAAGGTTCTTTGGGATGAGATTAACATTTACATTGGTAGACTTTATATAAAGTCTTTGTCCTTCATGATATGAATAGGCTTCATCTAATCAGCTGAAGGCCTAAATAGAACAAAGCCTGACTTTTGCCAAACAAGAAAAAATTGTGCCAACAGACTGTCTTTGACTCAGACTGCAACTGACCCAGAATAAAGTTCAGGAATCTTGCTCAACGCAAGAGAAAGAAGGTGTTTGGGTTTTTAACCAGGCCTCCACAATCATGTGAGCCAATTCCTTACAGGATGGATGAAAGGTACTGTCTTAGTTACTTCCTTCATTGCTAGGACAAAATACCTGATACAATTTAAAGAAGGTTTGTTTTGTCTCGTAGTTTATAGAGGTTTTAGTCCATAACCAGCTGGCTTTATCTCAAGGCAACATGGCAGAGGGACATGGCAGAGGAAAAAGAGCTCATGGCACAGTGGCTGGAAGCAGAGAAACACATCGAGAGAGGAGGAATGGGAAATAAACCCTTCCACACCACAGCCAGAGATCCACCTCCTGCAACCAGGCTTCACCTTCCAACATCATATTTAGCTACAAACTCTTAATTGCATGAATCACTGGTGAGTGTCACACCCCTATGGTGCAGTTATTACCCCAAAATCCTGCCTATAAGTGCATGAAACTTTGAGGATTAGATAGATAGATAGATAGATAGATAGATAGTCAAAAGTACAGATGATGATTAAATACAGATGTATATAGAGATACAGATGATAGAGGTCCATGCTCTGGTTAGTTCTGTCTCTGGAGAGCCCTGACTCACACATTGCAATGGTTTGCAGTGCACCCCCAGAATTCACGTGTTAGCAGCTTACTCCTCATTGTGACTATTGAGAGGTGGGGCCTAGTGGGGAGCTTTAGGTCATGGGGGCCCCCACTCTCCTGGACAGAGTCACACATTTAGAGCCAAGTTCACAGAATAGGTTCACTCTCTTGAATGTTTGCCTTTCGACCTTCTGCCACGTGCTGATGACCCCACAAGCCTCTCACCAAAGCTGGCCTTGATTTTAGACTTCTCGGCCTCCGAAACTGTGAGCATTTGAATTTCTGATTATTATAAATTGCCTTATCCCAGATACTCTGATATAGCAGCACAAAACAGAGTAAGAGACTTCATTAAAAAGGCCTCACTTAACCTCTCCAGTAAATGGATCACAGAAGCCGCTCGTGCTAATCAACATATGCAGCCTTTTTGACCGAATTCAAATTGGAAAGGGAAAACCTATACACTCCCTTCTCCTCACAAACTATAATCTCCAAATCCTTTACCTTCTGGAGGTTGCTGAATGTTCATGATATTTAGTGGATCAACAAATATCTTAAAAGGATTACACAGAAGTATATTAAGACTGAATTTATTACTAGCAGTTTCAAAGACAGTGACCAGATTATTTCCCAACTTTGCCATTGGCCTGCAAATAGTTGCTTTTATTCAGACATGCAGGGTTTCTAGCATACCACTCACAGATGATTACCAAATTGGATCTGAAATTCAGCATCCACTCTATGGAAAATAATGAGTATTTTGTTGGAATAAAGATGACTAATAATGCATTATCAAAAGCAATAAAAGCCAGGCTGATGCAATTGGAAACTCACCCACATAGTTCCAAAATTGGCCTGACTTTTATAGATCCGTGATGTAACACCAGCTATCTTCTCCTCATAATAAGCTGCTAGAGTTTTCTTCAGTGCCCCAGTTCATTGATAGATGGCTACTTTTAAGTAAACTAGCTCTTGTTCAGATGTATTGGATGAGACATGAGCTGCGAAACAGTATACATAGGGTGTATGCTCCCTCCTTACAACTCTGGCAATGCAGGGCTTCATTTTGAAAAGAGACCTCTTCAGGTTGTAAGCCCCAGCACAGCCAGCTCAGATATTAAAATACTGACATTGTCTTGTACTTGTTAGAAAACAACTGACACACTATGCAGATCCTTCCACTTCATATTGTTCTTCCTCTTCTCTGCTCCCTCCTTGGGCCCATCTAGCTAAACAGAGCAGTCAGGGCCCCCACAGCCTCCTCTAGAGCAATTGCCAGCACCCATCCTATCTAATCAATACTACCCCCAAATGGTTGCTAAATATTCTAAAAATCATACCTGTTGGCTCAGAATATTTTGAGCATCTTTTTTTTTTAAATGTAGTCTTTTAGTCAATCTATTTTATTTTTTAAAAAATAAACAAGAAAATTTTATAGTTGAGGATTTAGCTCAGTGACATAAGCCCCTGCCTGGCAAGCGCAAGGTCATGAGTTTGATCCTCAATACCAAAAAAAAAAAAAAAAAAAAAAAAAAAAAAAAAAGAAAAAAAATATTTTATAGCAATCTACACTTTGTTTTCCCATACATTTCTATTCAACAATCATTTATTAATGTATACCATGTCCTAAGCACTTCTATAGGTACTAACACTACACACACACATTTTCTGCTATGCTATGAAAATCTTTGTTTATGCTGCTATAACAAAACGCTATACAGTGGGTAATTTATAAATAACAAACACATTCATTTCTCAAATCTCTGGAGGCCGGAACTTCCAAGAGCAGGGCGACAACAGGACTGGGTTCTGGCAAGGGCCTGCTGTCTGCTTCCAAGATGGCACCTGGTTGATGGATCCTTCAAAGAAGACAAATACCATATACTTACATGGTAGAAGAGACAGAACGGGAAGAAATTGTTTCCTTTAACCCAGGTTCCTTTTACAAAGCTGCTAATCACTTCCGAGAGATCACATTTCTCAGTACTTGTCCCTTGGGGCTTAAATTTCTACATTCAAATCACAAGCAGCACACGCACAGACACCCACATCAGTTACTCTCATGACAATACTGTGACTTGGGTGATATATGACAACTTTTACCAACAATCATATAAATATTCTATGTGATAGATGGCAGGTCGCATGCTAACCTCTCTGAATAGATAAGCTAAATTAACCTACAACAGTGTCATGAGATACACAATTTTTTCACAGACAGAGGAGACAAGTGGGGCTGGAAAAGGTTAAGTCACGTCCTGCAGGCTAAGGAGCTGGTGGGAACAGAACGGGGATTCTCACCCAGGCTTCCGGTTCTCACTTGCCACTGCTGTCTCCACTGCTCCACGTTCCCTTACACTAAGGTTGGTTTGGGCAGAAGTACTGAATTATGGGACAACTGCCATTTCTAAATGGATAAATATATCCTGAGTGCTCACTTTCAGCTTTGGTTTTAACATCACATAATTTTCACAACATAAAAATGGTAATTCACACTGAAACCCAAGTAATTTCTAGAAGCATCTCTGTTTCAATTTCTTCTTGGTAAATCTCATCTGTAATGGATGGATGTTGTGCTATTCTTTAAAAACTGCTTTCTGTGTTTTTCTTTTAGACTGCATTTAATACTTAAGTTCTGCGTTTATCAACTTTCTAGGATTATTGTAGGACAAAGGTAAGACTTGCACTGATTCTCTCCCCATTTTTCCTACTCTTGCCTGGTAGGGGAATTCTAAACCCTAGTTCTGAGGACAGGAGCCATGTCTATAATTCTTCATTCCTAAAACACTATAAAAGAATATTCTTTGTATACAGGAGGCAGTGCTATTATAGCAACTTCTTCATTTTCTGATAATTTACTCTAGATTTCTATTTACCATTTTTGCATTTTTATTACATTATTACTCACATAGTATACATTTTAACCATTTGAAGTGTACAGTTCACTGATTTGTAGCAATATTCACATTATGCAACCATCAAGACAGTCACCCCTGGAACCTTTTCATCAAGACCCAAAGAAACTCTGTATCATTAACATATGGTGTTGTATGTCTCCAGAAGACATAATTGCCCCAAATGGGCTTTCACTTCCACAAAATACCAGTCTCCAGGTTAAAAATTCATCAGGGTCAGTATATGACATATGGAAATTTGTTTTCTCTTTATTTTTAATGCAACAATCTCTACATGCAAACTTCATTCATTTATTTAACAAATATGCACATCTGCTCTACTCCAAGCAATGAGCTAGGTTCTGGGGATGCTGTGAAGAACAAGAAGGATGCACAGTCCCCTCCTTAGACAACTTACATTCTAATCAAGGGAAAGGAGCATATGTGATGAATATAACTAATAAATCAGTGAAATCGGAGAATATAGCTCAGCAGTGTAAGTGCCTGTCTGGCAAGTGCAAGGGCCTGAGTACAAAGTTCCTGGTACAAAAAAAAAGTTAAAAATAATAAATAAAATAATTACAACTGTATAGAGTGCCTTCACAAAAATATATGTAGAAAAGGGCTGGGCTAACTGGGAAAGCAATGAGGGGACCTCAGAACTGAGAGCTAAAGATGAGGATGATCCAGGTGTGCACAGGGTAGAAAAAAAGCACCCTAGGCAGAGAAAGAATCAAGGACGCAGGCCTGGGCTCCTGAGAGAAGGGACAGGAGGCTCGTGCTGCTGCTGTTGAGTGAGACGTGGGAAAGGGGCGGGGAGAAGACACCAGGCCTCATAGCGCTCCATAGATTTTATTTTCAGAGAAATGTAAAGCTAAAGAAAAAAAGAACGAAAACACCTTTCCGCCTACTGTAAAGAGGAGGCTGACAAGGAAGGTCACACCTTTTACAAACAGGGGCAAGATGGTGGATTGGACTAAGAAGGGGGTGGTGGAAATTGTGAGAGTTTGATGGATCCATGATCTATTGGACCTGCGTGTGTGGGAGCAAGGAAGATGAGGTTAAGTTTGGGAAGACTGAGGTAGGAGCACGTCACTGTCAGGAACTCCCCTTCAGTGTGCTCTTTCTAGTGCATATTAAATATCCAAATGGGAATAGCAAATAAATAGAGGACATGCAAATCCTGAGCTTAAGAGAGAAAAGAAATTAGAAGTGGGAATAATGAACCTGAGTATCAACAAACAGATGGCATCAAAATGAAGCCAATACATACTATGATCCGCTTATTTAAACCCTGGTTGTGAAGCATGGTAATTCTGTGATCTTGAACAAGTAAACTCCTCGTGCCTCCATTTCTTCTTCTATAAAATGGAAATAAAAATACTATTTTAGGATGTAGGGAATAATAAAATAATTTATGTACTCTATAGCATTTGGATAAGCACTCCAAGAGTATCAGTGTAACTAATTTATAGTTTTTCCCACAATGCTTTCACACTCACCCTGCATATGACTCTTTTAAAACTATGAAAGCCGTGATGGGTATGGAAGCACATGCCTATCATCCAGCCCTCTGGGAGGTTGAGGTAGGAAGACTGCAAGTTCAAGCCCAGCTTGTTCCGTGGGACTCTGGAAGTCCTGGCTGGGTCCTCTGCTGCCAGAGGTCCTCACTGACCATCTCTTCAGCCATCCTTGCACCCTGATAGCTCTCCAGATAAGAGGGAGGCCCCCGTCTCAATATCCCCTGTCGGCAGACATCACTCTTCCAGGTTTGCCTAGCTTGGAGAAAAGAGACAAACCTATTTTTCTCCTCAGAGTGATGAGCGGGGAAATGCCGCAGTAATCTTACCCTCCATCCTCTGTTGAGTACCTTCTCAAATCATCCTCATATACTTGAAGATGATTTGAAGATTCCATCTGGTCATGCCTCAGTAAATTCTATAAAAATGGATTAGTGTCAATCTTTATAATGTGACTACATTAGTCAGCTTCACATTACTAACACAAAATACCTGAAGCAGTTAACACATAATGAGGAAAGGGTTATCTACCTGATAGTTCCAGAGGCTCCAATCCAAGATGGGAGGGAGCATTGCATTGGGCCTCTGGTGAGGATGCCAGATGACAATGACAGAGAGCAAGCAACAGAGCAAAATCACTCACCTCATGAGCCAGGGATGAAAGAGGAAGAAGAAGAGTCTAGGTATTCCCTGGTCCCCATAATGACGTATTCCCAGTGATCTAAGGAGCCCCCAAGGCCTACTGCCAAGGATTCCTCCATCTCACAAAAGTGCCACTCCTGAGAGCAAACCTTTATCACACAGACCTTTGTGACCATAGCTATGGAGAATTTGGTATACTTCATAATCAGCTCTGGCTTCACGTATAATTAGAAGAAACAGGAAATATCTCATTTAATATCATCTATATTTATTCTTTAATTTTTAATATCAAATTTGTTAGCCTATAATAATCCCTATACAAACAAATAGAGCTTTCTAGAAGTGACTATTAAGCGACTAGAAGGAAATGAGCCGGAAGCTGTGGAAGGACAGCGTCCGGGGCAAAGAAAGCAAGAACAAAGCCCTGTACACAAATCTAAGTCTAAAGAGATAGAATGGGGGACAACTTGTAAGTTTGCCTCTTCTTTCTATATGCTTATGCTATTGGATTATAAATACAAATAAGACATTAGGAAAATCTGTGGTAAAGAAAAGTTCATAAAAAGAGTCATGTGGGTGTCTGAGTTCAAAGGAAGATTGTAATTAACTGCTCTTTCTCTTCAGAGGTCAACATTAATTAAGAAAGTAAGTCAGAATCATGGAGGCCAAAACACCATCCCTGTAATTGTGAAAGACAGGACTAAAGAATGTCACTTGTCCTGTGGTAAATGTTGGTTTCCTGTGACTTTCTGTCCCCTTACCGGGGAAAATTAAAGCCTGCCCGTATAACCTCCACAAGTCCCAGGGAAAAACCCACAGGGACTGCTCTGGTCCCACGGGGGCCACCAATCAGAAAGGCTGGAAACACAAAGCCAGACTTCACCTGCCTTCCAAGCAGCATGTGGGAGAAGCCACAAGTGCTAACAGTGTTGCTTGCACCTTTTTTGTTCCTTCCTCTTCTAAAGGACACTAAGATCTCTCCCTCAATAGGAAGAACAAAATGTTGCAAAAATGGAAAGTAGAGAGGGTTCACTTAGCAAAATCCAGGGATGGCAGCTTTATGGCCACACATTTGCTGTTATCTTTTTAAAGAAGGGGGATCCACGAAGCATCTATGAGAGGAACAGCGCCATGACAGGGCAGGATGGAATGGCAGCTGTGATCAGCAGGTTAGATTCACTTGAAAATGAAGATGTTTGGTGAAGACAAATAGGTGACAGCAAGAACACGGTCTTGAGCCAGGCTGGGAAGAGTCGTGGATGCGAGCCAAGGAGTTTGTGTACAAGTTGGTCAGGAATTGGAAGGCAATCACAGTTTTTGAGCATAATTATGGCAGTTCTTTAAGAAGATTGAGTGAAAAGCAGGGTGCAGAATATATTATCTGGGAAGAGTCTGGAAGCAGGAAGATTAGTCAGAGGCCTCTGTGTGAGTCCAAGTGAAAGTAACATTACCTAGTGCCATTGCAGCAGGATTGGAAGCCAAATGAGATTTGTGTGGTGCTTTAGAGTTTAGAAAGTTCATGCTGCATTAGTTACCTGGCTTGACCCAGCACTTGTGGGAAGTAAGTCACTCAGGGATAAGCACATCATAAGGCAGTTTGCTCACAGTAAATGCTCACTGAATAAACATGAGGAAGACTCTGAAGGGCCTGGTGACTCTATGAGAGGGTAAACCCAAGTGAAGAATCAAAGACAACTCATTGCCTTCTGTACCGAGAATAATTCATTCACTAATCAAATATTTATCCAGTGTTTTCCAGGAACTATTCCAGATGTTGGGATTGCAACAAAGAACATGATAGACAGAGTTCTGATGTAGCAATAAGAAGAGAGGACTAGTACTTACATTAAAATACAAAGTATTATGTGGTGAAGAAAAACAAGTCTCAGCATAGCAGAATGGGGTCATGGAAGGATGTTTTTGGATAGTGTGGTTGAAGAAGCCCACTGTTCAGAAGTGACTACTGAGCAGAGCTGGAAGGAAGACAGTGAGCTATGGAAAGTTCTGGAAGAGGGTTCAGGGCATGGAGAAAGGCGAGGGCCATTGGTGTGGCCAAGAACCGGCAAGGAGGAAGCCTGTGAAGGCAGAGTAGGGTCAATAAGGAAAGATGGTAGAAAATGAGTCCAGAAGGACTGCCAAGGCCAGGCCCTGGCAGCCCTCCTCAGCCGGGATAAGGACCCTTACCTTGCTGTGGAAGAATTGTCCGCAGAGGAGCCAGAGAAGGTGAAGAAGGGGTCTGACAAGAGAACACGGCGGCCTGACTCATGTAGATTGTTAGAGAAGACGGGCAATGGCAGACCCAGATAGGTGCTAATGTAGTTTACAGGATGTTATCGGATTTGCTGTGTAGTAAAAGGGAGAGAAGAGCAGGATTATCTTAGAGTGGTGCTCTGAGCAGACGGGCACATAGTGGTGCCCTTACAGACCGGGTTAGTGAGTCAAGGGATCAAGAGCTTTGCATGCAGCCTGTTAGGTGTGATCTACCAGCTCAGCTCTCGAGTGGTAGTGTTGTGAAGAAAGGAAAGATACAATTCTGAAAGCCAGGGAAACAGGGTTTGATATACAAATTTGAGATGGCTTCCTGTTATCGCTTGTATCTAGATGTCCCCCCTCCCAAATCTCACACAGTCACAGGTGGAGCTTTTCAGAAGTGGCTGATCCAGGGTGTGTGCTGCTTGGATCAAGGATGTGACCCTGGAAGTGATTCACAGTGTGAAACTAGGATTCGGGGTGTGAATGCTACCTGCCCTAAAGCCAGGTACCCTGGATAAGATATGAAGGACAGAAAGGACTGTGTTGAGGACTTCAGGTTTGTTGCTTGCTACTTCGTTGTTTTGCTCTGCAATGTTCCTCTGCCATAGCACCCTCCTGTAGAGCCAGCCGCCTATGAAGTGAAACCTCTACAAACTGTGAACTCAATAAACCTTCCCCTCTTTAATTTTGGGTGTTGAGTATTTATTTTGTCTCATAAATAAAAAAAGTAATTAAGACACTTCCCCATCACCATTAAACAAGGACAGGGCTGGCCCACCTGTAATCCAAGCTGTGTGGGAGGCTAGGGCTACAGGATCATGAATTTAAGACCAGACTAGGCACCCCAAACAAAAATTAAAAAGTGAAAAAAATTAATTAAAACTTTCAAAAGCCTGGGGATATAGCTAAGTGGTAGAGAGCCCTGGGTTCGATCCCCAACTACTGCCCCCACATAATCCCCCAAAATCCAAGAGTACAGTTGTATATGCCAGAGACCTATTACTGTACCCAAGATCACACTCCTGTGACCCACCCAGAAGTCTGCTCCACCAGTCCCCCGGGGAGCTCACAAAATGATCAGGCTGAGGATCCAGTTTAACTATCAGAGTGATACTCAAGGAAATGTGGAAGACTGAAGTAGGGCTCTTTGGAAGGGGCTTGAAGGAGATCAAAGGAGAAGGGTGTTTCAGAAGGGTGAAGAGAATGTGGTCTTCAATAGCACAGGATTACCTAGTAGCATGACACTTTCAAGCAGCTGCAGATAGGCAGATGTACTTGGAAAGAGGGTGTTTATAGGAGAGAGGTAAAGATGAGAATGGAAAGGTAGAACGAGGACAGATCGAGAAAGTTCTCTTTAGGGGTTGGGGATTTAGCTCAGTGGCATAAGTGCCTGCCTTGCAAGCATGCAGCCATGAATTTGATCCCCAATACCAAAAAAGAAAGAAAGAAAGAAAGAAAGAAAGAAAGAAAGAAAGAAAGAAAGAAAGAAAGAAAAGAAAAGAAAAGAAAAGAAAAAGAAAGTTAGTTCTCTTTGGCCCAGGCTAAGCAGTTTGACAGGGAAGGAGAGAGAGGAGGTTGGTTATAGAAATGTTAAGTTTGACATGCAAATGGGGCACATGCAGAGAGTAAGAGAATATGGAAGATCAGAACTCCAGGAACATCAGGGCCAGATCTATATTTTTATTTATATCTCTAGTACTTCAAAGACTTCCTCCTTAAGATTGTCACTGAAACACTACAGGTGGATTAAATACCAAAGAATTTTAAAATGCAAGAAAAAGAATAGGAGAAAACTAGAGTTTCAGGCAATATTCACAGACAGAAGAAGAGGAGGAATTAGTATAGAACACAGGAAAGAATAGTAGGGACAGCTGACAGCACGTTGTCACCAAAGCCTAGGACAGAGAAGAACTCATGAAGGAGACGGCGCTCGACAATGCCAGATATCCAGAGAGGTTACAGTGAGGAAAACAGACAAGAATCATCCCATGATGTGACCAAACAAATGGTCCCTTGCTGATGTTTGGGAGAATAACTTAGAAAAAGATGAGGGAATTCAATAGCAACAGGCTAGACTGATCTGTGTAAGAGTGAGGGAGTGAAAGCTGAGAAGGTGGACTTCAACTCTTTGTCACCGAGCCTGTCACCTTGCCCTGTGCGGTTCCTGTCATTTGTCCTCCACCTTGACCTAGTTCTCCTTGACTTGACTCTCTTATTTCCCCCATTGTCTCTCCCTCCATGTGATTTTTGTCTTGCCAGTTCTAGCAGTCAGCCAACTAGGAAGCTCTGAACAGAATCATCAAGTAGGTGGGGAAATCGGCCAAGGGTTACCTGGATGAAACATGCGCTGCCACAGATTTGGCACAGGAGCACAAATCCCAAGGACACATTCGACTGGATGAATTTCCCCAGGCAGCAGTCATCTCCCAGGACGGCGGCTAGCTGGATGCTATGGATGAGGTGCTTCTTCGTTTTCGTTTTCACCGTAAACACACACATACCATGTTTTTGCTGTAGGTGGTGGTGGTCATTGTTGCTGTTTTACCAATTTTAAAATGTTGATTTTCCTTATTTCAAACATTTTTGCAAAAAAAAAAAAAAACGACCCCCATTCTTATAATCCACACAAGTACCATTTCACTAGAGCCATTTATATTTCTTCTTTCCTCCTTCATGTTCTCCTCCGGTGGTTCTTTAGCAGCCAGAATTATCTCAATGGAAATCTTGGCAAACTCTGGAGTCAGACATTTGTTTCCTTTAATGTCAAGGCCATATCTAGATTGTTTCCCTATACCAGTTGGTATCTGGCTTTTAACATAATTGGATCTTTGCATATCCAAAAACCACTTATGCAAATTAAAACAATGACTCCACTCAATAGACTGGGAATGATAACCACAGTTATTATGAGACTAAGGGAAGCTAATCAAAGCTTCATCTTTATAATTTTCTTTTTCAAGACGAACAGCCGAAATGAATGGGATCATTATTCCAGAAGGGAATAATTGGCCACTTCGTCTAATCCTTGCTATTTATAATAGAAATAAACAGCATAAAAAGCAAGCAAATTAACAGCTTCTCCCCACTCTCGAGTCAATCAATTATCGAGTTTTGACAACTCCACTTCCTGAGTGTTTGTCTTCTTCACTGACTTATCTATCTTCTTTCCAATTTTGTGGACCATGACACCAGCTACCCAGTTTCTATTCTTGTTCCTTTTAAACATAACGCTCCATACAAGTCACCAAAATAAATTCTCTGATGTCAAAACCAAACTGTTGCCTTGCTTAACACCTTGGGTGACCCTTAAAGTGTCATGGAATATCTTCACTGCCACATGCAGGATCGTTGGTTTCCAGCATCCTAGTGGTGAACCTTGGTCTGAATTTGAACTCAGACTCATAGTGACCAAATCAAGCTCTCTAGCCTGGTGTTGTGTTGTGTGGAATTTAGGTCACTGCCAGGCTCCCCTTCCCTTCACAGTGAGTTTTCCACAGGGGACTTTAGTGTCCTCTTGTGTCACTGCATCTTGGACCACTGTAGTCCACTGTGGCAGGCTTTCCTAATTTCAGTAATTAGTAGGAAGAGCCTTTCAGAAGGCTTTTAAGATCCTTATGCAAATATATCCAATCCTTCACCAAACTTCTGCAAACTGAGAAGAAGCCCTGGCCAAATCACAAGATTAAAAAAAAAATTAATTGCACATCATTTCTAAAGTCAAGACATGATTCAGTTCTGTTTTTTCCTTTTTGAGACAGCGCCTCCCTAGTAGTGCTTGCTGGCCTTGAACTTGCTTCTGTAGCTCAAGTTGGCCTCAAACTCATGGTGATCCTCCTGCATCAGATTCCTAGGATTACAGGCATGTACCAGCATGCCCAGCTCAATTCTTTTTATAAGGGATGTTGCTCCAATATGACATTCTGCATTCACCTCTTAATAAAAATTTATACCTCATGATCCACAGTATTACATGCAAATAATCAGATTTATATAAAATGTAACTCACTATTAAAATGCACATATCTTATAGTTGCACATCTCTGCTTTTCTGGGAATAACTCTTACTAATGTTATTGCTATTTTATCTGCGACCCAACAGATTATTTCCTGAACTAACAGCACTGAGATCAGAAACTTCTCTAAATCTAGCCAGAATCCAAGTGAACTTCAACAAATTGATTATTTTTAAAGCTAGACTTCTAAAAGAAAGAAGAAAAGAAACTGGTAAGTGTGCGTCTGTCAGAGACCAATTTCAGGATCTGTTGAAATGGTCCCCTTATCTGTAACTTCAGTCACGCGTATATGTACGGAAATATCTATAGTTCTTAGAGTCTATCATTATTTTGGGGCAAAGTTTTCAAACTTGGCACATTTGAACCCTCTCACCATGTGCAATGCTACTTCTGGAAGAACCTACCCCAACATCCAGAAGACAGCAACTACTGAGAGGAATTTCCTTGGAAGAGCAGATGGGAGGAAACTTTAGGAAAGTAATGCTGGACTTTCTGATGGCAGTAAAAGTACTAGCAGGTGTCACAGACCATCCAGCAACTAGTAAGATAAGGTATTCTCTAAGCATCTGTCTATATGTAAAAATACAAACACCAGCCACATGTGTGTCTTCAAGTTCTTCCAGCCTTCTGAGGCCATGCAGTCTTCAAAGTTCAGACTAAGGTAGAGAAATAACTTTTTAAAATGACTTCAAGTGGCTCCAGAACTTCTGAAAAGTCCAGCATTCTATGTGAAAGCTAGGCCCAATGAAACTCAACTTAGGTGGCAAGTTAGTTTGAGACTTGACACTTGGTTTGAGGTTGTTGGGAGAAACTGAAAAACTGTGGGTCTTTCTACATAAGTTTTTTTTTTTTTCCCAAATAATAAAAATCGTGCAACCAAATGTCCTCTTTTGGCCTTACCTCTCAGGGACTACAACCTTCAATCAGTGCCCCCCAAATAAGGTACCTCCCAAATAAGTCTTGGCAGCCTTCACTTCCTTTTTGGAATCATCTTGTTTATGTGGATATAATTGTTGACACATTGTGTCAAGTTGAGAAGTTTAGAAGCTTAACTAAGTGACTCAGTAGGGGGCCAGGGTTCTCACTTGGTAAACATCCTCAGCTTGTGCATGAGGAGGGCACTGAAATGGTGTGGGTGCAAAGGACCCACTTTAGGGTAGGTAGCCTGCATTCGATAAAGGGAGAAAGGGACTTGCTCTTTTACCTCTTGCTTTTGCTGCTTTTGCTGTCTTCTGTCACCATGAATATTTGCCCTTCTGCCATGCCACCCGGCCTGGGAGACAGCTGATTATGGGCTGAAAGCTCCACAAACTGGAAGCTAAATAAATCTTTCCTTTCTTAATTTTGGATGTCTGGAATTTTGTCCCAGAAACAAGAGAAAACTAACTAAGAGAGTGGGGTTAAACATAAAATCTAGGTAGAAATTTTATATGAATAATTTAAGTAAAATATATAACATATCAAACTGTTGCTACATGCAGATGCAGTGTCACTAGAACCTATTAAATGGACTGTGGATTATCAAAAAAAAAAAAAGATGCTTACTACTTCACTACTCCAAGTTCTAATGTCTGCAGTCTTTACACATCCAAGTTGTCATCCATTTAATATTCTAATAAAATTGCCTGAGCTCCATACTAGAAGCCTTGGGAAAGTGTGACCATCTCCCTCGCCTGAATATGAATCCACCCATGCAAACACCAATGGCCACACTTTTCCCATTCCTGTGTCAACCTCTCCATGGCACCAGTGAGGTGTGTCCTCTGAGCACCCTCTGTCCCCACTTATTTGCTTCCAGATGATGAGTGTAACAGATTGTTATGGTTTGTATCTAGATGTCCCCCTAAAGCCTCATGCCCTCATAGGTGGAGCTTTTTGAAGGTGGCTGGATCTAGAGTATGTGATAACTAAAGGGGTTTAGCATAGTGGGTGTATATAATTGAAGTCCCACCCTGGATGTGGGTGGTACCAATCAATAGTTTATAGCCTAGATGGGATAAAAAAAAGAAAGGCAGGCTGCTGCTTCTACTACTGTTGCTGCTTCTTTGTTGCTGTCGATGGCCTGCCCTGCCATGAACTGTTTCTCCTCTGTGATGCTCCTCTGCCATGCTACTCTGCTTTGAAATCAACTATGGTCTAAAACCCTTACCAACTGTGAGCCAAAATAGACCTTTCCTACTTTAACTGGTGGGTGTCAGGTATTTTGTCACAGGAATAAGAAAAGTGACTAAGACATGGATGTTACTGCTTTTTTTTTTTTCTTTATCAGAGATCATCTTAACCTAAAAGGAGCTGCTCCATCCAGGATTTTATGTTTTCACCAATTTCCTTCAGAGAAGATGAGAACCAATGACCGGCAAGCACAAGGTTTAAAGCCACACCTCTTGTCCAAAGAGATCACCTCTTTGATGCAATTCTTCTAAAGAGCTTCAGGCCCATATTAGTCCTCAGCCAAAATCACTTCCGCAGTAGGAAGGGTTTAGTAAATTTTTGCTCCTGAAGAGGAATATTAACACAGAAAGGCAACACTCTAGATTTGAGTGCCAGCACCACATTGTTAAAAGAGTGACCAGCTGCCAGGTATGCAACCCTCTTCTCTGTGCAAGATTTTGTAACCAAAGAGGAAAACATCACATTTATTTCCATATATTAGGGCTTTGAATCTGCCCTTCTCAACTGTTTCAGGGGAGAGAAAAATACTCCACAAGGACAGAAAGAACTTCCTAGAGTTAGTCCTTGCATTTAAACATCTTCTTAAAGCTACTGAGATCCATAACATAGGAACCAAAAACCTTCAGTTGTTATAGATTCATGTTGTTCCAGACTCACCACAGTCATGCACAAACTAAGCCGTATTTTATGCTATCCTTTAGGGATGACGGTAAGATGCCATGTGGGAGATTATAAGAGGATGTGAACACAAGAAAGTTCTGGGAGGCCAGATGTGCAGGAAGCATAGGTGACCTAGGATAAATGCTCATTCAGGCTGCCTCATGGGTAGGTGGGCTAAGTTGGAGGCATGTGCAGATTGCTATGGGAGTAAAGAGCAGAAAGTAATAAAAAATTACATGCTGGTGAGGAGAGGAAGGTTTTCGCTGATCTGTGCCTGAATCAGAAGTGTACTACCAACAAGGAAACAAGAGGGAAACCCCAAAGGCACAAAAGTGTAGAGCAGATGGCAGATCTAGGACCTGGAAAGTATAGGCTGTCTATAGAGTATGGCAGGAGATAAGACCAGAGCCTACTACAGAAGGTCCAGAGGACCATGGAAATTGTTGCAGCAATGAATCCTTTGTTTTATAAAGATCAGCCTGTCCTACATGTGAGGAGCAGATTAGAGAACAAGAAACAGTGAAACCAGTCAGGAGGTTTTTGGAATGACACCTGCTCGTTGTGTTGGTTTAGAGCACACCCAGCACGAGGCCAAGCATTTTACACATCTTTTCACTTAATCCTCACTTTAAATGTGATAAATACCCATGTAACTCAAGTGGAAGGAGGAAACTGAGCCACAGTAGGTTCAGTGTCATGGGGAGTCACCACTGGTAAGTGCAGAGCAATGAGCAAGAGGGTCTGGCTTCAGCATCTAAAAGCTTTTCTCTTCCCCCACTCTGGATTCTCTGGGAAACATATTCTGGGTTTATCCTTGGGCAGTGGTAACTGGGATAGGAAAAAGGAACAAAGTGAATGGTATTTTCAGGGAGATTATAGATGAGGCCAAGATCAAAGCAAAAATAACTAGATTTCCAGTTTCAGCAAACCAGACCACGGTCCTAGAATTAATGACAGAGAAGTGGTAGCCGCAGGGATGAATAGTCCTGAGATAGGCCAAGTTTACAGATGGAGACACATCCTGAGCCAGTGTCCAAAGCTTCACCTCCCTCCTGCTTTTCTCAGTAATAGGACATGCTCTCCCATCTTCCACAACTTGTCATAACATTTGCTCTCCTTTGCTCTGAAAAAGTCTATTCTAAGAAAGTTCTGGTACAGATGTTGTTCGTAGAGGGATGTCACTGAGTCCTTTCTCCTGGATGACTCTGATATTGCCTAAGTTACTTTCTCATTGCCAAGACAAAATACCCGACAAGTTAAAATAGGAAAGGTTTGTTTTAGCTCATAGTTTGTAGAGGTTTTGGTCCATAATCAGCCGACTCCAAGGCAGAGTGGTGTGGCAGAGGAAGAACAGCCCATGGCATGGAGGCAGGAAGCAGCACACCTTCCTCTTTCCTTTTTGTTCCGTCTAGGCTACATGCCTCTTGGTTGGGGCCATCCACATCCAGGATGTGTCTTTCCTTTTTAGTAAATCCATCATTCACACCCAGACTGTACTAAACCAATAAGTGAACTAATGTGGTATTATATACCATGACCCAGCCACTTCCCAAAAGCCCCACCTAGGAGTTTGGTGGGACATCTAGACATAAGCCATAACAGATATTAAAGGAGACTCTGTCTTTTGTCAAAGGAATCAGTGAAAATTAAGAGAATGTGTTTGGCAGGCCTTTCCAGCATTCATGAAGCCCCTCCTCGTCTAAATCTAAGACAGTCAGCCCTACTTCCCAGGACAAACCAAGAATGGAAATAAATAGAATCTCCCATCAATTTAACAGATGTTGGTTGGATTACAGCACTTCTCAAAGTGCTTAAGAAGACACAAAAGTCATAAGAAATAGAGACTTCTTGGGAGCATGTAAGCTAACTCCCTAGAACATCCAGGTCTTCTTTCAAAATGTTCCTGTGTGGGCTGGGGCTATACCACAGTGGCACAGTGCCTCCCTGGCAAGCACAATATCCTGAGTTTGATTCCCAGTACCAAAAAAAAAAAAAAAAAGGTTCCTGTTCAAGAGAATTATTTTAAAAAATCAAGCATCTCTCTCTTCTCCTCCATCATCTCTCTCTTTTCCTGTCTTTCTTCCCTAACTCCTAGTTATTATTAAAAGGAAGTGTAAGAAGAAAAACTGAGGTACAATACAAATTTTGAAGAGTTTATGTGAGCAATCAACAATTCATGGAATTGTCAGAAGCACCAAACTACAAGAGTTGCAGGGGTTGCATCAAACTACTAGGAGCAGGGTTTAGTTCTTGTTGCTTTTATTGTTGCTTTGTTACTCTTGTTGTTGTGGTCATGTTAGTGGTGCTCAGGACCTCAAACACACCATATCAGGTAAGCACTCTACCACTGAGCTACACCCCCAGCTGAATAACAGACCTGTATACAGTGAATAGTGAAATAAAGAAAATATTTGTGATATACTGTTGCCTTACTTGCTTTTCCTACTAAAAGTCCCTAGTTATATGAGTTTAAATTATGAGGGTGCTTCTGATTGGTTGAAACTAAATTTGGCTTTTCTGTAATATATGTATGAGTAATGGCCCAATTTAAGTTTTGATTATGTTTGTGACTCAAGCAAGTTTATAGTTGTTTCAAGGCCTAACTGGCTTTATTGGCTCAGGGATTTCTCAAGTTGGTCTCCATTTTAATTTGCTTTGACAATTGGTCGCTTTGGTTATCCTCTCAGCCAGCTAAAAATGTGACCAAATGGTACAATAGCAAACTCAATTACAGTTATGGGTTGTATCTAGATGTCCCCCAAAACCTCCTCCAATCACAAGTGAAGGCTTTTTCAAAGATGTCTAGACCTCGAGTGTGTGATGCTGCGATTAAGAGTGTCTGATCACTAAATCACTCCACTGATTGGTTTGGCCCTTCTCTAATCCTAGTATTCTAGATAGAGTATTAAAGGGGCATAAAGAAGCTGCTACACTCCCTTGGCTACTTTTGCCATCTTCTATCTGCAATGAACTGTTTCTGCTCTGCCAAGCCACACTACCTGGGAGCCAATCAATGATGGACTGAAATCTCTAGAAACTGTGAACTAAACAAACCTTTCCACCTCTAACTTTAGGTGTTATTTCTCAGCAACGAGAAAAGTAACTAAGATCCTGGGAGTGGACATCATCACTGGGACGGAGCTATGTGGATTTGATTACCATCATCAGTAGTTGCATGGGGACAGAAGTTTGTCTTGTCGCTAGCATCAGCAACTATAGGGCCACCTCTTTTAGGGGGAATTGAGTTCCTCAGGCTGTCTAATCCAAATGACAGTCCTTTGATGCATGAGTGGCTGCTGGGAGAATATTTAAGATCTGTAAGAGGACATCATGTGGTTAAGAAGGAAGGACGGCGACTAAAAAGAATTGAAAAGGTCCCTGGAGCAGAAATTCCTAGGAACCAAAATTATAGGAATAACGTCACCTGCCTGCTAAAACACTTGTGTATATATTTTTTGATCTTTTCCATTTTTGGCAGCTCCTGCCTAATAACTATACACACCCTATACTTCTGAGTGACTGGGATATTTAAGATTCACCTGCTTTAAAAGTCTTCATATGCAAAGCTGGAAACTTGAGTTTGTAAAGCTTGAAGAGAAGCAGCAATAACACTAACGCATTTTTCTAAAGTCTTAGAGACTTTTTAATAGCCTTTTCTAATTCAGAAATGCCATTCGATGGAATCAATCCCCTGACGAGAGGAAATCCCACAATTACATATAGTGTGAGTGTTAGCAAGGTTTGGATTTCACTTAGAAGGAGTCAGTTTTGTGGACAAATGAATGGACAAGTTAATGGTTTTATTTTCAGAGAAGATATTTTGTATTTGAACACTGGGAGTCACTAGTCATTATCTACAGTGGCCATTCCAGTTTGGAGGCAATTCTTATACAATACTATGCTGCTATGGAAAAAAGCTCTGTTTTTCTGAAGGATAAAGTTAAGTTTTGAGATTCTTGGCTTGGGCAAGTCTCAAGTCTACTTCCTTCAGTCTTCTAAAGAATTAGGTTATAAGAAACACTTCTAATTGCTGAATTTAGGTAAAGAATTTACTATAGGATGGAATTAGAAAAGTTAATTTGGGAAAATGTATTTATATTTATAATGTTGGTAATAGACACAGGTCAAGGAGGATTTGTATGGTTACATTGGGAAAATACCATCCAAATAGTTTCAACACATGAGAAGCAATAAAGAATGGGGGATCATCATTCTGATTACTAAAATTACAGAGAAGAAATTTGTCTTTCACTTGAGGATAAATAAAAACATATAGTTGGGAAGGACTCAGTAGTTAGAGGTGGGATATGTGCACATCCTGGTAGGTTATTGCCAAACTGTCTTAATGATAAGACACAACTGTCTAAAGTTCATTACTTACCTGGGCACAAATCCAGCATTCTGCCTGATTAGTTATAGATCCTACTTTTCTTCAGCATCCATTAAGGGCTATTTTCAGTCCATGTCAGTAAAGTCTCATAAAATTAAAATTTCTTAAAGCTATGAAAGCAGCATGGCAGAAGTTAAATGGAGAAGTTGGACAACAGTAAATCCACAGGGAGAAGTTAAACCAAGACATAACTATGACATACGACCCTCCAAATAAACTGCTAAAGCAGACTAAGCTTCTCATGTCTACTCCACCCTCTGAAATATCTTTTTAGGTGAGGACATGTGGCAAATGAGAGAAAAGAACAATGCAGAGAAGGCCAGAGAAAGAGAAGTAATATGACTCAGGAAGGGAGTGGCCAAGGGCAAGTGGGGAGAAGAGAGGAGGAGCAGGCCAGAGCTGGCACCGCTTCCTCAAACCCTCTCTGCCAGTCTGCAAGTCTCCCCGTCAGTCTTGCCAAGAGTCGTCATTAGCCAATAACTTATTAAATCATAAATATTTTTAACATGGTTATTCTGATTATTTAGGGGAGACCCTCCGCTGTATGGCCACTTCTACTATAGTGGCATGATACTGTCCAAAGACACCCAGCTGTGTTCCCCTATCCCTCTGGTGGGTCCCCCTTCTGAGCCTACAGGTACCTGTAAGTTCATTGCCTGCCCCAGGGAACAGGAGCACAGATTAGAAAATAAAAGCCTGTCTGTCTCACATTCACTGATCCCTCCACTTCCTGTTTGAGGCAAGGAATAAGGAGTAAAGACCCTGGGCTGAACACCATTCCAGCAGAAAGGGGAAGACTCAAGCCAGGGTGGCCAAGTGGCTGTGAGCCCCAAGGCATAGAGCTCCACATGTCTGCATCAGCCTCTGCTCCCAGCAAGGGGTCTCGGAGGGAAACAGGGTAACAGACTCACCTGGCGTAAGTGGGAACTGTGGGTACCATGAATGAAGAACAGATGGCTTCCACCCATTCATCCTCTGGCAGGGAACAAAATTCAAAAACCTGGAGGACCCAAAGTGGCTAGAGACTTGGTGCAGTGAAACCAACACAAGGCATCTCTGGCTTTTCCCCGGCCCTCCCTTGTACCCAAGGGGTGACTGTGCTGGAACGGAGGGACCGCAGTGCATCAGGAGAAGGAAGACACCACGGGCCAAGCAAAGACAGGGTCAGCTCTTCAGAAGTCAAGCAAATATGCTCGACCTGAGAACAGCCAACAAAATTGCCCTGTACTTTGTCCTGAAGGCAGAATAACAAGAACAAAAACAGGGTCAGAACAGGGTAGAAGCGGAACACTAGCTAAAAATATTTAGTCCAAGAGAAATGTCCTTTCTTCCGTGTCCCGGTGAGTGCGCAACAAGGCTGCTACACAAGGACACAAGTTTTCTTCAAGGTAACTCACAGCTGAAAATGATCTAGCCTCATAAAACACAGTTAACCTTTGGAGCGGTGTCACCTGGCAGGGGAAACAAGTGCATGAGGATAAGGAAGAGTGCATTTGCTATGCTCAAATGACCCATCAGATTGTTAATAAGTTATATCAGGAAAAAAAAGGCCTGGGAACTCTCCCTGTTCCTGCTCACAAGACTAACTGCCCACAGTGACAATGACTAACCGGTTGGACTGAGAGCTCTCTGAGGGCTGGGACTGTGATCCTTCATACTGTAACCTCCACTGCTTACTACCATGCTGAAAATGCCCCCCAAATATGCAGTGAAGACACGGGCAGATGATCTAGTGAGCCCTCACTGCGGGGATACACCAAGGGTGTGTGTGTTGGTGACCGCCCTATTATTTGTGAGGTTTTGCTGTGACTTGCACAGTCTTGGGACAAATGAGAAGAGCAGTAAGTGGGCAGGTCCTGTAGGGTGTTTTGTTTTGCTTTGTTGTGTTTTGTTTTCTCTGACATGTAAGGGGCAGGCCTCAGCAATGGGCAAAGCTCCTGCCTTACAGCTAGATAGCAAGGATAGCAAAGCAGATCTGATGTTGAGGGCATTTTAGGATCGTAGAATTTTCTCAAAACCAGTAATATTCAATACATTATGGGCAGCGATAGTACAGTAGGATTGGACACAAGACACAAAAACTCCCTTGCCTAAGTGCGAAGCGAATAGTGGCAGTTCAGGAAAAAGCTCTGGGTCTACAGAAAGGAATCAGAGAATTAATAAAGGAACCAAAATAGAGGTGTGATTCGATGAGTCAGATCGACAGTGGCTTCATGTTGGTGGGCACATGTTGCTAAGTAATCACTACACATGAAGAGGTAGGCAGCAAGACAAATACCAGGGACACCCACTGGAAGGGACTGGCTGCTTAATGAGCTCCTCAAGGATTCCACCCCCGTCTCCCTTTATCTCATTAGCACTCAGCCATGCCCAGGTTTCTGCCATATTAAAAGGACACAAATAAGCCAGGCGTGGGGCAGACACCTGAAGTAACAGCACTCTGCAAAGCTGATGCTGAAGGATCACAAGTTTGATCCCAGCCTAGGCGATTCCTGCCTCAAAATGATAAAAGTTCTGGGGATGCAGTTCAGGGAAAGATCCTAAATTCAATCCCCAGTTGAGGGGAAAAAATAAAAAAAACACAACCAGGCAACAAATAAGCAAACTTTCCTTCCTGCAGCTCAGTATTGTCGGTATAGAGCAAGCTGTTTCTGCCTCTTTGCTTCCTGCTGGCTACTCTTGGGTATACACAGCTGTATACTCCTCCTCCCTCTGAGAACAATGAAGTCATTGCTGTTGTTGCTAAACCCAAAGGCCACACTGCAATGTGTGTCTTCTTAGCAGCATCTGACATTGGTGACCACTTCCTCTTTTCTTTCATGTGAAAACCCATTTGAGGTACCCTGTCATCCTCTGCTTCTCTCATGGGCTCCTCCTCTTTCAACTGTTTCTTACCAGCATCGTCTTCTGAGGTAAACACCACTCTCACTGTACATCTTCTTAGATGTCACCCATTCTTTTGGGTTTCACACGCATGCAATGACATGGCTCCCAAGTCTGAGCTCAGATTTCTCTGAAGATCCTCACACCTTGATATATATGTATTTTTTGTGACATCTTTCCTTGGCTATGCCATATAGTGAACATGCAATCTGATTCAACCTTTCTGAGGCAATTTTGACTTTAAAGATCAAAATGAAATGGCCAAGAGCCAAAACTATAGGTAGCAAAATTTGTTACAAATGAAAAGTTAGCTTCAGAATCATCTACCATTGGTAATTTGCTTTTTCATTTTTTTTCCCTTTTCTTTTGGTACCAGGGATTGAACTCACAACCTCCTGCTTGCCAGGCAGGTGCTTACACCACTGAGCTAAATCCCCAGCTCACCATTGGTAATTTTCAGTGCTGGAAAATTGACTTAGGAAAATAGATTTGGGATTTTTTTTAAGTAAATTTTATTTGATTGGGGCTGGGGATTTAGCTCAGTGGCATAAGCGCCTGTCTTGCAAGCAGGCAGTCTTGAGTTCAATCCCTGGTACCGAAAAAAACGAAAAAGACAAAAAAAAAATATTTGATAAAAGCAAAAACTATAATAAAAAAACAATTAGTATTGCTCACAACTTGATTAAAAAAATCAAAAAATTGATAAAAGTTTAGATGTGCAAAGTTAATTTCATGTTATAAAAATATCAGCATTAAAATGAAATTTACCTTAGGAAAAGCTTTGCAAAAATTTGACAAAGATGAAAAAAGAGAAGTTGACAAGCTGGAAATGGCAGTGCGATCCATAACCCCAACTACTCAGGAGGCTGAGATAGGAGAATGGCAATTTCAAACCCAGCCTGGACAACTTAGCGACCGAGAGACCTTGTCTCAAAAAATTAAAAATTAAAAACAGGGTATGTAGCTAAATATGAAGTACTTGGATTCAGTTCCCAAGACTACACACACAAATAAATTGATAAATCAAGACTCCATTATAGAATGTACCCAACAAAGACACCTTCCAGATAGAAATAATGGTAAAAGAAACAATGAAGTGGAGACAATTGGAAAGAGCTTAAAGAAAACAAGTCAAACTACATTGGCTTAATGGAATTCACCTGGAGCAAATCTTGTCACCAAGTCGGTGTCACTCTGATGGAAAGGTTTATATTTAAAACAAACAGCAGGATCAGAACACAGAGGAGCTCACTACCACGAATTCAAAATGTTCTGCTCTCCCTAAGGTACCTCAACTCCCACAATTTTCCCCTCAAACTTAGTCCTTGCTGCTACAACAGAAAAACCACAGGCCGGGTAAACTATAAATAATGGAAGTCCATTGAGACAGACAGACAGAAAAAGGAACAATAATTCCTAGGACAACTGCCTTTCTTGGTAAAGGCATGAGGCCATTTGTAAGGGTGCTACAATGGCACTAGTGTGTTACTGCTGTTAGTTTTGTTTTTGGTACCAGAGATCGAACTCATGACCTCACACTTGTCAGGCAAGTGCTTTTGCCACTGAGCTAAATCCCCAGCACTAGTACGTTGTGTTGCACAAAAACTGTTACAATTAATCCACCTCCTAATAGTGTTCCAATGGCAGTTCCATTTCCTCCTGAATTTTGGAGGGAACACTCAAGCTACAGCACCCAAGTATATCCTAAATGGTTTCCCTTGCATCTCCATCCCAAATACCACCAGCAAGTCAGAATTCTATAATTTCCCTTAAAATTTCCTTCTTCCCTACTGCCTTTCTTTCTCCTCCACATCTGATCACTTTGCCTTTTCTGGGCTCAAACAGCTCCTGGTATGTCCCATCCACCACAACCCCACAGCAGCCCTTTGCTCAGGCCACCCCCACTTCCGGGCCTCTGCCTTTAAATGTCTGTACTTGATCCGGGACTGTGTCACACTGCTCCATGCCCTGACAAGGAAAGAGATTTTCTTGAGCATAAACTTGATCCTATGCCCTTCGCAGGTTCCCTCTGCACTGGGCCTGAACCGTAAGGCCCCTCGTGATGTTTACTTAGAACTTAAAAGCCTAACCCACCATCGCAGTGACATTATTCCCCACTATGTCTTGGACTTGCCGTCCTCTCTGACTCAAAGACATCACACATGCTTCTCCTTCTACCTTCATTCCTCCTGCCTTCACCCTAACCCCTACAATCTTTGTGCTAGTAAACTCAGACTCACCCTCAAGAGCTATATTACGATTGCATATCCTATGAAAGTATAGTCCTCAGGACAAGGTCATAACTTACTCATCTTCATATTGTTAGTGCCAAACTCAGTGACACTTGTACCAATGAGTAACAGGACTCTCTGTACATTTGTTGAGATGGATGGAGCTTAATCTTCTTAACAATCCTGCATAGCAGGTATTATTATTATCCTCATTTAAAGGAACACAAGGAAGTTAAGTAATGCACACCAGTCCCCAGAGCAAATAGAGTTAGGATTCAACCTGTAGCAGTACAGCTATGAAGTGCATGTTATTTCTGTTCCACTGCATTGCGTGTTTTAACCATATGCAACCATAACACAGAGATGGGGACACAGTCCCCACAAACCTGCCCTTAAGAGTCAACAAGGGAGAAAGATGCATTTACAAAATCATTCTTAGTGCAGTTGTTGGGCACACAGACATTAGATGAGCACAAAGTGAATAAATGACCACAAGAGACCAGGAAATAAAGGTAAAAAAGAAATTGGACGGGAAAGGGGTCACCTGTGGTTTAAAGGCTCAGTGAACAAGAGAGTTAGAAAGAGAATCCCAGCCAGACGCAGAAAATAAATGTGGTTTTCTTACACATCCATTGCTGCATTGGAATAAGGTTAAGAAATTAATATTCTGAGTATGGTACAGATGACAACACTGCTAATGTCAATATTTTGACATTTCAAAACACTGGGATGATTAAATGTACAGGAGTATAGATGCCAGCAAGGATGATGATTTCTAGAAGTGTCACCCATTATCCTGAGAGCGTCTGTTTCAGATGCTGCCAGCATCCCCAGGCAGACCATCAGGAACGAATTTCTTCATGCCTCGAGCCTCATCAATGTATTCTGCTGTGTTCCAAGCACTAATTAAAATTGCATGCTGATTGCCAAAGTAAAAGAAAAAATGCTTACATTAAAATAAGTGTCTAAATTAAATGGCTCAAAACAGAGACACTGATTCCAAGTTGACATACAGTTCTTACCCCTACCCTGTAATTGTCCTGGGAGCAGGCTGAGACTCAGACATAAAATTTAATAATGCATTGTTCCTGGCATTTATAGTTATTCAAAATAAGTTAGAACTTTAAAGTTTTACAAAAAGCAGCTTTCCTAAGCAAGTCATCATTCCATTTTATCCTCAAAGATGGAAATGAGTTGATCTGGAATTCTGAAGTTAGATGTGAAGAATATATCTACTTATCTGAAGACTTAGGGGAACAAAAGGTTGCCAACTACTCCGACCTTCTTCATAAATGAAGAACAATAATTTATCATTTTAACTCATATATGTATTCAGAATTTTTTGCACTTCTACTAGCAATATCTGACTAAAAACAATTAAAACATTAGTCTATATTTATTGAGCATTTACTATGTATCTTATTTGCAAGGTTCAGGTCCAATACATAGTTCAGAAATTTTACCAACATCTATTTTCTTTTGAACATTGTCTCAGTTTAATAACTTGTAAAATAAACCTTTTTAAACTTTTCTTGTTTGACTATAAAATAATTATGCATTAAGAATTCAATTTGTGACAGGTACTCACAGATACTTTTTAATAATCATTCTTGTCCATTCTATCTAGCCAATGCCCTGCTGAACAATGTGCTTCCTAGGACCTAGTCCTGAGAAATGAATTTGTAAGTTCTACTCAAACACCATGCAACTTCCTACCCCCTCACTGTGTGTATGCTCCAACGTTTGCCTGAGGGCTTCAGGTGCCACCCCTAGCCCCACCTGCCATTGGGCAGACATGTCCTTCCAGAGCCACTCAAATGCCACTTCCTTCTGCGCTGCCATGGCTCCTCCTAAAGCAAAATTAATCAGTCTCTTCTTGGAACTATCAAACCATTTCACTCATTCCTCTATCCTGGTACTTTTCACTGTACTACTTATGGATAACAAGAACATCTCATTTTTCTTTGTTACTCTAGGGCTCTGTACAGCTCCCAACATAAAAAAAGACAGTCAACCAATGTTGGCTGGAAAAGAAATACTAACATGTGGTGGTCCAATGTAGGGAATTTAAGATAAAACTTACAACTGAGAATAGGACAGTCAAATCTATCGGGAAAAAAAATAAACTGCAAGTTAATGCCAAGCCAACACTTGATGCCAACCTAAAATAACTCAAGGGGATAACTAAAAATCACATAATTACAGAGCTAAAAGGGAACTTCAAGACATCTAAGGCCACCTTTAGCTGCACAGATCAGGAATGGTTTCGTGACTACCCAGCCAGTCTCCTAACCTACACATTTCCGGCTTCCCCATTAGACTCCGCTATCTCTCTGGAGAACTTTTCAACCAACTACAATCACTGGAGACAACATGCTGTAGTGTAATCTGAAACAAATATTTTGCTCACTTTGACACAGAAGCACAGCAGACTGTTTTGAGAAAGCCAGCCGTTAATTAAAAACAAATGCTTGCATGGGTGACTCCACCTGGGCTTTTATGTACATCCCTAAAGGATTAAACCAAGGCTGCCCATCTTCAAATTTAGCATTTTTTAAAAACTATATACTAAGAAGAAAAAGTCTTGCAGAGTGGTTATTAAAAAATACTCTTGAAACAAAGAAAATCACTTGTTTTCAAGGGAAAACCTAATTATGCTATCCATAAAATGGGCATTGTCCATTAAACACTAGTAAAGATACCCTAATCACACAAATACGGCTTTCTCCTTGGGACATGATTAAAATGTTAGAGGGAAATAAACAGCAGATTTGGAGAGAATGTTAAGTTGCCCTAAGTCAATGGAATCAACTTATCTTTGTACCTTTATTTGTGATAGGTTGATTTTACTATCTTAAGATAAACTAGAAACTGTATCTTTAATCAAGCTAGACATTGTAATTCTCCTGCCCCAGCCTCCCACAGTGCTGGAATTACGGGTGTGCACCACCATGCCTGGTTTAAGGAAGGATATTTAACCAGTCACATTAGGTTATAAATACAAGCATTGTAATAAATACTAAAACTGACTATCTAAAACTGGTTTGCAGCAGTAGAAATAAACTTGTTCTTACACAATTAGTGTTATCACATTGCTAAATATGGTGAATGAAAAACAAGAGTAAAAGTTAAGAGATGATAATGATTGGTGTTTATAAATATGTAAATACAAGCATTGTAATGTCACAGCTCAAAAGAACTTAAAGGCAAACAGTAAAAAGAAAAATTATTCAGTTATCAAAATACATGGAATTCAAACTAGAAACACTAGGAAAGAGTATAAAGCGTTACTCTAAATATTACATACAATCTTCTGACTATCAGCAACTATATTATGAATTTTCAAAAGGAGTAACTCACCACTGGGGAATAATAAAATAGGATAATAAAAGACAAAATCCAGAAGGGCTAGCAACATGAACTGGTGGGGCAGGAGTGGTAGAGAATAAGCTCTCCTCTGCCTCCTGAATTTAAAAAGCATTGCTAGCTGGAATTACAACGGGAGATTTTTGACCACTAGCAACAAATTTACTGAAAGATCTAGTGCAATGGCTTCTTGTTAATTAAATAAATGATTAAAACTGTTCTAAGCAAGACATGTCTATTTTGTTTCTGTGATGAAAAAAGAACAACATCAGAGCTAGGGATTTAGCTCAATGGCATAAGTGCCTGCCTAGCAAGCAAAAAAAACAAGATTATGAGTTCAACTCCTGGTATCAAAAAAAGAAAAAAAAAGTTCTTTTCCTTCAAAGAGAGAAACCTGGAATTAGGAACTTGCTAAGTCATCATCAAAATACTTTTCATCAAGATTTTGGAATTTTCTGGAAGCTTAAAATCCAATACAAAATAAACATGCATCTGATTGTGAAAAAATGTCCAGTTAGCCAATGCAGCATGGATTTATGTCCATACACTGCTACTATATAAATAGAACTTGTAGGCACTAAGAAAACCTTTAATGAAACATTCTTTTGAACTAAGCATAATTTTCAATAAATCCTATTTATAATGGTTATAGTTCATAGTCTCATGCCACAGAAATGCTTTTAGAAGTAAGACTTTGCTCATGACAATTGTGATTAAATTCTAACAGGTACATTAGAACCTATTATTCAGTCATCTGTGGAACAAACTGAACTGATGTCCTTCAGAAATCCATGGAAGGGACCCCAAAAAGTATAAAACATAATGAGTATATCAAGAAGAGAGAGAGAGAGAGACGATTGCTGAAGATAGAAAATATTATTACTAAAGCCCAGAGACATAAACTCACAGAAATTTAGTGTAAAGGGTTGTGCTGGGCCCAGCCGAGTATTTTATTTCTTTAGCACCTCTGTGGCAAAGTGTTTCACAGTTTTTTTTTTAAATCTCAGCATTTATTTTTCCCCTTGTAGATAAAATAGTAAATTAAACTCAGGACTACAGTTTATGAATTAGATATGTGGCTTGTATGGTTCAGAAAACAGAAGTCATAGGCTGCCAAAATACATTTTTCAGTGAGAAACAGTTATCAATAAAACTGTCCTCTAGTCAGTGTCTGTGTCTATCTGACCAAAATATTACAGTAATCATCGCGAATACTGTTTCAGATGCTGCTGTCACCTCAGGCAGTGTGCTTAGACTGAGGCGTGCACTGGTACCAACAAGGAAACATCCACAATGTGGAAACCCCAAGACCAAGGACAAATACTGGAGCTTTAGAGACCCGAAGGTGAGTGAGAATCCATCAGGCCAAGATAAAAAGCGAAAGCATGGAACACAAAGGAGGAGCATACAGACTTACACACCTTTCATGTGTTATCAGCACAGTTTCTGCATTTTAACTATCAGAAAATATATGAATGTTTGTTTTACAAATCTTAGGGCCAGGAATATGGCTCTGTGACAGAGTGCCAGCCTGGCAAGCACAAGGCCCTGGGTTTGATTCCCTCCTCCCCTCCCCTCCCCTGATCAAAATATCTTAGTATGTTGACTTTAGTATGAGTTTGAGATTGTGCAGTTTCACATCAGATAAAAGAGTGCAATTCTACTAAAAAGATCTAATGGAAGAGCAACTACAGATTCCTCAGCTTTCCCACATTTCTACACTGTTCCTCACTGGCCAGAACACTTTCGGTTTTTAGGCTGGACATGGTTGGTTCTCTCCTTTCTTTGCAGATTATCTGAAAGAAAAGACAGGCTTTGGAACACAGTGTCTTTTCCCCAGGTCTCACGTACCCAAATGAGAGAAATCCATTTCTACATATGGCTGTTTTAGCGAGAGAAATGGGATTCCTTCCCCTCCAGCCAGTGACCTAAAGGAAGGAGTGACAAGACAGTAAACAGAAAATTACATCAACAAGCAATAAAAGAATACTTCCTTCTTAACAGTCAGTAGGTAATAGATTTTACAGAAAAGATAGAGAACAACAGAAATTGAGCAGGAAACAATCTTTAGAGACAATAGTGTCATCAGTATCTTTTGATTTTCCAAATGATTTATATAACTTGACCTGTGTGTTTGTTTTTAATTGATTCAGTAAGGATGAGTTTTAACCCAAAACAACTTGAAAGAATTTTATGGAAGATTACCCAGCTCCCCAACTGCCCAACTGAGGGGTACAAGAAGGATAAAATAAGAGATAAATTCAGTAACCCATGTTGGGGGGCTGGGAGGTCAGTGCCTCAGGATGGGCAAACACCCAGCTATTCCAAACCAACCACTATTTATTTGGTGTGTGCAATGCAGTGGCTGTATGCAATGATAGGAGGGGCCAGTGTAGGGTTCCAAGTCAGTGGAAGATTCAGAGGTCAATGACACTGCAGGCAAAGGGCAATCCTGGAATGACTCAAGAGGGTGGAGATGATTTTATGCTAAACAGGATCTTATTCTGGAGTATTCTTTTTCATTTTAGCAGTCTTAGTGGGTGGGAAAGGATGGCCCATCCTAAGAGTTAAGGGAAGTTTCAAAAAGGTAATAATACCACAATTCCAACCCTCCAGTCACCCCTCAGGCCATTGTGAATTTGTGATCCTCAATAGAATATGGTCACAGAAATAAAGTTGATGCATTCAATCCTGTGAGATGTCCCATTTAACGGAACATAGAGAAGTTTGAAAGACGGCATTGATTGGCTCCTCCTGTCCACCTGCCAGGTTTTATAAATTCACCCTGATCCCTCACCTAGGCCTCCTGCTCCACTGTCGACCACCAGGCCCTTCCCTCGGGCTGCCCCCTAAAGCAGCTCACTCAGTTTTAAACTTGGGGCCACTGACAGCAAAATCCTCAGGAGATCCCTGACGATCAACGCCCGATTTTTACTTGTAAGGAAGTTTCCAGACAGCTTAAGTGTTCCGGGAACAACTGTCTTGCTTTCGCTAATCAAAAGGTTACAAAAGCATAGGTGAGATCCAAAATTAGCACAGGGGAAAGAGGTGCCACTGTCTTCCTCGCTGGAAGGCGCAACGATCACGTGAGAAGCTGATGACAAAAGTCCCCCAGCCCCTCGAAGGACCCCAGAGCGAGCGGCCTCACGCTGCGATCCGGCGGCGGCGGGGCACTGGCCCTCTCCGCGCCAGGCAGGTGACAGCGCCAGGACACGGCGGCCGCCAGGGCCGGCCCGATAGCATTCCCGGCACTCCGAGAGCCCGGCACGCCGGGCGGAGTGCCCTCCGCTCCGCACCCCCACCTGTTGTGAGCACCCCCCTCAAAGCCCCGAGTTTCTCCTGTCCCAAGTGCTTTGGAAACGGTCAACGGCCGGGAAATGTGACAGTGACAACTACCATAAATATGCAGGAGAGATGCGGCCAAAGTAGCAGACACGCGGGGCCGGCGCTGGCAGGGGACGGGCAGCTGGAGCCGGGCCCGAGTCGCCGCAGCGGCGCTGCGAAGGCCGGGCGGGCGACGCCGACACCCGCGGGGCACCGAGGCTGCGGCGACGGCGGCAGCGGCAGCGGCGGCGGCGACGGGGACCTCGGACGGGCGGCTGCGCCCCCAGCGGACAGCGGGCAGCGGGCTCTGCTGCCCCCGGGCTCCGCCGCCGACCCTCCCGGCCCAGAGCCCCGCAGGAGGCGCCCGCTGTCCCCAGCCGCGCGACCCGGCCGCATGGAGCCCGGTGCGGCTCCCCGCTCCGCCGACCCCTCCGCCAGCGCCCGCCACGGCGACGGCAGAAAAAAGATGGCGGCGGCCGTAGCAGCGGCGGCGGCGGCGGCGGCTGCCTCGCACGCGTCGCTGACGCCAATGGCGCGCGCCGGCCGGCGGGCTGCGGACGGCGGCGGCGGCGGCTGCCCGGGCGAGGGGCGGGGCGAGGCGGGGAGGGGGCCGGCCGCGGGCGGAGGCCGAGCCGCAGGCTGGCGGGAGGCGGCGGCGGCGACAGCGGCGGGGACGGTTGGCGGCGCGCGGAACATGGCGGGCGTCGGCGACGCGGCCGGCCCGGGAGAAGGCGGCGCGGGCGTCCAGGCGGAGCAGCCAGACCGCGGTGGCGGAGGACACGGGCCCCCGCCGGCACCTCAGCACACGGAGACGCTGGGCTTCTACGAGAGCGACCGGCGGCGGGAGAGGCGCCGCGGCCGCGCAGGTGAGGCGGGCGGACGCGCGGGCGGCGCTAGGCCTCGGCCGGGGCGACCCCGGGACCCGCGAGCCCCGCGCGCCCCGGCCCTGGCAGCCCCGCGGGTGGCCGCGCCCGGCGTCCGGAAGGAAGCTGAGGCCGGCCGGGTCCGGAGAGCGGGCGGCGCGGCGCGGCGGGGCCGAGGGTCGCGGGCATCGACGCGGCGGGGGCTGCGCGCAGAGACGACGTGCGGCTAATGCTCTTCGTGCCAAGGTGACTTTTGTTATTTTAAGCGAACTCGAACCCTAGGAACCTGTTAACTTGCCCTCCAAATAGATTATGTCACAGATGCGGCTGACAAGTATGGAAAAGACCGGGAAGTTGGGTCGTTTTTCCCAGAACAGAAATATTTAGCACTTCTTAAAATGGTCCATGGGAACTTTTCCCTAAACGGAAACTGCCACAGAAGAATATAGGTAACCACACCTGAATCCCACCAGTGAGGGTTCTTAGGCATGTCTTAATAGAATTCTAGTAAAGGCTGCGGTTTTCTTATAGCTTTGAAAAAAATTTTTTTTAAAATTGTGTTTGTATTCATATTGCAGTTGTGTACTAGGAGTAAAAGATTTTCGAGATGTATGTTTTAGTTAATACAGAGTGAGCACCACGTTTTAATTCTTACATAATTTTGAGTCTTGAACAGAAGCTGAAGCATAACGCCACTAAATTTCTTCCAACTAAAAAATTGATGCAGTTGAATAGGAGCTCCAATAGCTGTTGTCTCCTGCAGTTCAAGCAAATAAAAGTTTCATTTGGCTGACTGTACCATAGATTGTTCCTGGGTATTGATATTATAGGCGTAAACGCTGATCCGAGGAGGTCCTACTTGGTTTGCTAATTCTTGGAACTGGGCTTAGATTTTTGAATAGGTCCACATCTTTGAAAACTTAAGTATGGACCATGGCATGTTCGGTCTTCTTCAATTAACCACTTAAAATTTCTCAATCCTGCTTTATTTGGTTTAGCTTTTGGTTAAACACTTGATTGCAAGAGTATTTACTTTCTGAATTGGCAGATTCTAAGGAAGACAAAATATTAAATCTCTTAGCTGTGTATTGAGACTTGACTGTGGAAAGTATTGTGCAAATAGGAATAGATCTGGCCTGGTTTCACTATAGTTTCTTTCAAGAAAGCCAAGGTTTTTAGAAACCGTTTTGTTGTTTGCGGGCAGAGCAAGTGAAGTTGTCAAGGGGTATTGATAGACATACCTTGGGCTGCTGAAGTAGCGCCTGCTTCTTTCCTGGTTCTTCTGGGAAGTAGCTGTGGTGGTGTAGATTGTTGGGTTTGCATAGATGTTAGCACACCACACACTCCGAGAACAGGGTTCTCTGAACCTGCTGCCTTTAACCGTGTTTGAAGCTTGGCTTGCACCCCACAGTTGCAGAAAGTCTCATAAGAGAAACGCCCAGCTTCAGCTGTTGGTATGGTCAGCTCCATCAGGTCTGTGTGAGAAGAGATGACAGTGGCCACTCCTGTGTGTAAAGTCACAGTAGCCTGAGAGACCAGCACCTAGACAAGCACTGCAGGAAGGTTAAGGTTTGGCCTTCCTGCGGTCTCCCCTGTTCTGCTGCAGACCGTGCTGCTCACACTGCTCTTGCAGCTGCCCACGCCCACCTGTTAGTGATGCTGCACTGACTTGAGCTTCCACACTTCCCGATCTGCTGGGGCAGCTCTCCAGTCACTGACCCGCTAGGGCTGCTCTGTTCCTCTGCCCTGTAACCTTTCCTCTCCCTTCTCTCCAGACTTAGGAAAACTTCCCTGGGCTTAGGGACTTTGAGCAGCACCCCACCTAGTGTCAGACAAAAAGTACTGCTGTCCGCGTCAAGCCGTCTTCCTAGGGGCTCTGTTCTTTAAGAGTTACTCCCCTGCACTTACACTGCTGGCTCCCTCTGCAACTCAGGACAGCCTCTGTCCCTCCTTGAAAGTCATCATCTTGGTGTGTGGCCTGACCATCAGTCAGTTCCAGAGTCCTCCCTTCAGGATCTTGGACATTTTTCCGTCAGTTGGATCCCTTAAATAGATACCTACACAGTTTAAATGCTTAGCCATGATCCTCTCCACTTGAGTGAAATACAGTATTCTTGTCCTTAATTTGTTTAGAAAAAATACATATATATTACCAGCTTATGTATATATGGCGGTATGTGTTGTGTACGCTTCTCTACATCAAGTCTAGTCTTTTTCCTTTCAGTCTTTTTTGGTTAATTTTCAGAGCTCTGAGAGTGGACTGAAACTTGTCTCAGTTGTTGGTACTTTACCCCTTCACATGGAGATGGCTATCTGACATTGCTGTGTGTAGTCACTGGCCTTGAACTCTGGGAGTAATGGTGATTAAAAAAAAAAAAACTAGTTTTTGCATCTTCTGTCTCCTTTGTTTTTCCTACTCCCAATTTCTGTTGCATTTTTTGGCATGAGATCAGATGGTATTCCTTATTGTCATGTTCTTGCACTTTTTTTAAACTCTTGACTCACAAAAATTCCAGGTAAAAGTGTTTCCATATAGCTGTATTCACCTTGGAAATTTACATTCTGCATGTCAACTTTGGACTAAGAATTAGGCAACCTGTGTTCTTGGCTTGATGCAGTTGTCGAATTGTTTTCTAGACCCTGTGCTTGCTTTGACTGATTGCCTAATTGGTTTGGCTGTTTCATCACCCTGCTACCAAATGGTATCTAAATTGTCTGAGTTGCTTTAGTTGATACAGAAACTTCACAAAAGGCTCAGCGTACAATAAGCGCAACACCTGCAGTGAGCTTCAAACAGTACCTGTGGAAGGTGAGAGAGATGCATGGGATTAGGGCTTGCTTGTAAAACGAAGAACCTTGAAGTGCAGTATCCCTTCTAGCCATGACTCTCGACTTCTGGAGCTGAAACTTACCTACCTCTTGCTTCTCCTATTTGTCTTTACTTGTCCTTAGACCTTTCTTTGTAAGAAGTTGAGCCAGATTCTTGCCGTGTATGTCAGGCTGGCCTTGAACTCAGTGATCCTTCTGCCTCAGCCTCCCAATGCTGGGATTACCACCATGCTCAGCCCCAAGTGCTGTTTTTTAACAGCTCTCACAACAGATTTGCAAAAGGAAAAATACTTCAACTACTCATATTCCTTGTGTTCTGTTATTTGTGTAATTGAAAATTTAAGTTCTTCTTGTAAATGTTTTATTGAAATAAGTTTTGTCTTCACCTCCTATAGAATACATCAGATAGTTATCTCTGTGGTCTAAAATTCAGCTAATTCTGAAATTATCCTATAGAGTTTTTTATTTGCAAAGGAAAATAAAAATAATTAAAAATCTGCTGGGAAATGATTTGGAGTGACCACAAGCCTGCTATGGATAAAGTAAAATCTTTCTCTGAAAAGCAGCTAATGTTCTGCCTTTCAGATTCTCACCCACATTGCTTAATTAATATACATAAACTAAACACGGAAAAGTTACTCAGTTGGGTCTTTACTCAGTTTATTATCTTGGCGTTTTTAAAAATGTTAAATTTTAACCTAGTTTACCATCCAGAATTTAGCACAACTTCATTTGTGTACCTCTTTGGGGAATATTTGCATTTTTAAAAGTCTCTGGAAAGATGGGACCATTAACTGTCAGATACTGCTCTTCTGTTCCCCATTTTTTGGGTTTACTTAGGAAGCTTGTGACCTTGGAAAAAGTAACTTCTACTTTTTTGTATCAGTTTTTCCGAAGCTTGTGACCTTGGAAAAAGTAACTTCTACTTTTTTGTATCAGTTTTTCCATCTCTGAATTCATGTATATTCTACGTATTTTTTACTTTGCTACATGAGAGTATACACATTTTTTGAAGGTTTAAAAGCTTTATAATGAGTACAGTGATATCTTTACTTACCTTTGATTTAGGAGGGCAGAATTACTATTGTACTGATTCTCAGAAAAGTTGAATCCTAATTGGTCTTGAACAAGGAATGCCTCCGTATCTGTGTAATAAACTTAATATTTTGGTATAAACATAGTAAAGTTTACTAAAGTTTTAGGTTACTTAAAACTGGAACTTTGAATATTTCATATTTTATTGACTGTTAAGCAGTATTATTTTTCAATTTACTTTTTAAGTATGCAATGTTATTTTAAGAACGATATATTTAGCCTTATTACTAAACACATAAATGTATTTGTGATTACTCATTACTTTTAATTAATATGTTTTATCCTAGATTCTTATTTCTAAAATAAGCTATCACTGAAGATAATTAAGCATAATAGTTATTATTATTAGAGGCAAAGAAGCATTTTATTCTATACTTTTTCTTAAATTTAAAGTCCTGGATTACAGAGCAGTTCTGTGGTAGGAGATGAATACTGATATAAGGTACATGGGGGGAGTTGGTTTAGGTTTATGATTGGTATTATTTTCCTTATATTAAATATCCACAATTGGGAAAACTTAATTCTTCTAATGCAGAGGCACTCTGTTATAATTACTAAAATACCTCTAAAAAGACTTATGAACATTATTTCTATATAAAAGTTAATGAACTATAAGTGGTTGGCATCTAAAGGGTTAAGTCAGTGTTTGGAAAAGAAATATTTGTATTATTTTATTTTGGAAAAGACTACTGGTAAAATGGAAAATCAGATGGTTGGCATAACCAAAGAGAGCAACTTCTTTGCTAAGACAGAAAGAGATGCTACCAGAGTGAGGAAGAAGTTGAGGAACCTGAGTTCCTTTACCTCCCCATTTTTCTTTTAAATGTTTGTGAGACATAATAAATGCCTTCATCGTAGGGAACTGGCAGATTTGATCCTATTTACTTTCCTTTGCATCCTCTCTCTTCTGTCTCCTCCAACCCATTCCCAATCATCTTCCCATCGTCACAATGTCTTTCTTCCTGTTTCTTTCTTTTTGCTCTTTATTTATGCTTTAGTTTTCTCATGCAAGAGAAACTGCAATATTTAACCTATGCCTGATTTATTTTACTTAGCTCAGTGGTACATCCATTTCCCTACAAATGACTCAAACTTATCTGAGTAGTACGTGATCATATGTATGTGGTTTTATATATATATATATATATATATATATATATATATATATATGCCACATGATCGCATTTTCTTTATCCAGTCATCTGTTGATGGCATGTAGGCTGCTTTCAGGACTTAGCTGTTATGAGTTGTGTAGCAAGAAACATTGGTCTGCATATGTCACTGTCTAACTCTTTCCAGAAGATACTGGAAGAAGCATAACCAGTAAAGAATGGAACCAGCAGATTAAAAACAGCAGTCTACCTATTGCACTCCCTATATTTGAGCAGATGTACCCCACATCACAGGACAGATAAGTTCGGATAGGTCTATAACAATGCTAGAAAGCAGTATTTAAGGATACTGAAGCAAAGGTAGCCCTGGCCACTCCCGACGGAGCAGCGGGTGGTATAGTGCAGCGTCTCCAGCAAGAGAGGGGAGAGCAGACAAGGCCCGACCCCTTCCATCTCGAGCCTGGAAAAAAACCTGGGGTGGGGCCAGATCTTCTTGTCTTGAAATGATTTTGAGTAGATGAATAATGATGATGCAAGAAAGAGAGCTTGCTGGATTGTAGTTCAGAGATCTGGAGTCAAGTCCCATTTTGCCTCCTAACTTTGCAGTAACTTTGGACCATCCTCCTAACTTCCTCAGTTGTCTTTTTTTGCAAAATGTGAGTGCTGTTAGCTGCTGTCTCTGGCTCTCATAATTGTGAGAACTGTGTGAAGTGATGCCTGCAAGACCTTTGTCAGTGGTCTCATGCCTCGTGGAAGGGCCTTAGTCGCTTACGCAGGGCCACCCTTCCAGAAGTTGAGGTGGAGGTAAAATAAAGCTGTTAGGATATTTAACACTGTCAAGCTTGGATGTCTTTTTGGCCAGCTTACTGAATCTTTTAAAGCTTTTCTAGGGCTCATAGGTATGGTGTTACTTTATATGTGCAAAGATAGCCTTTACACCCAGGACGTTCTCTGGCCTGGACCTCAGGAAGGGAATGAGCGGGTGCATGGTTCTTGCTCTCAGGTTGTTCACCGTGTCGTAAAGTGGGTGACCGTGCAGCTCCCTGGATGTAAGCCCTGTGCTGTGGGAGCAGTGAAAGGGGGATAGGATTCTGCTTTCCTGAAAGAGCCCAGGGCCTAAACTCTTGAGACAATGATAGGTGACATCATCTGTGGTGAAAAGCATGCTGTTAGTGACAGACGGGTTGGTTTTGAATTCTGGCTCTACACTTGCTTACCGGTGACCTTAGAGACTTCTTTGGCCTGTCATTCCTTGGTTTCTTCATCTTCAGAATGAGTGTAGAACTGGTTTCATGGTTGTGAGAGCACGATCCAATATATGCATTTAGCATTTCATGCTTTAACATTCTCCAGTGTAAAATCTCAACTGTTGCTTATAATTGAAAGTGTCATATTTTTAGAGGAAAAATCCTAACCCAGTATTGGTTTGTATTTAGTTGAAACACTTTTGTTTATGTTGTATAATTAGATGTTTACAGAAAACTAGTTACTGAGATGGTATAATTTGTTAAATATACCAGTCACTTTATTTTTCAATCTTAGAAATAGGATTGCCGAAATAGTAGACATTAGGCCACTTAAACAGAGCCAGCATCGGTGACTATTGCAGAACTCATGGAATCAGTGAACCGTAGTTTAAGGCGTAGTGTCATGCTCTGCGGTCTTCATTGCTTGCCTACAGATGCTGTAGTCCCTCGTGATCTGTGTGGAAGGCAGGCAGGAAATAGATGTTTGAGAAGTGCTGCACGCTCAGTTTTACCTCAGGGGAGCTCTGCAATCCCCCAGGAGCAGCGAGGCCTAAAGTGCACAAGAGCTGCTGCTAGAACCCTTTGTTGGCACCTTTGTTGGTGCCATCCTACAATCTTAGGGACCATAACAAAGTACTGATGATAGTAAAAGCTCTGCACTTCCCCTGAGAGACACCACCGCGGAAGATACTGTCTAAGCCTTTTTACGTAATTTGCTTTCTTAAGTTTAAAACTATTGTGTGGTAGCTAGTTTCTATGTCTCCAACCTAGGTGACACACACAGGCTACTCAGCTTCAGTAGTTGCACTCATTGTGGGCAGATAGGGTCACCCTGTCCCCACACCCAGGGCCTCAGTGGCCATGACTGGGTCAGGCAGCTGTGCTCCAGCCCTTTGTGGGCCCAGAATCTTCAGCCATGCTGCGTAGAGTGAGGCACTGGGATTCCCCCATCTCAGGACAGTTCTGTCTCCAGCGTGTGTTCTCTTCGCATCTAGAGAATCTGGTATTCTCTTCTGATGCCCTTCTGAGTTTTGATTCTGTTTTTGAATTAATACATTATTTCTTTAGCAGTTGTACTAATGTTGAACATTTTGTTACTTTTGTTCATATAGATCATCTTTAAGTAAAGTCAGTGTTAAAGAGAAATAGAGAAATGCCAAAAATTTTAATACTAGGAGGAACAAGTCATCCACCTGATAATGAGACCCAACTGCCTTTGTCATTATTTCCTCCATTCTCCTGAATATCATCAGTTCTCTTCACTGCCTGCCTTTGTTCTACAGGGGCTGTAGCTGAATACTCCATTTTACATCTTTATCATTCGCCTCCCTTTCCATCTGGTCTGTAGCTTTTCACTTTCTATTTTTGTTCTTTCTCTTCCACACTGTTCTCTGGTTTTATTCTTCCATGCTCCATATATTCTTTTCCCAGGCATTTGTTGAGCATTTATTATATGCTGAGCCTAAGAATACAAAGGTTAATTAGAAAAGCAAGACAGGAAAATGAATGTGACTTGCTGTAGAGATGCACAGGCCAGTAGAGATGCTGGAGGTTGAGGTGGGGAAAGAATGGATCTGCCTGGAAGACTAAGAGAAGATAAAGTCTAAGCCCATCCTCCTGTGGGCAGCTGGAAGGGAAGTCTTGAACCAAGGAGCAGTACAAACTGTGTTCGAGGGAAAAACACAGTAGGGTAACTGGAGACCCGAGAGCTAGGTGTGAGGTGCCGCTGGAAAGATGGCCCTGGGCCAAGCTGAGGAAAATTTGGCATCACCAGCCTGAGGAGCTGACTTCTTCAGGAGGTAAGAGGAGCCACTTCAGGCATTGGAGTTCGAGCAGTCTTCTGGTGTGGCTGCCCAGTGGAGCTGGTATGGAAGCGAGGAAAGGTTTGAATGAGGGTGCGAGGTTAGGAAGCATTTGTGGAACCGGGTCCTAAGTCAGGTGGCCTATAGAAGGGCATAGCTAATGGATGTTTGAGGAAGAAGAATCACAGTGCTTGGTGAGAGGAGAGAAGTGATTACCAAAATTGACAGCACAACAACTTTATGATGCTGCGCTCTGAAGTCGAACTCTAGAAGTGCACAGGATTACTGGGAAAGGTCCTAGCCCAGTCTCAAGTGATGGGGTGCCTGTGGAGCACCACACAATGAAGATATGATGACTTTAAGATTTAGCTGATGCAAGCAGGAGGTTATGAGTTCAATCCCTGGAACAACAACAAAAAAATAGAAATCATGTCTCACTATTTAGGGCTGGGGATTTAGCTCAGTGTTGTAAGCACCTGCCTGGCGAGATTTACCTGATGGTTTTAACCCCAGATTGTCCAAGGAAAATATATGTGCAAAACAAAGAAAATATAACCCAGGACACATCAGAGATACAGGCATTCCAGGGTGGCCACTGTTTTGCTGTAACCTGTGTTTTGTTGGGATGTAGTAAATGGTGCTCTAAACTGGCAGGCACTGAAGGGTTGGGTAGAGGAGCAGCTGCCAGCAAGAATAGGTCAGAACGGTGGGCCATCTGAGATCTAGAGAAGAGTGCATCTGAGGAGAAGAAGGGTTTAGGGTACTGCAGTGTCAGGTACAACTTGGAGATGGGAGTGAAGCAACCTTTGGGTTAAAGACTGCGAGTTCTCCAGGGTCAGTAAAATTCTTGTACGTGGATTCTTTTCTGCTCTCTGTGTGTCCTATTGCTTCTCAGTTTTTACACTGAGTGAATTGACATTTATAGATATATGCTCTTCCAAACATTCTTTTCTTTCTAGTTGGAAAACTGCACTTATTGTGAGCCTGTCTTGCTTATTATTTCTATCTTTCACTAGTCTTGGCTATTCATGTTTACAGCTCACAGATCTTTTACTCCTCTTGGCAGCATATCTTATTAGTTCTAGAAAGCTCTTAGAAGTTTCACTTTTTGTGGATTAGGCCATACTAAGACCTTTAAATCTGAACAACTGCTCATATAAACAGTAGAGTGTACATCCTGTACATTTAACCTGCGTGACTTCAGTTACTGTGCTGAAAAGAAAAAGTGGGAAACACTTAGGATATTAATGATCCTGCCTTCCCTGACCTGGGTCCATATGTGAGCCACCACTTTTCTTTCCCTCTGTATCAACCCCAGGCATCTGTTGGTATCACTAACTCTCCAAACAGAGTACCAGTCTGACATGTGCCTTAAAAAGCACATGCGTGTGCTGTTGAGGTGGTGCACACCTGTAATGCCAGCCTCTTAGACAAAGGTAGACAAAGGCAGGAAGAGTGGAAGTTTGAGGCCATCCTAGGCAACTTAGCAAGACCTTGTATCAAAAAATAAAAAAGGGCTGGGAATGTGGCTCATTGATAGACTGGAGGCTTAACATGTGTGAGGCCCTAGGTTCAATCTCCAGTACTGAAAAAATAAACCAGATATGTACACTTTCATAGAACATGAACCCTAAAGCATGCAAGCAGGGCTCTTAACATGATGCTCAAAGGCATAAGGATGTAGGACACTGTTTTAGAGCTGCTGAGGAGACCCACAGTGAATGTCCAAGTCTTTCAAAGCCTTTCAAGGATATTTTTGCCTGTAAATGCTCTCTCCCTCCCCTGGAAACTTGGCTCTTAGCACTCACAGGAGATGCACCTCTGAGTAGGGGACATCTGTGAAATCAGCCTGGCCTCTCCGGCAGCAGCTTCGCATGTTTGGTAGAAGAACCACAAGACCAGCTCAGAATAGAGAACTTGAGGCATCCTGAGTTCTGGGAGAGAACTCCTCTGTAGGCGTTGGCATGGGAAGGTGTGTATGAGGTAGGAGGTGCCGTGGGGTCAGAGGTGATGTGCTGTCAGGGAGATGACATGCCACAGAGCCTGGGGACTGAGTGTCCCCACAGCCATACCTGAGCAGAGAGCATGTATTTCACCTACATGTGCCTGCCTTTCCTCATCTGAGCTGAGAAGACTGTGGATGGCTTTGCTTGAGAAGACACAGTGGCAAATGGGAGAATCCTTGAAAGGCAGGTTTTGCAGATGTGGCTAGGATACTGCGGGTGCCATGCTGAGATTCCTGTCCCATCAGTAAGCCTTCCTGTGAGCATGCTGGGTTGAGGCACTCTGGCAGGATCTGCTAGGCCGACTGGGGAAGGATATGATTGCGCCAGTGTTTCTGTGGTTCCCCTAGCGTCCTGTCGACTCTCTGCATAGCCACTTGATACGTCCTTGGTGGCCTGTTCTTCCTCCTCTGGCCTCCACTAGCCCGGGCTCCATCTCACCTTGAAGATGCAGGCCTTCTGTGACTCTTCTGGTTCCCGTCGCATTTTCCATTTACACCACATAGAGCAGTGGTTTTCAAAGTCACATTTGCTGGTCCTTAGTGTGTAGTTCACCCTTAGGCACAGAATTATGAATGACTTTGTGTTGTTCTGTTTGTGTTTTATGAATGTATCACCTTCGCCTCAGCTAGCCTGTGAGTTCCTTGATAATCATTGTTCTTTTTGTTTTGTGTCATTTTTTCCTGTAGAACTTTCATTGTTGAGGTTCCTCAGTGCTGAACTAACCAGAGGGTACTTCCTCGAACATAATGAGGCCAAGTATACAGAAAGAAGAGAAAGAGTGTACACTTGTATGCGAATACCAAGAGAATTGGAAAAGGTACTGTTTTTTCATTTCCAGACATTATTTCAAAAGCTATGTCAAAGCGTTATTCATAAGAAAAAAAAAAGTGAACAACTTCAGTTGCATTTCTAAAATATCGAAAGTAATGTTGAAATAGGAATTGCCTGTAGGGAGATTTTTAAAAGGTACATTTGTAGCACAAGAACCAATGATAGCATGTTAATACGTTTTTACCAAAATGTTAATTATGTACTGAACTTTTTTATGTTTGTGTCATATCTAGATAAATTCTCCAGATAATTCCTGTCCATTTCTGTACTCATACAGTTTCCCTCAGTTTGGTTTTGTTGGCGGAAATAACATGATAAATTATTTAATTTTAGTCTTTTTAAGGTTTCAAAAAGCATACATAGTGTATTTTAAAATGTGAATCAGTAGTCTTTTCAAAGAGAAAGATGTGTGGCATTTGTCTCAGAAAGAGCCAGCATAGCGGAGCAGGGCTAGTCTTGGCCACGCTTCGTCCCAGAGACAGCAGGAAAGCACTCCTTTACCTCTAAGCGCCGCTGCAGTTAATGAACCTGAGTGAAATTCTTGTTGGAATTAAGAAATAATTTAGCTAGTTACACTGCAGCATATTTTCAGACTTCTATAGTAACATCAAGGCCAGTCATTTCCTTAGAATTGTGCTGTCCCTTAGAGCAGCAGTGGAGGGACTTTGCTGGTTTGCTCATGGGCACTGTAGTAACAGGAGGGGGAGCAGCAGGAAAGCAGGGACCCCCCTGGGTTGGTCCTGTAACATCCTGCCCATCACTTTGCTGGAAGGAAGGCAGCCCAGGGTGGTATGAAGTACCAGCCCTGCTTTCTGTAGGTTCTCTGTGAGCGTGCCACCTGCTGCCGCCTTAGGGAGTACTGGACTTGGGCGAGGCTGGGGCTGTGGTGAGGGCACCAGTGCCAAAGGAGCGATGGCCTGGGGGCCATTTGGATGCTTGAGCCTGATAGCCTTGCTGCTTTCTTGGGGATCTGAAGGGCAGGTGATGGGGACCGAGAGGAGCCAGGCTCTGCAGCCTGCAGCAGCTGCATTGATGTGGGGGGAGTATCTAAGATCTTGTCTGGGCTGGGAACAGAGCGGGGAGGCTTGAGAGAAATCAGAAGATGAAACCACTTCTGACATCTGAAAACACTTTTGTCTGCTTTTCAAAGCGCCCCCTCCCCGCTCCATTTCCTCGCAGTGATAGCCGTGAGGTGGAAAGGTGGAAGTGCAGAGACAGAGGGATTGGCAGTGAGGCCTGGGTTTGTCCAGGACGAGGCCAGCACATTGCACCTTTGCCTGCCCGGCCTCCGTGCAGGTGAGCAGTGCAGGTGGGAGATCACAGAGAGACTGGCTGCAGCCACGGCCAAACACGGACACAACATGTAGGACAGCAGCTATCTGACCCCTTCTGCCATCTGTCTGGGGCAGTGTCCACTCCCATGCCTCCTGAGACACAGGTTCAGAGCACAACCCTTCTCCCTCTATTACCAGCTTGAAAACAGCAGGCAGTGTTGCTGCTTTTCATTTTTGTTGCTATGTGCACAGATTATCTTCTGGAGGAAATGCTTGTAGACGTGGATGGGGTCTAGGTGTAAACAGGTGTTTGTTTTTGGTACCAGGGATCAAACTCACAACCTTGCACTTGCCAGGCAGGCACTTGTGCCACTGAGCTAAACCTCTGGCCCAAACTGGTGTTTTTAAACTAGGGTCCTGTATGGGTCCCCTGCAGGATCAGGTAATGTAGGCAGTAAATTACTGTGAGTGAGGGTTTTCTTTTATTAGGAATAGCAAAAGTGGGGTTGGAGATTTAGCTCAGCAGCATAAGCGCTTGCTTGGCAAGCACAAGGTTGTGAGTTCAATCCCTGGTCCCACAAATAAATAAGTAAATAAATAAAGGAATAGCAAAAGTGTCAGGGGGTACTGTCTGTATTGTAAGTGTTTATAAAGCTTGGGTTTGCTAAAGGTGAGCTCTGTAGTGTCTGAAAAGCTGAATTAACTCTGCTTATACACATTTTTGTTTCCCTTGAGGCTTTTGACTGTAGCCTATTTGGGAAAATTTGAATCAGTCTCTTAGAACAATAGTTCAAGAAGGTTTGTAGCATAAATGGACAAAAAGATATCATGCATTTCAGTTTGGAGCAATTTCTCTGTAGCTTCTAAGATCAAGGAAAATATAGAAAAAAAGCAGAGTTGGGTTTCAGTTCAGTTCCAGGCTCGACACTTAACGGAACATGTCTCACATAACTGTACAAAACCACACTGGTATCTTCTTATGTTTATTTTATATATGTAGGATCCCACTTAAAGTTATAACTATAAACATTGAGAAACTATTTAGGTTTTTTAATCTAAATTTTTGTTGGTTTCCTTTTAGCTTACTAGAGTATTTTAAAATACCTTGATTCACAAACACTTTTGTTTGCAGTTTGGTTCATAAACAGAAGTATTTGGCAAAAATTTTTGTTTGCAAACTGTACATCAGGTGACAGACACAGCCATTGCCTTCTCTCCCATGCAGACACAGATGTGACCATCTTTTCTGAAACCACAGGACAAATTAAGTTCATAGACTAAAGTACCACTGTGTCTTAGCTATTTTTTGTTTTGTCTTGTTTTCATTTTGTTTTTCATTTTTGTTTTGTTTTGTTTTGTTTTGATAAAGCTGTGATGCTTTTGCCTAATGCTTTCAGGAAAAAAAAAACTTAAGTTAGAAAGCACTTTGCTTCTACAAAGCTTATAAATACTCTAAGACTTTTATGTCTAACGGTTATACTTTAAGGTCAAGAGAAAGATCAATTGTGTCCTACTCAGTCTATTTACTAACATGAAACAAACGAAAATGTGGCTGGATTAGTAATTTATACTTGACATTTAATAAAAACAACTTGTTTATGTAAAGTAATATTTACAACTTTTCATTAACACTTTTTTTTCCTACATTTGAACTTTTTATACTAATGCAAAGATAGAAAATTTGGGGATATTTTATTGCCTTTGGGAGGATATTTCTTCCTTTTCACTTAAATCTCTCTTCTCCATCCATTTTGGGTTCTTTTCTCAGGTCTGGTCCCAGTGTATTGTTGGTCCCCCTTGGGAGATGCTCTTTCCCACACAAGCAAGGTGACTGAACTGTCCCTTCCCTGCATTCTAACTAGAGAGGCAGGGGAGGGAACTATTGGGAGAATGCTAGCTGCAGCCAGACTTCCAGCCGCCAGCCAGGCTCTATGGTGTGTTAGGTGTGATGAGGCCCTGAGCTGCTCACTCACCTTGCTGCACCTCGAGATTCTGCTCTGTGTGTTCGCTGAGTCCTGTACAAGTACCTTCAAATCAGAATCCCTAGAATTCAGATTTGTGTATGTGCTAATGTAAGGAAATAAAGGTTGCTTATTCCTTTGTTCTATACTATAAGTCCTTGCTTTTTGAGATAAGGTCTCACTGTGTAGTCTGGGTTGGCCTCTACCTTAGGACGTAGTCCAGGCTGGCCTCGAACTTGTCATCCTCCTGCAGCATCCACTTAATTGCAGGGACTGTAGGCGTGTGCCACCACTGTGACACCACCTAGCTATGTCATATAATTTACTATGTTCCAGACCCTTATTCAATATGGAAGTCTAGAGGTAAACATGAAACTCAGATCTGAGTGTAGTGGGAGATATCAGCTACATAATTAATGAAAATAGAAGATACAAAGTGATAAGAGCAATTAAATAGTATAACGAAATGCTATTAAGAATTTACAGAAGCAAACACTTGCTTAGAAGACATGCCTCCTAAAGAGGACCAAGCTTTGTGAAGGAAATAAATGACCAGAGAATGAGGAAAAGAAGTAGATTTTGTACGTGTGTCAAGTAGATTGTGGGCATGTGTGTGCGAGAGAAGTGGTGAGGGTGAGTATTCCAAAGTCAGAGGTGTGGAATTGCTGGATGTGACGGGGAGCTTCCAGGGCACACTGGAAAGGCAGAGCGGGCCGGCTTATGTTGGATGTTCAGGCCGAGGAGTTTAGAATCAAGGCTTGGGTAGAGGATGTTCAAAATATGTACCTTAGGAATGCTGTTGGAAACTGTATAGAAAAGAAAACTAAAAGTGATTTAAACCAGTTTGTTTTGTTTTGTTTTGTTTTTTAAACACGTCTAAAGGAAAGAGGTCTCAATTGTTTCAGCAGATTAATGAAGCTATTGTGAATCCAAATCTTTTTTGTCTTTTTTTCTGTCCTTGGCCATTGGCTTTTGGTCTCCTTGTTTGTTTGCCTTTTAATAGAAAGATGACAGCTATGACCTCAGGCATTAGGTCTGCGCTATAATCAGAAAATAGAATGGGCAGTGCCCCTTTTTGACTGTCCCTTAGGAAGAAAGCAACATGGGCATTGACTGTTCCTTGCAAAGAATTAAAGCTTTCCAAGAAGCACCCTCACAACACCCCCATTTCTGTTTGTCAAGCTACATAGCCATCCCTAACTGCCAGGGCAACTAGGACAGTGAATGTTATGTTTTCCCAGCAAACAGGGGAGGGTTGAGAATGGTTATTGAATGAGCCCCCTTCAGAGGTACACTTCTGAAGAACTACAGTATTCAGCGTGGGTGGGAAATAAGCAAGGAATGCCCAAGAGCTGTCCGTGTGTGTGGTCTTTCTAGAGATTAATTCGTTTACCTCTTAAGACATTTGTTCCTGGAGTTATGTTAGACATTGGTTGTAATTATCTGACTATTCCATAAAAATTACTTCTTCATGTAACTTTGTTGTAAAAAGTTGAACTGAAATGAAAATAATATTTTATCTTCATGCCCTTAAAATTATGTGTTTTTGGTACTCTTTTATTCTTACACTTTTATGTTATAGTCATCTAGTATATTCTTCTAAATATTGAATTCATCTACTTAGTCTTAAATGAAACTACTCATTTTTTTTCTAAGAACCTAGCAAGTTTTTTAAGCCTTAAAATTTTAGGGTGAAGGTGTTATAAAAGTATTGATACACAGACATAGAATATTGTTATTACCAAGCATAGACTGTTACTGTTATTGGAAGGGAGAAGGGTTTCTGTCCCACAGGGAGATCATTGTGAGCAAACATCAGCTTCTTGCCTCAGATGTATGTTACCCATGAGGCCTGATCAGAGCACTGAATCTCCTTTGGACTTCACTTTTTTCACCTAAAATTAGGAGACTGAACAAGGTCATCTCAAGAGGTCTAATTGTCCACCACCTGTTAATGAGTTGGCCTGTGAGAAACAGAGAAAACAGGAAAATTTAAATATCTAGTAGAAGAACTTAGTTCTTGCTTTTCTGAGTGTAAGAGGGTTTAACATCTAGAAAAAAATAACCCAAATGCTTTTTAAAATAATGAGCTTAATTTGTTCTCAGAGGAAGGGTATATGTTGAGAAAAATGTAGCCATAGCTGTTTTTTTCACCTTTATTTTAATAAAACAGTCCTGGGGTTTCATTATAACTGATAGAGCCTGTGTTGGTGGCAAGGACTTCTCAGGCATCCCTCTTATTGCTGGTTTCACGGCACCCTGTTGGGAGAGCCCTCTCACTGGCTTCTACCCATGATGCAGCCATGGTGTGATGCACCCTTGCTCTGCAGTCCTAGCTGCTTTTCTCTCCCCACGGTGTGTCATCCCCTGCTTGTGGCGGTAGCGATAGCAGCTTCCACATTCCTTCTGTTGTCTCACTTGTCTTAACTTGAAGGGGGGCAGGACAGTGAGGGGGCATGCCAGCAGCCACCTGCAGAAGTAGTGGCTGACAGTGACGGATGAGCAGCTCAGGCTTCCCAGTCTCACACCACGTGGAACCCTGCTGCCTGTGGAGCTTGTGCACAAACAGCAAAGAAACCTTTCCAGTCCCTGCCTCATTCATTCACTGATGCACTTCATTTATTTATTTATAGTTTCATTTTTATTTTAAAGAGGGTAAAACAGAATTAAAACCAATCAAAATAAACCAGTGTAAAAGATACAGGGCTTCAAAACATTACAAAATCAATAATAGTTATCATAATGCCTTTTGATATCTTCAGAATAGCTGCAGGTAACTTTGGACATAGTAAAAAAAATCCGATAGAACAGAATAGAATAGAAACAGTAAAAACAAAACAATGAGTGCAATAAAGGACTTCAAAACAAGCAAGTAGTAAACCCAAAATACCATAATGTATCTTGCTGTCTTGGATATAGCTGCCCCTGCCATCAGATTCGATATAATTAAATAAAACAAAAGAAAATTCAATCCAACCCAGCAAAACAACGGAAATGATATAGGACTTCCAGAACAAGACCATAGGGAATCAACAATGGCTGCAGCCCTCAGAAGGAGATCCCCCCGCAGATGCCACACTGTGTACCACTGTCCTCTGAACCCATGGTCAGACCACTGGCCCTAGACCTGCAGTGTTAGTGAAACAGCAGAGCTCCACAGGCATCCAATTGCATTTCACTTCCATAGCTGTCATCATAGTATGGGTTTCTCTGGATAAGCTAGTTGTTTTCAGCAGGGGGCAGGGGAAGCAGGTTGGTCTTCTTATTTGCCAGCCTACATACTGGAAGGGGCTGGGCTCTGTCTGTTCCAGTCTGACAGCGACCTGTGCATGGCACTGGTTCCCAAACTGGGCTTGCTTGCTGGTTACTTTGTAGGTCAGGCTGGCCTTCAACTCGCAACGATCCTCCTGTCTCAGTCTCCCGAGTGCTGCGGACAGGTGCGCATCACCATGCCAGGCTTGCACTTTAAAGACAATTTGTGAACATGGAATTATGGGACTGTTTGCTAGTGCCCTATTTCCATCATGTTAACTTTCAAACAATCTTAAATCTGTCTCTTCTTCTGCATTGGCGTTGCCCTAAATCAGGCCATTGTGATCACCCTTAGACAGGTACTTTTCTTGTTAACTATGCCCTCTGATTAATGTCTACCCGCAGTTTAATGCTGCAGATCAGACTCCCTGAAAAGCAGAGCTGAGCCTAGGAGATATACCCCTGTAATCTGCAGGGCTTCCCTTTCCCCATGCCAGCTGTGAAGGCCTCTATTCCTAGCCTGTTGCAGGGAGGGCAATGGGGAACACACCCACCCTCCTGCTTCACCCCAGTCTCCCAGCAGAGATAGCAGCCCTGCCTGCTTCCTAGGCAGAACTGTGTAGAGTTGGAGTTCCTGCCTTGGGGACTGCTGGGGGATTAAGTGAGCTGATGTAGGTCAGGCACTTAGAATACAGCACTAGCCAACATGGGCTGGAGATAGGAGAAACAGGAAGATCTCAGGATTGCTCTGTGTACATAATCTTCCTACAAATTAAAGTCCCCACTTGGTTTATGTAACTCTTACGAAGTATGTCCTGTGCTCCATGTGTACCGTATGGAAATTTTGATCACAATGAGTCATTTATCAAGATTACTTTGCTTTTCGTAGTTACAGATGTTTATGTGACCTTGCCTATCAGAAAAGAACCTGGTTTACTGGGACTTCCTTTGTTGGCCTTCTAAAGTGTAGACTTCCTGCACACATGAATATTTTTAAGTTAGATGAAGAAAAATGACTTTATTGTAGGGCTATCCTTGAATCTGCAGTAATTGCTTTCAAAGTCGGTTAGAAACTTCCTTATTGATAGCTTACTCCCTTGAGAATTTCCTAATAGTGGATCCCTATCTGCAGGTTTGTTGAGAACTTCACAAGTGTTGGACAGAAATTTGAGTTCCTTAGCAAATCACCGGGGATCATTTTTATCCCTTTATATAATTACTATCAGCCTCAGAGCAGGCACTTGCCTTGTGCTGTGCACGCTCTTCACTGCTTGAAATTCTGAACCTCCGGCTGGGCCTGGCAAAATCATGGGCCCATCCTCTGTCTCAGAGACCTTTCTGATTCTTGCTCCTGTGTCAGTCTCATGTACATGTCCTGCCCCCACTCCTCTGCAGCATGTGTGTGTGTGCACATGTGCACACACATATACACGCACACACACAGCCTCATCTCTTGACCAGCATTTCCAGAGCCCAGTAGTTAATGCTTTCCTACACCTGTACTTACTACAGAGCTTTGTGTCCAGCCAATGAGATGGTGAATTCCCTGAGGAAGGTGCCCCTCCTGATGTCCTTTTATCCCCCAGTGTAGGATTGAGCAAAAAGTTAAAAGTAGGACAGCAGAGAGAAACTGGGACTCCCTATGTAGTTAAAGCTGCTTTGAACTCTCCTTGAACTTGCGGCTATCCTCCTGCCTCGGCTCCCCACCTTGCTACCCTCTGCAGAGCCCCCCATGGCTGGTTTGAACTGCCCCATTGCCTGCAGTAGCACTCAGGAAACTCAATTTTAATTTCTCAGCTGTGTGGGAACTTGATACTCAGACTGTTGAGTTGCCACTCCTTAATGGATCATGAATTTTGATAAGACCAGCACTATTTTTTTTATCAAGGAAGAAGAAACAACCTATATTTCAAAGAATAAAAGTATTATTTTTATGAAGCTTTTCTTAGGATGTTTTAACATGTATATGAGTCTCTGCATTGTGAAGTGCAGTGTAATATATTTGGTTAACAAGTTTGAATACTCTTCTTTGTAGTAAGTTCTTTTGTGAGGTTCTTTGACCTCTTTAGAGCACTGAAGATGTGTTTTATTTAGCTGGAACAGTGTCTGTCTCTTCAGAGCTGTGCAGTAACCATCTGCTTAAGGAAAGGATGCAGAGGAAGTTGGAGAATGAGCTCGCCCTGAGAAGGTCTTCATGAAGACCTGTGTAGCACCTTGTCTTGCATTCTTGGGTGGCAAATGTGTGTCTGCCACAGCATGCAAAAGGGGAGAAAGCGGGGCTGGGGATTATTTTTTTAAAAAAGGGGGAGAAAGCCTAGAACTCTAGTGTATGACTTCTTGAAGTTTTTTTTTTTTTTCATTATTCTTTGTTTTTTTGCCATATTTCAGTTTTCTGCTTTTTGTTTTATGTGCAACTAGTTTAAAGAGAGAGCATACTCATGTGAGGGCCTTCCCTGGAAAGGTGAGAGACAAACAAATGAGATGCTGTGTTCTCCAAGGTGGCAAAGCAGGGAGACTGCAGAGGCTGGGCGAGAGGTGGGAGAAACGTGGAAATGAAAAGAGAGTGCGCATGGGTGTGGCCCCAGGTTTGCCTGTGTCCTGAGAGGACTGACTGGCCTCTGGCAGGTGACACCTGCAAGGAAGTATGTTCCAACATCATGTGCTTTTAGCCATAATACAGCATTTATTTTGAAATTTAAAATGTTATTTCGAAAGGGCAGGAGATTTTTGTGTTCCCCAAAGGGCAGTAATGGCACACAGCACCACTTTTATTACTTTATAGTCCTACCTTGTGTATTGTCGGGGAAATGTTTATTAGCCATTAAGAATGCTTGAATAGTTTATTGTTATTTTGTCCAGATAAAAAGGAAACAGTAATTACTATTTATTTATCAAGATGCCAACAAATAGATTAAAAATGGGAAAGTGTACTCCTGGGGATTGAACCCCCTTTGGCATTGATTTACATCACCGCTTTTTTGTGATACAGGATCTTGCTAATTTGCAAAGTTGCCCAGGCTGGGGTTGACCTTGCGTCCGTCCATCTCCTAGAATGCTGGGATTATGGGAGTATGCCACCATGCCAGGCCATGCACTGTCTTGTAAATAATATATTCTGAAAGCTTTGAATTCTTAACATAATTTTAAAGCTAACAACAAATTAAATATGTGACATTTTATTCCTTTTACAATTGATTCATTAAATTTCTATTATTTCTAAATTCTAACTAAGCAAGTACACAAGACCAGGTAGCACAACGAAATCTGCCTTATCACCTCCCGGTGCCTTGTAAAAAGAATAATTCATACGCAGCATAAGCTTGTAAGGAAAATAACCGGAGACTCTCTTTCCCAGCACCGTGTCTGTCTGTGTTCACCTCAGAGCATCTTTGAGGAACGGTGGGTTCTAGCACTGTCTTCCCTCTGCCCTTCACCAGTAGTGCCCTCCAGGCAGGGAAAGGCTGCTCAGTGCCAGGAGAGAAACAAGGACCACTGCTTGGTCTTGGGCAGCTTTCCTTTGTGTATAAGTCAAGAACAGACCTGCAGAACTGGGAGTCTGCTGACAACAGAGACAGCGCGACCGGCAGACTGTTGCGGGGTAAAGGCCTTAGGACTGGAGCCAGTGGCGTGTGAGTCACAGGCTTGCACTACTCATCGTGTGCACTAAAGCACTGTGCTGCAGGCATGTGCCTCACAAAACCCCTTCCGGTGTCAGAAAGTCACTGCTTTAGAACAACAGTGTAGCCTGGCTGCTTCAGCAGGCTGTAAGGACACTTAATCCTCCCAGGAAGGGAGTCCCAAAATGAACAAGTAAAAATCTATGGTGTTTTCTTAAAAAGCAGGATATGGCAAAGACACCAGAAAGGGAGAAGATTACCCCCCTAAAAAAGGAGGCTAATCCTACAATTGATAAAAATAAGGCAAGTACAGTGATGTTCGGAGTACATGAAGTTGTGTAATAGTAATCACTGTATGTATGTTTAATATAAATAGTATTTTAACTCAATATATATTCCAGTATTTTCTATCACTAAAGCATTCCAGTAAACTGAAAGCAAAATTATTAGGAATAAAGTTAAAGACTTTGTCTAAAAGTTTTTCTGTAGCATCTTTGAACTTCAAGGAGATACCCAGAAAGCTGTATGTGTCATAACTATGGCCAAAGACGTCTTTCGGATGATTTACTTCTGTAGGTTGGTAAACCAAAGACTGGAAGAGTCATATTTGTGCTTTGAAAAATGGCTGTCAGTAAAATATGACTTTTATACACAAATAGAACTGTTAGTTTGTTCCCTGGACTAACTTATAAGAAATTTCTTACACAGTTTAGAAAGTCTTTGTTTGAAATTTTTACCTATAGTTATTTAAAGGATGTTTTACCTTTTTTTTCCCCCTGTCTTCTTGAAATACAGCTGATGTTTTTTGGAATCTTCCTGTGCCTGGATGCCTTTCTGTATGTGTTCACTCTGCTTCCTTTAAGAGTTTTTCTGGCACTATTCAGGCTCCTCACCCTGCCTTGTTATGGCTTAAGGTAAGTTTAAGATCATTAGCTATTTCAAGTGTCTACAGTTTGTTTACTATTAGTAAAACTTTTTAGAATAATGCAGTTTCACATATTGAACCTTAATGCATAAATCAATTGTTTCTTTTTCAATGGCCATTAGATAATACTGCACATTTTATATGCACTGTTTTTTCCAAATGATTTTGAACAAAACTGCTTTAGTGGCTTAGCCAGTGAAATAACATATGTGGCAGGCTGCGTAAGGACCCAGGACAGAGAGCCATTTGTGACACTCCCGACTTGCCTGACCTTTATTTTCTCACGCAGCCTGGGCCTCTAAGCATTCTTTGTGAAAGTCCCAGGTTCTCAGCCAGGTGGGCTGGAGGCGTCAGACTCTAGAGTTCTTCCAGTTAATCCAAGTATCACTGGGTCTGTGTCTTGTGAAGTTTTAGATACAATTGTATAGGCAAGATGTCCCTAATTTGTGATGGTGGGAAGCTCTCAAAGGTCACTGTCATAGTGGGAAGAATCAGACAGATCAGCCCAACACTGATGAGCTGGTGAATTATGGCAACTACCTGACATCTGTAGCCTGTCTCCGCTCAAGAGGAGGCTATGGGGAGATCAGTGTCTTTACCACAGAGGTATAGTGCAAATAGCCAAGCACAGTTCCCAGCTCCCACCACAAAACAAGTAGCAGTTTCTTTCCATTTGTTGTCTACAAAACAGTAACATAAAAATGTTAAGCCTGTGTAAAGCTTCGAGTTTTATTGGCTAACAGTCCGGAGGCAGTTTGAATATTGTAGTTTTCATTCTTTGTGTAGTTCTGCCTCCGCTCTGTGTAGTTACTCCTTATAATGTTACTGTTAGCATTTAATATAGTTGTCTCAGTTATATTTCTAACATGCATTATTTTCTAAATGAATATAGTTCATAAAATACAGTACAGTATATTTACAGTACAGTAAATTTGGTTCTGAAAAAGTTTTAAAATGCTAAAATGGACAATAATTTATGAAACTCCATTTATAGTGACTGTTCTGTGGGATATAAAATATATAAATAATAAAATAAATTTAACCTTGGAAATCAAGTTACAGAATTATTAATCCATATACAGAATTATATTTTTTAAAAGATGAAAATCACAGAATCATGTATTTTAAAGTAGAAAATGAACATATACTTAATATTTAGTAACACATGTATTTCCTTTAAAAAGGAGGCTTTATCAGTTTTGCTAAAGAAAAAATCTTTCCAGTGTAGGAATAATTTAATGATGATCTTATAAAATTAATAATTATTTTTTGCAAAGTTGCATGGAGTAAAACAATGTAAGTATTCAGCTTGTATTGTTGTATGATTCTTTACATTCTGTAATCTTTATTACCTCCCAAAATAACAATCAATTAGTGTTACATGTCATATTAATTACAAGTTAATCAGATGGGAAAATGTTTTTAGGAATTTAACTTTATACTTCAAATATATAATCTTTAAACTTTGAAAAGAATTTCTGACAAGCTCTTGTTCTAATTAGTAAATCCCTTAAAAGACACTGGGAGCATGGCGCTTTAATACTAACGAAACACCACTTCAGAGTACTGTTTTCTATTTCTGTTACTATTGGGTGATTGATAAAAAGCATTGCATTTTTTTAGTTTACCTTTCCAGAAGACCAAAATAAAATCTAGTAAAACTTTACTAAATGTAAATCCTTTTGTGTGACTTCAGAGAGGGTGGATAAGTATGATTTTAGGTAAAGTCAGGTGAAACTACGTGACGTAGAATAACTGATACCATGTAGGGGTTGGCACCTTGTTTTGATGGCCGTTGGCTTGATGAGATGCAGCACTAAGGGGTTTGTACCATAAAAGCTGTTTTCTTTCTGGAGGGTTCCTTCCTTGGGTATGGCGAGTACACAGGTTATGGCCCCCGAGTGGCCCTGAGGGCCTCTGGAGGCAGTGGGTTCTTAACTTGAAGACCTATCTGGTTGCTCAGTGCCTAGCAGCCAACACTCAGGCTCATTTGCGTGTGTCCCTTGTCACTTGGGGATGCAGGGTACTTAAGCAGCATTGGAACAGCCTTGTAGTGTCTGTTCTAAGTACCAAAGACAGGTATCAGGGAACTGGGCATCGTTAAGTCCTCTACTTGTTACTCCGTTGTAATTGATGCTTCCCAGTCCTAGTATTTTTTTAAGGTTTTTTTTTTTTTTTTTTTAGCACGTGTAGATGATTGCTTTTTTATATTTTCAAAACACTTTGCAATTTAATTCGAGTCACAAGTATTTCCTAATTTTAAGGTTTTGTTTAGTCAAGAGGACACTAGAGGGCAGCCTGTTACTACATTTAAGACTACTTCTACAGTTTGGATTAACGGGAAAATTCCATTTCATGCCATCACTAATAACTATGTGACATAAATGGAACATGAATTACAGTTCAAATTATTCCATTATTAGAATTTCAGTATCTAGAATACTCTGGCCGTATTACACAAAAAAATGAAAAAACTGCAGGTGTCAGTGCCTTCCTATGCTGTATCAACATGGAGCAATTGGTGCTTGCAGTAACGTTTTTACCTCTTTAATCAGCATAGAAAACATTCCCTTTGGTCACTGTTTTTAAAAGCACAGAATCTAAAATGTATGATAATATGGAAAGTTACATTAAACAAAACTGTTGTAAGTCTAAGACCTTTCAACTATTTGGAAGTATCAGCGTACATTTTAGTTTTATAAAGTTATTTAGAAACAGCCAGATTCTACCATCTTACAGCTTTCTTGGCGATGTTCTCTGCTTCGAGTAGAGATAAGTTGATTTGTCTTGCCTGTAGCTGTATTATGTTCCATCCTTTTCAGCAAGCAAAAGTGCTTCCTTCCACTCTTTTTCCCAAAGTAGATGAGATTAAAGAGATCAGCAAAGAAGTCAATTGCATACTTTTTTCTGACAAAGTTTTCTTTTTCTCTCCTATATTTCAATCTTCTTTCCATAACAAATGTACTTTCTTCCTAGCCTGTTAATTCTTTGAACTCATTCTCCCCAAAGGGGAGGAGGGAGTGTATTTGTTAAATTAATAAAATAATGACATGAAAGTAATAACTGTCTGCAATCTAGGATTGTTTGTTTCAGTATCAAAAATTAATAGTGTCTTATTATTTACCTTTTCATACTTGTGAGTACCTTTTCACCTCCTTGGCATGAAGAGTTCTATCTGGTACAGCATTTTAAAGCAGATAGATCTCCAGATTTTCTACCTCAGAATTAAACCTTTGAATTTGTTTCTCGATCTTCTACTAACTTAGCCTGGGTTTTCCCCGATTCCCCACCGCAATCACCCCCACCCCTCCAGTATTTACAGCTAAGTTAAGAAATGTTCTACTTTTCCTTAGGGTGAGGACCAGGACAGTTCTGCTGCTCTGTAAGGAAGCCAGCCTCTTCGTGCCTCCCTCGCCAGTGGGGGTGCATTTTGACCTTTGTAAAGATCTTTATGAGAGTTGGCAGGAAAATTAGCTCAGTCTGTGGTGGTTTGTTGTTCACAAAGAACTGGCTGCTTATGCATAAAGTTCACATCTATCTTCAGTGATCTCAGACATACTTAGTACCAGTTTGTAATGAACTAATGGTCTTTAAAAATCTTTGCCTCCAGTTTTGTGGTAGAAAGAGAAAAAGCATATAGATTCTTTAAAAGCAGAGGCATTTATGTGTTTCTTCCCTCTCTGAGAGAGGATAGTATCTTTTTAGGAAAAAATTTGAGAAACTTCTTGTGTTAGGATAATCTTTTTAATGAAATGAAAAACAATTAAGTTGTAATTCATTTTATGAAGCATCTCCTCTTCTAGGAAAAATGAGATTTTTCCAGAAATAATAGACTGCTCTGTATTATGCTAAAGAGATAGCAAAACATCAGTTTTCCAAATTTATTTACAGAACAAATCTTAAAATAGTCAATTATGTATTTTTAATTTGTCTTTTTTTGTGAACCCTATTTAAGATTTGTGATATTATTGTATGCTTTAGAATTCTCAGTTACATTTGATTTATACTTTAAAGGAGATTATAGAGAGAAATGATCAGATATTATGTCAAGAACTGATAATTATTGTTGAAAAAAACTTTACTGAATTGTTTTAGGCAATGATTAGTTGATTAGGCATAAGTAATAAACGCTAGTGTATTTTTTCTTTTACTTTTTGAGCATATAAAATACATACAAGCAAATTTCCTGATCCTTCCCCTTTTAGTCATAACTCTTATTTGAGGCTTCACTGACTATGTAACTTTTTGTTTTGCTTGATTGGTTGGTTTTTTCCCCCCTTGGTTGTTTTAAAAGGCAAGGTATCTTTTTCTTTTCAGAGCTGACCCATTAGGAAAGCTCTTGTCTCCAAGAAGAGCTATGAACTTCAGATACTTGCATTTCTTAACCTAGTGGGATTCCTCCATGCATCTTAGCTCTTTCAAGATAGTTCGTCCCATTAACTTTATGCATTACAAATAAATTTTTCGCTTTTCAGGCAAAATTAAGTCTTGTTTCTGGCCTAAGTCATTAATGCCACCATGAGAACACGTGTAGCGAGAGCCCTTGTATCTTTCTCTGGGGAAGGTGTCTGCTTTTTCCTCTTAGCAGGGCTGATCTGTGTGACTTCCTGGTGGAGGGCAGTGTATTTGGTAAACTAGAAAGTCTTCTTAACATCAGGTTTTATTGTCCCTGTTTCCTCACCATGCCGCTCTAAAGTAGCGTAGCAACATTACAACCTTCTCTCTTTCTTTCTCTCTTGTAAATCAGACCGAAGGGAGGAGCACTTTCACTTCCTTTATAGAATGGAATGTGGTGGCACAGGGACTCCTGGTGGTGAGTAAACCCTGATTTTTCCTTCTATACTCTTGGCCACATTGACATCAGTACAAATATTATGCTGCAAAAGTAACAGCGTAGACAGACAGAACCTACCATGCTGGAATGGAAACATGCTGAGAAAGTATGGTTTCTGTCCTTCAGGAGCCTCCTTGCCTAGGCTCAAAGCGCTGTCCATGCTTGTTTATGAAGGATTCAACCTCGGTTTCACCTGACATGAAAATCACCAAGGAGAATGGTCTCTAATGACGCGTGTTGGTCCGGGTAGCAGCAGATCCTTCATCCTCAACACCACCACGGCTGGCTAAGCTCTGTTGCTTCCATATAAGCGCTTTTTATTGCGTTACTTCAATGCTAAACCTAGCTTTATAAAACCCATTACATTTTCCCCATATACTATAGTTTGAAATTCTTCAATATGTCAGCCAAACTTAATATTGAAAATGTTTATTTTCTTAGGAAGACATCTTGATCTTACTACTTTATTTCAGTTCACTTTAAAACTATGGGAACTTCTCTTTTAAAAATGTAAACCGAGTTCAATACTTTATATTTTTTATTCAGTTGTGCTTGTATTTCTTTACTCTTTCAGCTATACCACAAATATTTTAAAATGTTAACAAATTGAGATACAGTGTATGTATTTTTTAAGGAAGTCACTTATGCTGATATCCAGGCCTGTTTCTTCAATACTCATTTGAAATTAACCAGTAGAATTCTCCTGGTTCTCTTGTTCATTATTGTTGCTGCCTTTTTCTTTCTGTCGATTCTCATTTTAATTTACATTTTAATAGCGGGCTGCTAACGAAGGGAAGGAAAAAGTCTACCCTTGATCATCCTTCTCTGCAATGTAATTCTGCTCCCATAAATCTAGGAATCCTTTAGGAAGGCTTTAAAATGGTAAATTTTACAATGTAAAATTTACATTGTAATTTATAAATTACAATTACTAAAAATACTGTGGAAATATTTATAGGAATGAAAGGCAAAACTTAGGAATGCAGAGAATTTGATTTCTGTAAGGGTAGTTTAACTTAAAATAGTTAAATTCTGTTGAGTACATTATTTAATACTACTTGACTTGCTGTGATACACAGCCAAACCTGTAAATTAGATTACTGTGTTTTCCAGTTTGCCCAACATGTTCCACTCAGGATTTTCTACATTCACAAAAAGAATTGCCAGTTAACTACCTTTTTTTTTTTTTTTTTTTTTTTTTTGTCTTTTTGAGATAGGATCCCACTATGCAGGGCAGGCCGGCATTGAGCCACTTTGTAGTCCAGGCTGGTATTGAACTGGCAATGATCCTCCTGCCTCAGTCTTTCAAGTGCTGGGACTACAGGCATGTGCCACCACACCCAGATCAGTATTATCATTTAAAAGGTGTTAGTAACAAAAAATTTTGTCTGCTAATACTATTCAGAAGTCAATTCCAGGGTGATAGGCAGGGCCATAGATAAGCTTCTTAGAGAAAAGAACATCATGCTGTTTAAATTGGGGAAAATTATTTGTGGGTTAGGTCTTTTCTTAGGCTATGATAGTGTAGGCATCTTGCACTGTACCATCTTAAAAATATTTTAAACTTTTTTCTACCTTGCAAGCACGCAGTCATGCGCAAAATCCTTGTTTCCAAAAGGTTCTAATTCTTTTGGTCTTTATTTAAATACTGTTTGTTAATTTTGAAAATCATTGTCATTGTCATCTCTGTGGCAACAAGTTCTGTTATGAGCAACAAAAGATTTTTACCAGAGGTAGGTGTACCTAGATAACAGAATCCAAGGAAATATATAGATAGATAGATAGTTGTATGTATTTATATTTGTGACTATATATAAAATAAAGAATAAAGTGAGAGGCATATTTGGTTTTTAGCAGTTTTTCCAAATGATAAATTATGTGCTGTTAAATGTTGCTGAAAGATAGGCACTGAGTTGATTCAGTAAGTTCAGAAGTTCTTTTTTTTTTTTTTTTTTTGTCAGTGTCTTGTACCCTGGTTAACTTTAAGATTATGCTATACAGTGTATTAACTACTTTTATTGTCATACTATTTTGTTAAGAAATCTTAGTTCTTAGTTTTTCATTAAGAATGTAATTCTGAACAATTTAGAAAGAAATCTTGAATCCAGAGGGTCATGCAGAGCAGCCCTGCTGAGCCAGGCCGCCCAGGCTCTGGCCCTGCTCACCACAGATAGCTTGGGGACTGCTGAGCCACAGGGTATGCCTAGCTCCGTGGCTGTCTCTGTGTTGTCGGGATGGCAGTGGTGCATGTCTCTAGGGTTATTCTCAGTGACTGAATGTGTTTGCGTGCCTGTTGCGTAGTAACTGACTTATGTGAATATATTCACAGTCAAATGAATGAATGTATGTGAAATGTCTGTTATGTAGTTACTGACATAGCATAAGGTGTTTCTACAATTTTTGTTTTTCAACCCTATTTAATGCTAGGTAACATAAAACTAAAGCTGTTAATTTTTTGCCTTTTGTGTGTGTGTGTGGGGGGAGGGGTTTGAACTCATGACCTTGCACTTGCCAGGCAGGTGCTTACGTTGCTGAGCTAAATCCCCAGCCCCTGTTAAATAAATTTTGACTTACCATCTAGGTTCAGAAACTGTGGTATTACATTATTTTGATGTCTTTCCATTGTTTGGCAGATTTAATTTCTACCAATAACTTTTATTAATACAGGTTTTTTTTTCCAGATATACACTATACTAACAGATTGTTCCTTTGTTGCAGTAATGTTTATAAAGGAATACAGTTGAATGTATACCAAGAGACTTCCTTGTTGCCTTTTTTTTTTTTTTTTAAAAGATAGGGTCGCACTATGCAGTTCAGGCTGGCCTTAAGCTCAATTTGTAGCCCAGGCTGGTCTTGCAGTCACAAGGATTCTCCTGTCTCAGCCTCTGGAGTGCTGGGATTACAGGCATGTGCCTTCATACCTGGCAGCAAGACCGCCTTATCTCTTAAATAAAATCACTTTTAGATCATTTAACTAGGTAGATGTCAATCTAATACCAGAAACTTTTAGTATAGTTTTCTTCATTTGTGAAAACCATTTTAGCACTTAATGTACCTCACTTAATACTACTGTACTTTTAGTTCCTGTTTTTTTTTTAATCATGAAATATGACCCAAAGTTCTTAAATTCCAGTGCCCAGCTGTTGTTGCTGTGCGATTTTCATTATCTGTGGAGCTGTGCCCACGAGTCTTGCAGGACAGCAGCACACACACTTCCGTGGAAGGGAGGGGAGGTGTGTAGGCTGCTTTGCCGTCTCACGGTTTGGCCCTGGCTATTGGAGCTTAGTAACTCAATTAAAGCATAAGGTGAACTCCAGGGGCTCAGGAGCTCAAAACATTTCCTTCTCTCTGGGTTTGAGTTAGAACTGAATTCACTCTTGATAGAATGAATCACTCTTCTAGTCTCAGACCTGTGAGGGGGAGGGACAGAAATAACCTACAAGGTCAGGTAGCGCTTGGCAGGGATCTGTGCTCTGGGCTGGGTGTGAGAGCTGGAAGATGAAGCTCACTCGCGTGCCATGAGGAGAAAGTGGCCAGACTCGGGAAAGGGCAGCATTGGAGAAAAGAAAATAAGCATGACAAAGAATGATAGAGATCGAAATGGTGCACTTTTGCCTGTAGCTGACTTTAGCCCTAAGTGTCAAGACCTGTGTCCCGCTTAGGCTTGAATCAATCCAACTTCTCTAATTCTACTTCTGCCTCTTCTTGGTTTGTCTCTGTTTGGGACTGGCACGACCTCATGTTCTGTCTTTCATTCATTGCCAGCTTCAGATTACATTGTAGAAAAGTAGGCAGCTCTGTTCCAGCTGCTCACAGACCTAGTACTACGTGGTCACTGTCCCCTGAAACCATGTTTCAGGTAGCAGCTTGGAAGACTTACACATTCCTTGTTGATCTTTGATGAAAGCATCTCTGATATGAGTGTCGAGTCCAGACACGAAGGCACTTCGGCACATAGGTAGCCTTGTAATACACAGTCATGAGTAGATGGCTCACAGGCCAGTGGCTGAGCAGCAAGTGAGCTCACTTCTTATATAGTTCTTATATAGTTCTTATATAGTTATATAGAATGCTATCATGACTGGTGAGAGATCTATAAAAGGAAGTACAACAGTTGTGTTTTTTTTAATTGATTGTGCTACATAACAAAACTGCCAAATAAGACAAAGCCTTCTCTGTCTTGAGGATTGGGTCTGCAGCAGACATAGAGAAAGCATCTTTCCATTTTTGTTTTAGTAATTTTATATCCAGTAAAAGAAATCCTAAATTTCTTTGCTAAATGTAGTTTTTGTTTTGTCTTATTAAGATGTTCCCTTCCACTGTTTAGGTTTAGTTCTTCCACTCTGACTTCAGAGTAATAATTCTTTTCATATTTTGAAAAAAAATTCAGTTTATGTCACAGAGAACTAACTTTAATAACTGCCCCATAAACCAGTACAAAAAGAAGGCAGGAGAGAATTCAACTCTTAAATGCCAAAAAAGATGTTCAGTCTCCTACAGAGAGAAATTAACATTGTGTCACTTTACTAGATACCAGTTGGAGATTAACAAAGACCCAGAAATGGATAAACACACTGCTTTGATGGTCATCACAAGCTTTCTCATCCCATCACTGGCAGAAGTATAACTGGTACAACCCCTACAGAGGATCCACCAGCTGTTTTTTCAAAATATCAAGCAGACCGGGCATGGTGGTGCATTCCTATAAATCCAATGTGTGGGAGGCAGAAGGATTTTGGTGAGTTCAGGGCCAGCCTGAACTACACAGTAAGATTCTGTCTCAAAAAAACAAGCAACAACAAAAATCAAGGAAATGTAACCTTGAAACATCAAGTTTAGAAATTTATCCTGTAGATATACTTTCATTTGTGAGACATGACATGAAATTTATGCCATAGTTTGTAGTTGCAAAAGACCGGAGTTCTGTTAAGGGTGCATCCTAATGACGATAACTCTGCTGCCATAAAAATATGGTTTCCTTATGAACCAGTATGCACCACTACATTAAAAATACAGTGTGCTTTGGTTTTATTCTCTTCAAAAAAGTAATAAGAACCGTGAGAGTAATAAAACCCTAAAAGTCTAATTGTTACTGTAAAAAAGAGAGGAAAGTAAGGTGGACTAGGGGATATAACCGCAGGTATGTTCGAGTGTGTAGGATGGAAAACCATATAACTGAGTTTTTGTTGGATCATTGAACAGAACTGTCTCCAAATTTACTGTATGAATGTCCACTTTATATGCTTTAATTTAGTAATACGGGCAACTGTTTCTGGGAAGATAATATGTAACCTATTAACTGGTGATTTCATACTGTATATATTTTTTTTCTTGAAATACTGTATTATTTGTACCCTTTTACTGCATTGTTTTTTTTATGTCCTTTTTTTTCCTTTTCTCTTTAAATTAAAAAAAAAATACAATGTGCAGCACATCATATGTTCCAGAATTGGTTAAAAAGGACTTATACCATTATCATGGAAAGCTATTGGTTGGCAGAAAAAAAATCATACTATTGAAGAGTCATTTATCCTGACTTCTTAGTTTTAAGGTTTTAACGTCTATCTGGTTATTACCTTTACAAGTGAATGTCCAGTCAAGAGTACTTACTTTGAAAACACATAAGGTATAACTCATATTTTCATTGCTTCTTATATGTTTCAGGGACAGACGTTTACTTCAGCCTGCCCAGGTGTGTGACATTTTGAAGGGTGTCATTTTGGTAATTTCCTATTTCATGATGCACTATGTTGACTACTCGATGATGTATCACCTGATAAGGGGGCAGTCTGTCATCAAGCTCTATATCATCTACAACATGCTTGAGGTAAGGACCTCAGTACCCCCACATAATGCATAGGCTGAGCCAGTAAGCATAGCTTCAAGTCGTCCAGTGTACAAGGAACCTGAAAGTGTGAAATATTTTTCTCCCAACTTAGATAAAGGTCTTTAATATGAGTTTGATCTTTTGAGGATCCTGCAGGTTCTGATCTGGTGGGTCAAGGGTGAGCCTGGGGTATTTGTGCTCCTGGGGTAGGGGATACCAGGCCTGTAGGCTTTGGGACTTAGGAGACAGATCCCAAGGATCATGTTTCTTGCAGTATGGAAGGATCTTGGTTACTTTTCTCTTGTTGCTGGGACAAAATACCCAACACTCAAAATGAAGGAAGGAAAGATTTAGCTCACTGTTTATGGAGATTTCAGTCCATAATCAACTGGCTCCAAGGCAGGGCGGCATGGCACCAGGGCAACACTTCAAGGCAACAGCCAGAAACAGCAGTCAGGATAAAAAAGGGAGAGAGTGAGCCTCTTCTCCTCCCTTATGTTGTACACAGGCCAGTACCCCACCCGACCCCAGCTGGTGTAGCACTAACAAAATCTCCTTGCTCTCCTCATACACAAGACAAGAAAAGGATATTTACAAAGTAAGGATTCTGGCTCCATGCCAAGTCTCTCAGTTAAACTTCTAAACTTCTCAGGTTGACACATTACAGTCTACCCCTTGTCAACTTGACAAGCAGGCACATTTCTTTAAACAAGTCTGGAGATACAAAGGCATACTTTTATCATTTCACAACTTGAATGGTATAACACAGGTTTAACAATCCTTAAGAATCAGCATTAATTCTGTCAATATTATATTACATTAGAATCATAACAGTTTGTCCTTGGCGCCCCCAAAGTCTAATACACATCCCTTTAATTGCTGAAAAGTCTTAATTCCCAACTCTACTTGAGATGTAAGACAAAACTCTTAGTTTTAAGCCCTCCTACGAATGAAAACTCAGTTAAATACTTCCAATATGCAATTGCACAAGCTCAACATTCCCTTTCCAAAACGAACAAATGGAGCTACAAAGCACTGGGACCAAAGCAATCCAAAACCCAGCAGGGCAGGTGTTAAATCCTGGAGTTGCATGTCCAGCAACTGCTGTCACAAGCATGTCACAAACAACCTGCTTGTGAGCCCCAGAAGGCTTCCATAATGCCACCTCTGTGGCACTTCTGGTGGTTGTAGTTCCCACAGCTTCTCTTGTAGGCCCGCTTTGCTCTCTTCTTGCAGCTTTTCTGATAACCTGGCTTTTCCAGACTTCTGGAGTCTCCACAGCACCTTTGGCTTCACAGAGCTTCGCATACTACCATCTCACAGGCATACCACTTGACCTCCCAGGCCTTGTGAAATCTGGGTGGAAGCCTTTTTAACCTCAGAACTCTTGCATTCTGTGTTCATCTAAAACCAACAACATGTGGATGATGCCAAGGTCTGCTGTCAGCTGGAGCTGTAGCCAGGTTTTCTTCTCTCTTGGCTATAGGGGTCCAGTGCCTGAATCACTGGGCACTCTGAATCCAATTCTGAGAAACATTTCTTACACCACCACGATTGTGGAACATGGTACTCTGCAGCTTTTACCTCAGAGCAGTCTTTCACTTTCTCAGGTTTGAGGCTGCAAAGATTTGAAACTTGCTGCTTTTTGTGATGCCCTCAGACCATCCTTTATATTGTCCTGTTCCTTCTCAACAGTTGCGATTTCCTCAGCTCTACCTTTGCAGATCCCAGCTTTATTAGAGCTTCTTTTTTGGCCAAGCTCACAATGTTTCAAATCATCCTGCTGGGCTCTTTGCTTCTGATTCACAACATAAACCTGGCTAAAAGCCCCCAACAATAGTCCTGCCACAGCCTCAACATTTGACTGCCTTGAAATTTCTTCTGCCAGATTATCAGTCCACTGTCCTTCATCTTCGTTTCAGGCAAAGTCTCTGGACATGAGCAAAATGTAGACAAACTTTCTGCCAAGCCATAATACACATCCTCACGAGTCTGCCACCCAATACAGTCCTTCCTGATAGAAACCTCCAAGCTTGGTCTTTACTGATTTTCTGGTCTTCTGAGCTCTGACCAGAATCTCCCATATAGAACAGCCAGGGCTACTGTTTCAGGTGACATCCACAAACCTTTCCAAACTTCCCACAAGCCACTCCCAAAGGTTCTTGAACTACATTTTCAGATATAGTCACAGCAACAACTCCGCTGGCACCAAGTTTTGTCTTGGTTATTTTTCTCTCATTGCTGGCAGAAAATACCCAACACCCAAAATGAAGGAAGGAAAGATTTATTTAGCTCACTTTTGTGGAAGTTTCAGTTCATAATCAGTTGACTCCAAGGCAGGGTGGCATGGCACCAGGATAACACTTCAAGGGGGAGCCAACAAAAACAGGTAGAACAAAAAAGGGAAAGAATGAACCTCTTCCTCCCTTATATTATACATGGGGTACCCCTTCCAGGGCAAGTATAGCACTCACAAAGTCTCCTTGATCTCCTCTTGCATAGGATGAGAACATTCACAAAGTAAGGAGCCTGGCTCCAAGCTGAGTCTCTCTTAAAGTTCTAAACTTTTCAAGTTGACACAGTGTAGCAGCTGCACAGCAAGGAAAAGGTTTGCTGCCTGTGGTTTTCTAATCAGTATTCCTTAGAGAATGTGGGCTGGCAAAAGCTAAGAAATTTGCAAATTCATTAGAAATCCATGTGTACTTTTTGTTAGAAATTTAGAGAATACAAAGTAAATGTTACAATTTTTATATGTGTATTTTAATACGTATATACTGTAATGTATTGCTTTAATTAATTTACATTTAAATGACTTGAAAATTTTAGTTTCCCCAATTTCTCTTAAGAATTTGGCATTCTTAATACAAAAATATATTTTATTTTAAAGCAGTTAGTGTGTGAAAATATGTATTTACACAAAAAGTAAATTGAACAGTTATGTGTTTGCTTTATAAGAAGGAACTATGCCTTAAAAGCAGTATCTTAATAGGTTTTTTATATAGCAAACTATCCTAGATTTATATAACAAACTCTGAAGTGCAAGTTGCACTTTTCTACAACATTTTCTTTCCTTTTTGCTATGCTCACAATCAAACCCAGGGCCTCTCACATGCCAGACACATCTCGACCCCACCTATACTACTTTTTAGGAACTTTTGATTACTGTTAGTAAGGTCTGTCTTTTAGATTACTGTGAAGAGATTTTTTCCTAGTAAGTAGACAGGCGGCGTGATGTGGGGCACCAGCCCTTTCTGCTGCCTTGCCGTGGCGGAGGTGAGCTTCCCATTAGTTCACGGAAGCCATGGGATCCCAAGCTGTCCTGGTTCCATGGTGCTTTCAGACTGCACCCCAGCTTCTTGACTCCTGTGTCTTGCTTTGTCCCGTCAACAAGGTTGCTGAGGTGTGAGTGTGAGAGAAGTTTGTGAAGTTCAACAGCCGACTTCTGCCCCCCTCCTCATGGGAAAGCAGACGTAGGCTTTGGTCGCCAGTCCTGTCGCTGGTGCCCTGCTAATCTCCTTTACTGTCCCCTTCCCTAGGGGATCCCAGGACCCAGAGGCTTCTCCATGCTCAGTGTGTGGCTTCTCACTCACAGCCCTCTCGAAGGTGGTGTTGTGGTTGTTACTAGAAAATAAACTAGAAGGATCCATGAATTGCCGGTTGTTATGGTTGCTATTGCTTCATAGACTATGACTAAAAATGTGGTGTAAGCATAGGAGATAGGAGTCCTCTGTCTCCTTCTCTTAGTACCTGGTTATGTTAGACACGGCTGCTGGTGATATAATTGTCATTTTTCATGCATAAAGTAGAGATCGTAGGGCACTGTGAGGATCATGATGATACAGAAGACTTAGCCCTGGGTCATCCACAGGATGGGAGCATCCAGAGAGGTAGCTCTTTCTTAGGCAGCTCACACTTCGCTGGGCTTCCTGCATGCCTTGGTGTTAGGCTCTGAAGATCCACAGGTGAACAAGCCTGTTCTCGTAGGGTTTGTATTCCACAGATGGGAGCCGGACAGAAAACAAGGAGAGGTTAATAAGATAAAAGATGAAGAGTATGATGGGAAAGAACCAGTTAATTCGGAAGAGAACACGGGACTCACAAGAGACAGAATGGTCTGGAAAAGCTTCTCTGAGAAGTTAGTGTTCCAGCTGACTTCCTGAAAATAACTAGAGTGCCTTGCTGTCCTTCTTATATGCCCCTGTGCTACACAGAATTCAAGCTCAGTACCGGAAACACCTTTGGAAAGAAATCTGCATATTATATTCTAGAATACTAAACTTAAACAAATACAGTGCATTGTTTACCAGTAATAGGTGTGCATAGAGTGAGTCAAATGGTCCATGTATCCTGAAAAGTTCAGGTTTGAATCCTGATTTAAATTTAAAGTGCTAAAGCCAGAGGCACAGGTCTCCCTGCTGCCACCTCTTTTGCTGCTAAGATTTTCCTTGTTACAAACAGCAGAGCCTGATTCAAATTTTGCAAATATCATGTGCCAAAGAATAAAGAAATATGAGCAAATAAGTCAACAAAGATGCTTTTTTGTTTGTCTAACCCTGTGATTTAAAAATCAGATGTCCAGTGCTCACAGTGCACCGGTTCCAGTAATATGTTTAAATGGACAATTAAGTGACATCTTCCTGGTATCTCTGTAGGTAGCCGATCGGCTGTTTTCATCATTTGGACAAGATATACTAGATGCTCTCTACTGGACGGCGACAGAGCCTAAAGAAAGGAAGAGAGCCCACATCGGGGTGATTCCTCACTTCTTCATGGCTGTTCTCTATGTGTGTATCCTTTTAGACTTCTGGAAACCCCAGCAGTCAGGGTGTGGTCTGTCTTATTTTACTTGGTTATCCATTACATAGATTTAAAAAGTAAGTGTCTGTGTGTGTGTGTGTGTGTGTGTGTGTGTGTGTGTGTATGTACATCCTGAAGATTGTGAAGCATCTGCCTTCTTTTGAGAAATGGTAATCGAAATTGTAGTTGAGTTTAAAGAGCGTTGTATGTGCACGACCCTTTGAACTGCTTGCAAAATGTTCTGTTCTTAAGGAAGGATTCTGTAATGAAAAGCCTTTACACTATATAGAAAGCTATGTAACTTTTCCATACTTAGAATTTTTGTTGGAATTATCTTTCTATGTATGAACTCTTGGTTAGAATTTTGGAGACAGTTTTGTATGCATTGAGTACCCCTGGCTCAAAGCTTTTCTTTTGGAGGGTTCACATAGTTTTACTATACATATAACTTTACTGCGTGTGTTCACCATACATATGTTTACACAAACATGCATAGCTACTGTTAAGTTCCACATGCAATCGACTTATAAGTTAAGGAAATAAGTGGGAAAGTATCTAGAGGAGCAGAAGCTCGTTCTGAAGTTAGTGGAGTCAACCAGTTACCATTCTGAGATACAAATTAACCTTCCCAGGTATAAAGTGAATATAGCTCTGCCAGTCTTACAAAGAAGAATCTTAATTTTCAGACATTGCGGACTATCTTTAACTTTTCATGTTCCCAGAAGAACTGGTGAAAAGAGAGACTTCCGGGCTTTTATTTTGTGTTTTTATAACGTTGAAACTATCTCAATTCCAAAGTCTCCTCTTTCAGTATTTACCATGGTTTATTTTACTTTAACACACTTTTTTGAGAGCCTATTTCCCACGTACTGTGCTAAGTGCCCAGTGTACAAAAAGAACAAAATAATCCCATTTTATTCTGTCAAATCTCTCACCTAGAAATATATAGCTAACCTAGAAATTACAATGTAGTAAAACACTTTCATAAAATTTGATTTAGAAAATATAGTCACTTGTCCTATTACTTGTTTTCAGAATTTTATAATATTACCCATTAATAATATGGAAATGAATTTTAAGTTTTTTCCTTGATAGACTTTTAGTCTTGCATGCAATTCTCATAATGGTTCAAGCAACAACTCTCAATGTAGCTTTTAACTCACACAACAAATCACTGCTTACCATCATGATGTCTAACAATGTAAGTATGAGATCTCATTTTATGTTTTAGTTTATAAAGCTACTTCAGTGAAATACTGTGGATGAGATGAAATTTTTTATTCTATATGTCATTTATTCTTCATGAAATTTTATATTTATGGTTTAGATTTTATTTTGGCCAGTCAATTTTTAAAATTGTTATAATGATAAAGATATTTCTGTTTACTATTTCAGTTTGTTGAAATTAAAGGAAGTGTTTTCAAGAAGTTTGAAAAGAACAATCTCTTTCAAATGTCAAATAGTGGTATGTACAATTAGATTCTTCTTGCGACTCTCATTAAAATTAATTCAAAGTGATTCTTTCCGTAAACATAAATGCTAAATAACATTGTGATCAAAAATAATTTTCTAAAACAAACTAATACTTAGAAGAGTTTTTCCCACTAGTAGTGCTGAAGCATCTGAATAAAAGTTACTCAAGAAAGAAATTTGACTTCACCTTCTCCCAAAAAATGAAAGTAATTCATTTCCATAAATATAAATGCTGAATTGTAAAACTTCTAGAGCACATCTCATGCCTGATCTTGTAACCTGAACATCTATTTCTGGGATAACAATGTGCACTGTATTAACTAGTGTCAATATCCTACTTTTGGTTGGTTGCTTTTTAAAATAAAAAATTTTGTAACAAAATGTAGGAGAATATATTCACAACCTTTGGATAAGAGAAGTGTTTTGGGAGGAAGTATTTGAGACAGGGTCTCTCTCGTGGCTCAGGCTGGCCTTGAACTCACCATGTAGCCCAGGCTGGCCTTGACTTCACAGTGATCCTTCTGCCTCAGCCTCCCATTCCTGGGTTTATAGGCATGTGCCACCACAAAACATTTTTAGAGACCACTCAGAAAACACTAACCATAAGAAGAAATAAGAAATTTGATTTCAAAATTAAAAACTTATACTCATTAAAAGTAGTAAGAAAGTGAAAAGGCAAACAGCACTACCAAAAGATTTAAGATAGCAATAGAACTCTTTAACTGGCAGATCAGCAGTCCAGGTAAGCATTTACCAGAACTCACTGAATTGTGTACTTAAGACCTATACATTTCATTATATATAACTTTAACTTCTATATTTGTAAAGAAAAATAATGGCATATTAAAACAAACAAAAGTTTGAACTGTAGGAGATTTTAAAACTAGGCAAGGCATAAAAAAGAATAGATGGAAAACTAAGAATAAAGTCTAAGACAGTGATAGCAAACCTTTCAGAGACCAGGTCCCCAAACTGCAACTCCAAGCCCTCTCATTATCACAGAGCGCCACCTCTGCAGTTAACCCTGAGCAGTGAGGCTTTAGTTCAGAAAGTAACAACTCATACACTCAACTCGTGTGTAGACAGGGCTCTGCGTACCCACTGCAGCACGCATGCCGTGAGTTTGCCACCACTGGCCAGGTGTCTGCGGTCCACCTTGGACCCGGGTCTCCACGGCTTGTAAGCAGTTCATGCTGTCTTTCCTCTCGTATGCGTGGGACCAGGTAAATGAATTCGGAATGAAAGAGGCTGGGAGGGAAAAGGGGAAAGGAGCTCAGAGGAAGTATTTTGTTAACCACTTGAAGTTGTTAACCATAAAATATATTGATTCAACTATAAGGGTTTCACCTTTGCAAAAATAATTTTCATTAATTTATATTAATGACCTGCTTCAAGTACATACCCTTTGTATGAGTTCATTCTAGGCATGTAAATTTTAAATGTTAAAGAGTTTTCAGTCTTTTATTAAGATCCTTAAAACTGGGGTTGGGGATTTAGCTCAGCGGCATAAGTACCTGCCTTGCAAGCAGGTGGTCGTGAGTTCGATCCCTGGTACCGATAAAAATGAAAAAGACAAAAAAAAAAAAAAAAAAAAAAAAAGATCCTTAAAACTGTAAGGTGTGATTTTTAACGTTATCACCACCATGTTGAAATAATTAATATCTCTTTTCTTTCTTTTATAAATAGGTCATTCAAGTTCAATCTTTTAGTTTAGAGATATTGTTTGGGTGTTTAATAACATAGTTTTAGGAAGATTCTGAAAAACAAAAAGCAAGCATGTTGCTCAGGTATGCACATCAGATCACAAAAAATCAGTATATTTTGGCTTAAAATGGTTAATAAAGCATCAAAAAGTTTTGCTTTTTTTAAGTAAAATTAAGGCCCAATGCAAAGTGGTCTGCATTGGACCCTTGACATCTTATAAGAGGTTGATGTTGCCCGAAGGTGATTTTTAAAACTCAATTCCCAAGTAAGGAAAAGTCAGCTTAGGCAATGTTGGCACCATTGCAGGTAGTAGGGGTGAGAGGAGGGGCACAGTGCCTTGTCCCCTGTACAGCTGCCCACCAGGGACTCCCACCTCACCGTCCTGTGCGCTCTCTCCCCCCAGAGCTGAGCTACAGACAAGACGCATAGTGCACAGTTCAGTACGTTGACTGGCTTAACTGGAAGGTTTTATTTGGAAGTTTTAGAGTAACTTTTTTTCCTTCCAGCATTAGCTGACTGCAGTTTCTGTAGAGGCCTTGCCTTGAGGGCACATGAAGTGGAGTTTAGTTACAACCAGATTTTTAACAATTCATCCTTTTTTCCACTCCATTTAAATGTTAAGCACCAGTTGAATGTGAAACTTAGGAAACTCTGATTTGTATTCCTAGGATGAAAATTTTTACAGTGTTTTATCCATTAGCAATGTGAACAGCATGCAGCAATCTGTATAATTATTCACAAATCAGTCCATCAGGACATTTAACCCTCTTCACAGAGGCCTTAAACATCTGCAGTAGCTTTGAAAGTTGTTGGAAATAGATGTCACCCATTGCCCACATAAACTACAGCTATAAATCTGTTGAAGTATAGCTCTGCTAGTGGTAATGTACCTGAGGAAAAGGAGGTTAACAGTCTGAATATTAGAAATATCTTTTTTAGTATGTGGGTACCGGGGAATCGAATTTATGACCTCGCACTTGCCAGGCACGCGCTTATGCTGCTGAGCTAAGTCCCTGGCCCTAGAAATTTCTTAAAAGCATTATTCACTAGTGTTTGTAGTTTCCTTAGTAAGAGCAAAACATTCCTCATTTGGTAGAAGGTATAATTTTTAAGCCACATAAAGGTTCAGTCCCAAAGTCCTTGCTGTACTCAGGATGAGATGTGGTATAAATATGTTCTTTGCATTATGTAAAAAAAGTTTTTTATTAGAACTTTCTCAACGTCAAATTTTAAGTAAAATCTTGGCTTTAGAATATGTAAAACACTTTAATGGAAACACTGAAGCTAAATATACAAGAAGAAAAAAATTTTAATCGCATTTCATTTTCACAGTTAAATTGAAAATGAATTCTTAAATAATGTTTTCTTTACATCTGTATTATAAAATTGCATTCATCTGCCAGAATATCTTATTTTTATTAATCAGTATCATATTTTAAAATAATGTACATTACAAAAATGTTTTGTCTTAAATATCCCCTAATAAGTGAGGTTTTTCCACTTTGGTTTTTCATCCTTGGAAATAAAATGATTGCAAATTTTCTCTTTGCTGGCAGCCGCCGTGTGTCCAAGAGTCAGAAAAGATTAATTTTAATGCTACCTTTGTTTTTGTTTTATTAGAGTTCCTAAATGTTATTTTGGCTTATTTCATATAATATTCTCAATTTTCCAATGCAGTATCATTCTAGATAATTATAGAATGAGTCAAGTTGGTATTATATATCTATACTTAGTAGGAGGGTCAAAAATAAGTACATTTCTTTGTTAACTTGATTTATGGAATTTAGAAAGGACTTAGCACATATACGGAGACTGGTTTGGGAATTGTAGAGAATTCCAAGGTATATTAAAAAAAAGTAATCCCAAATTAAGATCCATAGTTAACTTATAGGTAGCATTTTGTGTCAGATTTTGATAAAAATAACTTTGGGAAGACTTCTAGCTTAGTTTGCCTATATTGCCTTTGAAATCACAAAATAAGTTGGACCTGTGATCTGGAACTACTCAAAACGTGTGCACTTGAAAACCCCCTGTGGACTTCCTTCAGCTCTCCTGCACCTTCGCAGGAGGCGGATCCGTGGCCTGCACCTGGAGACTCATTGCCCTTAGTGTAAGCCCTGAAGTGTGGCATTGCAGGAGGAGTAACTCCAGGTTACGATTCGGATTCAAGCGGCAGCTTGTGCTCTCAGGGCTTTGAAGGCGGGAGAGAACCCAGGCCCGTCCCAGCTAGGAGCTGAGCCACCCTAGCAGAGAAGTCCCCAGCAGCTGCCTGGAAAAGGAAGGAGTCAAGGAAGCACAGTGTGGAGGTCAGCTTAGTACAGAGGCAAAGGTTCTCCCGTGGACGAAAAGCTCTAAATCATTTTGCTGTAGAGTACAGAAACCTGTGAAAACAGGAAAAGAGAAGCAAAGAAAGACTTGTAAATGACTTCGAGGTGAAATTGAACTCGTACCCTTGGTGGTGTGGGTGAGCCTGGTGTTAAGTGACAGGCGCAGTCTGCAGTAAGGGAAGGGAGCCAGGTTCAGGAGTGCGACAGAGATGGGGGCTGGTGTGTGGCGTGGACAGTGGTGCATGCGTGACACTGCAGGGGTAGCTGGTTTTCACCCCATCTCTCAGGTGGTATCTTAGACTCCGTGGAGAAAGTGAGAGCTTGCAAAGTGAAATTGTAAACTAGTCTTTACTAAAAATTAAATTACTTGCTTTCATTAAATTCATGCAGATCAGTCTCAGAGTACAAGTTTATTAACTTAGAATAAACATTGGAAAATCTAATTTTGTCCCCACATTCTACATACAACTTAACAAATACTCTTGTAATACCAGGATTCTCATAGCTAAGGGGTTCTCCCGGGCGTGGTTATCAGTCAAGGACTGTGTTGCCCAAAGTCTTATATTTTACTGTTTCTGTTTTTCCTCTATAAAATGAAAACTTCTGTGTCCCAAGAGACTTTCAGAGAAATTTAATAACTCATTCTGGATGTGTTCGATCGTTTGGATGTGTTGTGAAAGCCGTAGAAAATTTGTAGATCAAGCTAGACCTGTATTGGCAAAACAAGTTAATACAGCTTGCTGTTGAGACAAGCTTGGGTGCACTGGCTCAGCCTTTCTGCTCTAGAATTAAACATTACGTGTGTACTAACGCATACAGATCTCTTTTTCTAGTTGACATTCCCTAGACAAAATAATATAACAACCACTTAAATAGGATTTACATTGTGTTAGGTATTGTAAACAATTTAAAGTGTATGAGAAGATTTGGTCTGCTTATTTACAGACACTACATTTTACAGGAGGGCTTGACCATGGATATCCATGGTATCCATGGAGTCTAGAACAGAACCTCACAGACACAGAGACATAACATGTACTTTTTTACAGATGTTTATACATGGAATAATAATTGAACCATGGCTCGCCAATTTATTGTTATGCACTAAATATTTCTCTTTTTTTTTTAGATATTAAGGAAAGATTCACAAATTATGTGCTTTTGCTAATAGTGTGTTTAAGAAACATGGAACAGTTTTCCTGGAATCCAGGTAACTAGCTCTTAACAAATACAGTATCTCATGATTTTACTCTTAAACCAAGTTATTCGTTCACACAGAGTAAATGAAGTACTACACAAAACTCCAAATGCCTGGCCACCCCTGCATTTGGGTAGCATGAGTTCTAATCTGAGTATGTTCAAAAGCCACCTGATTCGTGGTGAGAAAGCATCTCCCTCCACATTTAGTTTCTTGTGCCATGGATCCCTTTGAAGAATGCTGGTGTAACTAGGTCAGCCAGCAGCACCCGAGAAAGGCAGAGCAGGTGTGTCCCATGCTGAGAGCCTCTGTGGGTCACCAGTCCCACCAAAGGACAGGATGTAATACTCCCTGAGCCTCCCATCACCTAGACACTTGACATCATATTCTCACTTAAATTGCGGCTTTCAACCAGTAAGATCTTAGATCTCCTTTTTCACCACTGTGGCAGATAGAATGATATAAAAGAAATACTCTGTTGATGGATTCATCATTCTTCACTTTTTAAAAATTTTATTTTGTCTATAAACCAAAATGCCATTTATGGAAGCTTTCCCTCGGTGCCCAGCGTAATTAATAACATAAAAACCGTGCCACTAGTTTGCATGCTAGATACATTATCTCATTTAATTCACATACCAATGAAATGTAGACCCTGTGGATCATTATTTTGTAAGTGTGTGGGAACTGTAATTTAGATAATTAAGAACCTTTCCCAAGGTTAGGAGCAGTTAGTGACAGAGTTTACTGTTGAAAGAAGTCCCTGATACCCAAAGCTCACTGTGATGAAGACTCCGAAGCTGCTTTTGAGCATGCACAGCCTGGCCCCCAGCTGCCCAGGGCCACAGTGCTGCAGGTCCTTGTCACTGTTTCCAGCCATCCATTGTCTTGCTCTGGGCCCCTCTTAAATTCTTCTCCTAGGTCTTAGGCAGTAGTCTGTTGGTGTTTCTTTTAATCAGCTTAGTTAGCACTGAATTGAGATTTTAATAAATACCGTAAAGGTAAGCAGGTTTAGCAAGCCTGTGTGATAGTAAAAGAAGTGATTGATCAATATGTTTAAATAACAGTGATCAAAGAGGCCAAAAATTGCTCAGTTGACCTCAGCATGTCTCTGCTAGCTACTTATGTCCCACTGAGGCAGCTGTTGAATGAAGTGCTTTCCTGGCCCGCGCTCCCCCCAAAGACGTCAGTCTCCTCCAGACAGTGTGGTGCGTACCACTGTGACCTGGAGGGAAAGCAGCACTTGGCACCTGAAAGGTTCTGAATAAATCTGTCGAATGAGGTGTCCTGTAACTTATAAAAAGTGATAAAGGCTGTAACTCACTCAATGCTAATTGTGTTATCTATTGAAAATATTATAGTCATGTGCTCTGGAGAATTCAGATGTCTGATTTTGTGATACGTACTCTGTTCATTTTAAGAGATTTTATTGTCTTCCCTTTTTCCATACTTTGTAGATCATCTCTGGGTGCTGTTTCCAGATGTCTATATGGTGGTTGCATCAGAAATCGCAGTGGATATTGTAAAGCATGCATTCATCACCAAGTTCAATGACATTACTGCAGATGTGTGTATTCCTATAAACAATTCAGTCTTTACAGTTCACCTCACTTCTTTTTTTTTTTTAAGCCAGTCAAATTTAGCCACTTCACTTCTTAATATAGTAAAGTTGTAGAATAATGAATGTAGGCTTACTACATTTATAAAGATGATAAAAGTTTACTATTTTAAAATTAGAATTATAATTTTAGGAATGATTACACTAATGAAAGTATTTTCTTTCAATATTAAATAGTTTTAGGTTCTATACTTTTGGATGAAAGTCTACCTTAGTAGTTGAGATTGGAATGTTAATAACTCAGAATAATTCATTATGCACTGCTAGTACTATCATCCTTTATTTTTTTGTGTTTTAAAAACCATATGGTATTTACTTCAAAAATTAGACCGTCAAGCCTAGGCGTGGTGGTGCATGCTTGTAATCTCAGCACTTGGAAGGCTGGGGCAAGAGGATTAGCATGAGTTTGAGCCCAGCCTGAACTACATAGCAAGATGCTTTTCCAAAAAGCGAAACCAAAATTAGACCATCAACACTTCTCTCTGGCTAGTTTGTAAACTAGTATTTAAAAATTGGGGTTTGTTTTTCCCTCTTTAGTTCCAGATTCCTGAATCCTAGAAGACATCACTGTATTTTTTTCTGGTAAAAATGTATGAGAAAACTTTGAAGGATTTCTTTTATGTCGTAACCATATTCTGAGGAGAGTACAGAAATCAGGATAGAGGTTTGGGTTCCTTGCGTGTGTAGTAAACCATAGCAGAACATCCTCATACATTCCTCATTCTGCCTCAGTCCCAAAGTATCAGCTTTCTAGATCTTATTGAGTTGTACTTTTAATAAAGTTACACTGATACTGTTTTAATTTCAAAGATTTAAAATACAATGCAGTTGTAGTTGCTAAGAGTCATTTGCGGATGACATGATACTCTACATAGAAGACTCCAAAAACTCTGCCAAAATACTGCTAGACTTATTAACCCAATTTAGTAGTTTAGCTGGATACAGAGTCAGCACTCAGAAATCAATAGCTTTCCTGTAGATGAATAACAAACTCACTGAGAAAGTAGGAAAGCACCACCTTTTACAATAGCATCCAAAAAACCTGAAAATCAATCTAATGAAAGAAGTAAATGATCTTTATTGAAAACTGCAGTTCTCTGGAAAAAGTGTTTAAAGAGGATAATAGAAAGTAGAAAGATAGCTCTTGCTCTTGTGTAGGAAGAACCAATATAGTGAAAATGAGCATACCTCCAAAATTGTTACACAAACTAAACTGATTACTTCATTATGAATTTCTAACCACTTTCACTAGGAAAAATACAATTTTGTGCTTTTTTATAAAGCATTGATAACATGAGTTCATTTTGCCCTTTGGCTTCCTCAATACAAAATGATTCCCTTTTCATAGATTGATTTTTCTCAGTACCTGACATAATTAATAGGTTCAGTTAAGGGGTTACTTGCGGTTTTTTAATGGAAATGACAATTTTGTAAGTCACCTTGTGACTGCTACAATGACACAACTGTGTTCCCTACCTTAGTTTTCTATCCTACTCGTTGTTACTGACCATTTTTCTAAGATGTTATTGTTATACTTGGAAATACAATGTTAATTAGTTTTAGGGTTTTCATTTAATTTAAAATTTCAAAACAATTCTTATATAAGACACTACTTACACTAGCCACTGTTCCCAAAACTCTCCCAATTGTGGTCATTGAATATTTATTCCTCTCTGAAAAGAAATCTTTTTGAAGAAGTTCTGAATGTACAGTTCAGAAGAGTCGAGGCTGTGCTCTACAGGGTGGCAGAGGAACCATCTCCAGACGTCTGCTTGGTTTAGCATCAGTTCTTGTTTAATTATTAAACATTTTTATGTGCTGAGTACATCTTTCCACATTATATATTTGCACTAGATGGTCTACTATTTCTTTCTTATTTTTCTTTAGGTCTACAGTGAATATAGAGCCAGTCTTGCTTTTGATCTTGTTAGCAGCCGACAGAAAAATGTAAGTATTTTATTGAAAACATAGGCTGAAGTTAACTGAACAGTGCTTAAATTTAGCAAGGGATAATTAATTAAAATTATACTGTAATTAAAACCTGAATTTTCTGTCCATTTCTGTGAGACACATTAAATATTTACTAACAGTGCTGTTATATAATGTGTGATTTTTGCATCATAGTTACAATTCCACAATTACGTATTTCAAACATTTTATGAACACTAAGATCTCCACATCATTTTACTAAATTATCCAACAGATGCCAGGTGTTTTTCCTGCTTGAAGCCTCAGCTGTTTAGAACATTCACTGGTAATGAGTAAATACAAGTACTTTTTAAATGCTGGTTAATTCCTGTACCTCTGAATCTTCTTCCCCTTCCTCTGCAGGCATATACTGATTACAGCGACTCTGTAGCACGGAGAATGGGCTTTATTCCTCTCCCACTAGCTGTTTTAGTAAGTCTGTACTTGTTTGTTTGTTTTTTTTTTTTTTTAAGGAGATAATCATTATAGAACATTAATAACTGGATTATCAAAATTATTTTAAAAGGACTTAATACAACATTTGATGGTAACTAACATGAAAGGAAAATTTGCTTTAAATTATAGCATTTTCTTTTGAGTTTTGAGCCATCAAGTAGATAGGTAATATTAAAGAATTGTTTATGTACATTGCTTTCCTAACAGTGAGAAAGCTCTTGCTTATTCATTTGGCAAAGATAATAAAATAATTATTTTTTGATGGGTATACTTGGTAATAGGCATTAATATATCCCCCAGAACACATAGTGGTGACCGTGTGCATTAATTCAGTGTTTCTAGAGACTAGTTTGACATTGTGATGCTTTGATGCAGTTATTCCAGTTCTAGGAATTTCTTAGATGGAAGTTATCATAAAAGACACACAGTGATTGATGGACAAAGCTAAGCATTGCAGGGACATTGATAGTAAAAATGTAAAAACCTGTTACGTTAAAGTAGGATATGCCCAAATGAAGATGTCCTTGGTATTTATTGAATTACCATTTTTAAAATTTTTTCCAACATTTCTACATTGAAAATTCCTACTGGTATGTTTAAAAAAATAGCTTATATTTTTTAAAGTAACAATAGTCCTGAAATTTAAATCCACCCAAGAGAAGGTTCTCACCCTCAAATACTGTATTTGAATGAATTCTCAGAACAGCCTTGCAGATATTTACTAGCCACATCAGGCTATAATCTTGTTAATTAAGATTTGGTGACTGTGTCAGGAGTGGTGACACACCTGTAATCCCAGCACTCAAGATGCTGAGACAGGAAGATGCAAGCCTGAGGACAGACTGAACTACATAGAGATTTCCTGTCTCAAAAAAATACAAAAATGTAAAGATTTATCAACAGTATCTGCATGTGATTCTGTTCCTCCGGGGCTATCTGTCCTTGCATCAAAACTAATGAAACCGTCTTTTCGCTAGACATCTCAAGCTCTCCTATAGAAACAGCCTTCTAGAGATCAACTAAAGAATGTCTGAGGAGGTCACAGGGCATTCTAGCTGTGTGTTGGACCAGCTTGCCCAACTTTTTGTAGATGATGGATTATTAGTAGGTTTAATGTTACTTAATTTTAAGTGTGACTTTCCAGATAACCACATCCTAAATATTTTCAATTATATTAATAGCTCATTATCTTGTAGTAATGCAGGTTTCTTTTGCTTGGGTAAAAGAATTCGTAGTATTTTGGAAATATAGAGCATTTTAACGAGTAAAATTTCTTAGTAAATGTTGACATTGGTAGAATATTAAATTTTTCTACATTTGTTTTCTACAACTGAAAACATGATACATTCAGTTTAGATTACCTGTTTTTTTTTTTTTTTTTTTTTTTTTTTTAAGAAAAAAAGCCCTGGTTTAATAAGAACAGTCACTTTCCTACCGGAGGCTGTCTGTGTAGGCAAGGGTTCCCATGTCAGTTTTCTCCTGTTGAAGCTGTCAGATACACAATAATCCACTCCTGCTACCTCATTGCAAGTCTTTTATTAAAAGTCTTTCTATAAACTCTCGTAAGATGTGTATTAGTGTCTAAGGCACCCTTCTAGACGTTTCCACTTCGGAACACTGTGGAGAAGGCCCATGCCTGTCCCCAGTTCTCATCCTGCCTGCGGTCTTCTCTCCAGACCTCAGCGCAGAGGCACAGCTGTGCTTGTGTGACCATTTTCCCACGGCTGGTGTCCCCAGACTGATTCAGCAGGCTTCTGAGGACAGTGCTGTCATTCCTGTAGTTCTCTAAGATAAAATGACAGTGAGTCTTCTCTGTAATTACCCAGAAGTGACAGAAGTTTTCTGATTTTTAGGTAACTGAGTTTTAATAGTATTTTAGTTTTTTAAACAGCAAAAACTTTATAAGGAAAAAAGCAAAAATAAGGGGAATGAACAGCCAGCAGTTGCTTTCAGCTCTGCTAGGGACATGTGTTGCAGAGCGTTCCTGTGTCCTTTCCAGATGTTTCTTCCAGCAGTGAACTGACCGCACCCCTGCTGGGTGCTGGCAGAGGTGCCCTCAGGGTAGCAGCTGACCTCAGTCAGCAGCAGTCCCGCTGGGTCCTGATTTCCCCAAGCAGACCAGATCCCACACAGAGGGTTTGCTCATAGGCCGGCTTTGGTGCCCACTGACGTGTCCAGAACTGCGCTATCTGAGCGAGGTCAAGGCCACGTGTGTGACCTGAATGCCCAAGAATCATGGGGAAATCTCGTAAGTGAATAACTGTTAACTCTGGTTTGGGTTTTATCTGTGTTTTGTTTTGGTTTGTTTTTGGCCAGCTCATCAGAGTCGTAACAAGCTCCATTAAAGTGCAAGGGATCCTGTCCTATGCCTGCGTCATACTCTTCTATTTTGGGTAAGGTCAGCTATTCTTGTGTATGTTTTAATGTTAGAGTACACATATAGGATATAATGGAACTTACTAACACCTAAATCATACTTCACCCACTCTGTGACCTTTAGGTCTTATTTACTTTAAACCCTCTTTTTACATTGTTTGGTTTTGTTTTTGCCTAAGGTTTCATTTTTCTGGGTGCTTACTCCTGTGAAAAGAAGCCACTGTAGTCAGACGTTCTTCTGCCTAAAGCCGCCTTGGACCTTCCGGCGTGTGCCGTGTTAATCGTGGGGGCGCGGTAGGCCCACGGCAGGCTAAGCTTCCCCTTCACACCTGTGAGTCTTGAGTGGCTTCTGTTCTCGCTGGGGGAGACAAGCAGGAAGTTAGTAACTAAAACACCTAAGATAGTCACAAAGATGAGAAGAAAGCAACATACCAGCATTAGTTTCCTCCAGAAATACACCAATGACAGAGCACTTCAGCCTGGCTTTGAGTTATTTGACTGTAGAAGCCTGGGAAGCCTGATCTCTCTGTGGCTCCTGTGGGGTGCGTGGCAGTTAGAGAGAGGATTGAGCCGGGAGAGGACTCAGATGCATGCTCTTCAGAGGGAGGCAAGCGGGGAGCCAGTGGCCGTGGGTTCCCTCAGAGCCGGGCCCTGGGGCTCCATGTCGGAGTGTTTTCTGTCCCCCTGGTGCCTGTACACCACTGGCTCGTGGCAGATGCTCAGAACGCTGCATGTCAAAGCAGCCAGGGAACAGTTCCTTCTCACTGCCTGCGCTCCAGTTCTGTGTGTGCCAAGCTGGGAATGTGCCTCCCGGCCCTGCAGCACTGCCTGCCTTGGCCCTTGGAGCCACGTCCAGGCCATGTGGACAGCAGTGATGCCCCCAGCAAGGTATAACACTGATCCGGGTGCAGAGCCTGCCCTTTCCCACTCAAGTAGATGCTCAGTCCTTTTGCTGTTGTTAATAATACCGTGTCACATGGGTAAGTTATTAAGAAAGCTTCGATTTTGGCACATGGTCCTGTTCTGTAATGAGGCAGCCACTTCCAATTACGCCTTCTCGCGGGCAGAGTCCAGGCCTCCCAAGGCAAGGTGGGAGTGAATGCCAGACCCCACAGCTAAGCTTTCACGGCAGGCCACTGTGGAGGTCACCCACTTTCATTTCTAATGGGAGTTCAATTTCAGTGTGGCTCTTGACGGGGGCAAACCATTTTCCAACCGTGGTGCTGTATCATATTGTCTGTTTCATTGTTTTGACATTAAAAGTCATGAGACACTCACATTCTGGTGCATGTTCCTACACCACTGCTTGGAGTCCCTTGCAGTGTACTGTATGTGTCATGTGAAACTACTGTAATTGCTCCTGTCTTGGCTTACTAAGCTAATTGTTACAGCATTTTTATATATAACCGAACCGAAAGTGACACGTATATAGAGCTGCCTGGAAGCCTCTGTTTAGTTAGCGCCTGAGCACAATTCACCCAGCAGGTGGTTCTGGTTGAATTACTGACCCCTCCTACTCACCTCTCACCTCCAGTCTTAGCCCTTCTCCACCTGCCTGGTCCATCCTGACCAGGCTGCTGATCTGTCTCTCCGCATCCTGATTATTCTGACTCCATGTCTCTGAGTAATTCCCAAATTATTCTCTCTGCTTCACAAACTTTCTCAAAGCCACCTTCTCCTTGTGGACTTTTATTCAGTAATCCCACCGGCATCCAAACTCTGCTTCTCCCACCATGCCCAGCCGCTCCCCTACTCATTGTGGCCCACAGGAGAGGGACGCTGGCCTGGCCACCCTGCGTCCACCCAGTCCTCTGGCACTGCTGGGGCCCAAGGGTCAGTCAGAAGCCAGAGGAGGGCTCTGGCCTGGTGTCACAGACATTCTAGGGACCAAATAGACATCAGCTGGGAAAGCAACGCATTCTCAAGGGATAGCTGACCATAAGTGTTGAAAAGAAAACATGGTAACTGAGGAAAGGAGGCCTGAGCTGTCGCCTGCCTGATCGGCTGGGTAGGATGAACACCTGCCTGCCCGCCTGCCTGGGAAGCACGTGGCTGGTGGAGGGGATGCCAGACCCAGACCTGATGGGAGCTATGGGGTGCAGGAGGGGATGGCACAGGGCCCACAGGCCACCGCCCACCTCTTCCACATGTTCCCACTGGCACAGAGCCTCCTTGTGTATCATTTAAAGCCTACTGTTTTATATTCAGAGCATGAGCAAGATGCCAGTGACAGCTTTTTCCTCCAGAATTTTTTGTCAGATTTATATCTTGTGCATTAAAACATTAAATATCTTTTAATCCAAAAATTCTACTTCTATAAGTACAGATGTCTAGCAATTTATCTTAATTAAGGAAATGCAGATTTGACATAAATTTTCTTAATCAGAAACTTAATAGAAGCAAAATACTTGAAATCTGAAGAAGTAGGGCCTTTGGGGTTTTGCTGACCCATAAAGTTAAACATTCTTTCTTTTTTTATTCTTTTTATGGCACAGGTAATTAAGTCCACAGCCTTCAGATTGGCTTGTATTCCCAGACGTTTCATTTTGAGACGGGATCTGAGTCCTTAAATTGCCCAGGTTGGGCTCCATCTTGAGATCCTCCTGCCTCAGCCTCCTGGAGGGCTAGGATTTCAGGCATGTACCACCATGCCCAGTCTGAATTAAACATTTTTAAGCCTACTTATAATAATGTCTATCAGGGCTGAGGATTTAGCTCAGTGGCATAAGTGCCTGCTTATTTTTTTATCCTCGGTACCAAAAAAATAATAATAATGTCTGTCACTAAAAACCTTTAACTGACATGGAAAGACGCACCCTTACTGTATGAGGGCGTAACTGACACCAGCATAGTGGAACACTGAACAGATGTGCCGCACATTTCCTGGCTGAGCACTGATTTGAGCACCTTGCTCGGCTCCCCTGGGTGAGGAGCTTGTCCAGGTCCCACAGGACCCACCGAGACCCTTGACCCCAGCAGGTGCCCTGTCCCCACAGGTGCTCCCTCCTCCTGCCTGTGACTGACCGACTGCTCTATATGTACCGAGTGTGTGTTGTGTAATAAGAAAGTAAACATTAAGTAATTAAATACCAGGACAACTCCTAAATGTTTAGGAGTTTCTTGTGAGAGCTGAGGAATTTGTCAGAAGTTTTTCCTCTGGATAAAAAAACCCGGGAAGCACAGGCTTTGTGTGAGGAGCCTGTGCCCCTCAGTCTAGGCCCCCCAACTCCTGGGCTGCCCCATTCTCCCACGCCGCATGCCTGTCGTTGGCCAGAGAGGCACCTGCGAACCCCAGCAGTGCCTGTTTCTGTGTTTCTGGTTGTAGGTTGATCTCCCTGAAAATACTTAACAGCATTGTGCTGTTGGGGAAATCGTGCCAATATGTGAAGGAAGCCAAGATGGAAGAAAAGCTGTTTAATCCTCCCCCAACCAGCACTCCAGGCAAATCATCCAGCAAATCGCAGAGCAAATGTAAATCCTCACAAGGTACGTCGGGTTCTTTCCAGTGTTTCCCTGAACCATTTTCAAGTTAATCATCTGAACACTTCCTGATAAAACTTAGCTTTCAGTCAACACTTCTCAGTGCTTCGAAGCCTTGGTTCCCTTCACTTGCCATGTGGGGATTTTAGTGGTTGCATTTTAGTTGTCATCATGGATGCACAGAACACAGTGCAGGAATTTTCACAGTTGTTCCTTTGTTGTTCAGATGGGTATGGAGCGCTGGTTACATGCCAGGAGCAAGGGAAAGGGCAGGGGCCCTGAACGTCTAGAGCGGGGACAGGCAAGCGCCCATCCTGCCAGCAGGGCGAGGCTGTACAGCGTGGCAGGGTCAGGGAGGGGCGGCCTGCTGAGACGGTGGCACTGAGCAGCGCTGCGTGTTGTCCTGGAGGACAGCGAAGTCCAAGGGCTAGGATGTCGGCACCCTGGCCACGGGGGCTGGAGCAGGGTGAGGGGCCACAGAGAGCTGCAGGTTACCCAGGGGCCTGCAGGCCGTCCTGAAAATGTTGGCCTTGATGCCGCCATGATGGGCACAGGGCTTGGAACCCAGGAGCAGCACGGTGTCCTTCTGGAGCCCTGTGGAAGGTGGCAGGGACCTGCAGATCTGCCTGATGCAGCAGCCAGAAGTGGTGCAGCAAGGAGGCCAGGCTGGATTCTGGGTAGATCTGAAGATCAGGTCACAGGGTCTGCTGATGATCGGGGGTGAGAGGAAGAGAGAAGTGAAGGATGATTCCAGGGCTTCTGCGTGAATGGGATGAAGGAGGAACTGGGGTTCTGACAAACTCGTCACTCGTGGATGCACAGAACGCAGGATGACAGTGTCAACAAAGGATGACAGTTCTCCTTTCACTTAGGGATTTGTTTGGAAAACTCCTCGACATGGTTTATTTGTATGTCTGGAGCTGCCATGTGCTGGGTCACAGAGGGGCTGTGTGCCAGGTCACATGAGTGATGGCTTAGGGCCTCCTTTCCCCTGGGGAGATGATACAGTAGGCATCGCAGTGGTCACGAGGAAAGGACCTTGCCTCAGCTACATCCAAAGGTGAGAAGCAGACAGGTTACTCATGGTGCCTAAGAAGTGCAGGGAGCTCACGGCTCAGTGCAGAGTGTAACTTGGATAGATCAAAGGAGACGAGCTGGACCCGAGCTTCCAGGGAAACAAGGCCATACTCACCACATGTGCTTGACCCGAAGCTAAAGTAGAGTGACGTAGAAAGCTGCAGACAGTTTGCTCGTTATGAGGCGCATGTAAGTGCAGTCCAGGGAGTGGAGCTGGCACGTTTTCGTTGACCAGCGGATCTGCGGCTGTGCTCTTACTCACAAAGACAGCACTCAGTGCCAGTCTCACTTTCAGGAGTCGGTCAGGGCTAAAACCTTGAAGCATGTGCTGCAGGACGAGGACCAGGACTCCTGTGACAGGGAGTATGCCTAGGACAAGTGGTTGGGAGGGGCATCTTGCAGGTCAGGAGACCACAGGCTGGAGACTACTTGGGAGGATGGTGAGGTGAGGCAGGGCGGGGTATGCTCAGGATAGTGTCAGGTTCATCACATTCCAAAACACAGGAGACAGCGGGGTCCCGGAGAGATAGGCGTGATTGTCGCCCCTCAGTGGCAGTAGTTTCAGCAGCAGGCATACATGGCAGAACTCATCCTAAATGGATGCAGCATGCGACACTGCACTCTCAGCTTGAAAAGCCATGCTTCAAAGGACTAAATGTACAGTTAGAGATCGGTTAGTCCGGGCCGGCTGAAGTGTCCAAAGGCTGGGCTGCTGGATTCCTGTGGCCTGAAACAAACGCTGGGCAGTTAGTTAGGTTGGTTGTTTTTCCCTCTGATTGGGAAACTCCAGAAGTAGGCATAAGACTCAGCCTTGCTACAGCTACTGGGAAGGAGGTGGGAAGCACTAGAGCGTGTTCAGCACTGACCTGAAGTCCTGAGTAGGGAGCTGGTGTTTCAGACCTGGCCGCAGCCACAGGAGAGTGTGGTTGCATGGGACAGTGCTATGCTAGAGGACTCGCGGACTTTTCAGGATTGGATGCCGGTGTTGTCTGTGTGATCCACCATACCCCTCTGTAAAATCCTGAGTGAGCCAACAGTGAAGCCAGGCTGCTTGCAGTTGGCTATTGGATTATTTAAGAGGGAAGATGATGACACTTCTTTTGGTACAGCTGAAGAAGGAGCACTGATGCGCTCTTGCACTTGCTAAGCTGAGGGGGTCATCTGCTAACTCAGTGCATCTGCTTTTCCGCAGGCCTTTCCACAGAAGAAAACCTGTCTGCTTCAGTCACCAGCCAGCCTGTTCTTCAGAAGGAAAATGTCACACCATTACTTGTGACCAGCAATTCTGATCAATTTCTGACGACTCCAGATGGTGATGAAAAGGACATAACACAGGACAGCTCCGAATTAAAACACAGATCCTCAAAGAAAGATTTGCTAGAGATAGACAGGTTCACAATCTGTGGAAACCGGATTGACTGACGCCTGTGGCTTGTATGCTGAGGCTGCTGGACCCTGGGCAGCACATGTTGCCGCCTGGACAGACAGGTGCCGGGATGGCACTTAAATATTTATTTAAAAACTTAAATTATTAATGGCAAGCAAATCTTAGTCTGTTTCTTCCAGTGATGTGGTCTGGCTGAAGGTCAGATCACAGAGCACCGGTGACCTCAGCCTTGACTCTGGGAAGCCGGCGGCGACTGGTGGAGTGGGCCAGGCGGCGGCAGTGGCTGGAGCTCTTTGCCACCTCAGCCTGGGCTTCAAGGGAGCGACGAGCTTGCCCAAGGCCTCTTCAATGTGTGGAGCTACCTGGGAAACTGTGAAGCTTCTACCGTGAAACACCTTCCACTCACGCTGTTTTCACAAGCATTTTCCAGCCTTCACCTGCCAAAGCATCAAAAAATTAAACATAAGTCAAGATAAGTGTCCTCACCACCAGAATATCCTAAAGATACATCTGAATCAAAATAAAAGGCTACCTTAAACGGGACATAATGAATAACAGCATTTCATAGAAATAATTTTTAAAAGCCCTATGCCAGTTCATTTATTTAAAACAAAAAAAAAAATTTAAAGTTATTCACCGCTGAGAAAATACTTCATTATTTTTCAGTTTACTTTCTAAAGCAAAATGTGAGTTGAGTAATATATAATTGCAGTGAGTAAGATAGGAATTTTAGTACAGAAAGGCATTTTATAACTGAAAAAACAACAGTGCTAACTTTAAGGTATGGTTAACTGGATTTGCTTTAAAATTAATTCTTCATTGATTGTTGACAGCTAAAGGATTGGGTGCTCATAGGCTGAGAAATTGTGAGTGTAAGAAATTCAAAACTGTCAACTTTAACTGGATTTTGAAAGTAAGTTTTAAATACTCCAGATGGATTGAGCAACATCCTCTGGCTGGGGCTTACGCTGTGCAGTGCCTTCCTCCTCCCCGGGATGTCGGCGGGCCCCTGTCCCACAGACCGGTGTCCCGTGTGGGGAGGGAGCAGCAGCAGACGTACACCAGGCAGGGCCTCATATGGAAGCCAGCCCCCGTGTTCGGGGTCCGCAGACGCGTGTCCAGCGGGGGCACTAGAGTGTGGATGACCGGAGCAGCAGCCGCAAGGTGCTTCCAGGTTTCCTTTGTGATCAGGGTTCCGTTTCTGCTTTGGCACTACTTCACGGCTTGCATCGCAGGACAAGTTATTTCTGCCCCATTTTGTCCTGAGAATTCTTCCTGCATTTCTATAAAAATTGTTACCGCTCTGGCTTTAGAACTGTCCAGATGGTGGTACTGTTGGCTTTGGTGTTTGGAGGCTGCAGTCCAGCCTCACACAGCAGGTTCAGGCTCCTCTGTGCAGAAGGCCAGTGTTCAGTGTCGTCAGATTCCTGGGAAAGTATACCAAGCTTTCATGCTTTGGCTTGTTCCTTGGAAATACAAAAGTGAATGTTAGCATTTTGCACCCATTAAAGAAATTTAAAGATTGATGTCAAAGAGATTGTACAGAAATGCCTTGTGAAACCAGGAAATATGTTTAAGTTGAAACATAAGATTTGAATTGTTTCATATACATTTCATTGGACTCCCCCCTCATTTTAAGTCTACTTTTTTTTTTTTTTTCATCTCCTTTTCACCAGCAAAAGGAACAGTGTTCATTGTGAATAGGAATAGTTTGGAGAGGGGTTTGCTAGATACAGCCCTGCTCAGAGCAAGAACATGGTTCGGGTATCTCTTTCGGTTCCGCTTGAATTACCTTGTTACTGGGCTGTTGTTTTCAGGAGACTTTGATTTCCTTCGCAGATGCTGTCCGGAGTATGGGATGATACTCACTTCTTCTGTCATAACGGCATTCAGTACTAATTTTATAAGTGCATCTTGTGTGAAACTCAATAAATTCAATTTTGTAATCTTTTTTAAAAAGGTCACTAAGTTTATTTTGGTTCACTGTTGTTTGGGGTGGCATGGATTTCCTACACCATAGTAAGAATTTATTTTGAATGTACAAATGATGGAACAGTCTTATTTTCAGTTATTCTCCGGTTCTAAATGGTGGCAAAACATTCACTTTTTTCCCTTAGCCTAGTCCTTTGTCATAGATTTTCAGCCCTTGGAAGCTTTTGCAAGTGTTCATGTGCCACGTAATACACTTTTCACATCTGGGAGCTGAGTTCAAAACAGTGCTGCGGTGTTGATTTTTTAAAAGGACCTAATTAAGTAAGGCACAGCATAGGTCAGACAGACTCTTTTGATTCCCGGGGAATCAAAGCAGAAATGCCAAATGTCATTCGTGGGTTTGTCCAGACTTCCTGGGCCTTGGGTCAGCGTTGAGACCAGAGGCTCATTCTCCATCAGCATGAAAGCTACTGCAGTTAGCTCTCAGAATCTATCCCGCTGCTTCTCTTAACTCACAGAGGGGGAGAGGAGCGCACGGTGTAATTTTAAATCGCACTGTTTTGGTATGTTTGGATTTCACGTGTTTATTTTTCCCACAAAGATTGGTTAACTGCGGGGAGTGGGAGATTGCCCTGCCTTCTGGGGACGGCTGAAGCAGCGAGCCCATGAACTCTTAGGGTCACAGGGTGTCGTGCAAACACATGATCTCTCAGGTTTCCTCAGATCTATTAATGCAGCACTGACATTTTTATGTAAAATTGATTTTTTTCCTTGTTTGGCTGAAGTAAGATTCTGTAGCCATTTTACAGTGTTTCTATAAAGTAGAAAGAAACAAGAAAATACTTTTCCAATAACAGCTCCTAGTTGTACACTAGAATTCTGTTCTGGACAGTAAGCATAGGGTCGTAGCTGGCCACACAGCCACCCGGCGGAGACCTGTGTTCAGATCCCAGGCCCTCTCCATTGCATCCAGCCAAGTGCTGAGTCCTCATCTGGAAGGTAGAAGCAGAGGGGTGCATGCTATTTTCAGGCCAGGACTCTCGAGACAGGGCCCCTTTCACCTTCTCAGTCCTTCTGACTGGCTGGAAACCAGCCCTGTACAGTTAAATGCACAGCACCCTCAGGTGACAGGCAGGCAGCAGAAGGCGGCTGGTCCCTGAATGCCTATGAGCAGATTTGCTGGTGCGCTTAGAACAGCTTGGACTGCACTGAGAGGGAAATCAGTGTGGGAAATGCCTTTGGTGCTAAACCACAGACGTTGGGGGTCTGTGTACACCAGGCAGTCAGAAATGGTCTATTTGGAAACCTTCATATAAAGCAGTGCCAGGCTCCTGGAAATACTCCCTTTTGCTTGCTCCCATTTACTATTTATTGTTCATTGAGGAAAAGATAAGGACCCTTGTGGCAGTTGAGGTTGGATTCCCAGCACCCATGAGCTGAGCATTAAGCTTTCTCAGAAGTAGCCAAGCCTGATGTATTCAAAACATCTAACAAACGGTCACACCAGGTCAGAGCCAGGAGTCTAGCCTGGCCTGGTCAAAGCTCAGCCACCTCTAGGCACCTGCGTGCCACAGAACTGAGACACGAGTCTACACCCATCCAGCCCTTCTTCAGCCCTGACACTGCCAAATAGAGAAGAACCACTTTGTCTAATTTTGTTTCTTATTAGTTGGTCATAATAATGAGCACTTCTCAAATCTGGCAGTCTTTTGATATAATTCCCAGAGTCATGCTAGCCCCTGCCGGTGGGCCCTTCAGGGGAGATGGAAGGAACACACCTCTGAGCCCCATTCCCAGCAGCCATGTACTGGATAGGGCCTTCACATCCAGGGGAACAAACAGATAGGAAGAAGCTACGGGCAAGATGAAGCAAGTCGTGAATGTTCACATGCTACCCATCTGTTTTAGTCATCTTCCCATCACTGTAACCCTTGAAATGCTCAACTTATTGAAAGGCTGCACGTGCAGTGCCCTACGCCCGAAATCCCAGTCACTCAGGAGGCTAAGACTGGAGGATCATAAGTTGGAGGTCAGACTGGGCAACTTAGGAAGACCTTATCTCCAAAAAAAGGTCTAGGAATATAGCTCAGTCTTAAGAGTTTGCCTAGCATGTGCAAAAAGGGAAAAGAAGAAAAAGGAAGAGAGAGGAAACGGGGAGAAAGAAGACGGAGTGGAAACCCATAGTCTGTGACCTAAAAACCTCCCACAAAGCCTACCTCCTTAACGATTTTCCCAGTACAGCCATGTTGGGGACCAAGCCTTTACTTTGTCCTTCAGGGAAACCTTTGAGATCCAAATGATAGCGCTATCTTTACTTGAAAAAATACAACAGGAAAAAAGAGGCCCTCCCCTTGTGATATAGTGGATATAAATAAGTTCATTTCTCTTTGAAATACCAGTTATGACCTAGGTCCTAAGATGGTGAAATTTTAGCATTGAAACAGCTCTAATGAGACATCCAACTCTTCCAAAGCAAGCTTCATTCGCCCCACACCCCTAATCAGTGAGCCCTCAAGCCTTGTCTTAAAATATGAGCTCTGGTATTAATAGTAATGTTTAAACCAGTACTTGCCGAATACCCACCTCAATTCATCACTCAAGACCCATTTTAATTCATTACCTCATTTAATTTCCACAGTACCCCTGCAAAGTCCCATTTATAGAGGAGCTCTTAACAAACTGGGAGCAACACGGCCAAGATTTCAACCCTGGCCCATCTGATCACAGAGCCTGTCCTTGGTTACTATGTGACCTACAGACCTCAGGACAGTCATAAACGTGAGCTGCCACCCATACACACAAAATTTCTTAAATCATTTTCTAACAAAAACCTGTAGAGTTAACAGATTTTCCATTCTGTCTGCCCACCCTTCAGTTCACATTTTCCAGATGCTCATCTGATTCTAATTCACCATACATTGGCTTTGCTGAGCGTTATTTTTAGGTTGGATTATGAACGGATGCCTCTGATTCTCCTGCTTACACTGTTGAATCGCTGTTTCTCGCTGAGGAGTCATGAAGCATGAGGCAGAACAATGTAGACTTATGTGATGCCCTTGCTGGTTTTGATTTCTGATTTAGTGCTGCGAGGTGTGTAGTGCAGGCAGATAGGGCGGGGGGAATCCCAGTGCCAACCACAAAGCCAAGCCCTCGTGCTCCAGTATTGGAGTGCAGGACCAGCACATGCCTGCTAAACAGGGCTTCCAGCTCGAGAGAAGAATATGCCTGCACTGCTGTGATAAACAGGAGAAGGTGGGGGGAGCAGCCTCTTCCTGACTCCAGTGGTGCAAATACTACTGGCGCATTAAAGGCTGTCATTAGTTCAGATTCTCAAATAATAAGCAGTTGCGGTAGAACAGTCAGGAGATGTAGGCAAAAGTGGAGGCAATGAAAGGAATGCACACAGTTGCACCCTCTAACTTGGCACATGCTCCTCCAGACTTTGCGACACTCCATACACAGATACAGGTATCCACAGGCAGAGATACTGTGATGAGACACCACCCTACCAGCTGGTTTAGCAGACTGTCTTTCACATGTGCCAAGCATTCTTCTATGTTAGTAATTCAAAATGTTTTCAATAGATGCATAAAATTCCATGTATGGCCAGATTGTAATTTGCACAATCCTTTTTTTTTTTTTTTTTTTTTCCAATTTGGGCAATTGTGCATTTCTTGGGATCCCTTCTACAGCTGGAATTTCTTGGACAAAGGCTACTGATGATTTCAGACATGTGCGTCTTGCCCTCCAGAGGTAATTAGCATGAGGGTGCCAGGAGCCCACATACTCACCAGCCATGCATTGATTCTGTCCTCTAGGTTTTTTACTAACTTTCAAGGCATTTGAAAGGGGTGTGTAGTTTTAAGATCGTGATTAAATATTTCAATATAAATATTAGCTAATTTTTATTTTCTTCGTATAACTTGGGGAGATATTTATATCCTTAATTTTTCTTCTTGGTATTAATATTTTTCTTGATGACTTTAAAAATATTTAATGAATGAAGTTTCAACCAATCCTTTAGGGCATCCAAATGAGTTCACAAAAAGGCAGAAGTTCTTTGCTCTCCCGAGATTAGGCCAAGCCCTCGGCGAGACTTGGATGTCTCCTGGCACTCTTGCTCTGTGCTACCCTTAAAGAGAGAAGGAAGAAAAAAAGTGTGAGCTGTTAAATACAAGGCCTTTGTATTTAACAAAGAAGTCACGGGGCATTCACGAACTGTCTCTGTTGTGGGGTGTCTGAGCAAAGACTGCACTAAGGGGAAGAAATAACAAATTCTGTGCAAGGACCCTAAATTTGGACCAGAAAAGTTAAAATTCCAAATTCTAATCTGCTATTTTGCATTCTAATCTGCTTGCTTGCATTTCTCTTTCTTTCTTACTTTCTTTCTTTCTTTCTTTCTTTCTTTCTTTCTTTCTTTCTTTCTTTCTTTCTTTAAGACAGTGCCTGACTATGTAGTCCAGGATGGCCCCAAACTCACCACAGTCCACTTCAGCCTCCGAAGTGCTAGGATTACAGATGTGTATCACTGTGCCTGGCCAGCCACTGCTTTTTGTTTCTGAGGGAAGAATAGATGCTTGAATGAATTAACCAATCCATTCCCTTAATGCTCTCTCATGTATCAGGGACCTGGCCTAGATCCCCAATCTCCCAAACAAATATACAGCAAAGGCTTAAATAAATGAAATAAGTGGTATGACTTTAGGGCTCCGGGAGGATCAAACCCCTCTACAGAGTTTGGGGATTCTAGTGGCTAAGACAGGGAATGTTTCTGAATAGCCTGTATTTATCTAGGAGGTTAGAGTAGAAAACACAGGAAATTGAACAGACCTTGGAAGTGGTTCAAGGAATTTTCTAAGTCACAAATTATGTTAATTTAGGGGAAGTATCTTAGGAAAAAAACTCCACATTGCATTTCACTACAGGGTGAAATGCCTGCTGCTACAGTCTTTATTTAGTTAAATGAGTTGGAGTCAGCTGTCCTCAGCCATTATCTTACCTTTGCCCCAGCCGTGCAGCAGCCCTGCATGCGGCCCTGCATGCATGTTCAATTTCCAGTTTCAATGGCTCCTAACACCCACCCTTTCACTCTGTGGAAAGTAAATTTCCCTTGCTCTTTTTCCTTGCCCCTCTTTCAATTATTAACCTCTCTAGTCAGCTGAGGCCACTCTAAAGTTGGGCCTTCAGAGGCAGTTATTTTTACTTCCCATGGCAGATGTTTCAAAAAAGACAAGTTGGAAAGATGGTAGACACCAATGAAACTGAGCAATACCATCCACTGGTATCCTCTGAACCTCAGTCCCTCTTCTTGGGGATCACTGAGTATGTTGGCCTGTTAGAGTTGTCTCCTAATTCACATTCTATTAAGCAATCTCAAAAAACTATTTTCTAAGGAACAACTTACATGAGGGGAAACTTCCTCTTCTTTTTGCAAAATGAGGCTGTTTTCACAAAGGCTGCTGGAGACAGTGGGGAAAAGGGGGAGCTTTGGAGTCACAGAGAACTGAGTGGATGGAGGAATCACCCCTACCTCACATGGAACGTTGGCCAAGCAGTCTCCCCTCTCCAATGTTCCTCTTCTGTGCATATAATGAAAATAATACCTCTCAGGATCATTGCATGTTAGGTGAAATAATGAAAAATAAGTATCTTAGCAGACAGTCCTTCCTTTTCCTGCCCTTCACAGTCTAAAGGATAAATGATCTCACGTTTTAACCATTTCACCAAATTTAGCCCGCAAACATTTACCTGCACGGCTCTAAGCATGGCTGAGGTACTGACAAGGGGGCTCGAAGGTTAATCAATTGTCACTATCATTCAGATCCAGAGCAGAAGAAATAAGAATCATCCGTATAGAGGGAGTAGGTGCAGGGTGCAGAGAGGGTGTACCAAGGTTTGTGGGTACGAAGGCATTTGAGCTGGACTCCCACTAGTTGGACAAGGTTCAACTGCTTTCAGCTGCTGGAGTTATAGACCCAATACCAGCAGCTCTAGGAGTAGGTAATGACTCGTCTCACATAACAAACCTGGCCAAAGCCATGCAAGCACACTGGTTAGTGATTTGACAGCAGCAAGTTCATTTTATCCTTGTGGCCTCAAGATAGATGCTGCACTTCCATGCATCACAACCTATTCAGAATAGGAATGGGGAAGGAGCAGATAACATGCTAGTCTCATTGGCCATTTAATCAGCTAGGCAAAAGCCTCTCAAACCCCTCTCATCTGTCAGTCATATTGGCTACAAGCATAGGGGCCAGGCTTACTCTAAGTGGCTGTGTCAGCTGTTGGCATCCAGCATTATCCAGTGTCATCTGGTGACATCAGGACTGCTAGCAGAGATGCAATTTGCCAACTCATGGTTTCCATGTGAATTGAGCAAAAGAACCCTCAACTGATTGGCAGCAAAGCCAAGCTAATCCAACCTCAGACACTAAGGCAGGGCAGTATTTATAGGTGTAGACAGTGTGCAGAAGGCACAGGCACACCCAGGGTAGGGATCCCCATCTTTGGGCTCTGGGAAAGAGGCAAGACTGGGATGGTTACGTGAACTATCCTGGCATGGAGGGCCTTGCTACTGCAGGACAGTCCTGTGGGAGCCCTGGACCTGTGTAGGGGTTTTCAGACCTCCAGCCACCTTCCCTCCTGGGCTCATCTCTCCAGTGACAGACTGGCCCACCCAAGGCTTTTCACTAGGACCTGCACCATTTCTGCAGATGTGTTCCATTGTGGTATTTCTCTGTACTCTTTCTCTCCAGTAGGATAAATTTTCCCATTGTCTTCTCAAACACACAGCTCTCCTACAATCCTGTTTAAACTCACCACTACAGCTGTCTTGGCTATTTTTCTGTCATTGCCCAGACAGAGTACCCAACACTTCAAGGCTGCATTGAGCAAAAGCAGCCAGAACAAAAGGTGGGGGACAAGCCTCTTCTCCTCCCTTATATTCTATCTTCTCTTCCCTTATATTGCACGCAGGCTACCCCCTCCTCCAGGGGGAGTGTACCACTGACAAAATCTCCTTGCTCTTCTCTTGCATAGGATGAGAACATTCACAAAGTAAGGACCCAGGCTCCCTGCTGAGTCTCTCAGTTAAACTTCCAAACTTCTCAAATTTATACAATGTATCAAACACAACAGCAGCTTTCTCCAAATGGCTTTGGACGGCAGTGCCAGGTGGAACTGTGGCTCACATCTTCTTGCCCAGCACATGGAGCATTAGGTACATGGACCCAGCCCAGGACTTAGCACACATTAGCTTCTGGTTCCCTCCATCAGTGTTGCCCAGAGATGGAGGACACAGAACTCTCATATGAAGTGGTCCTCACATTCCCCAAGAGGACTTCAGTCTCCTTTGTGTTCAGAAGTAAAGCATATTTGCATCTTTTCCTCTTCCTTGAAGCGGTGCTTCGTCAGATTGTTTTTAATCACATGTCTTTTCTACACTTACTTTAACACAAGTACCAGCTCTGGCTCCTGCTATTGTGGAGTGTCAGCTTCCTTTTGTCACAAATGTGATTGTCAGGGTCAGTGGATAAAAAAGAGGCGTCAGGTCCATGATACCTGTGTGACTGGACGGTGCTTGTAGGGAAGAACTTACCTAACCCATCATTGTGGGTGCTGCAGAAGTCTGTACTATCAAGTTTTGAGTAAAGACTCTTATTGAAAAGGAATCCCAACTCATTACCTGATATTATTGCATTCATTCAACATGCCAGGTGAGAGGGAGAATCCCAAAGGATCACTTTTCCTGTACTGCATTATATAAGAGAAAGTTATCTGATTGAGCTGTTTGCATAGCTCTGACAGGAGTACCAGTTACTCAAGCGGCTGAGGAGGGAGGATTCCTCGAGCTCTAGAATCTGAGCCTGAGCAACATAGTAAGACTCTAGTTTAAAATAAGTAAATATATAAGCAAATAAGTAAACAAATGAGCAAACAAACAAATAGCCATTTAAAACTCACTGTGTATCTATGGGAATTGTGTTGCTGTGCATTCATTTCAGTACATTACCACAAAGCTTGGTTGGAAATCAGTCGTCAAAAAATAATCAACAAAGAAACATGACCTCTATTTTCTGGGATGACAGGGTCCCCAGACAGTAGCGAAGAGAAATGATCAGGATGTGGTAATGACAGATCCCTGCAATTCAGTGGAGCCTAATGCTGGCACTAGTTTCTCTAATCCCCAATTCACAGACTTCTAGCACATCAAATTATGGGAGACCCATCCTCTGTGTTGCAGCAGGGATCTCTAAGCTCCTTCCCTAAGGTACCTTAGAGTTGCTCAGGAGGTGGGAAGGGTTCAGGGCTTTGGAAACAAGGATCAGTGGCCCAGGACATAGGAGGGAGCAGTGGCAGGTTCTCCTTACAGTCTGCAGTTGCCAGGAGCAGCGCCCCCAGTGTCAGCTTGCTGGGTGATGGTTCTCTGGGATGCTGTCCTTGCTCTTAAGAGGACACCTGGACATCTGACTGTCTCCCCATGCTCCAGCCACTCCAAGGGCACAGCAAAGGCCTCCAGCTGTTCTAATCAGCAGGTACTTGTGTCTTTAAGAAATAGATTGCACCTTGCTCTGAGTTCTGAGTAACATTTTATTAGACAAAATAAATTCTATTGCTGTAAACCAACGGAAAGCCATTATATTCCTCCATGCCACTAGTTATGGTTTAGATCAAGAATCTCCCCCAGAAGTTTCTTGTCTTTAGAAGTGGGGCTTTTCGAAGGTGATTAGAACATGAGGATGTTATGCTCATCAGTGGAACAATCTATTGAAGAGTTGATAGCTAAATGTGTTGTTAGAAGGTGGGGGCTGGTTGGAAGGGATGTGTCACGGGGGGTGATGTTCTTTCACAGGCTGATCTGTTTCCTGACTGTCAGTAGGTGACCAGCTTTCCTCTACCATTCCCTTCCACTGTGAGTTTTCTGCCTTGGAGTCAGCTAACAATGGACTGAATCCCCTGAACTGTGAGCCAAGTTCAACCCCACCTTTTTACAGTTGTAGGTTGTCAAGTATTGTGTCCCAGAGACTGGAAAGCTGGCTATGGTATTACTATTCCAGGTATTACTATTCCAGGTCCAAATGTCCCCATTGAGGGCCTCCCTTGATTTTAGTCTTAATCAACAAGCAAATCATGAAAGTTGTCATGTTATAAATTTAAAAATTATAAGTATGAAAATATTTGAGACTTAAATTATGAATGGAGTATTGCAATATAAATCAGTAAGAAAAAACGCCCAGTGAAGAGAAGAATGGAATGTGCATAAATAATTCCTGAAAACATAAAGGTATACAAGCAATAAAAAGAAAATACTCAACATCACAAATAATTTAAAAATTACAAATAGAGCCATGCATGGTGGCATATAATCTGGGAGGCTGAGGCAAAAAGAAGGCAAGCCTAGCATGGGCTGCTTACAGACTGTTGGCGTTTATATCCAAAGGGTCCCCCAAAGCCTCAGGCACTCACAGGTGGGGCTTTGGGGAGGTGACTGGATCATGGGTGTGGGATATTCTCAAGCCACCCAGCCTTAAAGCAAGCCAATGATAGACTGACAATGATACAAGCTGTGAGCTAAAATGAACCTCTCCTCCTTGAACTCATGGGTGTCGGGTACATTGTCTCCACAAGAACCAAGTAATGAAGACAATGACGGGTCATTTGAGATTGTAGTTCAAATACAAAATACAAAAACATTACTGGGGATGTAGCTCAGAGAAGAGACACTTGGTTTAGTCCTTAGTAACATCAAAATATTACTAACTGAAGCAATAGGAAGAAGCACCTAAAATTAGTCCAAAGACTACAAAGAACTATAAAGTTAGTATTGATCGACCCTGGGGATAATTTCCTGTGTTTTTGATGAAGATTGTAAATTAGTATGACTCCTGGCAAGCTACTTGAAAGAAGGTACAAAAAATATCAAAAATCACGTAAACTAATTGAGTATGTTCAGGAGTTCAAAATGATTAACAGCTCAAGTTCTAGAGTCAAATAAATTTTGTTTGTTTACAGCTTTTGCTATTAATCTTGGATACATCAGTCACCAGCTCCAAGTCAGTTACCTTATCTGCAAAATGAAAGATTACACTACCTGCTTCCTAAGGGTCAGTGGTCACTAGTGAACGCAATGCTGGCCAGGTGTTTGGTTCAGTTCCTGCCATTGCTAAGCACTTGATAAGCATTCACCATTTGATTGTTATGAAGAATTTATGCTAAAAGCATGGGATGTTTTTCACCACACTCTACACAATGACACAGATTATAGTAATGTCTGAAACTGTGGAGTGTTGGACTATACTTCGTCCACACTATGGATTTCCATGCAGAAATTTTAAAATATAGTACAACCTTACATATAATATGTTGTTAGGTGAAATAAACAAGCTAAAAGACTATAATATGAAAATACTTAAACTACCTCAATGAAAAGAAAAATCTTTGCAAAAACACAAATATTAGTAAACATGTTGAGTGTGTGTGTGTGTGTGTATGTGTGCACGTGTGTGTGTGTACAAAGTAAGGACAGCAAGAGTTTTTTTTTTTTCAATTATTTGATATTTTCTTAAAAGTAGGTTTTTAAAAAGATTACTGTTAATCTCACATCAAAAGCGAGCACATGAGACTCAGCAACATGGCACCTGCCTGGCAAGCATGAGGTCCTGAGTTCAGTTCTCAGAACCAAAAACAAGCAAGCGTATGGTACCAAGAGTTTTTGTGTATCTCCTTTCCTTACACACACGTTATCTGCCCTACTGACAACCTCGCACTCCAGAGAGGCACACTTGTTAAACTGACGGACAATCCATGGCTGCACGGGTGCACCATTATCACTGACCCCAAGTCCTTAATTCCATTGAGTTCACTCAGAGTTGTATGCATTCAGGAAACAGTGGTGACTCAGCAAAGGAACATGGCCAGCCTGAATTCAGGAGTCTGAGCGAGACCTCCCTGCAGTAACTCCAGTGGAAGGTCCGACTTGGGTTTGCACTGAGAGGCTGCGGGTGAGGTGAGCAGCGAGCAGAGTGAGACCAGCTGGGCAGCAGCAGCTCCATGGCAGTGGCTGACGGCAGTGACCAGTGCAGCGCTCTGCCAGGTGAGCTGTGACTTAGCAGGGCAGGTGCAGCAGGTGCACTGGACCTAGCTGTGCAGGCCAGGTGGCAGCAGGATGTGGGGGATTGCTGGGTGCTCAGGCACTTAGAGCAGCCACTCTGGGAACTCAGGCAGCTGGAAGCAAAGGGGGATCACACCTGTTGGTATGTTCTCTGGCTTTTAATAAATTATATATATTTGAGAAAGAGAGAGAGACAGAGAGACAGAGAGAGAGAGAGAGAGAGAGAGAGAGAGAGAACAGGGGTGCTCCCATGTGCCAGGAAAACATCACACAAAATACTTTCATTGCCCTAAAAATCTTCCACAATTCACCTATTCCTCCTTCCCTCCCTGCCAATCCCTAATGATGCTTATCTTTTTTCTGTCCCCGTGATTCTGCCATTTCCAAAATGTCACATAGTTTGAATCATGGACTCCGTGGCCTTTTCAAACCAACTTCTTTCACTTAGCCATATACATTTAAGGTCCCTCCAGGTCTTTTCATGACTTGATTTCTTTTTAGTGCTAAATGGTATTCCACATCATGAACCACTGTTTATCCATTCATCTACTGAGGGACAGCTTGTTTGACAACTGTGAATAACACTGCTCAGAACATCCACATGAAAGTATGTGTGGAAATGAGTTTTTATGAATTTTAAACAGCTTTCTTGACAGGTAACTTAGATGCCTTATAATTCATCCATTAAAGTATACAATTCAACATTTTATAGTATATTCAGAGTGTTAAACATCACCACAATTTCAGGACATCTTTGTGATCCCCAAAGAAACCCTATATTCTTTCACACACAAAAAAAGAGGAAAATACCCTAGATTTATTAGTAGTCACTTCTCACACAATCCACCCAGCTTTTGTGAACCACTGTCCATAGGTTTGCCCACTCTGGACACTGCATACAAGTGCAATCATACTGTGACTGTCTGCTTTGTCAGTGTATTTCCAGGTTTTATTCATGTTTTGATGAATATCAGGACTTCATTTCCCTTTTTTGTTGTTTGGCAAAATAATATTCATTGTTTAGATATATTGCATTTTCTTATGGACATCCGGATTGCCTCTCCTCTCTCTGCAGGTGCGTAGACTTACGTTTTCATTTCTCTTGGGCACATCCCTAAAAGTGGAATGGCTGAGCTCTATATTTACTGTTGGCTTAGCCTTCTGAAGAGTGCTACAAGGTTCTACACAACTGCGGCACCATATGAAGGCTCCAATCTCTCCACATCCTCTGTCCTCTGTTGCCTGTTTTTATCTGTCTATTTAATTTAGCCATCCTACTGGAGTGATTTTTGTTTTTGAGACAGAGTATTGCTTTGTAATTCATGCTGACCTTAAACTGTCTACGTACTCCAGGCTGGTCTTGAACTCATCGTGATCTTCTTGCCTCAGCCTCCTGAGTGCTGGGATTAGAGACATTTGCCACCATGTCTGGCTCTGGAGTTGTTTCTTTACCCAATGCACATTTCACTGTTTGATGACATGTGTTTTATCACGTTAGTAACTGTGAAGCATGTGTGTAGGAGCCAGGCTATAAGCTTTGTACCCAACCAAAGGATGATGAGGACGAGAGACAAAGAGACATAGGATTGGTTAAAATGTGCGGGAGCTCTGGTCTCCCTTCCACAGAGATCCTGAGTGACTGGTGCATCTACCCTGCTTTGTTTACTCAGACACAGGTACAAGCAATTAGAGTAACACAGGGTTTATCTGCCTCCTGCCATCCATGGTGAATGACAGTATCTCATTCATAAAACCTACTTTTCCTAGACCCACCTTTCTGCTTAGTGCTCACAGAGGAGGCTGATTAGGACTCAGACTTCCTATTTGGTCTCCCACAAGTGTGCTATCAAACCACAAATTTGAAGCCTCTCTGTGTGGGCTTTCCAAGAACCAAAGTGCATAGGAATGCTGTTCCAGAAGTTGTGGGTAGCACAAAGGACCTCACTGCTCTGTGTTCCATGGCTCCTGCTGTTCCCCAAGGCCCTGGCCTCACCTCACGGTTCTGAAGCCCCCCTGGCTGCTTCACTGAATGTAGTACACAGCTCCCGTAACTTGCCTCCAGTGTTTGTTTTGTGCTGGGCCCTCAACCTGAGTTACGTGCTAGTCTTTCATTACTGTTTTTGAGGCAGGGTCCTGCTATGTCACTAAGTTCCCCAAGCTAGATGCTAACTTGTGACCCTCCTCCCGCAGCCTTCCAGGTGCTAGAGTTACAGGCATGTGCCAGTGTGCACAGCCCCGGTGGTGCTCTCTGATGGCTTCTGGCATCGCCCGGCTCCTTGCATTCAGACTCAGGCACACTGGGTTTGGAGCCAGCTGTCTGTCCTCTGCTAGAACCTAACCTCTTGATCTTTAGCATCTTTATAAAATGGAGATAAGCACTCTGGGAAGGAGACAGAGACAGAAGGATCCTAAATTCACACCCAGTCTAGTCTGGGCAACTTAGCGTCTTAGCAAAACCCTGTTTCGAAATAAATAAATGAAAAAAGACCAAGGAAGTATCTCAATGTGAAAACCTTGGGTTCAATGCCCACTACCACAAAAGCAAATAATAATAGTAATAATAATAATAAAAGTAAGCCTGAAATAAACCCCAGCCTTACCATACTGCAGAGGGTTAAATGCAAAGCAGCCCAAGCTCTACTCTTTTCCAGCACTTTCCTTCCTGTCTAGGGCTTGGCACATAGGGAATTGGGGCTCTCTCTCTGGATTCAGGATTTGCCTGCTTTCTGCTGGTGGATGAGACAGCTGTGAAGGTGTTTTTAGGAGAGGCTGGAAGCCTTGCCATTACAGGCTCCATTGCCCCAGCAGGGCCAGAGGCCTCAGGCAGACCTGAGGTTTCGCAAGCCCCCAGCTCCCCAGTTAAACTCAGTGCCCCCAGGGTACCCTATCCGTGTTACCCAATTCCAGAGGTCTCATCCACACAGAGTACAAGGAAGTTTTTCTTTCTCAATTCAAATCTAATAGTATGATTGTGGTCTATGTCGCCCAGTTGACAAATTTCAAAGCCATGCTAAGAACTACAGCAGTTGAGGACTTCCTGCTTTTAATTCTTCAAGAGCTTTATTTTAACCCTCCTACTCTGGGGCTTCTGTTTTCTTGCCTTCCTGATACTGCAGACGCCAGAACGCACACAGGTGGTCAGCTCTGCATAGTGAGGCCTCTCCCCTTCTGTGAGGTATGTCTTCCTGGTCTGTATTGCTAACCCAGTTGGTCTCTGTAGCAGTAAGGAATCACTCCTTATATGACAAACATCTTTGTTTTTTGTTTTGTTTTGTTTGTCTTTTTCGTTTTTATCGGTACCAGGGATCAAACTCACACTTTCTTTTCTGTATTTCTGAAGCTTTGACATCTGGCCCTTCCAGATCTACCTGATAGATGGTGGGAGCAAAGGCTGTGCCTTTCACAGGCAAAGCAAACAACCTAGAGCCCTCCCCATCCACCTCCTCTGGGCTGTCACACTCTGGGCCACTATGTCCTGTCAAATTGCCCCAAGGTCAGGTTTGTGGTATCAGACATGTAGAGACAGCCTGGTGCCCCAGAGTTCACTGAAACCAGCCAGTTCTAAGCCTGTCCACCGTGTTCCTTCCAGCAGAAACCACATGAAAGCTGTGGCACTCGTGCCCCTCCCTCTGCCTGTTGCCCACCCTGTGACATCCCAGAATGGTCCCATGTGGCATGCCATGCCTCTGTTCCTGGGGACCTGCAGAGATAACAAACTTCCTCCTTTGTGACAGGTGTGTCCATAACCATACAGGGAGGAACAAACCCCAGCAGATTTACACATCCTAGAGGTTCCCTCTGGGGCTCCCCTGCCCCTGTCCCAACAGCGTATGTATGATTATCATAATACCCATTTCACTTTATTAAGTGTCTTTTTAATCTAAAAACAAAAGGAAGTTCTGCTTCCTGCAGTCAACTCTGACCTTAGAGTAGCTCAGCCCCAGCTGTGCCCCCGGGCTGGCACAGACAAAGAAAGCCCAGGATAGCTTGCCTCTAGCACAGGCCCTCGGCCAGGAAGCCTGCTGTGCTGACACTGGTGTTGGCACCATGCTCTGCAGTCCCAGGGGGTGGCCTTTGTGAAAGCATTCCCCAGCTGCAGAATGCTTCTTGGGCCATTGTGTGACCTGTGCTGGCCAGCCTCCAGGAAAGCTGTTGCTGAGCAAATGTTTCAAAATTCCTTGAGGCCTGGGTCATTTCCTTTGGTGACCTGAGCTCCAGGTTATGTTTCAGTCCCAGAAGAACAAGCCTCCATGGTTTCGGTGAAGCCGGGCAGAAATTTTTTTCCAGTGAGGGAAAAGCCCGAGGGATGCTGGGAAATCCAAGATGGCTTCCTCTGGTCCCCTCCTTCTACCATTTCTATATGTGTGCTTCTTGTGAACTCTTTCCCATTCTTGGCTGTTTGAGATCAACTTAGGTTGATCCTAAGCTTGTTTGGGGCTTTTTCAGTTTTTAAAAAAAAAACCCAAATCTAACCAAGCCACTCAGATTTTTCTTTTCTCCTTCTCACACCCTTTTAAAGGAGTTGTTTGCTCCAGTTGAGACAGGACAGCAGGAATGGGATATGATGTGTCCTTCAGCCCAACTCTCCTGTGTGCTTTGCTGTGTCTGACTGCTCTGGAGTAAAGGGACAGGTGATCAGAAGGAAAGATGAGACAGGAAGTCTCACCCACCTCCTAGTGGAATATCTGGCCTTGGCTTCCTGCTGAGTGGCAGGGGCCTACACCTGGCCCTTGTGTTTGCCAGGCCTGCCATGACAATCTACTGCAAACCTGGTACCAAAACTTACCTTCCCATATTTTGGAAGCTGGAGGTCCAAACTCAAGGTGTACAGAAGGCCACCCTCCCCCTGCGGCACCTACGTTTCTCCCTCGTCTCTTCTGGCTTCCAGTAGACAGCTGCTTTCCTCAGTGCTCTCAGGGCACTCTCTCCACTCTCCTTCTGTGCCAAATGTCCTCTTCTCACAAGGACACCAGTCCTGTTGGATGGCGGGCCCACCTTGCCCTAGTGTGACCTCACTAAACTAATGACATCAGCCACAGCTCCATCCTCAAACTGATCACATTCCCAGGTGCCAAGGTGTTATCTTTTCAGGGGTCACAATTCAACTGGTAACAACTGTCTTTGTCTTCTGTCTCTGATGAGGGCTTTTGTGATTTCTTCAGCGATCTCTCACTACCCACATTTTTGCTTTTGTCACCTGGCACTGCTCACAGGGGGGACACTCTCTGTGTGACCTCTTGTGGCTCCTTCTCATCTCTTCATTGCCTGCCCTAGGAGGCCACTCTAGATGGCACACATCCTCTTGGACAAGGTTCTGTTCCAAGATGGCACTCATCTGACTCCTTCCTCGGGGTTTCCTTATCCACCTCTGGCTGTGCAGAGGCCCCTATGATTCCCCCATGACTGTGGATCCTGGACAATCCTGGGGATGCCTGTGTCCCTCCTCCAGCCCTCGCTCCCCAAGTTCAGGAGGCAAATGGCCCTATTGATGCATTGATTAAAGACCTCTGGACTCTAGAATTTCATGAGAATAAACATTTATGTTTTAAAGCCGCCACATTCATTACGGCTGGCAGCCCCTAACAAACAAATACAGTAAGCAGTGAGTTTGCTGGGTGAGTAAGGTATTTCTGCATCACCTCCTGCAGCAGCATCCACTCCTCTCTCCAAGGTCCCAGAGAGCCTGTTGCATCATACAGTCACCTCTAAAGGAGGCAGTGTCCAGGCCACTGAGTTCCAGCTCTGCTGATCTCAGTCTCCCCGTTGGAAGAGATGTCGCCATGATGCAACAGAAATCCTGTGGAGATCTCAAAGCTTCTCTCCAGGCAGCCCTGTGTTCTCCAGGTCTGAGGCCTCAGCTGGCAGAGGGTTCCTAGGATGCCTCCAGAGTGGGTCAGAGGCTGTGTGCCCAGCAGTGGCAGCTGCTGTGTGTCTATGTCTAGTGACCCCTTGGGGCCTCACAGTTATCTTAGCAATCATCTCTCTCCTGGAGCTTTTGGCGGCAGATGGGACCAGCTGGCAGTAGGACTGGGGTGCATTGTCCCCTGGCTAGGAGACAAGCTTTGGGCATCACAAAGGACCCTGATTTCTAGGTCAGCATGGAGCACAGTTGCTCAGGGAAGTCACTTCTCGATGCTGAAAGCTTATTTCCATTCCGTGGATGCAGGGATGGCCCCTGGCATCACCGCATCTCCTAGCAAGTCTGGCCAGCTTCCAAACATCCAAGAGGAGACTATTTTAGGACACTTGTAAAAGTCTACAGAAAGCCTTATTTATCCACAAAAGCTACCCTATTTCTCCAGAGACATCTGCTGCAGGGCCAACTCCAGGTTCATTTCAGCATGCTTATGTGGGTTTTAAAAACATTCAGAGCCCCACATATTTGAGATGAGGTTCAACTGACCTCTTTTTCTGACCCTTCCAGTGACTAATTCTTGGTCAGTTGCTGGCCCTTTTGGATAAATTATGTCCCTGGCAGCTGGGTAAAGCCAAAATGACATTGCATTAGGTGTCAGCACACGTGAGCCTAAGAACAACCTGTAGAATGTTATGGACGTTTCTAGAACTTTCTGGTTCTCACCTAACTCCCTGGGAAAATGGAGATCACAGTGTCTACCTCAAGAGGTGTCAGGAAGACCCAGGCAGCCATGCACTTGTCAGGAGCTAAGAGAATGGCTTGGGGCATATGAAGGAATGGCTGAGGAAGCTGGAGAAGGGGGCTTGATATGCATAAAATATTAACATTGCCCAGAGAAAGTAGCTGCTTGACCTTTAGAATATTCTGCCCAGCTGAGTGTGTTTGTTTCCTGGAGGACCTTAGACTATGTCAGCTCCTCTCTGCTAAAACTGTGACATGGGGGGAAGGGCAGGCAGTCTCCGCCAAGTGTCCAAAGTAACAGTAAGCTAAAGTCAGCCGTGTGAGGATTCATTATGTCTACACGCCTCACGCCCAATGCAGGAGCTAGATACCCAGGTCCAGGGAGTTTCCCCTGCTGGCAATATTCCATCTGTATTGTCATGCATCATTGATGGGACAAGTCTATGCCAACACAATTACATAGAGAAGGCAACCTGGAGAACATACTAGCCCCTGCCCTGGGTGCTACTTCCATGCCTTGGGCATGGCAGTATTGGTGAGCTCTGTGGTCCTCCTAGTGCATTGCTGGTCATAGGAACTCTCTCCCCACTTGAACTTGCACTTGGAGTATGTGCAACAGTCAAGGGAATCTCAACATGGAAAAGTCAAGAGCAGGTTCCAGGGTAAGATGATAGAATGGGACAGTCACTGGGTCTCACTAGCTGCTTCTTCCCGCTCCTATCTAACCCTCAGTGCTGGCCCAGCCTCTCAGCTGTGAGCTCAGCTGAAAGATGAAATGTTTCAGTTTTACAGATAGAGAGAACATGTGTTGGTGGGTACCCATGGGCCTCATGGTGATGGTAAGGCAAATCGTGCATGAAACTTTCAGGAAGGCACAGGCAGAGGGTACATATCCTTTGGGTTTTTCCATTGCTCATCTTTCTGGCTTGCCTTAGTCCATTTGTGGTCCTTTAACCAAATATTGTAAACTATGTATTTCTCAAATAGCAGAAATGTCTTTCTTCCAGTTTTGGAGGCTGAGAAGTCCCAGAGCATGATGGTGGTACATACAGCATTTGGTGAGGGTTCATGTAGTGTCCTCCTATGGTGGGAGGTGGGAGGGGTAAAGGATCTCACTCAACCACATCTATAAGGCAGCGATCCATTTTTGAGGGTTCTACCCTATGACCTAATCACCTTCTAAAGGCCATACCTCCTAACACCATCCTCTTAGGTGTAAGGATTTCAAAGTATGAAATTAGGAGGACACACACCTTCAGACCTGGTGTCCACTGCAAATACCAAGTAGAGGAGCTTCACACATTCTTGAACCAAGTGGTGACCTTGGGGATATAATATGTTAAGGGGACAAAAAGACAGAAGGTGCCTATGCCATGAGGTCATCCTTCTGCCCTGAGCACTTCAGGTCCAGCCTGTTACAGAGTAGAGAAAGAAACAAGTGTTTATCAGATTTAAGCCATGGTCTGGTGTTTGCTCACATGCACAGAAGCTAACCCTAAGGTCAAGGTGGTTCAAGTGAGACACTGTAGCAGCAAGCAGGAATACTGAAATGACACCCAGGATTTGGAGGCAGATTTATTTACATCAGTGGGCACTGATCTCTGGTGGTCTAGGGCTTATATGAGATAAGCAAGCAGGAAGTACAGAGACAGAGTGGCTTGTCAACTGGGGATTGGTTCTTACAATATACATCATAATGACCAGTCATTTCTAAAAACAACAGTAGCAGGAACGTTTACCTGGGCAACTAACAAACTGAAGTGTATGTGCTGGGGCACGGAGGCATTTTTCACTACAACATGAATTCCAGGCATTGCAGGCAAACTCCAGCTGTGATTTCCTGTCTTTCCCTGACATGACTAATTCTCCTGATTCATCTGAGAAGTGGATAAATTTGTACAGCTTCCAATCATGCTTTAGGATTCCTGCAAAAGAATTCTAAAGAGAAGTAGGATTTTGGCAAGGCAAGTTAATGAAAGACTTAGGGTCCACAGGGCAGTACTGAGGATCTGAAAATCCATTGGAAACTTGGCTTTGTAAACCCATGCTGACCTAATGTACACATTTGGAAGAAAAAGAGTTGGTACGGAAACCAACACTACTTCCAAGATGCAGGGACTGTTATCAGTGTGAGTAGAAACAGCCTGCTGAAGCTTGGAGACAGTGAGGTAAGGAGGGTGTGTGTGTGTGTGTGTGTGTGTGTGTGTGTGTGTGTGTGGTGTCAAACCGATGATCTTCAGTCCTTTTTTATTCTGAGACAGGATCTCACTAAGTCCTTCAGTTGCCCAGGCTGAGCTCAAACTTGTGATCCTTTTGCCTCAGTCTCCCAGAATGTGGAGATCACAGGCATGTGCTACTATACCTGGCTTCAATTTTTGATCAAAGCCAAGGCAGAAGCTGAATACTGTAGTCACAGAATGAAGTTATATAATAAATAATAACTCTGACATCTTATCCAGAATACATTAATTTAAATTTTGTGTTATTGAAACAACTTAACACTTAACAAAGCTGAGAGTGCAGGAACCATAGATCTTCAGCAGCAGCAGCAGCTACACTGCTTCTAAATTACTACTCCAACACTGAATACTAAAGAGATGCCTACTGCGCCCTACTGACAGAAGATGTTTGGCCGTCTCTCTCAGGCAGGATAAGGCACGGCCGATGGTGATGCTGCCAACAAATTATGAGGTCTTCTCACACTCTTCACTCCACCACCAAAGTTCTGGAGTGAAACCAAAGTTCCCATATACCCTAGACAAGTGTTGACACTCCCAGCCATCCACTCACTTTCCAGAAGCAACAAAACACAAGCTATGTCACCTCTTCATCTCTTGGCTAGAGAGTGTGGTTCAAAACGCTCATGCATCTTTGCTGAAGCAATTGCACAACTCAAGCTCTGATAGGTGCAATAGCCTTGTGGCTCTTAAGGAAATTGTGTTGATAACTGAAGTCCTTAAGAAATAAAGCAGAATTTCACTGGTGAGTTATGCCAAACATTTAAAGAAGTAATAGTGTTTCTCTACAAATTTCCCCAGAAAATAGAAGCAGAGGGAACACTTCCCTACTCATGAATATAGATGAAAAGCCTTTGACAAACTATGGACAAAATTGAAACGAGTAATATAAAAAGGATAATAGATCATGACAGAGTAGGAATTGAGGAGCCAGGAATGCAAGACCAACTCAATATTCATAAATCGTGTGACTTTTAATTAACTGAAAAAGAACATCCATATAGTGTGTCGTGATAGAAATTCTCAAAAATATAGGACTAGAAAGAAACTTCTTCAGCATAATGAAGGGCAAAGCTAACACCTCACTAAAAGTGAAAGACTGGACCATTTCCCTCATGACTAGAATAAAGAAGGCAGATGTGCTCTCTTACCACTCCAAATATACACTACTACATGATATGACAAGAAAAAGAAATAAAAGGCATGCAGGCTGGAAAGATAGAAAATACTCTCCAAATATTTCCAAAATTGCTCTTAAAATTATTATCTTTTCTTTTATGCCTTTTCTTTCCTATATTTCCACATGTACTTGATGCTTTTTATTGATCTTTGAGCATAATTTGTCTTTAAATTTGAATCAAAAATGTGATGGTAAGAGCAGTGTCGTTGGCTTTCTAGGGAGCATAAAATCACACCTGATTTCTAGTGTGTCTGCATTTTCACTGCCTTTCCCTGGAGCAAGAAAAATGTTTACATCAGCCCGGAGATGGGAGATATGACATTGATATAGATAGTTAGCTGTTTATCCTCCCAAAGTCTAAGGGCAAATCTAAACCCATGGGCAAACATTCAGAACGAAATGTAACTTATATGAGCCCCGAGTATTTACCTGGAAAGTCCTATGCTACGTTCTCAGACCTACTGGAAACTCTTCTCTACACATCCAGGAAAGTCCCTGGTCCCTAATCATCTGCCAGATTAGCAGAAAATACTGGATTTTAACACACTCCTGATCAGGTTTCCAGGACACAAGCATGTTCCAAAATGTGTCCTACCTGCTTTTATCACCTCACAACCTCTGTCCAGAATTTGCCTGTGTTCCATAAACACCTTCTAACCACTTTGCAACTGTACCTTTCCCACAGACAAATGATTCTAATCCCCATACTGCAGCCAAGATCGGGCTGGAATGGTTAATAAAGGATTCCTGGAGGCAACATTCTAAGAAGAGAATTAAAAATACAAAAGAATGTCATGCTCTCACAAGTCCTGTCTCGACGGATTCCCCTCAGTGGACTTTCTCCAGCCCCATACCTGCCGCTGCCTACTTGGTCTCCCCATAGGAATGCAGCCGCTTGCCATTTTTTTCTGCCATATCCAAGCATCTTTAGTCTTAGACTCAAGGGAAGGAATCAAATGGGAACTCCAAAGAAATGTAAATCTGCTTTCAATGACGTGTCCACCCATCTCATTTAGTAGCCCGTGGTTAGCAATTCCTTACTTATAAAGTCTTCATTTCCAAAGCAAATCAAACCTTTTTGTTGGCCTGAAAGAGTCTTATTACGGTGGCCTCACTAAATTAATATGCAGTCTTGCAGCCTTGGCGCACTAAGAATTTACCCATGTGCATGTAAACATAGTAGACCCCACTTCTATGCATTGATGGTTCAAACATATTAAGTTCAGATTCAGCCTTATTACAAATGTAGATCATAGAAGATACAGCCAGTGGGAATCACAGGATCCTTTCTCCCCTTGCTCCTTCCTTCTCATTAACTCCTTAGCTCTGTAAGTACTTAGTGGCATTTGTAGTAAAACACTTTCTTGCATGTGAGTGTGCATGTGCATGTGTGTGTGTGTGTTTGGCAAAACTGTGATTACATACTTACCCATGTTTCTGCTTTAGGACAGTGCTATGAAGTCATTATCTTTGCCACACTGCTGCTTCTCTCAGCACACCTGGCACTCAGGGAGACCAATGGTCCAAACACAACTCGCATCTGGACCAGACTTAAGACTTACTGATGATGTCCCTGCTTCGGCTATTTAGCAGGACCAACAAATATCTATTGAGTAAACATGTCCTTTCCAGCAGGGAGGCAATCCTTTCCCAGAACCCATGAAAGACCTCTCTTTTCCTCTCCAGAGCTGAGGCTGCAGCTCGCAGCAGGTGTGGCAAGGAGGAGGGTACACTGGCTTAGGTTAAGCAGATGCCTCTCCCCACCTGTGACAGCAGAAAAACCAGCTCCCTGGAGCCTGTGGCAGTGTGGACACCCAGGCCTGGCCAGGACTTTGCCAGCCTGGGCACAGGGAAGGGCTGGCAGCAGTGTGAGGCGCACACACTGCAGGAGCACAGCTGAACTACAGATCTCAAGTGTGAGACTTGCCACTCTGATCCCTTAATCAAAGTAAAGTGGGACTTGAGTATTTCCGGAAGTTACATGAAGTAGTTGTCCAAGTGCCCAGATTTAACACAAAAATATGTATATGTGATATTCAGAGGGTTTACTAAGTAAGCTTACAATGGCCATCTGCAGAGTGAGGGGTGAGGCCAGATAAGTGGGTCATGTGTGTGTCGGAAAGTGCAAGGACCCAGTCGAAGGTCAAAACGCTGGAGCTCACTGCAAAGTCCTGTGCAAATCCATGTGAGAAAGCCAAAGGGACTGTGCTGGAAAGCTGAAAAAGAGGAGACAGACATCCACAGGTGACAGTGGAGGCCAGAGCTCCTCCAGAAAAGCAAAGGAAGACTTCTTTCTTTCTACTTTTTTTCTGTGCAGGTTGCAAAGCGTATCCTCCATCTTCAGTCCACATGTCAGTCATCCATAGACACACCCGGCACTGTGCTCTGCTAATCTGCTTGAGTGTTTCTATTTTCTTCTTTCCTCCTCCTTTTTCTTCTTCTTCTTGTACTTTTTTTCATTAGTGCATGTTTTCAGTGCATATGTATGCATGCCTTGTGTGGAACTGGTACATAACACATCTTAATTGGTTTTTTTCATCTGCTTCCCTTCCATTCCCTCTCTCCTCCTTCCATCTCTTGGTCCCTTTCCCATTTGAGAAAGATCTATCTCCCTACTCCCTATTTCCTATGCTCTATCTTTTATTTTGCCCTTTATAATTAGGTTTCCCATATAACAGAAAGCATGCAATATTTAAGCATGTGTATCTGATTTATTTCACTTAACATAATGGTCTCAGGTTGCATCCATTATCCTACAAATGCATCATCAAGAAATCAAATAATAGCAGATGATGGTGAAGCTGCAGGGTGCCTTCTGTGTTGTTGGTGTAAGAATAAACCAGTAAAACACTGTGGAAATCATTGTGCAGATTCCTCAAGAAACTTAAAACAGGAATTCCATTTGACGCTGTGATTCACTTCTAGATGACTTCTTGAAAGCTAATGGTATTATATTACCTACCCATGTTTATAGCATTCAATTCATAGGAGCTAAACCTTAGAAGCAGGTTATACATCCACCAATAGGTGAATGAGTAATAGAAATGTATTTTCACACAACTGAGTACTGCTCAGTCAGAAAGATAAACTCAGGGCATTTGTAGGTGTTTTTAATGCATTCAAGTTGACACCACAGTTAACTCTCACATTCACCCCCATGAACTAGGCATGTGTGATTTTTGAGCAGCACAAATCACCTCCTGAAACCAGGCTTGATGTCTAGGGGACTACAAGAGTGCATGCCCAGTGTGAGGGCAGGGGAAGGAGCAGCAAGTGCCTGCCTTCTGCAGCGCTCCGAGCAGCACTGAACCTTTAGCAAGTACTCGGTGAACGTTCATCTCAGCTGACAGTGAGGATGACAGTGGTGGGGACACGGCACAGAAAGGTGTCCTCAGACCTCTCCTACTCCTCCAGATTCATGATCCCATGGCAATCCATCGGGCTTAGTAGAGGAATGGTGAAGCTTCAGCTATCAGCTGTGCCAGGTGGGTCCTGGGACCCTGCAAAGCAGAGTAGTGACAACAAGAAGCTGATGCCAGCTGCTGAACTGGGAGCCCAGAAAGCAGCAGCCTGTCTGAGTCCATGCCAAGTCTCCAGCTGGAATATGCTCTGAGCTCACACAGAGAAGAGGCATGCAAATCCTTCCAGATGCAAGTCCTACCTGACAAGGCTCCCAGGCTGGCCAGTGTGCATCTCTGCAGCCCTAGCACGAGGATTCCAGGGACTAGCTGGGGGAAAGGGGAGCCTTTGCCAGGGAAGCACCCACATGTCTCCAAGAGCTCCCCGAAAGGCAGAACTGCAGGAACCCATGAGCCCTGAGGAGTGTGAGCAGCAGCATGAATCCTGAGTCCCCGAGCTCCTCCAAGTTGAATTATTTATGATGCTCCATTGGCCTGGTAGTGGTTTTAATTAGCATCCTGGGAAAAGGCAGCAGGCTCGTGGCCTCCTGTGGCTCTCTGAGAAAGCTCTCCAGCCCATCGAATTGTTTTGGTAACAGGATCAGTGAGCGGGTGCTATTTCTGGACGAGAAGTCGGGCCTGAAATGGTGTCTTGCAGGCTTCCTAAGCTCTGCAGCATCTCTCCCTGGTTTCCCAGAGCTTAACCCTCCTACATGGCAGAGCTGGGAGGCTTCAGTGAGAAGGCACCTGTGGAAGGCAGGCCAGGGTCTGAGGCTGTGCTGGCATCACCCTGGGGACCTGCATAGAGTCAGAGCAGTACCCAAGCAGCGCTGGGACAGAGGGCACAGCCCGGCAGTCCCAACTCCACAGCAATGCTGACCTCTGCTTTTCTAAAAGCACTCCTTGGACTGCTCCAGTAATAGCCAGGAGATGACAGGAGCAGGAAACCAGGGAAGAAGCAAAGAGCATCCCTGAAAAACCAGGAAGGCAGAGCCTGATGCCCGCAGCCACACACAGGTGAGAGAGCCTGGCCATGCGAGTGGAATCCCAGGCCAGAGGCCTCTGACACAGGGAGGGGCAATGGGCTGGGGGGAGGAACACAGGACTCCTCCTGTGGCTGTAGCTGCACCCCTCCGGCAGTGTGACCCTCGTACCTCCCTTCCTAACCCTGTAAAATGGAGAAACGATCATGAGCCAGAGTGTAAGCGCCTCCAACAAGTTTCCTCCTGTTCTGGGGCAAGGTGCTTGACCTCCCAAAGCCGGGTTTCTTCCTCCACAGACATAATAATCTTCACTTCACTGCACTGTTGGGGAAAGAAAGCAGCAGAAAATAGCGGTGTGCCAGGCAGCGCTGGAGCTCACGCTCCGAGCCTCGCACCATTTTGTTTGTTGGCCTCCCAACAAGACTGTGAAGGGGGTGCCGCTATCCCTACTTCTACAGCTGAGGACATGAGATTTAGAGAGGTCGAGAAGCCAGCCCAGCACACACAGCAGCCTATGTGGTTGTATACTTTAGCACCGGAGAAAGATGGGAGGTGAGCAGAGGGGTCCTCAGGGACGGCATCAGAGCAATCCTAATTTCCTTCTTTGGACTTTTCTGTTTCCAGATTTTCTATCACGCATTGTGTGATTTTCATTATCATCTACAAATAGTCTTGACAGAGGTTAAAATACAACAAATCTGAAAACTGTCATTCAGCTCCGTTCAATTTGCTATCCTGCTGGCTGCTACAAGAGGGTGTTATGGAATTCGGTTTATTTTAAATGCCCAGAATAGGTAAATCCACAGAGACAGAAAGCAGATTGGTAATTGGCAGGAGCTGGGGAGCCACTGATACATGAGACCAGGATTTCCTTGAGGAAAATAAAGATATTTCAGAAACCAAACAGAGGTGGAGTTGCCTGGTGTCATGAATGTACTAAATGCACAGAATTGTTCACTTTTTTTTTCTTTTTGTCTTTTTCGGTACCGGGGATTGAACTCATGACTGCCTGTTTGCAAGGCAGGCGCTTATGCCGCTGAGCTAAATCCCCAGCCCCCAATTGTTCACTTTTTTAAATGGTTCATTTTGTTATGTGAATTTAACCTTATATACACAGACAAACATGCCTGTAGCCATGATGGGGTGTGATGGGAAGACCAACTCTCTCCTTCTTAGTTATCTCCTTTCCTCCCTTCCTCCTTCCTTTCATTTATTCTCTCTCCCTCTCTCTTTCTGTCTCACAGTATGGGGTTGAACCTGCTCCGCCCTCACATCTCCCCCCAGGAACTGTCCCCTCTGGGCACCAGGACTGGAGGATGAATCTGCAGTGCCCTTTTCCCAGCCTAACCATTGTTTGGTGCCCGTGATGCAGTATTAGAGGGCAGTGATTTTCCTCCCTACCTCCTGCTCCTTTGATGTTGCAGCCCCTCGTCTCCTGAGCACAATGGGGAAACTGATCTCTCAGGGTTCAGAAATGGAACTGGGCGGTGAAGCCCTAGAGTCCGAGTCTCCCTATGAGGAGGAGCCTTCCCTGTGCTCTGCCGCCTCTGGGGAGTTGTTCCGTCAAGGCCACTGAGGTCCCTTGGACCTGCACCACGGCCTCAGGGTGTCTGAGTGAGGCAGGGCTCCCCCAGTCCCTCATCTCATCTATGGATTCAGATGCCGGAAACCAAGCTGGGAAAGCAGCTCCTTCTGAGAGCTGGGTGGAGCGACCCAGCCCAGGGGCAGAGGATGCTTTTACTCAAGTTCCTGTCCTCTCCAGCCAGGGCTGCCGGGTGGACAACAGTGCTCACCAGAATGTGACCCACAGAGAGACGCAAAACGGTGCATTTCACACTCAGCTGTGCTCTGCCTGACCAGTGATTTCAGCGAGTGTCTCTACCTCCACGAGCCTGGGTTTCCTTAGTTGCAAAAGGCACCATAGTCCAGGCCCTGCCCCCACCCGAGCCCAACTGACTGAGGGCTGGAAAGTGACAGGCCTCCTGGAGGGTGGTGAACTTGGAAGGGGACAGCACTGTGTTTGCAGGTTCAAACAATTCCCAGAGGCCCAGGCTGGCAGTACTGGGTGCTTTTTTGAGGTTTGGCTCTCTGATTTGCAGAGCTGTGGCCTCATGCAGGACTTGGCAGTGTAAACAAGGAAGCAGCTGCCAGGAATCAGATCCTCTCATCCCCTGTGGGAAGCAGGTGCTGGGGCCGTGGGCACCGGGGAGAGCCTTGGTAGCAGGGAGTAGTTACAGAAGCTTCTCGGTTTGCAGGTTAAAGGCAGTTTGTTCTGGGTGCTGGAGACTGCAGTGCCCCCAGGGGTCCTGTTTCCTGAGAGGGCCCCCAGGACAGGGAGGAAAGGCTTCCAAAGCCCTGCTTTTCCTGGACGAGGCTCTGGGCCCTGCCTCCCCAGCTTCACATCCTCTGCTGTAGGATGAAGATAATTCCTTCCTCGCTGGTATGGATTTGTCAGTCTGATGTAGACGTGCCACCAACCGGGTGGCCTACAGGGCTGACCCATGGCGAGGAGTGCGTAGGTTGGCTCCTCTGAGGCCTGGAGCGAGGGAGGTGACCAGGTCTCTGTCCCTGGCTCGAAGTCTGCCATCTTCTCCCCGTCTCTCCAGACTCCACATCACCTTTACTTTGTATGTCTGTGTCAGTGTTCAAATTTCCACCCTTTGTACTCTTATTTGCTAGCAACCATAGAAAGTCTTTATTAGTCTGTGTTTGCAGCATGAGAGGATTATGTTCATTCACAGGGAGTCGGTGCGTGTACATAACGCAGCTCTGTTCTTCTCACATCCCCTGGCCTTCCTTGCCTTCCCCGTCCCTGGCTCCTGGTCCCCTTCCCATTTGCAAAAGAGCTGGCTCCCTACTATCTGCCTTTTATTTTGCTCTTTGATTGATTTCTACTTTGGTTTCTCATCTACAAGAAACCATGTTACATATATATATGATGGGTCTGGTTTATTTCTAAGCTTTATAGTCTCAAGGCGCATCCACTTTCCTACAAATGACTGAAGCTTATCCCTCTTTATAGCATATATAATATATATTTATATATGTAACATGGTATACACACATATACATACATATATATACATACATATACATATAAGTACATATATATGTATATGTTACAAAGTATACATACATATATGTTATGTTATCTGTTGATGGCATGTAGGCTGCTTTCAAGATTCAGCACAGAGAACCGTGCTGCTGTAAACATGAGTGCCCTTGCATCTCTTTTGCATAACACAGTGTCTTCGGCTCTTTCAGGTGGTTTCCCCTTCTTTATAAGGACACCGGTCATATCGGATTAGGGTCCCCCCACAACACATTATTTTACCTGAATAACTTCACTGTAAAGGCCTTAACTCTCAAGAAGGTCCCTTGTCAAGGACTGGGGGTCAGGACTTTAACACAGGAGCTGAGGGCAGGGGCTGGTTTAGCCCTGACAGGGTAAGCTAGGAAGGTGACAGGAAGTCACTCTCGTGGAGGCAGGGGAGCCTTCCTTTTGGGGACACTTTTATTGTCCTCATCTTGCCTGGGCAGTAGAAATACTTCCTGCAGGGCCCTTGTAGGGTGGGCTCCAGATACTCTACAGTGAACCTCGGGTAAGAGCACAGTGTGACATGTCACAGTGTCTTCAAGCACCTGGTTTCCTCTGTCCTAAGCCGTGGAAGCTGAACACAGGGTCTGCTGTGGTCAACTAGGTGCCGGCACAGGTCAGCCAGGCTGTGATCCATTCCTGATTCCACTTTTCAGGGGGTCCTTTACCAAGTCTCTTCCCTCTGGGAGTCAGAATTTGTCACAGACTTGAGGTCTGGATGAGAGCATGCGCTGACATCTGTCCCCCCAAGTTCACGTGTGCCAACCCCAGCGCGTGCAGCCAGCTCACTAGTGGCCCTGCCCCGCACCACCCCCAGGCCAAGCAGGCTCCACCCGCGCTACGCCCCAGCTGAATTAAGACCTCGGCTCTGTACTGCGCATGTTTCCCTAACAAACAGGGGTCCTCGGCCCGAGGTCTGATGGGCAAACAGCCAACGCCCCAGGCTGAGGTGGGCCGGTCCCAGGAGCCTCCCGCGACTCCACTGAGCTGCAGGGGCCACAGGTGCGGCACCTGACTGGGGAGAGCTCGGCACCCCAGGGGGAGTGAGCAGCCAGTCTGCTATGCTGGGGCCAGCGGACAGGGAAGACTGCGCCGCCCTGAACCCCCTGCACCTTGCTGTCCCACAAGCAGGTGACACATAGTCACCACACTCGTCACCTTGGGGAGACATCACTGAGTGCTCCCCAGGCTGTGCTTTCCTTCACGAACTGGATACTCTAAAACTGCATCCCACACTGCATCCACTCATTCCTCCGACAGTCCCTCGGTCCCAGCAGCGTGGGAGCTCCGGGAGAGCAGGGGCCATGGCCAGCTCGCTGCCGACTCCTGGGGGCCTCAGTCCGGGCCTGGCAGGCAGTAAACAGGGCTGGGTGAACAGGTACACACCCAGCTTCTCTGGGGTTCCAAGACCTGCCTTTGGGAGAATCGGACTGGCTTAAGGGCACAGGGACACTGCCAAGGTGACACTGAAGAACCACTGATATTCCCAGTCTGCCCTTTGTCTCTCTGTCTCTCTGGTTCTCTGTCTCTCTTCATCTCTCTGTCTCTCTCTGTCTCTGTCTCTCTCTTTCCCCATCTGTCTGTCTCTCTGCTTTTCTCTGTCTGTCTGTCTGTCTCTCTCTCTGTCTCTGTCATTTCTCTGAAGGAGATCGGTCCCTCCACAGCACAGCTGGGCCTTGTCACTTGAAACCTGTTTTACACTGGCTTCAGGAACCCTGTGGATACTCAGACCATGGATGTTCAAATCCCTTCCAGGAAATGGCACAGTGCTTGCGTGTAACCTATACACATACTTCTGCCTCCTCTCAGTGATGTCTAGGTTACTTATTACACCAGGTACAATGTGACTGCTGGATAAATAGCTGTTGTACTTCATTCTTAAGGAAATAATGAAAAGAAAATGACATCTGTACATGTTTGGTACAGACATAGTTTTTTCCTGAATATTTTAAATCCATCCTTGGTTGAATATGAAGGTGTGGAATCCATGGATGCAAGAGACAGACAGTATCCCTTGACTACACCACACTCTATTTTCCTTGTCTTTGTGATTTTTCTTGTTTGTCTGAGACAGAATCTTGTTGTGTAGTCCAGGCTTGGCCTTGAACTCACTGGGTAGTCCAGGCTGGCCTCAAACTTATGGTGATCCTCCTGTCTGGGCCTCTCCCAACCTGGAATTACAGGCATGTGCCACTGTACCCAGTTCTTGTCTTTGCTCTTACTGTTGGTTCTTATCATGTTCTTTGCCTACCTTTGGTTTCCAAAAATCTTGCTCCTCTTTAAGGCCAAAATTTATTTTTCAAGGGCTAGCTTGAGGCTCTGTAACCTTCTTCTGAAAAGCTTCCAGGTGAAGGTAGTGTTCCTTTTCCTAAGAACTACTTAGTTAAAGCAGTTTTCATGGTTAGAGCAGGACAAAGCTCTATCCTTCCTAGAAGACAGTGAGAATCTTCAATGCATGGCTGGAGTGTCGATATCTCTAGACTTCGCATGTACTAAATGCTCAATTAATATTTGCTCAACTGAATAAAATTGACATCACTGGCAGAATTAGTGGGGAAAATGAATTTATATGTATGACATGTGCTGCACACTGTTCTAATAATGCCTAATATATTTATTTCCAACAATCTTCACCACATGGCCGCCCTGTTCAGACATTAGGGCCAGAGAAGGCAGTGAGCTGACCAGAGCTCGCCACTAGTAAAAGACAGAATTGGGGATTGAAGCCAGATATATATATATTTAAAGACAAACGAGTTGTACCCACTTAAATTATTTTTATCGCTACAATTTTAGTGTGAAAGCCTAGAAGATAGCATAGCTAGATATAAACAGGAGTAGATTGGTGGCTTAATTTTAACATGTCAATGGGTAAATAAAAATGCTATGTCTTTCTCCATCATGATGAGGATAATTCTATATAGCCCTTTATGCGTGCGTTACGAACTATTAAACTACCTAAACACTGGCCCCAGAGTCCAAATAGTAGTCCAGGATGAAGTCCTATAAATTAAGGACATCGAATTAACATTTCTTAAGGCCAGAACTAGGGAAGGGTCACACCCAGGATTTAAAAAGGCACGAAAGCTATTTATGGCTCCAGTCACAGCTCACTGCAAGAATTTGTATGCCAATTAAGTTTATTCTAGGAAAAAAATTATTCTGGGAAATCTTATAAATACTGAACTTAGTAATTCTCATGTTGGGCTCACGGGCTGAAGCAGCAGTTTAAAATTAAGATTTTTAAAACCCTCACTGAAGTTAAGAATAGAAAAAAATGGAAGGTTGTCTCGAGCAATATCAAAGGGCAAATTGAACTCGCTGAATTTGGGCTGGTTCTCGAAGAAGGGAAACTTCACAGCAGTTCAAGTGAACTGAAGTCTTTGCCTCATCAAAACTGTCCCTAGGAAGAAGGCACCTTTCCAAAGCCCACAGGCTTCTATTCAGAGGATGACAAGTGTCCTTCAAAGCCCTGCCACTAACATCTTCAACTCAGTGCTTACAGAGCGACAATGGATGAATTTGCTAAAATTTCATGCTGTCTCCTAGAAGGGTTGATTCCCCCAAAGCTGGAGCAACAGAAACACTTTTAAGAACCTAGGAAAATATAAAAAAAGGGCTGGGTGGAGAAGCAGCATATAATTTCAGGACTTTGTTTTTCCTAAATAACTGATTTTTTAAAAAATAAAAATTAAGTGCTTTTTCATAGGAAATCTGGAAACTACAGAGAAAGAAAAAACAGAAAGAAAAAAGAAGTTTGCCCTTGAGCATGAGTCAGTCGTGCTTGATGTAATTGCTGTGTTTTTCCTCCTCTAAGCATGGTCTTCCTAACTCTTATATTTGTGGGTGTTTATTTGTTCCTTGTTTTTCTCCTAGCAGCCCCAGTGACCTTGCAGATGGTGGTCATGAGTCCTGGCAGGATCTGGAGGCCGAGGCTGAGCTGTCATCAGTCCTGTGATCCTTGGTGAGTTCTTTGTCACTCTGAGGCAGCGTTTTACACAGGTTGATTTGGAGAAGCTGAAGACCATGGAAGATCTTCTTGCTACGAAAGCACGTGTGTGCAAGGGCTGAGCAAAAAATACTGTGGGCATTTACATTTTTAAAAAGCGTTACAGTAAAGGCACACTGCCAGTGGTCCTCCTCAAAATACTCCCGCTTGCCTCAACGCGAATACCCCACTCTTGCCGCTTTCTGGAGCAGCTCTGGGTGTCCTCTTATCTGAGTGTCTTTACGATGTGTGGTAAAAATATGGTGACTGCCTCTGGTAATGCCATCAAGAGAAAAGCAGAATTATAAAAACATAGCAGTGTGTCCTCATCCATCTTGATTCAGGGGATCTGGCACTTTCCTAGTCAAATGTCCATAAAAAATACACATTTTGAATTAAATTGGGACATCAAAGCAGCCTAACAGCTCAACGAAAGGCACATGAAAGAGGACTTCCAGAGCTGCTTCCGAAAGTGGCAAGGGTGATGGGGATAATGTGCTGGAGGCAGGTTAATGACAGTGTGTCTTTTATTGTAATAAAACGCTTAAATTACTATGTTTTCCAGTCACACCGCCTCAGCACTTAATGTTGCATTTAAGTTCGGGGTCCCTGGCAAACTTCTTCAGCAATCTAGAGTTAAACACGTTAACTAAGAGACCTTTCAACTCCTGGCAGTCATGTTAACTGGGAGACCTTTAAACTCCTTGGCAGTCCTAAAGCAATTCTGCCTCTTTAGGTAAATTTATAATGTCTCAAATTACTGCAATCACTTGTGTCCTAAGGAGGAGGGGAAATGCCCCACAGAAGATTGCCTTGGCCTCTGTGTGACACTGCTGTCTCCGGGAATCACAAGCCACACTGCAGGAAGTAGGAAAAGGTAGGTTTTCTTTCACAAGGCCGAGCCCATACCTGGGGAATTTAGATTGGCACTATTTGCCTCAATCAGGAGAGCTGAGTCCAGCTCAAGGAAATGTTTGTGTTTTTGCTTTCCCTGCAAAATGGTCCTGATTCACAACATGTTCTGGCATGCAGGTGATATTGCCCGAGGGGTCAGTTGGTGGCAGGTCAAAGGTACCCTGAGAACTTCCTGAGGGTTTGGAGGGGGACCGAGGTAGGAAGAAAGGAGGCTTCCACCTGCGGAGGGCTCCCGTCCTGGGCTCCAGACAATCTCATCTCTCAACCTCTCCAAGGACTCCTGAGGAAAGCATTGTTCAGCCACTGTCCCCACTGGTGTGGCCACAACGGAGTCCATGTCCCCAGGGCCACAGAGCTCACCGGCTACCACACACACAGGAAGCAGAGTGCCGGGCACTGTGAGATGAGAGGCATGAGCACTCCAGAGAACAATCCAGTCACCCAACGGGGCAGCAGTGCAGGGTTGGTCAGGACCGCCTGGGGTGAGGTGCAGGGTGGGCACCTGCACCCCAGCAGGGGGCTTGGCTCTGTGGGACAGAAGGTGCCTGCCGGGTGTGGCTGATGCTCAGGTAGAGAGGGGAGATGTGGGAGGACACTGGGCCTCCCTGAGCACTTTGGGTACAGTGCTGGGTGAGGGGTGAGCTGGGACCCCTGAAGGCTGTTGAGGGATGAGATTCGGAGTCCAGTTTGAAAGCTCTGCTCCAGTTGCTGGTGGAGAATTAGGCCACAGGTGGGTAAGACAGAAACTGGGAGCAAACGTAGAGAGTCTGAGGTTCCCGAAAATGCCTCACACATCTGACGGTGCCATGGATATCCTCAGTCTTTGGCGACTGCCCTTTGCCTGGAGGGTAGAATACATGTGTATAGATAAGATCTTACCTGACTATTCTAGCGCCTCTGCTCATTTCTTGTTCCCTTGTTCTCTTCCATACTTCCTCCTTGGCTCCTCAGGAGACCTGTTTTCTCCATGCTTGCCTGGCCTTTGCCCATCTTCCCCAAAGCCTGCTGTGCCCTCCTCTGCTTGTTCGCTAGGCTAAGCCCTTGTGTGGCCAGCTTTCCATTGCTCCTCAGCTTTTAGGCCTATAGTGAGGGAGAATCAGGGCAGAAGGGCACGGTGCAGAAACACTGCTCAGCCCAGGGCAGACAGGAAGAAGAAAGCCAGAAAGGAAGGGGCTGTGGATCAGAGGTCCCCAAGGTCATGTGCTGTGACCTACTCCCTTCAGCTAGACTTCTTCCTTCCCCCTCTTCCCTCCTTTCCTTCCTTTCTTCTTTCCTTCCTTCCTCCCTCCGTCTCTCCCTTCTTTCCTTCCTCTCATCCCTGCCTCTCCACCTCTCTCCCTTTTCTCTCTGCACTCTCTTGTTTTCTTTCTTTTTGTCATTGTTGCAGTACTAGAGATTGAACTTGAATACTTAGCACTAAATTACATCCCCAGCTCAACTTTCATCTTTTATTTTGAGACAGATTCATTAAGTCATCAAATTGCCCAGGTTAGACTTGAACTTGTGATCCTCCTGCCTCCGTCTCACACAGTGCTTGAAATTTGGTCATGCAGTGTCATGCCCAGTCTTCATCCTTTTTTCTTTCATGGCTTAATAATGCCAGCAAACTATAATCTCATCAATAGTTTTATTCACTGATGAAATTAGAGTCCTCGAGGTTTCACCACCCATGCTCTGTTTCACACGCTTGGGCAGTAGTGACAGGTTAGATCTAAAGCGTAACAGTCCTGTCCACCCTTTGCATCTTTTAAAGTCTTTTTCTCAGGGAATCGCCAGGTGCTCTGGAGCCTAGGCTGAGCAAGGGGCTTGGTGCCCCTGAAGGGCCACTTACACAAGGGTGCCTCGCCTGCTTGTGGGTTCCCGCTTCAGGCTGCTCTTGCTCACCCATCTGCATTAACACCAGGTGCCCTCTTGGGACACCGCAGCTGTCCTCAACCTGTGGACCCCTGGCCATGAATGTGACGAATCCCAGGAAAGATGACCAGAGCCAGTGTCCTGGATCACGCAGCTGAGAAGCAGGCGGCTCAGGGACCAGGCTACAATTCTAACTTCCTGTGACTGCAAGATTTGAATTCAAGTCTCCATTTACCTCCACCTAGACATAATTTTACTGGGACTCAGTTTCCCCAGTTATAAAAGGAAAGTTGCAGAATTACATGCTCTGCAGTTGCTGCCTAGTTTTGTTCATCGACCACAACAACCTCCCGGGCCCCGGGATACTTCTTAAGAATATTCATTTCTGAAGCAGCAAGGTTAGCACAGGCCTAGAATCCTAGCATTTCAGGAGGCTGTGAGAGGAGGATCATAAACTCAAACCCAGTGTAGGTGATTGAAAGAAAGCTTGTGTCAAAATTGAAAAAAAGCTGAAGATGAAACTCAAAGTGAAAGTCCTAGGTTTAATCCCCAGTACTGATTAAAAAAAAAAGTGGGGGAATAGTTATTTCTAACCTCACTCCAACCTGTAGGACCCCAGTTCCCGATGATGGGCTTGAGATTTTGCTTCTGTCTGCTTAACCAACAGCCTAGGAGATTCTTACCATCAGATAAGTTTCTGGCATCTAATCCTGTGGAACTTTTGTGCAAAGGAGGTTCCCAGAAGACAGAGATCAAAAAGAAAGTCCAAGCAGGACTGTGGTGACTGTTTCAACAGTAACGAGAGTCCTTTCTCACCCCCTCCCCATCTAACCAGCGAGCCCCAGTGTTTCCTGGATGTCATTGTGAGCCCCAGTTTGTTTTCCCTGTGCCTCTGTCCCACCGCAGTCCATCAGGGTTTCCTCTTCCTACTTGGGTTCTCTTAGTCCTCAGTTCCAGGTTTCAGGAAAATGCACACCTTGCTGCAGTGGGAAAGAGGGGACCCGGGGCACCCAGGAAGAGACACAGAGCTTCCGCCTGACCTGGCTGTGCAGCCTCCAGGGGAACTGCCCACAGGCTCAGGCCTCGGAACCCCCAACCCTGCCTTGCGGGGTTTTATGGATGCTCTGTTGCCACATGCATGATCAGAGCAAGGACAAGTATGTAGAAATCTGAGTGGATAAACAGGGTTATCTGATCTTGCAGACGGTCTGGGGAAAGCCAGACCGGCCTGTCCAGAGTCCTCTGAGGCCCTGGTGCAGCACCCTTCCTCCTGGGCAGGGGCAGAGCTTGCTGGACTACTATCAGCTATCTGCCAAGACAGCTTACAGAATCTTCACCACCAGCTCCAAGGCAGACAGTCAGGGAAGATCAGAGTTTTATGGCTTGTACTGGGGAAGAGCAATTCTGGTTCCTGCAGTCTGCCTCAGGGAAGGAACTGTGAGCCAGAAATCATAGTGGAAGCCAAACTATGAGTATCATGTATCAAGCCTTCTGCTAAAGAACGCATGGGCAGGCTTTTAAAAAAATGTTTTACTTTAAAGAGAACAAAACAAACAAGAACAGAACAAAGCAAATCAGAACAAAACAATGCAAACAACACAGTACCTTCACGACAAGACAACTGGATAGCAACAGTAGCTACCATAATGTCTCTTTTCTTTGAAATAGTTGAGCATGGGCAGGCCTTTAATAGAGAAACATAATCCTGCTGTGCTTTGCTTTAAAGAGCACAAATGGAGGTTGGAGATCTGCCCAGACCCTTCCCTCCCTCAACCAGGGTAGCCTGGAAGGCGAGAGCCCTGAGCTGAGGCATCAGGAACTCACAGTATTGTCTCCCAGCAACCTATAATCACAAAGGATGGTGAATGTTTAAATAAAAGTTTAATAAATGTATTACAATGAAAGACACATCGCCATCAAGCCTCCTCCTTTGAAATACTCCCTGACTTGGAGCACACTTATCCCATCATTCTTGCCACTTCTGAGGCAGTTCTGGAAGTCTTCTTTTATGAGTGTCTTTATAAGCTGGGAAAACATCTATAGAGAACGCTGCTGCTAAGCACCCTCCAGCTTTGCAAAAGCAGACGCGCAAAAATGTGACTGTGTGTCCTCACAACACCTGGTGGTTTCTGGCGCTTCTCCAAAGTAAAAATGACCTTAAAGGTAAGTGTTGTAGTCACTTCCCACACTAAAGACACAAAAGAGAACTTCCAGAACTGCTTCAGAAAGCATCCAGAGAGATAGAAGGGGGAGCTTTGAGGGGGATCAATGGCAGCATATATTTTACTATAAGAAGTCTTTATTTTAAATTTAAGTGTTCACCACTGTTTTTTGATCATACCTAATAATACACAAAACTCCACTGCCTCTGTGGTCAGGCTCAAGGGCCAGGTGCAGGGGCAGCTGTGGGGAGAGTCACTGGGGGACAAGGAGGGTGCACGAGCCGACCATGTTCTCCACCAGCTCTGGGTTGCACAATGGCCCATTGGCAGGAGGGTGCATGCATTGGTGCTGTGGACAAGGCAGCCAGTGAGGCAGGCTTGGCGATGTGTGTCATCAGGGAAACCACTCACCCTGTCTTGAGTTTGCTCTCGAGTTGGAGAACCCTGGGGCCAGATAGTCCTGAGGATCTCATTCACCTGAGTGCCATGGCGGAAGTTGATGACGGAGGGGCAGTGCACAGAAGCTGGGAGAGAGAGCAGAGACCCAGGTCCCAGGGAAGCCATTCAAGGCTCCGGTCCAGCACTGATGGGGAGCAGCGGTGCGCTCTGGGGCCTGACTCCTGGGAAGTCCTGGTTTTCTTGCTCCCTGCCAGGGTGCTGTGGGTTCCTGTGGGCTCAGAAGCTGAGGTGAGAAAGCTACCTCTTCCTCTTGCCCCGCCCTAGCGGAGAGCAGTGCACTTCATGCCTTCCCAGGGGAAGTAGCAGCTTGGGATCAGAAACCTGGGACTGAACTGCACCTCCCACTGCCCCTCGTAGGTGAGTCAGCTTTCACTGCAGTAATGCGGTTCCCAGGCAGGCAAAGAATGAAGGGGAGAGGTTTATTTGCATGTTCAGTGTTCAACATCAGGCACCCTGACAGGTGCCCTCCAGTGAGGATGGGGATGCATCACACAAGGCAGGAACAGGAGTAGGAGGGCGAGAGAGCTGCCACATTTCGGATGAGAAGCAGAGAGGCAGTGGCCAGTGTTGCTCCTCTCATAACTGTCTTCTTTCTCCTCTTTCTCTTCTTCCTTTTCCTCCCTGAGTCTCCAAATTGCCCAAACTGAGCTGGAACCTGTGGTCCTCCTGCCTCTGCCTCCTAGAGAGCTGAGATAGCGGTGTGTGCCGCAGTGCCCAGCTATACTCATCCTCCTGTGTGAACGACCAGGGGAGCTGAAGGATGTTGACCTTATGTCTTTCCAAGAGACTTTCCATCACCAGTGACTCAAGCATGTCTTACACTTGGGTTTAATCTGTGTAACACAAAATGCTCCACACCCTGCAGGGGTCTTTCTCCACGTGCCTGATGTCGTGTGAGGAACAAGGGCTAAGTCATTTCTGATGCTGGAAATTGAGACTAAGGAATAGGTGATGTCCCCAAATCTCAGAGCACTGCAAGGGCTTGAGTTGGACAAAAGACCAGGACGAGGTGCCTGGGATTTGGCTCAGTGGCACAAGTGCTGCCTGGCAAGTGCAAGGTTATAAGTTCAATCCCCGATAGCAAAATTAATTAATTAATTAATTAATTTAAAAAGACAAGGATGAGGCTGGGCTTGCAAAGTCATCGGGGAGAGGAGAAAGGGCGGTGGGCAGAAACTATGGGTCACATGAAGGTACTGCCACTTCTCTCAGAAGCAGTGTAGAGGAAACCTTTCCTGGGCAGTGGCTAGCATGCACTTTCATGAAACCCACCTATTACCTCGGCAGAAGTGCTGCTTTTCCATTTGGATTGATGGTGAAACTGAAATCCTAAGCAATTAAAAATCCAAATCCAAGATCACTCAGTATGTTGCAGCCCCAGGCTGGGAACACAGGACACTGGCTCCAGAGCCTGAGTTTTCCCTGCCATAACTACTGCAGGATTTATGCCTTCAGCTGACTCGACAGGAAGCAGATTTGTCACCAGGACCTGCAGCTTGAGTGCTGGATCACCCAGAGTGCCCCTGCATAGACCTCTGTTGACAACGATGTGGCCAACACGGGGACCCGGGGAGCCAGAGATGGGTGGAAGCAGCCCCAGGAAGCTGAGCAGAAGCTCTCAGAAACCCACGAGGGCACAGAGACTGAAACCCAGAATAACACCCTGAGGGTGCCAGGCTTTAAGACTCAGGATAAATTGATTAAGCTACTAAACAATGTAACAGTGACGATTTAATTAGCAAGTAATTTAATGGTCATCTAATATTAAGCTCTCCACGAATACATCCTCCACTAAAATACTGACCTTGGGAAAATAATAAATCAGAGCCCATCAGACAGTGACAAGAATCTGAGATTCTGTCCTTGGGTAAGGGTCCAGAGGTGACACCTGGATTCTTGGATCTGGCCAGGGGCAGAAGTCAGTCTAGAGCCTCTAATTTTTTGGGTTTTTTTGTTTGTTTGTTTTTGTTTTTTATTTATTTATAAATAAAACAAGAGAAAAAACAGAGAAATCAAGAAGCAAACAATTAACAAAAAAACAACAAAAGCAAAATGACAATAACAACAAGAAAAACAATGGCAATGTAGAATTTTAAAGCAAGATAATAGGCATTGAAGAATGGTTGTTACACTTGCTCAGGATACCAGGATACAGTCATGCAAGACTGATCAGACAATAAAATTTCCCTTTGAATAATTTCTTTTCATTTTACTCTATTGTAACTTTTGGAACCTATTTACTCTTTCAGTTTTTTACACTAGTGAGACAATTCAGTGTTTATACATGAAAGTCTAATTTATTTCACTTATGAGTATGGTTTCTAGTTGCATCCATTTACCCATAAAAGCCTTGAGTTTATTGTTATTTATGGTTGAGTAGTACTTCATTATATAAAAATCTTTTTTATCCATTCCTCAGTTGATGGGCATTTAGGTTGTTTTGAAGATTAAGCTATTACAAATTGTGTTGCTATAACATGGGTGCACATATATCACTGTGGTCTGATGTTTTCAATTCTTCTGAGAAAATACCCAGAAGGGAAATAACTGAGTCGAATGGAACCTCTAATCTTAGGTTTTTGAGGAATCACAACACTGATTTCCACAGTGATTGTACCAGTTTACACTCCCACCAACAATGGAGAAGGGTTCCTTTTCCCCGCTATCCCAGCCATCATTTGTTATTGGTTAATTTCTTGATGTTAGCCATTCTTTCTGGAGTGAGATATCTCAGTGTAGTTTTAATTTGCATCTCTCAAATGACCAATGATGTTGAACATCTTTTCATATATTTATTTGCCTGAGAATCTCTTCATCTGAGAATTGTGTATTCATGTCAGATGCCCATTTTTGGGTTGGGTCTTTAAATTTGGGGGATCTGATTTTTTAAAATTCTTTATACATTCTAGGTAAAAGTTCTTTGTCTAAGGGACAGTTGGTAAAAATATTTTCCCAATCTGTGAGTTTTCTTTTCACTTTGTTGGTGATTTCTTTCAATGTGCAAAAACTTTTTAACAGGATGAGATCCCAGTTGTTGAGTCTTTGAAGTATTTCCCTAACAGTTTGGGTTTTGTTCATGAACTCTTGGCCTACCCCTATGTCCTTGTTAGTGTTTCTGTCTTAATATTTAGATCTTTGATCCATTTTTACTTTAGTTTAGTGCACGGTGATAGACATGGGTCTAGTTTAAGTTTTCATCATGTAGAAAGCTAGTTTTTCCAACACCACTTATTAAAGAAACTATCTTTCTTCCAGTGAACATACTTTGTCCCTTTGTCAAAGATAAGATGGCTGAGTGTGTCTGTAGTTGCATTTGTATCTTTGGTTCTGTTCCATTGATCCTCAGGTATGTTTTTTTTCCCCCAGTACCATGCTGATCTTATTATAGCAGCTTTGTAGTATAATTTAAAGTCTCAGATTGTGATGCCTCCTGAAAACTTTGTTACCCAGGATTGTCTTTGCTATTCTAGGTCTCTTATGATTCCATATGAAATTTAGGAATGTTGTCTCTTGATCTGTGAGTTATGCTAATGGGATTTTGATTGAGATTGCATTAAATCTGTATAACAGTTTTGGGAGTATGGCCATTTTCACCATGTTGCTTCTTCTAGTCATGAGCAAGATATGTCTTTCCATTTTCTGAATTCCTCTTCAATTTCTTTTTTCAGAGTAATGTAATTTTCAAAGTACAAATCTTTTACTTCCTTTATTAGTTTGATTCCTAAGTATTTCATTTTTTATGTTATCATGAAAGAGGTGGTTTCCCTGATTTCTTTCTCTGTGAGTTTGTTATTTGTGTACAAGAATGCTATTGACTTTTGAGTATTGACTTTGTATCCAGCTATGCTGCGGAATTTGCTTGTTAGGTTTAGAAGCCTGTTGGTTTTTGCAGTCCTCTATGTACAATATCATGTCATCTGTGAATAGTGCTAATTTAACTTCTTCCTTTCTTACCTTTATTCCTATTACTTCCTCTCTTGTCTAATTGCTCTGGCTAATGTTTCCAGAACTATATTGAATAAGAGTGGTGACAGAGAACATCCTTGACTTGTTCCTGATTTTAGAGTAAAAGCTTTCACTTTTTTTCACTTACTGTAATGTTGGCTATTGGTTTGTCATAGATAGATTTTATCAGATTGAGATAGAGGCCATCTGTTCCATTTTTTGTAAGATTTTTATCATGAAAGAGTGCTGGACTTTGTCAAAAGCTTTTTCTGCATCTGTTGAGATGATCATGTGATTTTTGTCTTTTGCTCTGTTGATATGGTATATCACATTTATTGATTTGTATATGTACCCCTGCATTCCTGGGATGAATCCCACTTGGTTGTGATATATATATAATATTTTGATGCTTTGATGCATTCTGTCTGCTAATATTTTATTGAGGATTTTTGCTTCTATGTTCATTAGAGAGATTGGCTTGTAATTTTTTTTCTTTTTGGTTGAGTCTTACTCTAGTTTTGGTATAAGGATAATATTTACCTCTCAGAAAGAATTGAAGAGAATTGTTTCTCTTTCAGTTTTATTAAAGAGTTTGAGGAGTATTGATATTAAATTGTCTCTAAATTTCTTGTAGAATTCAGCCTTGAATCCATCAGGACCTGGACTTTTTGTTGTTATTGTTGGTATACTTTTAAATATGATTTAAATTTCATCTATTTATTCAGAAGTTTTTATCTTCTTGATCCAGCTTTGGTAATTCATATGTTTCTAGGAATCTGTTGATTTCGTCTGTGTTTCCCAGCCTTTTCAAAGTAAGTATTGATGATCTTCTGTATTTGTATAGGCTCTGTAGTGATTTTACCATTTTCATTTCTTATTGCATAAATTTGAGTTTTTTCTTTTTTTTGGATAAGATTGTCTAGGGATTTATAAATTTTATTTATTCTTTCAAAGAAACAATTTTTCAATTTATCAATTATTTGTATTATTTTCTTAGTCTCAATTGTGTCAATTTCTGCTCTGATTTTTATAATTTGATCTCTTCTTTGGACTTTGGGTTTGACTTGTTCTTTTTCTAGAAGTTTGAGGAACAGCATTAGGTTATTTGTGCTCATTCTGTTTTCCTGATATGAGAATTCACCGATATAAATTTTCCTCTGAAGAATGCTTTCCTTGTATCCCACAGGTTCTGGTAAATTGTATTTGCAATTTCATTTGATTGTATATATTGCTTAATTGCTTCTTTAATTTCCTCTGTCATTGTTTTTCCTCCATTGATTGTGCTGTAAGGTACTCCTTAATTTCCATGTGTTTATAGAGCTTTTGCCATTTCTTTTGTCATTAATTTCCAATTTCAGTGTACTATGATCAGATAATATACATGAGATAATTTCAATTCCTTTGCATTTACTTAAGCATGTTCTGTGGCCTTGTATATGGTCTATTTTAAAGACTATCCCATGTGCAGCTAAGAAAAATGTATATTGTGATGTCATTGGGTGGAATACTGTATACACATCTACTAAGTCCATTTGTTCACCAGTTTGATTCAATTCTGTTATTTCTTTGCTGATTTTTTGTCTAGTTGATCTCTCTGTTTATGTCAATAAATGTTAAGTTCCCCCGCCATAATTACATTATTGCTTATCTGATTTTTTATGTCTTAATATTTGTCTTACATAGTTGGGTGTTCCCATATTCAGTGCATATGTATTTATGATTATTATCGCTTTCTCTTGAACTTTTCACCTAACAAGTATGTATTGACCTTCTTTATATCTTTTGATCATTCTTGGTTTGAAGTTTATAGTATTTCCAAATAGAATAACTACCCTTGGTTTTTTGGGGGGTTCTTCTCACATGAAGTATCATTTTCTACCCTATGACTTTTAGTCTGTGGGTTTCCTTTTGAGTCAGATGTGTTTCCAGTATACAGTATACTGTTGGATTTTGTTTCTTGATTCACTTTGCCTATCTGTTTCTTTTTTTTTTTTTAATCAGTACTAGGGTTCGAACTCACGACTGTGCACTTGCAAGGCAGGTGCTTATGCTGCTGAGCTAAATCCCCAGCCCCAAATCTGTTTCTTTGGTGCACTGAAGCCATTTACATTAATAGTTGTAATCGATATGCATTAGCTTATCTCTGTCATGTTATCTTTCTGCTGTTGTTTCATTACTTTTACCCTCTGTTTAATTCTTGCCCTGCTTGTTGATTTCTTTCTGTTTTTCTTGGAATTGTGGTCATTTTTATTTTTTTCTAGAATGTCTTTCAGTTTTCTTTGTAGGTTTGGTTGGGTGGTCATGAAGCTCTTCAGTGGTTCTTTGTCATGGAAGTATCTTATTTCTGCATTGATTTTGAAAGATAGTTTTACAGGATACATCATTCAGGGTTGGAAGTTGCTTTCTTGCAGTACTTGAAGTATTCTGTCCCATGTTCTTCTTGACTTGATGGCTTGTGTTGAGAAGTCTGCTGTGATTGTGACAGTCTTTCCTTTATAGATGATTTGTTTCTTTCCTCTAGCAGTTTTTAATATTCTCTTCTGAATTTCTGTGATCTTGATTATTGTATGTTGAGGTGTAGATCTGATTATGGCTAATTGGTGTTTTGTATGCTTCACTTATCTGTATGTCTGGTTCTTTTCTCATATTTGGATAATTTTCTGCTATTACTTCTTCAAATAGTCTTTTTATGTCATTTGTTTTGTCTCCTTTTACATTGACACGTATCAATCTTATATGGTTTCTCTTTGTATCATCTTGCAGCTGTTGAATTGTTATTTTCCAATTCTTTGTTATTTTTAAGAGCTTTTTCCTTTCTTGATCCTTAGATGCAATCTTACCTTCAAGGTCTGAGAGTCTGTCTTCAATTTTATTCATGTGGTTTTTCCAGCTTTCAAAGGATTTTTTTTTTTTTTTTTGAGACAGGGTCTCACTATGCAGTTCAGGCTAGCCTTGGGCTCATTTTATAGTCAGTTAGTCTCAAACTTGCAGTGATCCTCTTGCCTTAGCCTTCCAAGTACTGGGATTACAGGAATACAGCCCCACATCCAGTTCTCAATGGAACTTTTGATTTCCTGGATATATCCTTGAATCTGTTTCATGTATTCTGATTGTTTCTTGTATTGTTCATTTAAGGTTTCCCATGTTACTCTATTTTTTAAATCTATGTATTTTTTGCCTATACTCTCCAATTTTTTCATTATGTTTCTGTTTTTACCTGAGAGATTATTTTTTATCTGATTTCCTTTACAGCTCCCTGGAGTTGTTTCTTTATTTCCATTGCTATCATTTCAGAAATTTCAGCTGTGTTAATTCCAAATTCATCCATGTCTATGTCTCCTGGACTTGATCTGGATGGGCTGAAGTCTGAGATTGCATTTTGTTCTTTTGGCATTATCCTGTGTTCCTCCAAATCAATCAGATGCCAAGTCCTAGTCCCTTCCTGTGCCTGTGGCACCCAGGATTAGGTCTCACTGAGAGTTGCTGATGGTTGTAGATCTCTGGGTGTGGGCTCCTCATTCCCTCATTCTCAGAGATGTTTCCCAGGTTTGGGCAGGTCATTGCATGTAGCTTCTGAGTCCCCATGGGCCTCCTCAAGGTTTCCCAGATGACAGCAGGTGGCTGGGTGCAATCTCCCAGTCCCTGACAGCCTTAGATGGTTCCTAGGTGTGAGTGGGTTTCTGGGAGCAGGCTCCCCATCCCTGTGATCCTCACTGAGGGTTTCCAGATGACTATGGGTCACTGGGTGAGGATTACAAGTCTCCCCCAGGTCTCAGAGATGCTTTCTGCATATGGATGAGTCCACATGGAGGTGGACTCCAGACCCTGGGGGTCTCACTGATGATGCCTAGATGACTGTGAGCTGCTGTGCAAAGACTCCCAGTCCCCACAGACCTCACCAAGAGTTCCCAGATGACTGGGGGATCCTGGATAATTGAGAGTTGCTGGGTGTAGACTCTAAGTCTCCTTAAAACCTCTAGCTTTGACCCCAGTTAGCACTGGTCCACTGTGCAGAAAAAAAATGACTTACACTTAGGCAAATGTTTGCACATAGGTTCCTGGTCATTTCCTTTATTCTATTCATCGCTGTGGTTCTCAGTGTCATCTGAAAGGATTTGGGTGGTTTGTGTGCAGACTTTCCACCCATCTCAAAGTAGAAACAAGCTCTCTCCTCCTCTGTCTGAATTCCTGTGACCTGAACACTTGGGGTGATAACCTGGCACATGCAGAAGATGTTAATAAATATTTAAAAGTAAATCTGGGAAGGGAGAGAGAGGAAGTGAGAGAAACTTCTGTTACCACATTCTATATACCAAGAACTCTCAATATGGTCACCATTCTTTTTCTTTGTGTATTAATTTACACCTTGATTTATTTCTGAAATGTAGCCACATGCAGGGTAAGATCTCTTTCCAGTGAGGAAACTCAGACACACAAAGGAAAAATGACCAGATGAGGGACCAACCAGCATTCAGCAGGGCAGTATTTGAATCTGGTACTGGTGATTACAGCAACCATATTCTTTCCTCTAGGTAACTGATTGGTGGAGAATAAGCATTCATCCATTTAACACCTATTTATCAAGTACCAACTGTATGCTATGCATGGCTCTGGGCTCATGGGCTATTTCAGTGAACAGAACAAGTCAAAATCCCAGCTCTTTTAGAACTTAACACTTCATGGAGATTTAAAATTTTAGCCAAGGGAAACCAAGGAGAGGGGAGTGGGTCCAGAGGTCAATATGAGAGCAGAGTAACCTCTGAGGCTACAGTCTCAGGCTGAGCTGTACTATTTTCTGCTTGGAAGGAGCTCTGAGACCAAGGATGCTCTGGTAAACAAAGTGGATGGCAATTTCGCCTGAGCGGGCTTTGGTTCTTTGCAATCTAGTAGGCAGAGCCATTCACAGCTAAGCAGACTTCTGGAGAGAAGGGGGCATTCAATTATGTACAGGCTCTGTTTTTCTGTTTTTTTTTTTTTTGTTTTTTTTTTTGTTTTGTTTTTCTCCTGGATCAACCACTCCATCAGTAGGCTGTTAGCTCTGCAATGAAAGCTAAAGATCTTCAAGGCAGTGTATGAGACCTCCTGACCACAGCTTCAGGGAGCAAACACACTCCAACACTGATGGGAAAATGCTGACTTGGGAGCTGAGCTTTGTGGACAGGTCAAGAGCTGAGTCTCTTCTTTGCTGATTCCTACAGGAAATTCAAGCATCAAAGTCTTCTGATCAGATGTAGCATCCAGTGGACCAATTCCCAAGCTGCTTATGAATCTCTAGGAGCACTGAGCTGCTGTGGTCTAGATTTGGGGAGGAAGCATTGTGCCCAGATCCATGCAGCAGCCCCTGCAGCCCCAGGTTGAAGGTTCTGGAAGAATCTGGCATGGACATAGATTTGGCCACTAGTGTTCAAGACGAGGCCTTGGCTCAGGGCAGCAGAAGGCTTCCCTGGCAGCTTTGCAGGCCATGGGTGTCAGAGCAGGAGCCCAGGGGCACATGGTGATGGGGATAAAGAAACTAGAGTGCTGGGGCCTCCCATGCTTGCTACACAGATTCTTCCAGAGGGGACTGACTTCTTGCTGAGGTAGATGAAGGGGAGCAGGACACAGCCATCAGTGCAAATGTCTTGTAGAGCCAAACAGTCATCTCCTGCATGTAAGAATTGCACCTGCCTTGTAAGCAAATGGAAAGAGAGGTAACATAGGGAGAAGTCAAATCTAAGGATTGTTCTCAACCCAAAGCCCTTTGACCTCCTGGAATGGCCTGTTCCTCCACTGGAGACCAATAACATGAAACCCACAGTCCTCTATTCTGTAAACTTTGATGGCTTTCTTTGCTGCATGAGATGGTCATGACCCTCCAACCTACTGCTCTAGCAGTAGATTCATCTCATTATTTTTACTGTGCAGTATGATGTTCCAGCACAGTACCATCCAACCCTTCCTCTGAAACAATGACTGACTATGCACCCACCTGTTTGTGCTGACTTTTCTGCCCAGAATGTCCCTGGCCTCGTCCTCTGTCCAGTGAGCACCTCATAATGCATTAGCTGCAACACCACAACCCAGGAAACCCCCTCGGATCCATCCACTGGACTCTCCTATCTCATGACCAGATTATGTTGTGTGCTCCCTCTGTTGGTGCAGCTGGGACCCTAAGTGACTTTTTTTTTCTTTCTTTACCCACTAGACAGTAACATTCCGTGAGGTCAATCTAGCTGTTGTCAACTTAAACAGCAAATAGAGAGAGAGGTTCCGTGCATTGTCATGAGAGTCTAGCTGCCTAGGTGAACCATGAGTGTGTTCAGAGAGGCTGAGGGAGACCAGGGTGTTTAACGTTAAGACAAAGAGTGTTGCATAAATTGTTCTGAAACAGTTATCCTCAGCTACAAGAATCAATGAGGGTAGTGTTGGCCCAAGGTTGAGCAGGCAGTTGCTAAGCAAACATCTTTGTAGAAGCATTTTCATTCAAGGTTGTGGTGACCTTTGTGCAAAGTTGTGGTTTGGACAAAATCTTTTGTGAAAATTGCTGTTGCCAGGCAATCTCCTTGAGGACCTGCTCTTGAGAGTCTTTCCTGAATCCAGGAGTTGTCTGACGGTGACACAAATGACTCCATTCTTCTCACTACTTCCATCCTGTGAATCTCTCTGAATCCTGAGAGCCTACTATAGCAGGGTATAGCAAGACTCTAGGGCATTTTTGTAGTGGCTCTGTGGTACAGTGCATCCCTAGCCTGTGCAAGACCTCCAGCACTGCAATAAATAAATAAATAAACATTTAAAAATTATTTAAAGAGGTTTGTTTACTGTGTGAAAGCCAGCCCATGAATGAGCTCTGGTCTGGGCTAGTTTTCAGAGCCATGCAAGGGTTCACCAAAAACTCAATGGGATACCCTGACAGCTCACCCATGAAGGATAAAAATATTTAATGCAATGGTTTTAAAACCTGCATGTATGCCCGGAACTCCATGAGAAGCCCATCTCAAAATGTTAAATCAACATAGGCTCTGACCCTGCTGAGTCCCGGCACTGAACGCTGAGCATGTCTACACTGAGTGAGGCAGGAGAGGAGGGAATGGGGAAGAGATTTGAAAGCGCAGACACCTGGGAAGTGCTGTGTCTGTCAGTCAGAGTCAACAGAAGTCACTGCCGCCTGATATGCCCTAAAAAGCAATGAGACTGTTGTCTGTGTCTGGGCCAAGGGGAGGCACAGACTGGATGGCACTGTGGCTGGCACCTCGCACTTTGCACACCTGGACCACCGCGGCTTCTTCTAATGGTCTCTTTCTAAAGCACTTTCTCTTTCTCAGAACTTTTCTCCTTAAGAGCTGGATTAGCTGTATGGTTGAAGGTTTGGCTTTCAAGTTGCCAGATTCAGCCAGCTGATCGACCTTAGGAAAGTCAGTGGGAACGTCAGTTAGTCCATTTATAAGGTGATGCCACTCTAGGGTAAATTGTTTGCCTCCAAAGCATGCTAACATCCTATTACCTGTGAATGTGATCTTATTTGGAAACAGATTCTTTGAAGATAACATTGAACCCTAATCCACATGGCTGGAGCCTTTTGAAAAAGAAGGAAGCATAGACAGAGTCAGACTTGTGCACAAAGAGTGAAGATGAGTTACAGACACGGAGAGGATTTCACCCATCAACCAAGAGCTCCCAGGGCTAATAGCAGCCAAGAAAGCAGACTGGAGCAGACTCTCCCTTAGGACTTTCGAGGGAGCTGACCCTGTTCACACGATGGCTTTGGCCTTCAGGTAGCGGGACAGTCCATTTCTTTTGTTAAAGCCGCGCTGTCTGTGGTACTGTTACAGAAGCCCCAGGACACTAACACGGACACCGTGCTATGTGGTTCTGGGACGCGTAGACACGTCTTCTTAGATAGCACCCCACTTCATGTGGAAATGCAGACTAACACCGACTTTCTTCCTGGACAGTGGATCCCAGAAGGCAGGACCATTTGTTACTCCACCACCTAGCACCTTCTTGGCCCCTAGTGGATCCTCGATATAGTTTTGTTTAGTTTACTTAGATAACACTTACTTCCTAGTATTATCATAAATAGTAAATGAAGTATGTATATTAGGTGCTTCAAATAATGGCTGTACTCATTAATGGTGACTATTGTTCTTAGTATGGAAGTAAGAAAGTAGAGCTAGGTCTGTAAGCCTCAATGTCCTTCCCCAGAAAATGGAAATAACAATATCTATCTGGTGATAGCTATAGATAGATATTGGTGATAGCTATAGATAGATAGATATCTGGAGATAACAATATCTATCTAACTAAATAAAAGAGTGCATACCAGTGTTTACAGCAGCACGATTCATAATAGATAAATCTTGGAACTGGCCTATATGTCCCTCAACACATGAATGGATAAAAAAAATGTGTTCATACACAGTAGAGTACTACTCTGCCGTAAAGAAGGATAAGCTTGAGTCATTTGTAGAAAAATGAATCCACTTTGAGATTATAATGTTAAGTGAAATGAACTAGACACACTAGTTTAAACTGTAGATGGTTTCTTTTATTGCAATTAGGGAGTGCTTGCTACTTACAGCTGATGGAGTTGACATTGCTATGGGGATGATATATGACCTCCAAATAATCCAAGTAATATGAGGGAACTATTATAACACCCAACCTGCTAACCATCCAATATACCAAGTTCGTGTTCTCCAAAAGTGAGGAATGAATTCTAAGGAACAACAGAGACTAAGAGTAGGAAGTACTTATCAAGAGAATAGCTTCTGTCTAAGAGAGAAAAAAGGGGACCTGGAAAGTGGGTTGCTTCTTACAGGAAGTTTTGTAGAGCAAAACCACGAGACGGGTGCAAATCGCAAGGTGGGTATAAGGCAGGAGAAAACTGTAGTCAACTAATAAGATTACAAGTATAGTCGCTTAGGTGATATTGATCCAGTGGGTTTGCAAAAAGCGTGCATGGAAAGAACAAGGACCTTTCCTAGAAGGATGGACCAGGGGGTCCTAGTCACCACCAAGGCAATTGATGCCTATTTAGAATGTAATTCACTGTAGCTCATTCTTCTGGGAAGTGTGGAGATGCAGTCATTTTCTGCATTTTGAGGCCTTCAATGAAGGCATCTCCAGCCGCAGTTGCAATGCACTCTTATCTTCTGCACTGACTTCTTGCAGGGCTGGCCCTGTCTGCCTGCCTGTACTATTTCTGCCTGGCTTAGCTGTCTATAATAACATCACAGATGTTGCTAAGCGTCCTACAGTGCACAGGGCAATCCCCAATGTCAATCGTGCTAATATTAAAAATCTCTGATCCGGAATGATTTTCTCACTTGATTTGTAATTATTCTTCCTTCCACAGTGTTAAAACAATTCTGGAAATCTCAGTCAAATTTTGCCCGTTTTATTGGAAAGTATTAGGTGGTGCATTTTTTTCCCCACCTCTGAACAATAGTTCTGGGGAGCATTTTCCATTCAGCTAATCCTACTTTGCTGATGTTTCCTGATTCTCATGAGTGAAGTACTTAAATTATGATTGATGTTTATCAACATCTAAACTTGTTTCCCACATCCCTTGATTTTTTTTTTTTTTTATTGGTACTGGGGATCGAACTCACGAGTGCTTGCTTGCAAGGCAGGCGCTAATGCCGCTGAGCTAAATCCCCAGTCCCCATCCCTTGATTTTTAAAGACCTCATGTTTGTGTTAGGGATGCAGTCGAGAGGCAGAGCATGTGCTTAGCATGTATGAAGCCCTGATTTGAATTCATGGTGCCACAAAACAAAACAACCAAATAAACAAAAACTTCATGCTTGTTAATGAAAAACCAATCATTTTGTGTTCTCAGCAGATAAAGGACTCTAGCTCTTGCAGTATTTCTCCTTGTGTTTTAGAAGTTGCTTGAAAGTTCAAGGGAAAGATTGCTTTAATGGGGTCACTTTCGGGAGAGCATTAGGAGAAAACTTACAGGGAACCTCTGGTGAGGGTTAAGGTGTTTCTGTCCCAGTGAAGAGGATGCCACTGCAATCCCTGGGCAATGGTAGAGTCTCTTGAAGGCTGAGAACTGTAGATTTTACTTAAAAATCAGTTACATAATATTTAACATTTGCTATTTGTCCCCCCAGAGGTGAGCATCAATGAGTCCCATTACATCTTCACTATGATTTTCAAGAAATTATACCATAACTCCCATGCAAATATACAGTGACCACATGGGAGATTTTACTCATTTATCACTGAATGAGGGAATCACTAAGATGCTAAAACTGACCTCGTTCCAAAGCATTTTGAAGAGCAGATATTCATATATGCTATCCGGAATTTGAAATGAATACTTCTAATGTTTGGAAAACTTATCAATCCCTTTAGATGATGATGACAAGTACAAAGTAGTAGTTCTTCGGTGGAAAGTAATAATAGCAGTTATTTCCAGGAGAATACAACTGCTTAGCATAGTGGTAATTTTGGCTGCTACAAAATTTACGAGTTCCGGGCTGAAACTTGTATAGGTCATGACAAAAGTGGACAAGTCCAGAACCAGTGCTGATAATATTCTGATGCCTACCCCCTGGAGCCCTCTCTTGTTTCAATTAGAAAGAACCTTGTGAGAAGCAAGGTGAAGGATCCTGATGTTTTATAAAATTCTCTGCTGCTCACGTGGGTGATAAAGGCATCTTCAAAGCTCCATTTGAGTTAACGTGTATTAAAAATGATGTCAGAGGAAAGGTACAAATGAAAGCTGGTCCGGCAGAGGAGGCACTTGTCTGAGAAGCTTGTGACTGGAAGACAGATTCCAATGCCTAAAATGTCAGTGGGATATCAAACTGTGAATTTTCCAGCTTCTCCCTAGCTTTGGCCTCTGAGGCTCTCTCATGGCCTGGTCCTTTCTAGTTCTTTCCCTTCTTTGATCAGATTGAATGAGAGCTTTTCCCCCTTTTAATTAGTACACAATGGGCTCCACAGATGAATTACGAATCATACCTGAAGGTGCTGAAAATCCAAGCAGAGTGTTTTATGGGCTCTTGGTTATTCAACACCGATGATGTTATCTTTGGCATTTGAGCCCAGAGGCACGGCAGGAAAAAACCAAGAGGAATAGGAAATCATGAGGTAAAACATTTACAAGGGAGATCTGGCATGCATGAAGCTATTCAAGCTCTCCTCTACGCCTACCACTGCACAAATTTCAGTCTTAAGAGCAGAGCAGTATTAAGACGATGATGATTCTTTCTCTGAAAAGTCATACATCATGGTTTTTCCTTATACAAATGTCTTAGTCGTATTTATTTCACTGCTGAGACACAGTACCCAACACCCAAAGTTAAAGGGGAGGAAGGCTGATTTTGCTCAGTTTGTAAAGGTTGCAGTCCATAATCAACCGTCTCCAAGGCAGGGTGGCACATGATAGAGGGGCAATAGTTCATGGCAACAGAAGACAGCAGAAGCTTAAGAGCAAGACAAGCCTCTCTGTGTCTCTTATATTGTATCCAGTTCTCCAGGATTATGGTGGTGCCAATCCAATCAGTGGAGTGATCTAGTAATTATGCAGACTTAATCCCAGCACCATCCTATGAATTAATCCCATGTGCTAGATTTGACCACCTCCAAAAAAACCCATGACCACATGAGGCTTTGGGGAGACATCAGCACACAAACCACAACAACAGAGATAGTATTTTCATTGCTAAAAGCATTTATTTTGCTATGGTTGATCATAAATAAGTCATTAGAGGTTTCAGCCTGCCACAGATGCATCTGCGAGGAGCACCGTGCTATCCATCTGGTAGTGTTTGGAGTGCCCTGCCATTTCTCTCCCTAGTCAAAGCATGTGCGTGTGCATGCACATGCATACACACACACACACACACACACACACACACACACACAGCTCCCATAGATCACTGATTGATGATTGCTTCCATTCGAAGCTCAGAACAGTAGTTTCAGGCATCCTGGGGTCCGCATCACTCTTCAGTTTCAGGTAAAGGGGAATGAAGCCCCAGCAGGCGGCACACTGGTTACCCGAGCAGAGCTGTGGTGGCCTTGCTTGGTTCTTTTGCTGAGCTTCACCATGGCGACCACTGGCAACACAGCGAGGATCCCAGAGCAGCAGCTGCCGTGGGAATCTGAAAAGCCACATTATTTCTTTTGAACATGTTATTCATGATAGAAATTGTCACGTTCACCAGAATCATGTTCTTGTAAACCTATTTTTGCTTTAGTCCTAGTGACTCAGAAAAATAGCTAAACTATCTGAAGAAAGATCTTGCAAAAGAGAGAGAGGATTATGGAATCAATAATGTTTGTCTAGTCTGACAATAATTAACCTCAATTAACACCCCTTTGTGGTGCTTGGACTACACCCAGGGTCTTGGACAGGCCAGACAAGCACTCCCCAACCCAGCCATTATCCCAGGCTTCACTTCTAAGGCTGAGTAAACCTTATGGTTTTTTGCTGAAATGTGAGTTTCTTATCCCAGTGCTACTCTCATTTTTGTCTTCATTGTAGTTGACTGTTTAGCCTCCGATGGTTTAGCCCAGAGCTGTCCAATACACCTTCTGTGATGATGGAAGAATCCTACGTCTGTGACATTTGGAATGGAAGCCACTAGCCCACATGGTCGCTGAGCCAAGCTGTGATACCAGTGAGGGGTGTGAAGCCGGGGAGCTAGGCACTTTCCCCAGCCACACTGGCAAAGCTGGACCCACGTGAGTCTTCTGGCTCTTTCAAACTGGCTTGCTGTCTCATGTTTAGATTTTTTTTTCAGGCATAAAACATGAAGTGTGGTTTCAGAAAGGAACACGAACTTTTGCTTCTAATGATTCTGAACATGTTAACAGGAGTAGACATCACCCTTCTGGCTTTGCAAATAGCAAATGACATAGACAGTTAGTTGCACTAAATAGCAGGCCTATAGGATTAGGGCTCCAGACTGAACCAAACAACAAATGGTCCGGCCTCATTACTGTCTGCTAAGGGTGCCCAGAAATATCTCAACATTGTGTTCCTCGTGTGTTCTTTTTAAATTACTGAACATCTACAATGTCCAGGTGAAGCAAGTGCTGGAGTAGAGCATGGAAATGCTTTAAACACAGTTGAAGCTTTCAGTGCTGTAGGAGAAGGCAGATAATTAACCATTTCACTCCAGTGCAGCAGTGGCCAGAGAGTTTTGCTTCTTTGCTAGTGTACTGCATTGTGAGCCCCAGAGGTCAGGGCACCTGGGCTCGAATTCAGAGCTTCACTCACTACCTGTGTGATCTCAGGCAAATGACTGAAACTATTTTAGCCTCATCTTCAAGATAGGGGCAATAGAAACATAATTTTCCTACTGTTATGGTTGCTAAGGTTACATAAAACTCATTGAAAACATTTGGCAGTGTCTGGTTCATAGTAAATGCTCATTAAGTATTTCTGCTCACCAGCACTGTTATTATTGGGGCTGATATTATCATTAGGAGGGAAAGCAAGCACTGTGAATTTTAACTGTCTGCATTTTGCAGACAAGGGAGCTGAGGCTCAGGGTGTTTAAGGAGCCACAGGAACAGGACAGGACCAAACTTTGAGGCAGGAGATGAGCTGCTCTTGGGGGAGGGAACTCATCTCTTCCACAGCTCAGGCTCCTCTCCCCCTCTAAGACAGGGACCTGGGGACCCTGAGCCTCGGGCTTGTGCAGGAAGATGCAGGACTGACTAGGAGCCAGTTTCAGGGCCACTAACCTTGCCATGTTGTACGGTCATCTAAGAAGTTTTCTGAACTACAGTCTCTTGTCCTGGAATCGCGCACATTCAAGAGGGAAGCTTTAGAGAAACAAAACAAAACAAAACAAAACAAAAAGACCGCTCTCCACCCCAGCACTTGTTTTATGTTAGATTCTGTGGTAGGAGAATGTGCTACAGAGTTAATGCTCCTGCCCATCACCCATCAGTTTGTCCATCCATCCATCATTGCATCTATCCATTTGTCCCCCATGCTCCCATCAGTCCACCCATCTACAATCACAAGTATTCATTAAGCACCTGTTGGGTGCTAACACTGTCGTAAAAATGTTCTTCTTCTCTGAGTATTATTTTTTCCTATCAGATTGCATAGTCACCCTTAGCATTTGATGGAGGAGATTCATCCCGGGACCCCCTCAGGCACCAAAATCCTCAGATGCCCAAGTCCTTCATATAAAATGGCATTGTATTTGCATATATTCTACACAACCTTTCAGGGCACTGTAACCTCTAGATAATTTATAATACCCAGTATGATGTAAATACTATGTATTTCAAGACATATGGTAGTTGTTTAAATTTTTAAAAATTCATGACATTAAAAGGTGCATTGCTAAAAATCTCCCTCAAAATATTCTTTCTCACTTCAAATACACCTATCTCATTGCTTTTGTCACTTTCTGAAGTAGTTCTGGAAGTCCTCTTTCCTGAGCATCTTTAGTTACACTGTTCTCGCTGCCTTGATTATCTGAATCAATTCAAGCATTGCCATTCATGATCATTCGGACTTGGGCAGAGAATCAGAGGATGCGCAGTGCCAGGTGCTGTGAATGAGGTGGATGGGGCCACGTCGTGTTTTTATTGGTCTGCCACTCTCTCATGGCACTCTGCACAGCAGTCACCGTAGTTTTAAAACTTCACAACTTGTGAAGACCCACAAGAAAGAGGACTTCCAGAACTGCTTCGGAAAGTGCCAAGAACAATGGGACAAGTATGCTTGAAGGGAGGGGTAGGTGGGGAGAGCCTTAATAGCAACAGTTCTTTTTCCTATAAGTTTTTCTTTAAACATTCTCTGTCTGTTTTGATCATACCTCAGAAATACTAGTTATTGAAAGGGTTTTGGCCCAGACAGGACACTGTAGCCAGAAAAGCCTCAACCAAACCAGGAAGCTCCTATCTTCCCCGCCCCTAGGGATTGTCCTGTGACTCTATCTCCCCCCACCCTTAAGAATCTGCCCCTGGCCCCAAACGTGTGCCAATGAGATAGTGTGCATTTCTAATGGCCCTAGGGCACTACCCTAAGTTTAGGCTACTTATATACCCCCCACCCCACGCCAGGTATTCCCAGAGAAAAAGCGACTCCAGCTGTCTTGGGGGCTGTTGGTTCTCTCTCTCCGTGTTCTCAGCATAAAGGCCTCTTTTGTTTATACTTCTCATCTTTTGGAAATAATCCTATCAGTTATAGGCTTAGGAAGGATGACAAGAAAAAAGTCGGTATAGTACAGTTACACATTTTCCAGTCCTACTGAATTCATGGATGTGTGAGGACAGAAAAGGACCCTCGTGCTCAGTTCCTGATGGGAAGTATGAGTGAGGGCGTGGTGAGGGGGAGTCAGAAGCCTGGTTACTTCTGTCAGAAGCCTCCCACCGCTCAGGGCACCACCAGCAGGATGGAGATTCTGGGTCGGTCAGTCAGTCAGTCATTCGGGAAGGCCCTCGATGAAACCAGTGAGATAGGATGCAGTGTACTCTATACTACAGCAGATCCCCGTGCTAAGCCCTTTGCACGACTCCAGTCCCTAAGCATCCTGACTGGCACACGCTAAGCACTCCATTTACTTTTGTTGTGTTTTGTCTGGGTGCTGGGAGGAAGGCCCAGGGCTTCATGCGTGGTACTCTAGTGGAAGCTGCAGCACCAGCCCTGAGCTTGGCTTTCCTTAAGTTTTGTTCTACAAACAAGGCCTCGGGGGCAGGCAACAGTGGCTAAAGGAGGCCGGGAGGAGTCACCCGAGGCGCCTGGGAACCGGGAGTTTTCAGGAAAGTAGCTGCCTTGGAGGGGCGGAGAGGGCTCTGCTTGGGTGAAAGGCGACGTGTGTGCGGAGCAGGGTTGTGCAGGCCCCGCTCCCAGCTCCCAGCGCAGGAAGTGAACGCCCGCCAGGTCCGGGTGGATACCCCGGGGCGCTGTGGCCTGGCGGCTCGGCCGTCCAATCGGAGCGCGACCCGAGGCCGAAGCTGAGCGATATTTAAATTACCGTGCGGGCGCGGACGGGGCACCTGGCCACGCGCTCCGCTTTGCCGCCGGGGGTGAGTACGTTTAAGGGTCACCCCCACGCCGGCGGCTTCCTCTCTAGATCTCGGTCCGGGACAGAGGAGGCCGCAACAGGTCTTCGGCGGCTGCCTGGGTTTCTGGGTTCGGCGGGCCTCCCGCAGTGTCCCGGGCTCCTGCAGACCCGCGGTCCGTTCCAGTCTGGCAGACGGGGCTGCGGGCGGCGGCGGGGCGGGCTCTTGGGAAGCCGTCCTGTGGTCTCTGGAGCCGGTTTTTAAATAATCCAGGCGATCGGGATCCAGTAAGGCGAGGTGAAGGCGGCAGGCGTGCGAGAGCCGGGAAGCAGTGAGAAGCTGAGGAGCCGGAGAGGCGTCCGTGGATCGGGCTGGGGCCGTGCGCGCTGCTTTCCAGATGCTAAGGACAGGCAACGGGGACCCAGGAGTTCGCTCAGCGCCCTTCCCTGACCCCGCAGCAGGTGGCCCAAGCCCCGACTGCGTCCCACCCCCGGGCTGGAGGTGGGGAGCAGGAGGTGGCCCTGTTGCCCGGCTAAGAGGAGATCCGGGCAATCCTGTAGGGCGCGCAAACTTTTCCAGCTGCGTGGTGTCCCGCGCCGCAGCTTCTGGACCAGACTTCCAGGCTTCGGAGGAGGGCCGCGGCTGGGTCTCGCCGAGTTCTGGGGCGCGAGCTGCGGCAACGAAGGGGAGGCTCTCCCGGGGCTGGGGGGCGGCGCCGGGAATGGCTGTGTAGGAGCGGCATGCAGGGCGCCGAGCGCCGGGGGCTGAGCACACAGAGAGCAAACCACAAGGTTTGCTAAGCGCAGCGCGCAGTGCAACTGGCCGAGCAGGAGCGGGGGCTGGGGGCGCGAAGGGAAATTCCCCGTGGCGGCGGGAGACTGCACGCTCCCCTGACCGGGAGGATCCCCGCTTCCTCAGCCCGGAGATACACGCCTTGGCCGGGATGGAGAGCCGGGTTTCTCCAGGCGCACTGGGCAAGGAGGCGCCAACACGACAACAAAGGGGAACTTGGGCAGTCTAGAGCCTCGCTGCTCTTCCCGGAAGAGTTGGGGCTCGGGGTCAGTTTTTCCTGGAGCGGGTCCGAGTGGCGAGGAGGGGAGCAGAGTTTCAGGTCCCCATCTCTCTGTGGCCGGAATGCCCCAGTTGTTACCCTACCCGGAGGAGGGTAAGTGGCCAAGGTGCTCCAGCTACTCCTTCCCCTAGGCGGTGGCGGAGTCCGAGGCCGCCGGCTTCCCGCGCCCTCCCGCCTGGCCGCCTGTTCTTTTGTGTTCCGAAGCTTGGGGCAGGCTCCTGCCCAGGTGGGAGGCAGACAAGAGCGGCCCGGCCTGGCGCTGGATTGCGGGGCAAGGCGGATAAGCAGGCGCCCCGAGTTTCCTGCGGCTACGGGTTGTCCTAGGACCCCGAGGCTGTGATCAACCTTCCCCCTGGCTCCGCCGGCTGGAGAAAGGCACACCAGGTTTCAGTGCAATGTTGGCTGCCTTCAAGCTACCTTCATCTGGCAAGAGCATGATTGGAGTCCTTGAAGATCCCTCCACCATGTCACTCACCCCGGACTCTGTGGCAATGCGTTGGGTTGAACTTTGTGATTTTTTTTTCCACAGAAATTTTGGATATTGGCAAAGTCATATAATGCAACTTTGTGACGTTGCTACTTTTCTTTTCTTTTCTCACACTTTTTGTGAGTTTACCCATTCAGTCCCCACAGAGCTGCCTTCTCTGTCAGGATGAGTGAGCCTCGGGGCATGGTGGAATGGTGGACTGCAAAGCCCCTCAGTCACTGGTGGCATCCTAACCAGCCAGCCCTAAGCAGAACCCTCACTTTTCAGATGATTAGTATGGTTTGTGGCTGGATGTCCCCACAAATCCTCATGCAGTCATGGAGGCAGGCTTCTAGAGTTTGTGACTGATTCATGGTTTAGTGCTATGGTTATGGGTGTGAGTACTACACCCACTCTAGAGTGGGTAACCTACATATGATATAAGGGACAAAAAGAGTCTTCTCTTGCACTTCTTTCTTTTTGCTCTTGTTGCTTTTGCTGTTGTCTGCCACCCTGAACTGTTGCCCCTCTGCCACACCGCTCTGCCTTGGAGCCAGCCAAGTAGGGACTGAAACCTCTACAAACTGTGAGCTAAATAAACCTTTCCTTCCTTAATTTTGGGCATCTGTTATTCTGTCTCAGCAAGGAAAGAAAAGCAATCAACACAGTAATCAAATCAGAGATTGCAAAATGGGAGAAGCTGTCACTGTCACAGAGCTCGTGAGACCCACTGGAGATCCTGCTCAGTCTCAAAAGCTTGGGCTGTGGTCTACTTAGCAGTTCCCCTCAGCTTTGTTTTGTTTTCTTTACTGTGCCATATTTTTATTAAGAATTTCTTTATGATGTCCATGTTAGAGTATTTCTTTGTGTTCTAGCATAATGAAGTAAACTAGTGCAATAAAGGACGGGTTGAAAATAACAAAACTTTAAACCAGGTGTTGTGTTGTTGCTATTGTTTAAAGTATGAAGGAAATGAGTTTCTAAGGGGAGAAGCATGACCCACGGGACTTAAGGGTCAAAATGCTTTGTTAGAAACTGTGTAAAGCGTCTCTGGGTGATTGCAGCTCTTCCTAGAAGGCTGGGTAGTGAGTGGCTTGTGGAAATGGCAGGAAGCCTGGCCACGCAGGATCAGGAACCTGGGGCATGTGAGAGACAGCGTCCTGACTGGCATGCAGATGTAACCATAAGCACAGAAGCCAGCTGTGGCTGCTGGCAAATTGCCCCTGTCATTGCCAGAGTGGCTGGAAAGCTGCATCAGTGGGTGCTTCAGGTACAGGTGCAAGAGAAAGCATCTGATTGGCTGAGCTTGGCTACTCCCCAGGACTTACCTGGGCACCTCACTGGCCTCACAATGAGGGGCAGGGCTGCCTCCTGTTGGACTTACAAAGTGGGCTCAGAAGTTAGGCAGCCCATCCCTTCCCAGAAGGACCCCGTGGGTGACAAACATGTACTCCATGGACCCTTTTGAAAAGGAAAGATGTTGAGAAGTTCCATCTAAAGAAGAAAACGAGATGAAGTGGCTCAGTCACCCTGTGTTTAAACCAGCGTTTGCTGAAATGTGTTTCTCAGGGGTCCCGGCTCAGAATCACATGAGGTATCTGTTTAAAACTGACCATCTGGGTCTCCTTTCTCCCCTTGAATTCAGTGCAGTGGGAGTGAAAAATAGAACTCTGTACCTTAAAAAGCAGGAAAAACAGTAAGACGGGCATATTGATCAAGACCCGTTTAAGGCATTTGCCGCTGAGAGCAGTTTCCAAAGTTTTTGAAGGCAGGGTCTCAGGGGAAGGTGACTCTTCACATTGGTAGACCAGTTGTTCTGCCATGAGTGAACCCAGAGAGCAAGTTATCTGCTGCCTGGGTCGGAGGGGACAGTCACAGCAGCCCTAAAGGCAGGACAGGCCCTGTCCTTCCACAGGCTGTAAGACAGCTGACAGGTAAAATGCTTGGTATCCTTTTGAGATAAAATGACTGTTTTTGTCATCTTCTCACATTTTATTCTAACACTCCTCTATGCGTGTCAGACCTTTGGACTACACAGGTAAAAATGTTAGGGTCACTACATGGCTGCTGACACAGACAAAGCAACGTGGTAAGGGAATTTCAGGAGATTTTTTACCTCACATCCATTGTCTTACTGTCCTAGGAAATCTGAATGAAGTGTCCTTAGAAAGAGACATGAGTTGGCCAGGCGAGTTTTCAATCGTAAGTGGCATTTCTCAAACTTTAGCTGTCTTCCGAATTAATCACCGGGGGAGCTTGCAGCTCAAACTGCAGACTAAGAGCCCCATCCCGGAAATTAGTGTGGTCATCTGTATTTCAAGCAAACACTTCACTTTATGCTGACATAAATGTAAATGTTGATCCTGAGAATTTCCTGGATTTAGTGTTGGGAGCTCCCTCAGCTCCTCTCATTGGTCTGATGGTTAAGGTGGAGTCCTGATGGTTAAGGTGACCTGTCACCTTTACTGGCTTTGGAATCCACCTGAGGGATTAGTGGAGCATATTGCTGGGTGAGTCACAGAGGCCTAATCTTAGCATCTACAGCTGGTCCCTCACCCCTTATTTTCTGGCATTGTTTCCTAACTCTGCTTTCTGACCACCGTGAAGTTTGCTCCATACTGCTCTTCCACCATGATGTTTCAGCCAGGGACTGACTCCTGAAACTGTGAGCCAAATTAAATCTCTCTTCCTTTAAGTTGTGAGCATCAGATACTGTGACCAAGGGCTTTACTACATGAGTTCCCAGACAGACCTTTTGGGCACAGCCATGAAAACCAAAATGCAAAACTTCTCCACTCTGAATTGACTTTTATCAGTTGTCGGCTGTTTCTTAATTGGTTTGATTTTAATAATTGTCTTGAAATTTCCTTTATAATGTAAGAGACACCTATACTCTGGGGGAGAATATAAAGGAATCTGGACTCAGAACTCCAGTTGCCTTCCAAGGCATTGGGTGGTGCCCTGCTTGGTGCAGTGGTAAATGGGAGTGTCCAGTTCATCAGGGACTTTGCATCTGCGTTTTCACCAAGGGAGTGCGCAGGTTTATTCATAGCTCTCCTGGGATGATTGTTTCTGTCTTTCTGTGGCTTGGGGGCATTACCGAAGTCAGCCTTTCTCCACTGAGCCTTTAATCCTTGCAGCTGCTGTGGAGGAGGCTTAACTCCCCACTTGTCCTTCAGCAAGCAGCTAGCTAAGGTGTGAGTCTGGTGTGTGTGGGGGGGACATTCAAACAGAGTCCCCTGGGAACTGTCACCAGGACTGTGGTGAACACTAGGGCCCTGATGTGGTACCGAGCCTGAGGTGTAGGGTGAACGAGATCAGTCCTGGGAGTCCCTTAGAGATCTGAGCAGCTCATGCTTTTGCTAAAGGGGGACTTGAGGTCATTCTGTTGGTGGCTATCTACAGAGGTGACTGAAGGGTGACAGGATCTTAGAGGACAAATTAAGAGCCGAGGTGCAGCTCAGGGACAGAGCATATGTGTAACATGTGAGAGGCCCTGGTTTCTGTCACCTGTACCACACACACAGTAAAAGGTTTGACTTGGAACCTAGGTACAGATCCTCTGGCCCCTTGTAAAATGTGTCACTTTTGACCCTCATTCCCTGCTCACAGTGTGTGTTTTAGGGGTGCCTTTTCCTTATTTTGTAAGCTAGGTATGTGTGTAGCTTAGGAAATGTACCAATGTGTTCCAGAATACCAGAGCAGAGAAAGAAGATCTTTGGGGTTCTGTGCCAGTTCACTCACAATCATAAAATGGCACAAGAAATCCCTTGTTTTGGTTTATTTGTTGTATTCAGCAGGGGCTTACATGCTGAATGCAGATGCTGACTGTGTGCCCTGCCATCTGTAAGATGCCAGGGATAGAAGAACAAGCAGACAAGGTCTACTTTGGACTGACCCCACTCTGTCCTCTTTCCTCGGATGCACAGTGGCAGCTGTTGTTAGGATTCCTGTTTCTTGCTCCCTCTCCCTGGGTGGGTGGTGGTGATGACTTGGGATAGATGCTTCCATTAGGGTGATTTGGTGACTCTAAAAAAACAGATTCCAGTGTCACATGGCTTCAACACTTTGGCCCCTGATCTTGACACCCTGCTGGTTTGAGGTTAGGGTGTTTGATGTGAGGTTAGGAAGCAAAGAAGTAGAATATAAGGTAGAGTAAGAGGTCTCCAGATTGAGGAGAACAACAGAAACTTGGAGAAAAAATAAGCATGTGGTTGTTCCATTGTTAGGGGTCCCTGAACTCTGCCTGGGACCTGAATGGGTGACCCTGAAGGGACAATGTCTTGGGGTCCTGCTTTGGGTTTGTGTTCTTAGTACATACTCCTGGGTTTAAATTCTGGCTCCACCAATACTCATCAGCGCCTCTGGGCAAAATCGTGCACCAGTTCACTGATCTGTAAATGGGGTAATGCCACAGAAGCGTGACAGTTTCTGGGACACAGTACCTGCTCGGTAAACATTCATTTCCAGGACTTCGAGACCCTCTGTTCCTGGCTGGTGTTGTCAGATTCCCACAGAGGTCTGGGTCTTGAGTGATCTCCCCAGATCGGACTTCCTCTGCATTTGCCTCGCAAACTGGCTCCTCCCCTGCAGGCCATGCATATCCACACCCGGATTAGGCTAGGTGGGAGGGCTTCCTTTAAAGCTATGCCCTCTTCCGGGGCAGCTCCAGGTGCAGGCCGGTCACTTGTCTGAGTGACTCCTCTGTCCTATCTCCCCCTGCTAGGTACGGTGCCCGGAGTGAATGAATGCTGTGGAGAACGCTCTTCTACACATCTTGCAGAAAGCCAGCCTGCCTAGGAGGCACAGAACACTGCAGATCCTGGCCTAGGGGGTCTTTTCTGCACAGGAAGGTGATCGTGTTCCCTGAGGCTTCCACAAGCTACCTCATGTTTCAGAGATTGCACTAGCCATGGCCCTCACACTCAATGTCCTGCTGCTGCTGCTGCTGCTGGTGCTGGGCGCGAACACTGGCTCAGGAGGGCAGTCTGCACCCACAGACATCCCTGAACATCTGCATTATGAGCTGCCTTCAGTGACCTATGAAACCCCAGATTCCCACGTACCCGGGCCCATCGCTGGTCTCTTCCACATGGTGCACGGCTTTGTCCATGTGGTCCAGCCCCAGGAGTTCCCTGAAGGTACGTGTGAGCTGCCGACAGACGGGACCATCTCTCCAGATCATTTCTTAGTGACAATGCCATCCATGTAAGATAGATCTGAGATCTTATGGGATGAGGCTCGAAATGATTGATTTGTACTGGGATGGAGAATATGTAGGCCGAAGTTAAGGAAACTGTTACCAGATTAATTTCCAAGGCAACATTATGTGATTCTGAGAAAAGGAATCCAACCACGTTGCTCTGCTTTAGTTCCTTATCTTTGCTTGGTTTTGTTTTGGTTAAATCAATGGGTTATTTGAAAACACATTCTGAACAAAGGGTAAAAAGTTCTCTCTTGTGAAATGAAGCATTAATAACTGCCCAGCATCTCTTGGTCAAGCCGGTGCTTATAAGTTTTGCACCCCCCCATTCCCCACCCCTACTACAAGAGGCAGTCTTTTGATGCTTGCTATGGCAGTGGTGACCTGTGCAAACCTATTTACCTGATTAAGTGCTTTCCTCCTAAGTGTTCAGGTGTAGGAAGGAGAGATGGTGGGTGTATGAATTAGACAGCGCAGTGCTATTATTTATGTACAGCACTGTTGCCTGCTTTGGCCTTCTTACTCTTCAATTCCTATCACTGGAACTCAGAAGACCTCTGTGGGGTGTGATCCCAGGAAAAGACTGAAAAGCACAGTATTCCTTGGGAAGTATCTGCTGCTAGGGTTTGGCAGACTGAATGTTTGATTGGCTGGATATTAGATCTAGTGTACACTTGTCTTTTTAAATTTAAATATTAGTAGTACATGTTTGCAGCACATAATGATTGCACTCATCGTGGGGGATTGGTGCATGTGTGTGATACGTTTTAGTATTTTTTCATTCCCTTACCCCTCCCAGCCCTCCTGCTCCTTCCAGGTCTTGGTCCCCTTCCCATTTGAAAAAGATCTACATCCTATTATCTTTTATTTTGCTCTCTATTCCTATAGTATTTTGAATTTTTTTCATAAGAGAAACCATACAGTATTTAAGCTCATGTGTCTAATTTGCTTCAGTTAAAATAAATGTGGCCTCGGGGGCACCCATTTACCTATGGATGACTCCAAAGTTTGTCCTTCTTTGTGGCAGAGTGGCTCTGCAGTTTCATAAAAGCTAAACCTTGGCAATTGCCTACATGCGCATCACAGGTGAACGCATGGGCTTGTCTTTAAACCACAGAGATCTGAGTACATTCATTGATTATGAAATTTACAGCTGTATTTTTATCATCTTCTTTATATGGTCTTCTATCTATAAGAAAAGAGGAGGAGGGGGAGAATGTGATTAGTAAACCTTATTACTTGTGCATGTGTTAAGTGGAGTTTATAGGGTTTCATTTAAATGCATTTTTATTGAATTTTTTATGTCTATCTTAGATCATTAGAAACAGTTGAAATATAGTTATCTATTTTTTTAGTTTCAATGTCAATTCAGAGAAATCAGTCTGAGTCTTTCTTCTCACTGGCAAGTATCCTAAACTAATAATGCTGTCTGTTCATATTGCTGCACAAAAGACTAAATTCTGAAATCCAGAAGACAAAAAATAAAATCATCTGTGTTTATTAACACAGACTACACATTCACTGTTCTGCATAGCTATCTCTGAGTTTGTTTATGTATTTTATTAATATGAGTATTGTTGAATAAACAATTACTAGTTTTTCTAAATTTGCTGCCCCTTTATTTAGATATGGACAAAGCAAAGAAGTCAGTTTCTTAATAGGAATTTACAGTGGCTTCTTAAGAAAGGTTGGGAACCTTCCATGTCGGAGTCTAAGGCATGTAATGTGTTAGTTAATCCCATAATCTCTTCCCATGCGTTGTTTACTGTGACCCTTTTCTCATACTTTACAAGGGGACTATTTCAAGTCTTTATTCGAATGCTAGGAGGGAAGATATCCTTTAGCTTTGTACAAAACTTACATTCTAAGATTTTGAACACAGCATTGTCAGTCAGAATGAAATGTCTGAAGAATTTAAATCCAAGCCTCAGATGAGGCTTGTGCTGTGACCTTCATTAATATTTACTGCCTCAGAACGAAAAATGCCCAGAAGTAGGGCAGTATTACAACTATGGGAGAAAATGACTGACCTGCTAAGGAATATAGTATAGAACAGACAACATCTAACTAAGAAGAAAGTCTCTTGGTTTTCTTTCACTCCATTTTTTTATACTCTTTGACTTGTGTTATCAGATTTTTTTAATAGTCTCAAAGTGTGCCCTGGGTACTTTAGAGTACAAAAAACATATACGGGACAGTCTTGACTTTTTACATCTTGGGCCCATGAATTTTGTAGGTATCAGATCACGGTTTGATGTCTTCATAAATGAAGATTCAAAAATCAAACAAAAAGGAAGGAAGAGAATGGGATTCCTGTTCCTCATTTATTAGGGTAATTTGCTTTATACATTAACCAAAGCAGAAGATTGCAGGATGAATATGCCAGGAGTCTGTTTCCATGTAAAGGAGTAGAGATGTTTTGAATGCCAAATTCCAGAGGAGGGTGAGCAGTGGAAGTGACTGGAGTCCCCCCTTTTGGGCACTGAACTGGGAAATCTTTCACTTTTATATCGTGTGTGAACCAAAATGGTTTAACTGTGGTTTAGCCAAGTGTATCAACCAGCTTTCCTTCCTAGGACACAATGCTCGACGCCCACAACTTAAAGGGACATGAGGTTTAATGTGGCTCTTGACTGAATGTGGCTCAAGAGAATCAGTCTGGGTTCTGCGGCTCCAAGGCAGAAACTTCCAGATGGGAGGGTGCGGGAGAGCAAAGGTTCACAGCCAGGAAGCAGCGCAGAACAGTGCCTTTGTGAAGGATCAGGGACTTACAGGGCCAGGGACTGGTCTATTAATCCTAAAGCAGTCAATTACCACATGGAGTTTTGCATTTAATACTCTAGGAGAAGCCCATGTTTTATCCTGAAAGAATCAGAGCGGGAAAGGCCTCATACAGCAGGGACTTTTGAGACAACGCTCTACCTCTCAGGCAGAAAAGATGAGATTTGCTCTGACTAGGAACACGGTGACCATCACACATGGGCGAATCTGTTTGAGGACTTGGAGAGCGTGTATTTTACAAAGGTCGTGGTGCAGGAGCGGGGCGCGGTGCTGGTTTCAGGGTTACTGAGAAGAGCAGCCTACCTTATCTTGGAAAGAATTGTTGGAATTCTTTGCTCATTCTTTCAAAAGAAAAGCAGAATAACCAAGGGAGTGGAGGAAAGGGCCTTCTAGGTGGAAGTGGGTATCCAAGGACCAGAAGGGACAATGGTTCCAATTCGAGTATCTGAGTATCCGTATCCCCTTCAGGTTACAAAATACTCTGAACTGGGGCTAAGACAATGGACCTTTACTTCTCATGGTTCTGGAGGCTGGAAGGCTGGAAGGCTAGGGGCAAGGTTTGGTTTCTGGTGAGGCCGTGCATCTGGTTTGCAGATAGTCACCTTCTTGCTGTGTGCTTGGGTAGCCTTTCTTCAATGTGCTCCTAGAGAGAGAGAGGAAAGGGAGAAAGGGAGGAAGTTAAAGAGAAAGAGTGACCATCTCCTTCTCTTCCTTGCACCCCAGGGGCACTATTCTCTTAGTGAGGTTCCCACCCTGGTGCCTTATCTGAATCCGATTCTCTCCTGCAGTCTCTGCCTCAAATGCCATCATGTTGGAGCTCAGGATTTCAACACCAGAGCTTGGTGGGGCACAGCCACTGAGTCCCTACCTGAAGCTGAGGTAGAGTTAACAGGCCGAGCGAGGGTGGGGAGAGCAGGAGAGCAGGCAGCATTCATGGAGAAGTCCCTGCTTCCTGGGTGCTGTTGCCACGTGCTGGGAGCCAGGTGTGATGTAGGTAAAGCCTGTGTTTCAAACTTTGTGCTTCAGAAGCCCAGCAAAACCCTCAGCTATTGCATTAGTTTAGTATTTGAAAGTTGACTAAAAGTGGTACCAAGATGGTGTACGGTACTGGCACAGGAAGGGTCACTACAATGACCTTGCTGCTGCTCCTACAGTACCTCCTACACTGGATGGCTTTGCTGGAAACAATGTCATTGCTTCGGGGTCCAGGAGACCATGTCTCGATGGCAGGAACCGAGTAGCAGAGAAGGCTCTGGAGCCGGGTTCAGCAGGATGCTCATTTACTGGGCTTTGTTTTTCTCCATTTCTTAGCTGTTTCCTGCCATCCTGGTATGTGCAGTGAGCACTTTGCTGGCTGTGTTAGTCATTGTGCTGTACCAACAGCTCTCTGGGAGTTTGGTGATGGAGGTAGGGTGGTGATGCTATTCTGCTTCCTACACTCCCCTTTGCAGACTGGAAAACTAAGTGAGAAAGAGGTTACATGTTCACCATGAATTAGCAAGCAGCAGCTGCAAAATCCTGTGCCGTCAGGCCAATGGCCTATCCTGTAGTCCATGATTACTTTGATTTCCTTTTACTGTACTGTGGTGGTTTTAAAGTAGTAACCACTAGCTTGAAAAGAAAACACATGTGAAAAGAACAGGAAAAAAAGAAAAGATTTTTTTGAAAAGATAAGTAAAATAACCGTGGGTCACTATGAGAAAATAGTAATTTTTGTACATTAAGAGTGAGCATTACAGAAGACTGTAGACGCCTTTCTCTATTTTATGTGATTAAGAGAAATTTGGCTTAAGTGAAGACCCAGATCTGAGCCACTTTAATGAAGCAAGCAAAGGAGAAAAAAAGTACTCGCCTGCTTTTTAGTTTTATGAACGCCTCTGAAATTACTTTCCATCTTGTTTTTGGTATATTTTTAAAGTCAGATTTTAGGAGTGTTGTCCTAATTCTAAAAACATTTTTGGCAAATCTGAGTCGCCCCTGGGATCTGGTGCAGGTAGGATGGTGCTGGGTTAGAGGGGGAAGTGGAAGAAGGGAAGGGAGAGAAGAAGCCGGATTCCCGAAGAGTTTGGTTGGGGTGCAGCTCGGAAGTGTCAGTGAGTGTGAAAGCTCTGACCACAGCAGCTGATGACCTTAGCAGCTGTGGTGATCCAGAGAGCGGCTCACCGGGACCCTAGGTATCTGGAGGCGCTCGGTCAGGGCCAAGCTCCCGGTGCCGGGGCCCCCTCTCCTGCTGGCTACACTTGTACTTCCTGCCTCCCTTTGGTGCCCCAGCTGCCCGCAGTCCTTGTGGAGGGGACCCAGTTGCCTACACCATAGATTCCGTCCCAGCCTGCTGGACGATGGCTCGGAGTTCTTTCTCTTTTGATCCCAATTCTTAATTCTCAGGTGGAGCCTCTGCCCCACCCACCCCCTGGGACAGTCACAGACTATGGACCATCCAGTCACTGTGGCCAGCGTGGTGCTGTGTGGGCCTGGCTGCTGTGAGCCATCACCGTCACCCTGGCTTCAGAGACAGGATAGAGAAAGGCAGTTTTCAAGAAAGAGGTGGTCACATGGACACACCAGCAGGCCTGTTGGTGTTGATGTCCACATAGACTCCTTCTCCAACATTGGCGTGATCCACACAAAGCCCGCATTGCCCCTACAGATCATGTAACTCGTGTTGGCAGTGGGCCTTGTCATAAATAAGATCACAGAGGGAAGAAGCCAGGGTTCAGGTTCCTCCACACTCTCATGCCCCACCCTCAGCAGCCCAGAGATGCCCTCTGCATCCTGGGAGCTCTGCTCGGTGTCCACACAGGAATTTGGACAGGTCAGCCACCCTGGGCATCAGGTCCTTGTGGCACCCCAAGTTTCAGAAAGGACTCTGTGGCCCACAGGATGGAATCAACTTCCCGGGTTCTGCAGCTTGTCTGGAGCTGAGGCAGTGTTTGGGTCCAGGCACACCTGGCTATGGAGCCTGGGCTCCTAAGGGCCACTTTTACTTTGCTGATAAGAAAGTGAGACTTGGAGGGCCTAAGGCAGTGTCCCAAGGTCACCCAGGGGTGATGACCAAGAGGCTGCACCGAGGTTTCACCCAAGGCCCCGGCCTTCTTCCCCAGTGCTACCTGTATAGCCTCTGCCCAGGGAGAGGAAATCTGTGGTCCACATTCTCTCACCAGTGCCTGAGAGAGTGGGTGGCTTTGCAGTGGGCGCTCAAATCCTCCCTGTGAGACTCCAGATTCAGAGGAAAGCTTTTGGGGCCAAGCCGCACTTCCTTATCCACTAAGTCCCACTGAAATAGAGCCCTAGACTTGACTTTCCGTAAAAATACAATGGAGCCTAGCCTCAGCCTAGCCCAGAAATGTCTTTCTCCAAAGAAACAAGGAGGAACACTTCCTGCTTGCTGATTCCCCAGGTGACAGCCTTAGAGAGTTCCAGCACATGCAGGAAGCTGGTGATTAAAGACAAATGTAAATAAAGGAGGCCAGCCTAGCAGCTGCAGAAGGAAGCTTCCATGACCCATGAAGCTTGGCTTGTTCATGTTGTTGGGCAGATGCCATGCATGCTTCAAATCTGCCCTCAGAGAAGCATACAGGGCTGTGCCTGGCATTACTGGGGGCCGGCCACGGCTAGACTGGGATCTAGGTTTTGGATTTGGAAAAGGGCTTATGCTCCAGTGGTGGAAAAGAACTTGCTTCCCACCTGGGCTTGAATTTTGCCTTTGACGTTTTCTCACTCTGTGAAGTTGGGTGGGTTGCTTAACTACTCTGTACCTCAGTTGCCCACTGTCAAATGGAAATGCATCATTAATAATACTAGCTATTTCTTGGGATCACTGTGTTTAAATAAGTCATATCTATAAAGCGCTTAGAAGAACGTTTTGATACAGGAGTGATAGAAGACCTCAAATGATCCAAGTAATACAAAGGAAATTATGTAACTCCCAACCTGCAAAACGTCCAATATGCTGAGTTCATGTTCCCCAAAACTGAAGAATCAATTCTAAGAAACAACATTTTTTTTTTTTGATACAGGGTCTCACTGTTTAGTGCAGAATGGCCTTGAACTTGCTTACGTAACCCAGGGTGGCCTCTAACTCTATAGCAGGCAATCTCCTTGCATCAGCCTACCAAGTTAAGTGCTAAGATTACAGGCTTGTAACACAATACTTGGCAGAAACATGTTGTTAAGAGCAGGAAATAATTACTGGGGGAAAGAAAGCTTCTATCTAAGAGATGTAGAAGGGGTCCCTGGAAAGTGGTTTACCCACAAGCCCATTTCTCAGGGGAAGGTTTCAAAAGTGTGGTCAACCAATGCAATCACAAGTATACTTCTTAGGTAGTATTGATCCAATAAGGGAGTAGGTCTATAGCAACTGTTTGTGGAAAGAACAAAGACTTCCTAGAAAGGGAGGGCCAGGGAGGTTTGGGTTCTCCACCCTAGGTAATTGATGCCTATTTAGAATATACCAATTGTTCTGTTCTTTATAGGGGGAAGTATGTGGGCGTGGTCATCCATCTGCCTTCAAAACAAAAGATGGGGTGACCACACCCACACTGCCTCCTTTAGGGTCTAGAGCTGTCTGATTGCCTAGAATACATCTACCTAATTTAGCTATCTGTAATAAATCAATAGACACTAAGTGCTATAGAAATGTTTATCAAATATAATAGAAATGCATTGAATGAACCTTTCTTAAAAGCAGGTCCTTATTACTCTTGGTTCTTGTTGAGCATGTGAACAAAAAAAAAAACCACTTCTCTACTCTTCCCTTGTATTGGTCTCATAAAGCAGCAGTAACAGATGGTCTCTCGAACTGGGGGATATTAAACCAGCACAAATACGTTCTCTCATCATCATGGAAGCCTGAAGGCTAAAATCAAAGTGTCACCAGGGCTTGCTCCCTCTGAAGGCTCTCAGAGAGAACCCTCCCTCACTTCCTGTGTCTCTGATGGCCCCAGGTGTCCCCAGACCTGAGCCAGGCACACTGCCAATCTCTTTCTTCACATGGCTGTCTTGCGGTCTCCTGGTCAGACTTACTGTTTTGTTTTCCAAAGACACCTGTCTTTGGATTCAAAGCCCCCAAAAGTTCTGGATGATCTCGCCTTCAAACAAGGCTGCATCCTTCTGGGGATCATCGTTCAGCCCGGTGCCTCGATCAGATTCTCGATTCTTTCAGTAACTGAAGCTCAGAGATGCTACACAGCATGTGGGAGGTGTGCCTGCCCTCAGCCACCTGTTTAGTGGATCTGGTACCCTGTGAGCTCTGTTTCATCCTGAAAACCAAAATGACCGTGAAAGGTAAATGTTTTGCATTCGTTCATTAAAGCAGCCTGGCAGCAGAACCAAAGACACACAAAAGAGGATTCCCAGAGCTGCTTTAGAAACCGGCAAGAATGATGGGGAAGATGGGAAAAGTGTATATGAAGAGAGAGACAGAGAGAGACAGAGAAACAGAGAGAGGAGAGAGTGAGTGTGTGTGTGTAGGGGATATATTGAGTGGGATTAATGGCCATGCGTGATATTTTTAACAATTTAAATGTTCCCTGTATTTTTCAGTCACACATGGTGTAACTGTTCTATCTACATCTAGTTGTCTGTCCTGCTGGTGGCATCTGGGAGGTTTCCCAGTGTGGCCTTATACCTGTGTGCTGCTGTGAAGATGTTTCTGGGTGTCGTTTGCTGACTTCCTGCACATGCTTCTGCTGACTGTATACTGGATGTGAATCGCTGCACTTTTTCATCTGTAGCAGTGCTGCTGCTTTTCCCAAATGAATCGTCCAGCCAAGCCCTGTAACACTCCCATGTAGTTCAAATCACCTCTACATTACTTATAACACAACGTAACGCTACGTATTAGTTAGGGAATAATAATAAGAATAAGAAATTCTGTGTGTGTTTACTATAGATGCAGCCCCCCCCCCCCAATATTTTCAGTTTCCCACTTAGATGCAAGAATGCAAAATGCAGAAGTTTGAGTTTATCAGGCTCCAGTTCATATTTGGGTCAAAAACCTCCATAGATCCTGTACATTTGTATCAGAAAATGGATAATGTCTGGGTGTGTCTGTCCTACATGCTGGCGGTACTGATGGTCAGTGTCTAGACCTGTCCATTCACAGAATTGGGCTCAGTCCTTTTAAAGTTGTTTGTTTTCAAATAAGATGAAACATTCAAGAAATACTAGGCTATGTGCTATACTTTGTAACTTGAATTTTTCACCCAACGAATTGCAGGCATCTTTCCACTCTGGTCATTTTACAGTGCTGCCTAACTTGCAAAGGTTATTTAAGCAGAGAACTTAAAACATTCATTCACTAATCTTTTGATGTAAGGCCAGAACTTAAAATTTGTTTTTGCTGTGAGTTAATTGTTTGAAGTTCCAAAATTAGTGTTTCTGATATAAATCACACTCAAAATACATCCTTTATAATTTCTGGTTTCTTTGTTTTGATTTCTTTGAAGCGCTGCAAAAACTAAAACCTTTGGACTTCAGAGTTACATTTTTCTTAGTTTCAGTTTTGTTTTTTCCCAGAATTTGGCAGTTTTCTGACGCATATTTTCACCCAAATGACTGGCCTTTATGCTTTATAGAACAATGCTGACCCCATTCTCTTCGTGTTTCTTCAGCGGGTGAAACACGGTTATCATACATCACCACTGCAGCTGTTCCTAAAAAGGAGAAACCCCAGGGGTGAGCCCAGTGTTAGGTCTGAACCCTAAGTTTCCTCCCCAAGTTCCCACGTGGAAGCGCGGACCTCAAGCGGGTGCGATGCGACCTTCTATGGAAACAGGACCATTGCAGCAGCCGCAGTTAGTAAAGACTGGTGGACTCGGGCGGTGCTTAACTCAGGGCCGCGTGTCCTGTTAAAGGAGGAGATTCGGAGGCGGACGCCTACATGGAGAGCAACACCGCGGGGAGACAGGGTTATGTGACCAGAAGCCAAGGGCACCCTGAAACCGGAGCCATCTGGCCCCATGCCTCATTGGCATCCCAAAGAGAATGGCCCTGATGCCCGCCTTGACCTTGGGTCTCGCAGAGCGCTTGTTTTCCAGTTACTGCTTGCCATAGAAATAGACTGCAGGATGAGGGTGAGGATCTACAGTGCTTGTTAAGCGAAAAATTAACTTTGTTTTGTTCAGTCCATTATTTTTAGTAATTCTGCCTTTGTGTTTTTAGAAGCTTATCTTCTTAAACACTTTTTGAGAAAAATGCCTAAATGCTTTGTTTTCAATTTTATTTAACTATTAAATGCCCCCTGCAAGCACTTGGGACTTCATCTGCAGGTCCACCTGCCCTGCGACCTGTGCCCTGGAGACATCGGCCTTGCCCAGGCCACACTGGATGGAGAGGAATTTTCTGGGCAGCATGTAAAATATATAACAATATGATTAATGTGCATAAGTACAAAACTTCCTTTTTAAAATATTTTTATGAAAATACAGGTGTTGCCAGCCTGTAGTCCACTGGCTGAAATTTCATGTGGAAATATGGTGTTCTCATTTTTCAAAATCAGCTTATTTCGGTTTTGTTTACTCCTAATATCAGTTGAGTAAATTTTACCATTTTGAAAGGCAGTGATAAAAACTACTATGAATTGCTATAGTCAGTTTCTTTAAAGTGTTCAACACTGTAAATTGTAAAACCCTCCTGGGCTTTGCCACTAGCAGTGAGCAGTAAACCTGCGTGATTTGTTGTTGTGCTGGTTTTTGAGACAGGAGCTCGCTCTGCAGTCCCAGCTGGCCTGGAACTCGGCAGTTCTCCTGCCTCAGCTTCCCCAGTGCTGGGATTACGCACACCCAGCTACACCTCAGTGATTCACTGCCCTCCTTCTCCCTCCTGTTTCCTGGAACCCCACAGGAGACGCATTCCTGTAGCTACAGGTGGGGTATCGTTGAAGCAGTTAATTATATTTCAGAGTTTGCTCTCTGTGCATTCACATGGGAAAAAGAAAAAAACAGTAGTGACTTCTTTCTAGTCTTAAAATTTTCCCAAAACAATTAGTTTGAATGATACCAGGTGGCTGCTGCTGGGAAATGTTTAAGCAGTGTGGGCCTCTGGTGCAGGCCTTCCAGTGTCCCCTTCCTGGCAAGGTTGGGGACCCAGCTGGGGCAGAGACACTTCCTGCCTGCACCCCTGGGCTTTGAGCTCCCTCCTGGGTCCTTGGATCTATCCTTCCTTCCTTTTTTTTTTTTAACCTATATATTCCTGTAAGCCTTTCATAAGGGCAAGAACTTCTAAAAATAAAGATATAAATAACAACCTTAAAAACATTAAAAATCCTATACATCTAGTTGAGTGGGATAGGAAAAAGTAAAGCAGGTAATTTTAAAACCAGAGGTGGAAGGATGGAGAAGAGTGCCCCTGCAGCAGCCCAAATGTGGTTAGTGTCCTTGGTGGACAGTGGGCAGAGCGGTGAGCTGCGTACACAAGGCCTGTGCTGACCGATCCTGCAGTCAGTGCTGGCAGTCACGTTTAGCTGGTTATGTGACATTATTTCTTTAGCATCTGTTACCTCTTTAGCATTTAGAATCTGTGATTCCCTTGAATTATGATTTTTAAAATGTTTCTACTTGATGCTATTTGCTATTTAAATATGAAATTTTTATAAATTTAGCCAAAGGCTCCCTTTGAGCCTAGGTGTAAGGCTCTAGGTGCCCTGGGGAGGAGGAGGTCGTAGATGGTTTAATACCCTCCTGCAAATTGGCTGACCCAGAAGCTCAGCTTAATGAGATTTGGACAGCAGGCTTCTAGGAGGGCAGTGGATTGTGACTTGCTGTGTGTAATGTGCCCAATCTCCAGTGGTGTAAATGACAGCACACCTGGGTGTGGATGCCTGCCTGGCAAGGAATTGCGTTTCCTTTGAGGGCCATTACAGGTTAATTTAGGCATGGAAGTTAAGCTGGGCAGGAATGCGTATCAGCTTGAAATTCAAATAAATAGCTAACCGACTTCAACAAGAGCTTCCCAGCTATGCACTGTAGTGAGACTGCACAGGCCAGTCTTCCTGAAGACCTGTTTGCTACTCACAGGGAAGTGGACTGTTCTCTGGAGACAGTGTAACTCAGATTTGTCCCCTTTTCTCCTTCAGGCCTGCCCTTCTCCAGCAGTTTCCTGGACTGTAACTGGGGAAAAATGGGGAAAATAAACAGTCTTAGCCTCTGAACCATTGTGCGTCTCCCCCAGCTGCCTCCTGCTCTTCCTGGAGCAGGCCAAGCAGGGCTTGCCCCAGTCCCTTTGCATCTCTCTTTCCTTTGCCTGTAGCTTTCTTCAGCCAGTGATGGCTTGTTTTTCATTTGCCTGCTGTCTTGACTCAGATTTTATCTCCTCAGAGGGACCGTGTCCCCACCCCCACCCCTTCACCTTGCTGCTTCTCTTTCTCATGTCCTCCGGTATTACAATAGTCCACCCTTACTGGTGGGTTGATTTCCTGCAGATGCAGGGTCTGAAAATACAATATTATGTAGAAGAATCCAGACAAACACCATTGATAAGCTGCTCTGAGCGGTGTGATAACCCAGAGTGCTGCCCTGCCCTACCCTGCCCGAGCGTGACTGTCCCTGCCGCCTGCCCATTAGTTGCATAGTGGCCGCCTTTGCTCTCGGGTAGACTTTCGTGGCACAGCAGGACATGTCTTCAGGGGGCTCTTATTTTATTTAATGGCCTGGAAATGCAAGGGTACTGATGCTGCCCATTTAATTGCTGTCTTATTATAGCTGTCCTACCTCATCGTTAGTTGTTAAATCTCCTACTCCACATTTAGTGATTAAACTTTATCATAGCTGTAAGAAAAAACACAGTGTACAATGGCTTATCAAAAGTATGGTGTGTGTTTAAATTTTTTAAAAAAAGACACATTGCCATTAATCTCCCTCAAAATCCTTCCCCTTCCCAGGCACTTATCCCGTCATTCCTGCCCCCTTCTGAAGCAGTTCTGGAGGTCTGCTTTCATCAGTCTTTTTTCTTTCGGCACCGAGAATGGAACTCATGACTTCGCTCTTGCCAGGCAGGTGCTGTGCTGCTGAGCTGTATCCCCAGCCCTCACGAGTGTCTTTGTGGGGTGTGATCAAAAACACACTGACTGCTGATGCTGAGCGCCATCCAGGCTCCTAAAAACAGGGTGTGTCCTCCTCATCCACCTTTCTCAGTGGGTCTGGTGCCGTGCAACTTCTGGCTCTTCCCCAAAGTCTAAATGACCACGAAAGGTCAATGGTTTTGAATCATTTCAGGCACAATAGCACTAGTGAAGACACTGGTGAAAGGAGCTTCCAGAACTGCTTCAGGAAGTGCCAACAACAGAGGGCTAAGTGCGTTTGAAGTGGGACTGAGAAATCTTTGAGAAAAGATCAACGGCATGTGCATTTTACTGCAGTCTATGTTTCAAAATTTAAATATTCACTATAGTTTTTTGGCACATCTCATGCATACATATGGCATATGTATATTTATTTATTTTCACTTAGGATTCTTCTTTCTGTAGTAGGCTTATTAGTCAGAAGGCAGAACCACTTACACAGTTTTGGGAAGAGTGTGTTAACCTACCACGAAGTCTGTAATATACCTCCCTAGCAATGTGGGGAGTGTTGAAAAACTGACTCATGAAGGATCCCGCATGGCATTGTTGTAATGTGTTTCTGAGTCCTGGAGGGGCTGGCGGTTTTCCCATTTGTTTCCTCTTGGAGGGGTTTCTCTGTAAAATGTCTTCACCTAGTTTTATAAGCAACTCTAGTTCTTTTTAGTTTGATTCCCCTGCAGCAAGCAGTTCCTCATAGAGAAGAAGGCTTTGCCTTGATTGTTTCCTGTGAATTTCCATGATTAAGCCATTTGCTTTGAGGGAATTTGTCATTGAGGTGGGGTAAGGGATCATCTGGTCAGAAATAATCATGCAAGGCCTTGTGAGCAGAAATGTAAGGTCTGAAGGCAGAGGTCTGCTGCTTTAGGCGCAGCCAGCCCGTGTGAGCCAGCTGGGCAAGCGACAGGAAGAGGAGAAGCAGCGGGTCGTCGCACTTCTGGGAGTTTCTGAGCACTCAGGGCAGGAGAGGCGCCCAGGTGGGCTCTTGGCAGGCTCTCCACCCACTCACTGACGCGATCTGTCGACTAAGGAAACCAGCTGCTGAATTATTAGATACCTTTAACCATTTTCCTTTTACAAGGAGTGTATATTTCATATGAGAATCACAGAAACAGTAAAAAGGGATGTTTCCACCCAGAGATAATTGTTTGCATTTTTTTTTCTTACTATTGTTTTACAGTGTGTTCCCATATTGAGTGCATGCATGAAGAAGAATAGTGATTTCTAGATCACTGCTTTTGAACCATTAGCAGCCCGTGTGTGCTGATTACCTAGAACTGACTGTACTCCGGGACTTAGTGACTTTTTATTATAATAAATGAGACTTAAGAAATAGACTGTACTTTTAATAACTAGCTGGAATTGTACACTCTCAGCTCTTAGGCAATCAGGTTTTGTCTGATGTTGAATTTACCGTTGAAATGGCTGGAGTTTTAAGATTTGGTGATGATTTGAGGTTGTGTGTTAGTTCTGGAGAAGTTCTTAGTTTATGAAACCTTGTGGGCTTCATAAAGAAGCAGAGGTGGAAAGTCAGACAGGGACTTCTTAGCACCAAACAAAACTAAAGTTTGTAAGAGTGCCATGTTTGTTTTCTTAGACTTTCTTTCCCCGAGGAAATACTCTTACCTACGAGAACGTTATGTCTTAGATCTCATGTAGGTATCCAGTTGAGTGCGTACGGGTGTCCTAGCTGCTGCCCCTGCTGTATGCTTGGGGTCAAGAGTTACGGGGTTTACATGGGAGAGAGAACATTTCCTTCTGTGAGGAAGGGACTGTGTCACTGTGCAGGGGGCAGAATGATTCACATTGCATAACCAGTCCAGAGGACGTGTGAGTGGGTGGTTCATTAAATGTCACCAGGGATCAGTGAGTTATAGCTATTTAATGATGAGGAAGTCAGCTCGGGACCTCAACTTTTAACTTTGAAGGAAGGTGGGGGCTTTGGCGGGTGAGGAGACCATGTCAGGACCCCTCACAGGTGTCATGAAGAAGGCATGTTCTGGGGGCCTGGAGTCTGGCTCATTGGGAGGTCTTATTTGAAGGGAATGTAATTATGGCAGCTATCAGCTTTAGTATGTATCTGGCATCTTTTTCTTTTCCTTTTTTTGTCTTTTTGAGACAGGGTCTCCCTATGCAGTTCAGGCTGGCATCAATCATCCTGCAACAACCATCCTGCCTCAGCCTCCTGAGTACAGGGATCACAGAATGTTGGGATAAAAAGGCTTTTCAGATGTTATTTTTTAATTATTAGAATTAATATCTCTGTGTTATAGGTGAGAAAACTGAGGCCCAGGGAAGTTAAGTAACTTACTGAGAACACACAGCATTAAGGGTAGATGTAAAATTTGAAATCAGAATCTCCCAGTTTATGGTGAGTACGTAATTCATTATATAAATTGAGACAGTTTAAGACCAAGAGAAAGTGCTGGTTATGGTTATGCCAGGACAGTAAGTATAGACCAGCACTGTCTGGACCAAGCAAGATGTGTGTTTGACCACTTTGAACTACAGAGCTTCTGTTCACTTTGATTTGAATTGCAAGGAAGGGTCGCAATATGAAAACCTTAAAGACAGCTGGTGGAGGCCACATGAGAAGGGCTGCAGATTGGTTTTAAAGGCCGCAGGTAAGGGGCTGCCATCTGTCTGTCCGTGCTATGTAGATTGGAATAGAATACCAGAGAGCTAAGAGGCCAGAGGACTCGTCAGTAGTTTCTTCAGCCTCTCGGAGTGCTGGGAGTACAGGCATGCACTCCTGCATCTGTCCAGCGCATTCCTTCTCCTCCCCATAGGAACGGCAGGCTTTCCATCCGTGGCCCACCGGCAGCCACAGAAGAGATCTTATGGAAGTTTCACTGCTTCCTGCTGTGGCCTTTGGGGTTGTGCTCCTTTTTCTTCCCGGCCTTTTGTTTTCCGACATTAAGGAACTTTCCCTAGGAGGGATTCAAAGTTGATAAGACCTCAAGATCCGACTGGATTCTGCATAGTTGTCCTGGGAGCCACCACACTCTGGTCAATCTCAGTGCCGTGGCCTTCAGCGCTGCTGCGAGGAACAGCGGCAAGACTTTGTGGAGATTCTGCTCACTGTGCTAGAGGCTCAGGAGTCTGGTGTTTGAATGCTTTTCTGGGAGAAAATGATTCTGTGTCCAAAAATATCCTGGGTCCTGATGGCCTGACCCGTCGGCCACGATGGCTCTGCTGCTGGCGACACAGCAAGGGAACCGTGGCTGGGGTCTGAGCTCATCCTAATGAGGCCTTACATGTGCCCTCATCCAAGCCTACACACACGCCTTTTGGCACAGGTCACTCATACTGTGCCAGAGCAAGGGCCTGGCACACACAAGTACACCCATTGCCTCACGGAGGAACAGGCAGTTGGAGCCATTAGGAAATTCAGAGCTTGTTGTAGTTGGTGATTCCCAGTATGCTGCGAGGTGTTCCTGATAGTAATAGGTTGGCACTTAGGCCCAGAGTGGTTGAGTTACCTGCCGAGGCCACACAGCTGTTAAATGGGGCTGGAATTCTGTACTGCCATCTTCATATGTGCTGTGGATAGCTGTCCTGGTCATATTTGCTGGGGCTGAAAAGATAGAGGAATCAGCTACAGCAGTAGCAGTCACCACAGCCACCACCACCAGGGTGTTTCCTTTGGGAAAAGCACAGTTCCAAGTATTTAGTGTGGATTATTCATGATGCTAATGATCACCCTGCAGGGTAGGTGCTGGTTCCTTAAAGAGGAAATCAAAGCCCCAAGGAATCAGGAAAATGGCCCAGGTATGTGTATAATCTATGTCCACAAAGGCACAAGGTCAGAGCTGGCATTGGAGGAAGTGAGATGAAAGTGAGCAGTTAAGACTCATAAATGAGGTGCAGGACAGAACAGGGCAGGTTATAATTCTTAGAGAGTCACAGTTAAATTATAGCTAAAAAGTTATCTGTCTTGCCATGCGTGGTGGTGCACTCCTGTAATCCCTGCACTCTGGAGGCTGAGTCTTTGTGACAGAACAGAATTGGGTTTAGTTGATTCACATTCTCATAGTTGTGTCATGGATATCGTGTGGTTTTCAGGACAGATCAAAAATGTGTTTCAAACCACATTCTTTCCCAGATCTGAGTAGCTTTTCCCGATGGAGAATACACACTGGAAGTGCTGTATGTGGGATTATGCTTCCCAGGAATGTTTTAGGGGAGCAATACACATGGGACCCACAAATGTGTTGGCAGTGATCGTTGCTTTGCGGGATACACAGGGGTGCTGCATTGCAAGGCTGCAGGGAGCAGCTTCTATGTAGGGGAGCAGCTTCCCTGCACCCCATCATCCCAGGGGTGTCTCGGCCCCTAATCCTATCCGAAAGGCATGCTTGGCTCCTGGAGACCAGGCAATGACTCAAGCACTTCATGACACAGCGGTGCCCGGCAGAGAGCTGAAAGGACCAGACTGGTCCCAGGTGTTTTCCCAGGAAGAGCTTCTTTTGTAGCAGCATTTCTGGTTCTTTATGAGGACAGTGAGTGCTGTCATTAATGCCCGTAGACATCTGTGTCCAGGGGAAGTGCTCGTGTCTCTTAAAGGTAGGCTGGTGGGAAGAGGTTGTAGCTTAGTGGCAGAGTGCTTGTCTGCCATGCTTGGGACCCTGGAGTATGACTCCAACATTGCAAAAAAGGAATAAAAGTTAAGGTAGACCTCTGCCTGCCCTTCCAAATTCCTGAGGCACAGGCTCTTGGTAGGTAACAACAACCTCACTTCAGAGGAGGTGCCTGCTGGTCCTAGACTATGGCTCAGGTTCTAGGGACCTCACATACTGGCTTCTCCAGTGCCAGGAGTAGGGGAAGGCTGGGCTTCTCCTAAATCCACAGTCCTCTCAATCCCTAACCCTAGAAAGATCTGGCAGCGCCTGTCAGTGTCCTGCAGAGGAACAGAGCCAATAAGAGACCCAGAGAGAGAGATATCTAAACAGAGAAGAGTTCTAAGTAGTGTCAGGCCCTGTGGGAGCTGGCAAGTCTGAAATCTGCAGGGCGGCTGAGGAGCCAGGCAGGAACTGATGCACAAGTCTTGAGGCAGAATTTCTTCTTCCTCGGAAACCTCAATTTTTCCTCTTAAAGCTTCTCAATTGACTGAATGAAGCCCATTTACATTACCAAGGGTAATGTTCTTCATTAAAAATCTACTGTTATGGCTTTTGTCTAGATGTCCCCCCCAAAGCCTCATGTGTTCATGCGTAGGGCTTTTTCACAGGCGGCTGGATCTAGAAGGTGTGACCGATTGGCAGTGCAGTGTGACTACTGAACCAGTGTAGTGGTTTGGCAGCACCCCAGTCCATAGCCTGTATACCATATGAGGGACGGGAAGGGATTTGGTCCCTCTCTTCCTTGTTGCTTTTGTTACTTGCTGCCCACCATAAACTGTTTCCCTCTGGGAAGCCACCTTGGCTTTGGAACTAGAAGTGGCCTGGAAGTGGCCATGAACAGGTCAATGGATAAAGAAAATGTGGTACATATAAACAGTGAAGTACTACTGAGTCATCAAGAAGGGTACATTTGAGTCATTTGTAGGATAATGGATGCACCTGGAGATCATAATGTGAGTGAAATAAATGAGACACTGACGGGTTTGTATATTTGTGAGTTTTTGCTTTTGTGTTTTGTTTTGTGTGGAGATTGAATCCAGGACCTTTTTTTACCAAGGTACACTCCTGGCCATTTTAAAGTTTTGTTTTTAGGTAGAATCTGAGTTGCCCAGGGTTGGTTAGAATTAGGGTTCAGGATTAGCCTCTGTCTCCCAGAGTGCTGGGATTACAGAGGTGTGTGCCACCATGCCCAGCTGTGTGCCTGAAAGCAAAATAAACTGTTTCAACAAGATTCCTGTCCCATTTTTCTTTTCCAGTTAATCTGTCAGCTGTCAGAACTGATCACATTTAGCATGCTGATTCAATGTAGATTGAAACATATGTGCTACAGGGTGGCTCCTTAAAATTTTTTTCTCGATAAAAGATAAAGTGGGTCAAGCTCTGCAAATAACTAGAATATTCCTGAATTTGTTTAAAGTAATGAGATCTTTAACTGTCAAGGGAAGAGACATTTTCATTTCAGAATTCTGAATCTGGAAATTTTAAAGCATGAAAGCAACATCTTGCAAGCTCAGACCAATGAGGAAGACAAGGCCAAATTACAGAGTTATCTCTGCTAGGGGCCTTCCCCAAGGAAGTCTGGAGAAAGTTCTGGTGATCTTGTAACTGTGTAAATGTTTCTGTTTTTCCCTGTATCTTGATTTTAATCTGTGTTGTCCCTTAGAAGAAGCAGCTTGGGCCTGATAGCTGGTGCACCCAAGCCATCCCAAGGGCTGTTTTAAGACGTGGTATCATAACCTTTAGCCGAGTTAACCTTGTCCCCTATTTGTCCCAGAGGCCCCGGTTATCTAAGAGCGTATTCTTTGCAAGTTTTGGCAGGAGAGACATGCTTGAAATCAGTGGTTTGAATTTGTTATGAACATGTATTTTGTTGGTTAGGAAAATCCGTAGGTAGTAAAACTGTTTAAGGCTCACAGAAGTATGTCAGGCCCTCAGGGGAATACTACAGTTGCAGGGCAGATACTAAAGCATGGTACCTGGGTGGATGAGAGGCCTCTGGAAGAGGGCTTTATGCAAGCTGTGCTGCATTTCATGTGAAAGTGATTTTTATGGGTTTAAACGCCTTGTCATGCATTCTCTTTTATGAGGACCAGAATTCAGACCTTCCTCCTTGAATGGAGGTTTTTTCCTTTTGTTGCAGTGATTTTTTTAAAAATAGTTTCTCACTAAATCACTAAGTTACCCAGACTGGGCTCAAACTTATGATCCGCCTGCCTCAGCATGTAACTTTTGAAATCTTAGTTTACATTGGTGCCACTCTCCTGGTGCTGCTGTGTCTGTCTGTGTGTACCTGGTCACATATACTCTCTCCTGAGAAAAATGAGCTTTTGCTCATTCTTTGCTTGGTCAGAGCTGGCAGGATGGACCACAGGTGCAGGAGGAGTCTTTGTGTGTTTCCTGTTGCTAATTAAACAAAGCCACAGGCAGGGTAGGTTAGAGAGAAGTTACTTCCGCTAGCGTTCTAGCCCGAGGACGGGCACTCAGCCGGTGTCGCCTTCTGTCTGACAGAGCTTGGAGCGGGTCAGGCTGCCCCACGGTGAGAAACAAAACACGCATGAGACCTAGCCGATCCGGCCTGCAGAGCAGACCCACTTTCTTGCTCTGTGATTTTTATGTTTATTTGTATGTGTTTATAGAACATGATGGTAATATTCCTCATGAGAAGTTGTACATGTACATAAAACATCTTAATTCTTTATTCATCTGTTTCTTCTCCTTTCTCTGCCTCCCCTCCTCTTTTGCAAAAAATCTGTCTCACAGTTTCCTATTATCTGTCTTTTATCTTACTCTGTATTTTGGGCTTCTCATATAAGAGAAACTACGCACTAGTTAAGCTTATGTGTCTGACTTACTTCATTTCACGTAATGGTCTCAAGGTGTGTGTGTTTCCTATTAATGACTCTAGGTTAGGCATCTTTGTGGCACAGTAGTGCTCCATTGAATACCACATTTTTTTTGTCCATTAGTTTGCTGAAGGGCACATAGGCTGCATTGAGGCTCAGTTGTTATGAATTTTGCTGATAGAAACATGAGTGTGCATGTATCACTGTGACACAATGTCTTTGACTCTTTGGGGGACATGCCTAAAATGGGAATAGATGGATCAAGTAGGATTTCTAGTTTTTTGTTTTTTTTTGTTTTTTTTTTTTTTGCACAATCTCCACCCTGATTTCCATAATGGTGGCACCTGTTCACATTCTTACCAACTATATAGAACAGTTCCTTTTTCCCTGCAGCCTTTCCAGCATTTTTTATGATTTGATTGCTTGATGGTGGCCATTCTTCCTGATGTAAGCTGTGATCTCAGTGTTGTTTCATTTGGATTTCTCTAGTGATCAGAAATGTTGAGCATTTTTTAGAGTATTTATTTGTCACTTGGACTTCAGCCGAGAAGTGTCTATTCAGTTGAGTTGCCCATTTTTTGATTGAGTCTTTTATTTGAGGGGGGTGTTTAACTTTTTTGAGTTCTTTATATATTCTAGATATTTGTCACTTGTCTGAAGAATGGCTGGCACATTTTTTTTTCCTATTCTGTGTCTTAACTCTGTCGATTGTTCCCTTTACCATGCAGGAAGCTTTTTAATTTGATGTGATCTCATTTGTTGATTCTTGATGTTATTTCTTGTGCAATTTGGGTTCTGTTCAGAAAGTCTCATCCATGTCTACATCCATATCTAGGTTACTTTTCTCATTGCTGAGACAAAATACCCAGCACTCAAAGTTACAGGAGGAACTTTTTATTGTGGCTCACAGTTTGTAGAGCTTTCAGTACATAGTCAGCTGGATCCCAAGCAGGGAGGCAAGACAGGGGCAAAACAGAGGAGAAACAGTCATGACGTGGCGGAGCAGGTGGAAGGCAGCAAAGCATCGGAGTATTGAGCAGCAATTCCCCTGCTTTTTATCACTTCCAGGCTACCCTCTTTTTGGGTGATGCCATCCACACCCAAGGTGGGTCTTCCCATCACACACCCCCAGAGCTGTGCTGGACTAGTTTAGTAATCATGTTCCTATAATCCCAGCATCACACACTCTAGATCCAACCACCTCGGAAAAGCCCCACCTATGACCGCATGAAGCATCAGGGCGGCATCTAGATACAAGCCGTAACAACCTATGACTTTAAGAGTATTATCTGTTTTCTCCTCCAGCCCATTAGTTATTTTTGTTTCGACATTGAAACCTTTGATTCATTTTGATTTTAGTTTAGTACATGGTGAGAGGTATGGATCTAGTCAGTCTTCTGCATGTAGATAACAAGTTTTCCTAGAACCATTTATTTATTTTATTATTTTTATTTTTGTGGTACTGGGACTTGAACTCCCAATCTTGTGCTTGTCAGGCACTGAGCTGTATCCCCAGCCCCTAGAACTATTTATTATGTTTTGCTCTTTTTATCAAAGATCTTATAGGGTTACTTATTCTAAATTAAACTTGAATATTATTTTATTCTATTTGTAAACTAATAGTAAAAATATGAACAAGTTCTTTCACTTTGATCAGTGGTGATTTAACACACAGAATCAGCTCCAGTCCTTAGCAAGGAGCTGTGTGGGGGACCCCTGAACCCCGTGTGTTTAAGGCAGTTTCACTAAAGGCAGAAGAGAGGCTCTGTGGCCTCTCCACAGAGGGATCCTTAGCTCTGCTTATGCTCACATTTCCAGACAACCATAAAATCCCAAGAACGCTGGTGTCGAGATTGCATCTGTAGAATCTTCCCTAGAGCACTTAAGTTCAACCTGAGTTTGATACATCAGCTGCACGTAATGGAGTTTTAAAGTTCTGTCTTCATTTTACGGAGAAACATTACTAAGGTGGAATTTCATAAGGACCAGCTTGAGCCAGAACCTACAGATTTGTTCAAAGAAGCCAGTTGGAGCAGAAGCATCTCAGTCAAAGATGGTGATGGGTAGGGGTAGTGCAGAGGTAGCTTGGGCCGTTCTAGGAACCCCAGGATCTTGGAAGGACTGGGGAGAGGTGGGGATTGTCAAGCAGGAAGTGTGTGCTGGAGCTCAGGAGCCCATGTCACTGTGGTTGCTCTGTGTTGTCTGATATGTGTTTATCTGCACAGTCAAGTGTAGTGAGGAGTGTCATATAACCAAAGAGGAGACTTTAGCCACTGCCCTTCTTTGGTCTGGGTGTGTAAGAGAGATAGACAAGGCCCTGAGTTCTAGAACTGTAGATTTGGCTCCTGTTCCCTTCAGCCCCCAGCTAGAGGGTCGCAGTCAGAGCTGAACCTTCTCAGAGACAGCCGCTGCTCTTGCCTTCCACGCATGCACTGCAGTAAAACACACTCAAAGCGTGGCTCCTGCAATGTCCCAAGGCCTTTGTGGAACCATTCTTACTAGCTGACTTCATTCTCTTATCTGTTCCTGCAGGTTGTGACAGTGGCTTCAGACCAGCATCCTGCAGCTCCAGCCCTCCCAGGGTGGGAGACTGTGTGTATCCTGGGCAGCCAGGGCTGGGGGCAGTCTCACTGGCTGATGCTAGATCAGGCACCATGGTGGGAGGGTGGGTTGTTCCAATTGGGTCCGTCCCGGGTCTCACATCTTGTGGATTTCCAGTCCCAGTAACTCGTGAAAATTGTTCAGGTTCCCAAAGATGTTTTGTTCCTATCTACCTACATTTATCCTATCTGAAATTAAAATGGAGAACTTTCAAACTTTTGTATTTTACTCATTTAAAAGTAATGACAGTAACCCTTTTCTACAGAAGACATCATTTTATTAGAAATAACTCCCTGTTTAAAAGTAGAGAGAAGATGGCATTGGTAGCTCTCTTTTACTGATCTCTTTGACGTCTGGCTTAGTGCAAGTCAGCTGGATACTTGTATCAACATCTGAATTCAATCTGCTGGGTGGATGATGTGGGTGAAAGTCTGATGTGAACATCTGATTTCGCAGAGACGCAGGATTGTAAAAAAGGAGTATCGTAGTCATCTCTTCAGATAATCGTGGACCTATTTCTTTAACACTACACTGAAACTGCCACTACTCTTTTTGCAGGCTATTTTCTTTCCTTTTGTTGCCCAAGGCCTTAGGCAGGTGACACAAGTCACTGCTCTACACCCCTAGCCCTTTCCAGGCTATTTCAACATGGAAACTGGAATATGAATACATCTTCTCTCTGATACATTAAACCTATTCATCTGCCTCCCACTTTGCATAGATTTTTTTTCCCCTAGAGAGAATCTTGCATTAATTACCCGGAAAATACTGATTCACTGAGCTTTTCCGATCATCCAGATGTGGACATACCTCATTTTACAGGATCAAGATTACCTTAATGTCCCTACTGCTCACATCACACAAGTTGAAATGTTGAAATGCTCTCAACTTCATGGTGATGGATGTAAAATTTGTGAAATCCTGATTTTTGCTAGAAGCTCAATGTTTTAATTGGCTGTCAGTGGCTTTCTTAAACTTATAGCCTCAACTTTCTTCCTTTTTAAGAAAATATCTCTGGATACCCAAGTCTGACTAAGCATGCTTTTTTTTTTTATCACTTAGTCTTTCTTTCAAAGAAAAAATGTTGCACCATGAGAAATCTGGCTGGTGCATCTCACAGCTAAACCCCAGTACAAGTGCTCTGTCCTGAGCCAGGGAGCTACTGGACCTAGGTGTGTGTGTAAGCATAAACACTCCATGCATGGTTCCGTTTTCTGGTACAGAATAATTAAAAGACTTGGACTTCCCGGTTAAGGTAGAATGCCAATGATGTTTGATGCTTGATCAGGAATATTCTTAGTGTACTTGACTCTCATTTAATGTGAACACGTGTTAGTAAAGAATATCATGAGTATTGGCCGCTGCCTTGATTCATACTAAGTCAGGAGCAGTCACCTACCACTGCCTCTGCACCCCGGTGCAGTGTCAGCACCGTGAAAGGCAGACGGCATCTTTTCTTTCAACCCTATTGACATCCTGAGGGACCCTGGAAATCCCCAAAGTTTATTGGCCACGTGTGGATACCTCTAGCTCAGACTCAGTTCTTACCTTACTCAATTTTCTTGGCCTTCGAAGGTGCATTGGGCCACTCCTCCACTGAAATTCAGTGTTTTTGTTTAGTTTGGTGCCTGGTTTGGTTCTTGTTTAGTGCATGTTTGTAATGCGGCCTAGTGATGTTCATTTGGGGAACTGCGATCTGTGTATGGTGAATCTTTCATCTGGTCCCCCTTTACTCCATCCTACTCCCTTTCTGCCCCCCTCCTGCTAATCACCTGTTCCATGTCAAGTCTACCTTCCAGTTTCCTGTCCTCTTTTCTTCATTTTATTCATTTATCATGATTCAGGTTTTTCAACTAAGAAAAAGCCTGTCATATTTAACTTTCTGAATCTGATTGTTTTACGTAGCAAGGTGGTCTGGAGTTGTATCCATTTTCTTGCAAATTACAAGATTTTATCTTTTATGACTCAGTAATATTTCACTGTGTATAAATAACACATTTTCTTTTATCTACTCACCTGCTGACAGTTGTGTAGAAAGTTTCCAAATCTTAGCCATTGTTAATTGTACCTTTATATACAGGGACATGGATGTGTCACTGCAGTTCCATGTCTTTATTCTTCTGGGATATACCCAAGAGGAATGGAGCTGGGTCAAATGGCATTTCTATTTTTAGTGTTTTGAGGACTTTTCATACTGATTGTTTTTTTAAAGACAAGAAAAATTGAATAGGTACTGTACTTCCAAAATAATGGTCTCTCACCCCACACATGTGTATTATTCTGTAATCTATGTGCTTTAAATTCCTTCATTTAGTAATAACAACAGTATCCACCTAGTCTCAGTGTAATGCTTCACTTATGGTGCTATTTCACTTAATCCTATGTGATCCTTTGAACCCAAGGACCACACCCCATTTTGCAGATGTGGGTGCTTGTGGTGGTTAATTATTCACTTAAGATTAGATGAGGGGTGGATCTTGAACTTCTTTCTAACTCTGCATGGGATAAAAATCCCAGGTCACAACGTACTGTGAACATGAGTATATAACTATCTTAATAAATAGATGACTGTTGATCTTTTTTAAAAAATCAACAGTCAAACAATTCAGCTAGTGATGTCCTAACAGAAGTCTGATGCATGGGGCAGAACGAAGCTAGGCTGAGTGGCTGCAGGGCTGGGTTGAAGGTGTGGGTGGCAGCTCCTTGGGAACTGTGGAGGAAATGGCCCAGTTCCCAGGGTTCCTACCAGGTATAAAAGTCACATGTCCTTGCTGCAAAATCCTTAAACATCTGCTCAGGTCTCCACTGGGTACTGGAAGGAAGCTGTTTTCCAGAAAGCCCTACTGGGAGTGGCTTGCTTTGTTTTCCAGCACATAGTTTGAACTTCCTGGTTTCACAAAAGGATGCACCCGTGCTGCCCATACCCGCAGCCAGGGGACACAGTCAGAACCTTGCCCAGTGTGGGGCAGGAGCTGGGCTGAGGAAGGGGCCTGGACCGCCCCGCCTGTCTGCAACCCCTCTGTCCAGACCTGTGTAAGAATTTGAAAATGCCCCAAATGAACGTGTATGGAAAAATCAAAGTTTGCGTATCAATTCCGGGTTTTCGCGTACTTCGTAGGAGAGAGGGGTTTTCCATGTGGAGATATTTTTGTTGTTGGTTTTTGCAGTACTAGGGATTCGATTTAAGGCTTCCGCTCTGAGCTGCAGCCCCAGCACAAACCCTTCTTTTTCCTTCAAGTTTTTTTGGTCTTTTTGAGACAGTCTCACTATATCGTACAGGCTGCCCTCAGACACTCAGCAATCTTTCTGCTTCAGCCTCCCAGTTGCAGGCATGCACCATCACACCAGGCTTTCTTCAAGGTTTTGAAATGGAGTCTGACTAAGTTGCTAAGCACATTACCTGAGTTGAGCTCCAACTTGTGACTTTCTTGCTTCAGACTTCACCAGTGCTGAGGTCACAGGTATTAAAAATTCTTGAATCAGGTTAATTTTAAGATTCATTCATAAAAGTTATGCAAATGTGGACTTAACACATAAATTGTATTTGTGATTCTGAGTAAGATTAGCAATTTTAACATACAATAATGTTTTATGGTTATTAATGAGCTGCCTTTGGTTTGCTGGTAGATATTAAAGTGTATTGTGAGAAATTATGAACTCTTTAAAATGGGCACATTCACAAAAATGAAAATATTTGTTCTCCTTTGCTTTCAGCCAGAGGCTCATTAATCTAATTATCTACCAATGTACAGGAAATAGAAATACAATTATAAGAATGCTGTATATGTGGGACTGGGGATTTAGCTCACTGGCATAAGCCCCTGCTTAGTAAGCGTGAGGTTGTGAGTTCAATCCCCAGTACAAAAAAAAAGAGAATACTGTATATGTACCATAATTTGCAAGCACATAGCTGCCTCTTTTTTCTAAGTATGTATTTTATATTTTGCCTGAAAGAATAACTTTGCTGTTTTGCTTTTCCCCCTAGATATTGTCAGAAAGATCATACAGAAGAACTTTGAGCCCTCAGCTGATTTCAACAAGGTAACTTTTTTGTTATTAAAAGTAATGAGAAGAAAAATTTTGACTGACTTGAAAATAAACCTCTTAAGCAATGATTACTTAATCTTTAATAGACTTTAATAGACTTTTTCGATTAAGGATTTTTGTGGCGTATTGAAACACTTCATAGATTCCATTTGAAGGCTTTCAAAAGGATCACTGAAGAAAATCTTGTATGTTACTCAGAAATTAACATTTGCCCCAAAGAAATATTCTTTTTTTTTTAGCTAAAGGATAAGTCTTGAGGTCCGAAGTCCTTAGAAACCGTGTGCGTTATCTTGGAAGATGCTGTACTAAAAAGCGGCTTCAAGGTTGAGCAGCATTTTCTGAGGCTGCTGTGTGTGCTCCTGGCTGCTGTCAGATGGGAACTGGGGACAGGCAGGTGGACCTTGCTCCGAAACAGGGACAGGACCTGAGGGTTCAAAGACGGGAAAGAGAGTGGGAGCAGATCCATCAGTGAGTGACACACAGAGGAATAGAGAAAAGTAGCTCGTTCTAACCAGAAGCTCTTCGGGGGAAGAGGCTTTGCAGGTCCGTGCAGAAAGGATCAGAGGGTCCGGGCAGGTGGAAAGCAGCTCTGTTTGTACCCCTGGCTGGGTACCGTGCGAGTAGAGCATTTCGGTGTGAGAGTGAGCGGGCCTGCTGGCAGAGGGAGACATGATATGGTACCTCGAGAGCCTTTGCAGGAGCCCAGTGTGCCTCTGCTTAAGGTGCCAGGTGCTGCCTGTCCACTCTGTTCACCTTCACCCCTGGCCAGAAGAATGTCCTTGCAATGTTGATTGTGGTGCCTGTGTAGGCTGCCCGGGGAACACAGCCAAATAAGTGTTGCATTGAATGCAGAACAAAAACAACAAGTTCAGTCTCCTTGTCATGGTCTTGGTTCTCAGTGCACTGTTCTTTCCTCTTCTCCTGTGATGGTTGCTGTCCAGGGGCAGTAGGCAGAGGTATAGGTGGACATTCTCTCTACTGGCCAGCACAGGGGGAAGTTAACTTTTTGCCCAATGGATAATGACTTCAGGCACTGCAGTTAGATGTTATATTTGCAAATGGCCTCACTGTATTCTTAATTTGCAACAAAAACAATAGTCCAGAGAAAAGTGAATGTAGAAGCCAAGGTGGAAATCCTGCCTGAAAGCCACTGACGTCCAGCAGCAACGGTGACTGAGGGTAGATGACACTTTGGAGAGCTCACGTCCTTCCCCAGGACTTGGATGGTGTTTGTATCCTTCCCCTGCTCCTGGCTTCATTTGTATCCTCCAGATAATTGCTCATGTTGGTCTGTATCACTTGGCGGAATCAAATGACCATTGCCTTTATGTTAGTCTTTAAAAGTAACTTACTATTTGTAGCTAATAACCTGTATGCCGCCTAGTTCTTCAAGGGAATGAGTGGAAACTGGGGACAGTACTTCAGTTGGATTCAGGCCTTGAAGGATGACATCCTGACACCTCCTCCACACCTCCCCAGTGATCTAAGGAACCCAGTGAGCATGAGGCAGGGCTCTGCCAACACTGTCCCAGGCTGAGTTGTTAGCTGGACAGCTCCTGTTGTCCTGGATGTGCCACTAGCTTTGGAGCGCACCCGTGTGCTTACCCCTGGGTAAGAACCACTGGGGTGCAGGTGAAGTGGAGAGAGGATACAGCTGTATCCCACCCCAGCTAGGTATGGAATCAGATCACACTTTCTACAGCTATCCAAGGAGAAAGGGTTTAGTTGGGCAAAAGCTGAGCTTTTTGATGGAATTTAGTCTGAGAGATTCTGGGTGTGATAGGTTGGGTCCCCTCCAACCCTAACCCTGACTCAAGGACTGAAGGGCAAGTTCTCTTTTGGGGTACACTGGCTCAGAAGTGGGGAAGGGAGGGACCGCCTATTCAAGGGGTTCCCAGTACCTCAGTGGCTGCAGGATGTGACAGCTGCATTATGCAGATGAGCCATGAGAAACTGCCAGGCACTGACCTCAGCTTATCGCACAGGGAGGGAGAGAGCCAAGGTATCTACACCCCAGGACCCCAGAGATACTGGTTAGGGTGCTGGGGAATCGGGGACAGTGCTCATTTCCAAGTCCTCCCCATGGATGTGGAGGAAGCCTTTCACAGATGCTGGCTAGTTAATCTGAGGCAATGTAAGAGATAGATAAGGGCCCCGGCCTGGGCAGCAGCACCAGTGTCTTCACAGTGGCCTCTGCCCTGTCAGCACAGTCACACAGGTAAGGTCTGTCCAGTGGGGTGTCCTGGGATGAAGTCTCCCCACCTTCCCTTGCACTGGATCCGAATTTGATTAAGTTCTCATCCAGTTTGACTTACAATCAGAATCATGGAGAGATTGAAGTTTGTGAGCCGAGGTACAACTATACTTTGAAGTCCTTTCTTTTCCCTGAATATTTTTTTTGAGATTTTCTCTCTTTTGCTTAATGCAGTATATTTTACTAGTTGGTATTTCTGGAGTTCCCATTAGGAGCAATGCGTGGTGAGGGTGTACCATGTCATAGCATGGCTTTCCTTTTAAGAGCACACTGTTGGTGGAGGAGAGGCCAAGCCCAAGACATGTGTATACACGTTACAGGCTGAGTCGTGTCCAAAACTCTGAGTCCTCACCTCCAGTAACTACGAATGTTACTGCATTTGGACACAGGATTTTAGAAGAGGTTGTGAATGAGGTCATTAGAGTGGGCCTTCACCCACCGTGACTGTTGTCTTTCTAAGAAGGAGTAGTGAAGACACAGACAGTTACACAGGAGAGACCTTTGAAGGGACAGCGAGGAGGTGGCCACCGATAAGCCAAGGAGGGTGGCTGCAGAGGAAACCAGCTTAGCCCACAGCCACCAGCCTATGGTACCGTCCCATGGCAGCCTGATGGGGCTGAGACAGCGGGGCCATGGGAATGCAGGACTGAAAGAAGTGTGCACCATGCATGCGGAGTGTCCTTGCTCTCTGAAAAGATTCCACCATGGACCTGGTGTTTCAACTAGACTTAAAGGCAAGTAAGGCAAATGAGAGGTGAAGCCTTACCTCCACCGCAAACCTAGGCTCCAACCAAGATGCTGCTCACCTGCTTCACATAGCACAGTCCCAAACCGTTTCATCTTCAGTGTGACGGGAAGAGCTGCCATTGCTTCTCTGCATGTGCAGGCACTAGGTTAGAACCTCTGCACGTTCCTAATCCTCACAAGGTCACATCTCCAAGGAGGAGGTGCTGCTGCTACAGCAGATGCAAGAAAATCCTGTGCTCAGAGAAGCCAGGGCCCTTCCCTGAGGTCACCTAGGGGCCAAATGATAAACCCAGACCAGTCTAACTCCAAAGCCACTAACACCACCCTAAGTCTCGAATGTGAGGCTTATTCCAGCCCACTGAGCATCATCCTGAAATGAGTAATTCGGAAGAAACTGCTTTAGCTGTCTGCAGAGCATTGCAGCCTCGGAGGTATAAAATTTACATAGTAACCACAAAGAAGTACAGTGAGTAATTACCTCTGGGCAAAAGTGGTTGCGTTCTAAGTTTCCCTCCACTCCAGCGTGACTAAACCATCCGTTTGCTAAGGATGGAGTGTAGAGCATGATGCTCCACACAGTGGCTCATGCAGGCATGTTTATCCCTAACCTGTGATTTCAGAGAACCTGTGCTAGATTCCAGAGTCTGGACAAGGTAACCTTGGGTGGAGGCCAGACCAGGAAGGGACTAACACTTGGCATTAAGGGACTAAGAGGAAAAATGAGGAACAGACAGGTGAAGCAACAGAGATGCGAGAAATGACTCTAATAATCCTACTTTTCTCAAGCAGGAAACATAGCTGTACCATTTGCTTAGCACATGCTGGATTCTAAGCATCTTTCCACAAAACTGGCACATGATAATCCTCACAGGGAGGCTGTATCTCCACCAGAGGTTTTGAGCCAGAGGTCACAAGGACAGCTCACTGGTATTCCCCAATCTATTATCCTCTGAGTGACAGGTCATTGGCTGATGATACAATAGTGAGCCATGCCATACCCAGCCCATGCCACAGAATATGGGGGTGAACCACTTCCCAGATTCTCTGCATTCTGGCTCGATATACAAGAGACAACAACAGAATGTCACCCAGCTCACACGGTCCTGCAGAGAAAGTCTTGCAGCCTAACCCTGTCAAGTAGTGGCTGCTCGATTAAATAAAAGTACAGTACATTATTCCTACCATCAGAGTGCCAGGTTTGGGGCAACTCAGGTAGGCTGTACTTAAAGTTTTGTGCCATCAATAGTCCATAAATATAACTCACATTTTCAGGGAGGCAGCTCACTCATGCCCTCCACCACTGCCTTGGTCATTCAGCTGATCTCTGCCAGTAGAACCATGCATTTGCTTGTCATGGGTCCCTGGATTCATTTCCACCGGGTCGTCATTTATCTCTACTCTTCCTCTTGGTTCACTGTCCTAGATTAACTGGGTTGTCGCTTCCTTATTATTCTATATCTCAGTTATTCTCTTTCTTCATACTTCCGCTGGAAGTGGGTACAAGCTTGGGACCTGTCCCTGCTGCTTTCAGTGCCCATACCAGCTCCAACAGCTTTTGGCTACCAATTCAGTACTAATGCAAGGTCAGGTCGTCAGGCAAGGTGTCTGGTGACTGTGGATCCCATCTGCCTGTCTGTGAGAGCTCCCTGCTTCCTCCCCACACAGGAAGAGGAAACACACTGCCCATAGGGATGCACACTACCCTTCGTGCAGGAGGAAAATGCATTCTAGAGGCCCCAGAGGCCACAGAGAGATGGCACAGTGCAAGACAGGAGTCATCACCCATGGTTAATTGTTGCTGAGGGTTGAAGATGAGGGTAACTCACCGCGAGTGTGCCACACAAGGACATTTTAAACCAGCCATAAAAACAATAGCAATTCTCTCCTTCAAAAATCACAATCGTATTAATTGAACCAGTTAACTTTAAGGAAGACTCATTGCATCTGCTTTGCTTTTCTCATTTTGCTGTGGGTTGATGCCTACCATCACTGACCAGGTCTCCCCCCTCCCCCGCCCTGTCACTGATTGCTGCTCAGGAATCCTTGGTGTGAGATCACAGCTGTCACTCCTTTAGTACCTTAATTTATTGGGTTGCATGCCAATCCTGTGGTCCTGTGCTGAATGCTTTGGAGGGAATGGTGAGGTAGTTGTGGGTCTTGGTGTTCCTGGTGTGATGAGGTACAGGAGATGGGAACAGGACAAATGCTGTCAAAGTGCAGGGCTCCCTTGTAGGAAGCAGGAGGGATGGGCAGCACCTGGACTTCCTGGAGGAGGCGCCACCTGCACTGGCCCTTGAGTTTCATTAGCGGTGGGATTGTGTTCTGGGTGAGGAGGCCTTGTGGAGGAGCCCAGAGTAAGGAGGGGACATTTCATAGGATGACAACAAATACCTTTAGAATAGCCAGGAAGAATGGGGGCATGAAGCCCAGCTCAGGCAACAGAGAAACACACTGCGACACTGGCATTTCCAAAACATTGGAAATCCATGGGATACTATGAAGCATGGAACCCACACCATCAGATTTCACTGTGGAGGTGACACTGGAAGACCTTACCTTTGGCTGAGGGGCCCTAGGCAGCTCTTAGTCTCTGTTATAAATAGATCCCAGGGTTAGAGTGTGAAACACTTGGAACTTGCTCTGTAATTCTCCTTCCCATGTCTGACCAGTGAGCTAAGAACCTTTCTAAAATCAAACGCAAACTCCAGCACTGGACTCTGCTCCCAGCCCTGTTTCCTGATGCATGTTCGAGGGCGGGCCCCCTTCCCCACGTCAGCCTTTCTGGGGCCTGTGTTCTCTGTGTGGGGTGGTAATGCTCTTGATTGTGGTTTCTTACTCATGTGAATTTTTCTGTTTTCTTGGTGCACGCTGCCTCTGCCTCACACAAACTCCTCAACTGCTTTGACTTCCACAGCCAGAAAATGTAGTCTTGGCTTTGAAGGTAAAGCTTGTGTCTGCTGTCTGTTCTTTGTCTTCAGCCGGTTAGTGACGTCACCTTTGTCACCTTGTTCTTCTCTGTGTTAGTTTTTTAAGTTATCTGTTTCGTTTTTGTTCCTGTCATCATCTTTAATTCTCTCTTGGCCGTATCCTCAACATAACCTATAAAATTCTCCAAGATCTTGATGTTATCAAAAAGTAGATTTTATACAACCGGATCTCAGGAAGACTTTAGCCTTCAAGCCAACTCTTACAATGCTGCTTTCTTGTTCCTGAGGTCATGTGATGCTTAGAAGGTAACACTGGGAAGGTTGTGTATCTGATATAAAATTTGCACATAGTGCATCTTGAGTATTTCAGTATACCTGTCTCCTGGTTTTGGGTTCAGTGTCTCCTTGGCGTTTAGAAAGGAGGGGTTAAAATTATTGTTTCTAAATTGTCTAGAAGTAGTAATTTGGAATATTTGCCGAGAAATGGTAGGAAAATAAGTAGGTGTGGAAGTTTGGAGTGGGTTGATTTCTAATTAAGGCTTCTAGTTGTCCACAAAGAAGGGAAAAATTTGCTTTTGTGGACATGGGAAGGGGCTCACGTACATGTATGCAGCAAAGTTCAGCCTCTTTCCCCTCATGTTAGCATTTTAACCTCAGTATCAAAGTAGACAGTCTTCACGTGCCATGCACCTGATTTAATGGTTGGGCATTTATTTGCTCACAGACTTCATGGCTGTTATTAAATGCACACTGTGAGCTGGCCACTTGGCTAAGTCTTCTTCACCTTAGATCTATAGTTCTCTGCCCTGGCCAGTGATGATGAGATCACTGCTAATGGACACTTTCTGGGTTGGGGAGCCTGCAGCCCCCTGCTGGGCTGTAACTGGTTTCCATTTCAGTGCTGTCTTTAAGGGGTTGCCATTTGGTTCCAGGATGGCTGCTGGACCCAAGTGGCCATCTGCTTGCTACTCAGCAGACCAACTGAGAGGCAAGATGCTGAGGCAAGGAAAGGGGCTTTGTCCTTACGCCAGTGAAACTAGAAGATGAGTGACTTGTCTCAAAGCCCATGTTGTAGCCAGCTGATTTGGGGGTGGCCTATCCAGGTGTTGGTGGCGGGCCATGGTCTGGAGATGCTTGTCGGTTCTGCCGATCTTAAGAACAAGATCGTTATCTCCTTGGGGTTATTTTTGTTTCTGAGCCATCTGCCACATGCAGTCCTAACACATTACAGAAGGGACAGGCTGGAGAGGGCCACTGACCTCTTGCTCACCCCACACTCATGATAATGAAAGGAAACGTACTTCACCTGGTCCCTGGGGAAGACAGGGTGAGGCAGAGGTAAGTAGGGGGTCAGCACAAGATCTTGTCTCAGTGCTTGACTCGGGGACCTAGACTGCTTCCTATTTTATTTTGCTCAGCCTGACTTCAGCATCTGTTGCGATCCAGCTTGGCCATTAGTTGTCAACTGCCAACCTGTGATTTTCTTTAGTTTTTTTTAGAAATGTGAGTAACAACACACAGGGATTGGAACAAGGTCAAGTTCCATCATCCAATTGCATTAATTTTGCTTTATCTCAGAATGAAGCCCACAGTGGTAAGAAAAGTATGTTTAGGCCCCTTGATTGCATCTAGAAGTGGTGCTGCCCACTGGAAATGAAGGCCTTGTGTGAGCCAGGAGCTGTGTCATCCATTGCTTCGTCTGGCTTCTGCCACAGCAGAAGAAATGCCTTTTTTGTTTGCACTGTGCCTAGTACTCAGTTAAGCAGTCTCTCTAACCGTATATCACCTTGAGTTTTCACAATCACCTGACAAGATCCAAGTTACTATTGCCAGTGTATGAATGCAAAAAGTAAGTGGTCTGTTTTACTGCCAGACTTGGAAAGCCTGAGCCTTTATCCTAAGTTTATAGGCCAACCCACTTGGGACCCCTTCTGTCTGTCTCTCAGACAGAAGCTTTCTTTCTCCAGGTAAATATATTCTACTCTTAAAAAAATAAAAAAATAAATTTATAAACCTCCCAGATCCTTGGTATCTATGAATTCCTCTGTAATTGAAACCAACCCAAATTGCTTCAAATCAGTAGTAACTTCTACTTGTCCTATCTTTGTGGTGTAAAGCACCCTATATGTAGCTCATTCATTGTACCAGTAGTCATGCCCAGATTTATTAAACCATTTGAAAACACAAACCACCTTTGGGGTTGAAATTTATACCATTCATTGCTTGATCTGATACCTGGATCTCTTGCTGGAGATTGAAAGGATGATCGTAATCACTTGGTCCACTATTCTGATAACTCAGTTCTCTGTTCTCTCTGTTTCAGGAAGGAGCTTTGAAATGGAAAAATAGGCACACACCTTGATTCAGCTCATGATGGTGACTGGTTAAAAACGTGAAATATGTGCACTGTGGAATGTTCTACTTCCTGCTTCCTGTGACAGGATGTGCTACTTCTTCTTTTTCAAACTGCAGGTTGCCTACTATGAAATTGGCGTTATCGTCTGTGCTGTCCTGGGCCTGCTGTTCATCGTTCTGATGCCAGTGGTAGGGTTTTTCTTCTGTCTGTGTCGTTGCTGTAACAAGTGCGGTGGAGAGATGCACCAGCGACAGAAGGAAAGTGGCCCCTTCCGGAGGAAATGCTTTTCAGGCTCCCTCTTGGTGATTAGTGTAATTATAAGGCAAGTAGATAATTGGACAATAGCTGATTCCACTTTAGGGCCACTCTTCTATGTTTTAACTTCCACCCGTGAATTTGAAACAAAAATGATGGTAGCAACAAACAGGAAATGGAGAAGTGCTTGTCCAGGAGGAATGGAAAGCCATCTCTGTCACCGGAAGTGAGTGTGGTGGGAAGCTGGCCTGACCTTCCTAACGAGCCAGCCCCCTGGTTTTTCCCCTTGCAGATATCCTGATAGCTCGTAGGCTGCTGAAAGCATTTACCTCCCAAGAAGAGCTGACTCCTCTGAGCTCTGGAGGCAGACAGCACACACAAAGACAGAGCCTGTATTCACTAGTGTTTTCTAAAGAGATCTTGATGGGTGGGTACAGTTCCTGTATTTGAAAATCTGAGAATGCTGTAGAATATAGTAAACTTTCTAATATTATCTAAACCTGCTTTTCTTAAATTTGCTATTTATCTGCTACCCTTTTGTGAAGTCTAGGATGTAGCTCATAATTTAGGATGTCTCTTCTGTCCTTTCTGGGGCTGATTTGGTGAGTCCAGACTGACTCCTTGGCTGAAAATATGCATCAAGGCGCTGGTCTCTGCTCATGATTTTTGGTTACTGTTCCACACTCCCTCATTTGTTCAGCTGATGTTTCCTACGGCAACAGAAACAAACCAAGCCTGTGGATACAGGCCCAAAGACTGAAAGCATCTTCCTTGTGTTTCTCCAAACACTATTTGCTTGGTAGCTGTAGATTTTTCAGCTCTCATTAAGTAAGTGATAATTAGGAATTTAAGCACAAATAGTAAGTCCTCCTTGAAGCGTTAGCAGCACACCCAAGAGCAAAGGTCTGTTAAGTGTGCAATGCATGATTTGGGGCCACCACGCCTGGCAATGCAGTAAACTCTCTGACACACCTGGAGCCGCTCCAAATGTGTCAGTGGGAAATTGTCCTCCATGGACATGAACTGAAAGATCAGGTCGCAGGCCGTGTTGAACACTGTCACTGTGCTAAAATAAAAAAGGAAGAAGATGCAGACACTTGGTTGTATTTTCAAACAACACGTGTGAAAGGATTAACACAGTGAGTGTCTCCGAAAAGGAAATCTCGAGGGAAGGTCGTTGGCTGAGAGGAAGGGACTCTGCTGCAGCTGGCACTCTTGAATTAGTGTAGCTGGCTCCAGCAAGGTCTCCTGAATTAACTAAATTAGATACAAATTGGAAGGACAAAGCCAGAACATTGCCGCTTGCTCTAGGGCAGTGTTATGTGCTGAAGGTTGTGCGGTTAGGCCTTTGTGATGGACATAAACCAGCATCCCAGGATGGACGTGTTTTAGCCTTACAACCTGCTGGTCCGCCACGGGTTTCCTTAGGTTTGGCCTGTGAGCCTCAGGGGTGGCTTGGGCTTCTGGTCTCTCCCTCTCTTCTGTGATCATCTTTTCTAGCTCTGATTTTTGCCTCAGTCTGTTAGTTTCTGTGTCCGAAAAGACTTTGAATCTGTTTCTTTCCATGGGTTCTGAAAGATGGTTTAGGATCCAGTCAATGGGAATCCTGGGTGTCACTGCCTCTGCTTGGCGTTGGGAGTACTGTCTAGAAATCACAGACCACTGTGACTCTGGGGAGAGTTACCTCCTCCTCAGTACCACATGGGTGATGGTTACAGCCCAGAGATCGATCAGGCTCAATGGGGGGTCCCTGTGGATTTCTGGCAACCCGGTGTCTACATGCTTCATTTTTCCAAAGGGCAAGACCCACTGTGTTGCTTCTCATCATAGACTTAGATATCAAAGATGAGGCTCAAGTTAGAAGGGCCATTTGAAAATTTTGCCCTAGTTGTCTTGTTAGAAGAACAAAGCTCTTCTAACAAGTTAATCATTTTCATCTGATGCAAATTCATATATCATAATTTCAGGAAAAATTTTTATTCTGTGTAGTTATTTATCTAAATAAACATTTACATACCTAATAATGGGCTTACCATTTTTTAATAAACATATGCTCCATTGGATTCCTCTTTTTATATTAGATTTCTATTTGCGTTTTATGTGATATATGCTAGTTTGCTCTGAGCTGAGTAGTTTGCATTATGTTTAAAATACGAGACTATACAAACAATAAAGCCACAAAACCAAAAATATACTTGGTTTCTATTTATGTGTATAAAACAAAGACCACCATATTTTCTTTTATTCTCAAGATTCAGATCCATCAAATAAATTTAGATGTTTTTTCTTTTCCAGTATATGTAAGTGTGAAAATTCTTTCTAAAGATGCATGCTATTTTTGCCCAACTAGGTATGAAAAAGTATATTTTTACACAACTGGTTCTAAATTGGAGTTGTGTTATGAGAATTATTTTTTCTTTAGATTTAGAAAACTTTAAATTTGACCATAAACTAGAGGTATTTTGATGTTTTCCTTTTGAAATCCTTACTGGTTTGTAAATATCTTAAACATCAAGAGTTAAATAATAGCTAAATATTTTGTTTTCAAGTAACCAAAGCTAGCCAAGAAAACTAAAGCTCTAGGGAAAGAGGACATTTCTATAAGTATGTCACCAAAATCAGAAGATCAGATCAAAATAGGAGACAGTGTCAACCAAATTAGAAGACAGAGAACAAATGTCTGTGTTAGTGTCATCTCTCTCTTTCTCTTCCTGGCTTAGGGCAGGGCCTCGGGCTTAACATTGACTTCAGCAAAAATTTAATACTATTGATAAACAGTCTTTGATATGACTTTTTAAAAAAATTTTCTCACAAATTCACACTAGTTTTAAATTGTTTTAAAAATTAGCCTCGACTGACTTTCATTTAGCCCTTTTTAGTTCAAAATTTTCATTTTAACTTAAGTTTATTTTTGAGAAAACCATAGGTGGATCTTTGTGTGTGTGGAGCACCCGGGTCGTGCTCTGTCTCTGAGCCTTTCCAGAGGCAGCTGCTGGATGTGGGAGTCGGGACCTGGGCGCAGGTCTGGGGAGTCCGGCTGAGTGGTGTGGAGATTGAATTTCCACCTCTCCCTGGGGGCTCGGCAGACGGGTCTCAGGCCAAGAAAAAAAGAAAACAGGTTTCCTCTCCTTTGTTTTGTACTTGTCATCACTGCATGTTTCAGAATTTCAAAAAGCCTACAGAGTGAGAGAGAGAGGCAGGGAAGGAAGGAGGCAGCAAGCCAGGGAAGGAAAGAGAGAGATGCTGTGCCTTGACTTCTTTTGTATATGTCCAAGTTTCTGAGTACGAGAAGGCAGCTTTGCTGTCACCCTGGGAGCTCACCAAATCACAGGAGTCCTCAGGAAGCTGGCTGCTTTCAGGTTCCTGTGCATTAGGATTTGATCGTCAGTTCCTGGCTTGAAGGTCACAGGAGTCCAATAAAAACGAAATTGAACTATAGCGTGCCTGAAAATCGTGAGACTTTCTTAATGGGAATGAGAGGTCCAGGAATTGTAATTTTAAATTCCGAAATGATCTTTAAAAAAAGATCAGTTGAAGGCTGAAAGCTTTTATTTGGTTTTCAAGGGCTAATTTAATTCAGCAGCAATTTTCAGGGGAAAAATAGCCACAAGTTTTTTACAAAACTTTTTTACTCTAAAAGTTTTAAATATTTACTCATAGATATATATGTGAGACTGTTGTTTTTCCATAACAAAATGTAGAATTATTAAATATAATGTTAATATGCCATAAGTTTTTTTTTAATCCCATCTTTGCTAAAAGTTTCAGGAGATTTTGTTCTGCATAAAAGCACACATTTTTGATAGTCTGATGACATGTGAAGAGCTAGTTGGTGAAGGGATATTCACTGAAAATTTTTTCTTTATTTATGTTACATGAACTCCTCTCTGTATTCTCATATCCTAATAGTTGATGGGTTGTTGTTAAAGTTATAAAAACACAATGTGATTTTTAAAAAATACACAGTAACGTCTAAATAAAAAAAATCTGTGTGTGTGTGTACGTGGTAGAGCTTGGTAGGCAAGCACTCTACTGCTGGGCTACACCCTCAGCCCCAAAGTTCCATTCCTTGATCCTCTATTTTGTTGAAACAAAAGGATTGAGTTAGTGATGGTAAATAGAGACCAGTGGTTCTGCGGAGTACATTTCTTAATTGGTAACTAGTACTTTTGAATGGGGAGGTTTTCCATTAGAATCTAGATCTCCAGGTGCTTGTGGATAATGCAGAGGTCTTGGCAGTACTGGTCTGCCAACGCAGTGGTGCTGGATGCCCTCATCCCTGGTGTCTGTGCTTTCCGGAGCCATAAACAGCTGGCCCACCCCACCTTTGTTCTCCCAGCCCCAGAGAGACCCCTGGGGTCTACTTTCTCCTTCTGCCTGCATTTGCATTTGTTATTCTTCATTTAAATATAAATTTACATTCTGAGGAAGTCTGCACATCAGCTTTGAAAGTGGCTGTCCAATGTTTCAGAATTGTTCAGTACTTTTTTTTTAAAGATAGTATGTTTATTTTCATCAATCCATATGGATTAGCAGAGACAGGAGTCTTTAAATAGTGTTGAAATTTAGTATCATACTGAAATGTTGCATTGCAGTTCATTTTTCTGATTAATGATCGCTTGAGTCAAGACATTTATTCAATAAAGAATCAAGGACAGTTTCTGATTTAGACACTCCAAATAGTTAGGGAATCTACTAACCTGACTCTATGAACAAAAGCCCACTCCTTCAACATCGCTCTTGGAGCACCCCTGGGGGCAGGACTGCATTATGCAAAACTGGCACACAGGTTCCAGGTCTTTGCGGGAAATTAAGGCCAAGGAGCATGTGAAGTGAAAAGCTCCCCATCAGAATTGGAAGGAGAAGCATCTGGGAAATGAAGCGTAGAGATCAGTGAGGGCCAGAGGAAGTAGACTTCTAATTTCCCTTTGTATATGACTAGGTGGGTCCAGAGCATGAGGAATGGCAAAATAATCTGGACACATTGGAGGACAAAGCAAGTGTGCCCAGGATGAATAGTATCTGGGGGTGATCCTTAGTGGTAATCGTATAGAATTATTTTTAATTTGCTTCCATAAATAAAACTGCAAGGGCTGTGCTATAATCCAACTTTTGCCTGTGTGTTTGTTTCCTCTTCACACAACTCAGATCATTACTTTGAGTCACTGGGCTTTGTTTGGCCCGAGGGTATCATTTAATAGCTTATTGGTGTGGCATAATGTCTGCCTCGTAAGTACCTATCCATTAGAATGGACCTAACGGTTGATAAGAGAATCATTCTAAATGGCACAAAATATTACAGATATTTATTCCACCCACCATCGGAAGAAACCCCAAGCTAAAAAGAAAATTTGAGATTTCATGAACATTCAGTAACCCTCTTTTGCAGCTCCAAGAGCACTTACCCAGTGTAAGTTGGATTAGATCCATTTACCTAGTTGGATCTGAAGCTCTAAGCAGATCTTTTTAGTTTGAAGATGTCTGCTGAGGTTCCCAAGCTTGCATAGTGCAGAGAGGAACCAGAATCCAAATCTGGTTTTTCTTCTGCAAATCTGGTTTTTCTCCTTAGTGGTGAGAAATACTGCTCGGGGCTATGTGTGATGTACACCTGTCCAGGCTGTTTGGGCAGCCTCGTGGATTTATGTGACACTGCAAAGGAACAGTTTTTAAGTGAGACAGCAAGGAATCACTGCTTCTAGGAGTGTGTGTGTGTGTAGGTAGGGGTGAGTACCCACGTGTACCAGGACTCAGAAGTTTACCGGGAACACACTAGTTTTTTGTATAAAACCGGAGCTTGGTCACTCTGCTTGCAAATATATGCATTCACAAAGCCCAAAAAATTGCTTTGCTGAGGTCGTAGTGTATGGATTTTCTGCGTGTTTTCTTAAAATTTGCCTATTACTTGCAAAACTTGGTTGTAAAAATCATATCCAGTTTCTATTGGCTGGTCACAAAAAGGAAAAAACCAAACGATTTTAATTGTTTCTGCAGGTAACTGTGTTGCGCTTAGTTTGTGTGCTTGCTGCCACCTAGTGGGCAAATCGAGAGGGACCGTAGCCATTCTCATTTGCAGCGTTTTGAGTGTTCATGGGCTTCTTGCTTTAAAAGCAAATCAGTTTTGTCAAATTACTGTAGACTTCCTCCTGTTTCCGATTGTGTGAACTTACCACCTGCTGCCTTTTTTCTGGATGGGCCTGCACATCCTGTTTATAAAGCCATTTTCTGTGCACAGTATGTTTCGTTTGTACAGAATTGTAATTTTTGCTGAGTGTACAGTACTGTAGTTTTGTGTTGTTATGCAGTATGACACGGAAGAGTTATGTAAACAAAAGCAGAGTGACCGTTAGAATTTCCTTTGACCATGTCTTTATTCTTAATATTGTAATGTACATATCCAGTTTCTATTTGCGGTTCCTCATTTAGTAGGGGATTCATTTAATGATCCAACCTCAGGAACAGAACTTGGTTGTTTAAACAAGAAATCCTCTTGCCTCTGATGTTCTTGTACTTCATGTAAAGTGAGATAATACAATATGTACTCACTCTATTGTGTGTGGCTTCTCCTGTAGCACTTTGATGTGAAAGTAACTTATTTCCCTCCCAAATGGACAGGACAGAAACGGACAATGAGAGAAACCAAGAATCCTTGAGGGCCCCTGGACCTCTCATGTGGTTGTTTCAGCGGCTTCCATGTGAGGGAGCAGTGATGTGCGATGTATGTGTGCATAGGTGTATGTGGGGGGTCACAGGCAACACTGCAGGCTGCTCTGACTCCATGGTAACCTTACCTGGCCACAGTCCGCGGTGGGCCCTGCTCACCCAGTGGAGTCACTTCTGAACAGGACACTTGGTCTTGAATGCCGATTTGTCTTTTGGGAGATCTGAGTCCTGTTTCACGGCCCATGGTAGTGTCACCTGGGGGTCTGAGTGGACAGGAGGGATGGAGATGGGCCGCCTTCTGGAGCCCCATCCACTCCTGCTATGCAGCAGACCCAGGATACAACATCCCTCGGTAACTGTTTTGCCTTCCACTGCAGCGTCGGCATCCTGTTCGGCTTTCTGGCCAGCTTCCACATGCGGGACTGGATCCAAAGGACCCAGAGCCTGGCGGACAGCAATCTCAAAGACTTTCAAAAGCTCCTGGGCGGAGCTCCGAAGGTAACAGTCCCAGTCAGGACTTCGCATCCTGAGTCTGTTCGGGTTTCTGTGTCTGTGTCTATTCTTGGCCCGCACCCTTCTGGGAGCCCAGCAGATCCCTGTAGATGGGGTTCTCTTAATGCCATGGATAAAAAACAAAGATCACAGGTGACCCACAGGCTTGCAGAAGCGTAGTTTCAGAATTAGTGTTCTGATTTTGCTTGATTTTATTTTACTAAGGTCTAACAAAATCATAATACACATTTTAAAGCTAGTTAATTTTAAAGAGTCTCATGATTCTTTTAAGTCTTGGGGAACTGGTATCTTTTCCCTTGGGCAGTACAAAGAACTTTTCATCCCTTGCACAGTTGCTCTTACAGTGAAATCCTTTTGACTGTAAACACCCATGTGTCAGTACCTGTATGTGTGTCATGTTCCTCTCTTACACACTCATGTGCACACAGGTTGTCTGGTAAGGACAGAATGCCTAAGGGGCAATGATGAGGGAAGGCCCTCAGAACATTCTCTGGAAATGTGGCTGGGCAGGAATTCGCCTAAAAATGCAATGCTTATGTGTACCAAAGTCAGCAGGGGAAAGCCAATAATGGCCCACTGATGAGGAAGCCTGCCAGTGGAATGGACCTTTACATGCAGGCTGTGTTCTTCCACAGCCTGTTCTGTCTATTCTGTCCTAAGAATATTAGACATTCAGTATGTACTAGTTTTTTGTTTTTAAACAGTTGGAAATAAAATAAAATAAAAAAAGAGAAAACATGCACACATTTTTAAAATACCGAGAGCAACTAGTATTATGGCCTGAGTGCAAGATGGAAATGTTTGTTTTTCCTAATCTTTGAGTAAATATTCGTAATATTTCTTATTTGACATTCTAAAGACTCCCAAGATCAACTTTTTCCCTGAAAAGCTGGCATACTTGGACAACACTGATGGCTGGTGAAGTCTGGGGTGGCTTTCATACACCTTCAGAGGATAGAAAATGGCCATCACTTTGGTGGAAATTAATTTGGTTCAGCATACGTGAAGGAGTCTAATAAGTCATTACAAGCTGGATAGAGGATGTGAGTGTACCGACAGAATCAGTTGACAGAATAAAGGCAACTGGTCTCAAATAAAATATGTTGAACTTATTCTAGTAATTGTAGAAGAAAATTTAATTAGTGATCCATATTTTCACTAAGAAGGCTTTCAGTAGTTGTTGAAAAATGATAATCCGCAGGATTCCTAAGGGAATGGGAGATGAGTCCTCTGAGCCACTGTAGACAGCAGGGCACTCAGCCCCTTCAGAAGCCATGTAGGAAGAGTCAGTAATACGAACCCACTGTGCCACACTGCAAATGGCTGCAAATTCTTGATAGTTCCTCATGTCTCCCAGCCATTGGTGTCCAGGCTGTCTGTGATGTGCTTTTGACCAGGACAATTCATGACTTTGTGCTAGTCTTGATCTTTGGCTTTCAGAGGCCTTGCCATGCCCACTCTTACTGGCAGTAGGGTCACCATGAGAAACCATCCCATACTGGTCACTTGGAAAATACAGGGTCATGTGGAAAGAAAGAGACCCCACCTGTCTCCAGCCATGCTGTCCCCTGACAAGAAGGTCCATGTGGCAGTCCTCAGAATCATGAGACATAAGGAATCATTCCGAGTAACAATGCAGAATAAGTAGACTCATGCTTATTAAAGGAAGTGCTTTTTGGTCAGTGGCCAGATAGTGTTATGAAGAAGTCTGAGGGTCAGGAAATAACAACATTTCTGAAACTTTCTGGGGTTCTTAACGTTCTGATTCAAATTAATTTTTTTGGTACCGGGGATTGAACTCATGACCTCATGCTTGCCAGGCAAGCACTTAAACCACTGAACTAAATCTCCAGTCCTTAATTCAAATTAATTTTAAGTTAGTTTCAGGTTACTTTTTGAATGTCAAGCCTCTTCGCATGAGCTTTGTATTGTGGCTTTGGACCTTATGAGAACAGTTTCATGGCATTTTCTTTTCCAGCAAATTAACTACATACTGGCTCAGTTCAATACCACCAAGGACAAAGCATTCTCCGATCTGGACAGTGAGTAACATGTTGCGTTAAATTTTGTTTGTTTGTTTTTGTTTTGGCTCTAAAGATACTGTGGTCACCCCCACCCCTATACAATCTGACTAAGAAATGCAGTAAGTGAAGATAGGGAAAATGGAAAACAATTCCCTGGCATGATTGACAGCTTGCAGTCTCTTACTGGATGGTCCCAATCCAGGAGTTCTTAAAAGCTTTTGTTTCATAAGCAGGAGGAGTTTTGGTTTTGTATTGTACATTTCTTGAAAACCTTCTGCTTTCTTGGGCCACAAGCACTGTTGTTCATTCACTGTATGGGACAAAAAGTGTGTCCCTGCCAGTTGCCCTGTTGAAGTGGGCTTCACAGATAACAAGGGGACAGTGCTGGTCCCTTTATGCCACAGGAGTCTTGCACAGCTTGGCTTAGTGGTTCTCAGCTGTGGGTGACATTTGGTGACATCTGAAGACATGTTTGGTTGGCACCATGTGGTGAGATGGGAGCTGTGTACTGGCATCTGTCAGCAAAGGTCAGGGAAGCTGCTCAGCACCCTAGGGTGCACACAACAGTGCCCAAAATAACAGCAGTGCCACCAGGTCTAGTGGAAAAGAGGGGATAGATGCAGTTGCTCAAGGTGATAAGCCCTGTGTTCATGGCACAGATGGTCTACGGGTCCGTGTGACTGAGTTTTCTCTGATGTGGGGAATTCGAAGTATGTGACAAACCTCCACACCAGAGCCAGCCCCTGAGCAGGGTCTGGATTAGAAAGTGGAATCGCAGGGTGGGAGGCGGGGTTCGTAAGGGACCTATACTCACCCAGCCTTCTGCTTCTTTGAACCCAGATATTAATAACCTGCTTGGAAGCAAAATTCACAACCGACTAGCAACCAAAGTGACTCCTGTTCTGGATGACATCAAGGTCACGGTGGCAGGTAAGCATGGTGGCACAAATGATGACAAATGGAGGCAGTTGAGGGGTCCCCCTCTCTAACCTGGGTTTTCCTGAGAGTTCATCCAGATGAGAGCCTAAGTCTGAGGTCGTGCAAACAGACCAAGTAAAGATGCACAGAGACATGGCAGTTTGCTCAAAATTTGTACCAAAGCTGTTACAGTGATGGCCTGAAAGTGATTTGAGATGATAGTGCCAAAATCATTTTTGTTAATAAAGTCTTTTTGGAACACAACCGTAGACATCTATCCATGGGTACCATTCGTCATGGCTTCTGAGATGGCAGAATTGGGCAGTTGTGACACAGACCATATGACCGACAAGCCTAGGATATTTGCTACCTGTGCTTGCAACGAAAATGTGTTTTGACCTTTGATATAGAAGAGGAATAGGGTATAGAATTTTAGGCCTTCTGAAGTATGGTACTTTTTCCTTTGCCTTCTGATAGAATAACTTTTAGAAGCAAGAAGTTGCATATATATCTCCAGCTCCTCTATGAGCAGTGGTTTAATCAGATGCACTTTAATAATAAATGTATTTTACTACAGTGAAAAAAAGACCTCAGGAACACAGAATACTCCAGTCTTCCAAATGCTGAGAGCAGTGTCAGTGCTGGGCCCTGCGTGGAGGGGATGATTTCCTCTCCATGAAACATCGGGCTGGTATAAATTATGCTTTCATGAGCTGGTGTTTCTGAGACAGTAGAGCACAGTGGGTGGGGTCATGTTGAAGTTGTGTGAGTGTGCCTGTTTTTTATGGTGTTTCTTATGGTTCAACAGTCCGGGAAAAAAACTGAAGAGGGTGTGCGGAACAGGCCAAGAGTTGGCAGGATTGGTCTTAACTATTTGGAAAGGTCTTTCCTGTCTTTCTCCTTGACTTTGCAGAGGACCTGGCGCAGCTCAAGGAGAGTCCTCTGATGCCTTCGATGTCCCCAGACGTCTGATCTCAGCTCCAACCTTTCCTTCCCAGGGCAGGAAACTCAGACCCAGAGAAGGGTAGAGACCTCAAAGACCCAGGCCTCCTGTCGTCCTGTCTTTTTTCTTTTCCCGTGTAGCTACTTCTTCCCTCCTTTCTTTCCCTGGCTCCTGCCTGTCATTCTGTTCTTACTTCCTGCCTAAGAGACCCATCTCTAGGTCTCTTCCTCTTATAAAGACACCAGTCCTGCCTAACTAAGGTCCCATGCTTACAGTCTTATTCAACCCAAAGGTATTTTCTTCACATACAGTCACATTGAGGGTTAGGACATCAGTGTGGCCATTGCAGGGGGATCCTTAGTCCATAGCTGGGGAGTGGAGAAGTTCAGACCTGACAAAGCCTGTGCTTTCTGAACAAATAGGGTCAGTGCGTAGGGAGTGTCTGGCTGTTGGCAGCAAGGCCACGTGGTGAACCTTGGGAGGATGAGTTGGGAACCTGAGGTTCAGGTGTGGCTGTGGGCTGATGCCAGGCACCCTTGCACCACATCCCCTGTGCATCGGTGCATTTGGAGGGCGAATCTCCCAGATCTCCAGCTCTAAGTTGCACAAGGATAAAGGCCGTGCAAAAGTCCGTGACCAATACAGCTCACCTGGTGTGGGTGGACCTTTACCTTTGCCAAATGTCCCTACAACCTTTAACATTTAAATTTTAGAGCTCCCGCGATGAAAGCGATTGGAGCAGACTTTACTTTTCCCCATCTGTGCTTCCTGTGTTAAGGTTGTACTTTTTTTTTTAAGCCACCCTGAATAAGTCACAGTTTATTGAGCTCCGGTTGCTGCCAGAGCTTCTTCAACCTGCTTAACAAATCGCTGTAGCAAAGTTTTTGCTAAAACTTCTTCACAGCCTTTGTGTTTTGAGCCTGTGGAGAAAGCCCAAGCATGCAGTTCTTTTGTGCACATCGTACATCATATTTGAGTTGCAGGTCAGGACCTAGAGAAGAAATGAGCGGCACTGGGCAGGCGAAATGTTAATTAACCAAAATTAAAATCTGAAAAGTCTTTTCTACTTATCTCAGATGCGCAATTTATGTGGTCTTGATATGCTTGAATGAATCCCAGAGTTATAACCCAGTCAATATTTTTATAGGCACAAAGTGCTTTGAAGCTTTTGGAAGATATATGTTTATTACCTCTGAGTCCTTCTCGGCACATGTCATAACATTATCTATACCCCAGAATGTCTAGAGATGATGCTTAAGCATACACATTTCCTGGGTCATCCATTTATTTTATCATCTCTTCTTTCTGTCTCGTTGTTTGTTTCTGGTACTAAAATAATTCTTCTCGAAGCAAAGGGGGAAGGATGATGGGAGGTAGAGCTCTAATGTTACAGCCGGGGTTTGCGGGGCAGGATTTCAGCACATGCTCGTTTGCATTTGCTGTGAGTCTCTGTTTTTTATTTTGCTGTGTTGTGTATTTATCATGTGTCCTCCCGTGTGCTGGGTACCAGGCCTCCTGCTTTGCTATTAGTGCTGAGAAGTAGGCAGGAGGGATGAAAATTGACTCTCAGGGGCTCCTTGACAATCCTTTTTTAGGTACTTACATCTATGACCGTCACACTGAGCTACATCCGCAGCTCTGTGTTTCATTTTCCATTTTAACATAAGTTCTTGCTAAGTCCCTAAATTACCCAGACTGGGCTAACACTTGGGAGGAAGCCTTCTGCTTCAGCCTCCTAGAATGCCTAGGATTAGGTGAGAGAACTTGAGACTAAGGGTCATAGAGAGCCCAGTTCTGGAAGCCTCCTCAGTCTCTGGGTAAAGCCTCAAAGCTGGTTGCAGTATGGAATGAGACGAATTAATATGGGTGACACTGTCAGTCTTAACGGCTCAATCACAGACTCCTCACGTCTAGGTTAGGACCCGGCCTGCTCCTTGACTTCAGAGGAGGAAGCCGAGGTCTCTGGAGAGGAAAGCTTTTACCAAAGGCAGCCTAACAAGGCTGCAGAACCATGATGAGACCTCAGGCCACTTTCAGCAGATGCCACAGCACCGTGGTGTGTGTGTGTGTGTGTGTGTGTGTGTGTGTGTGTGTTTGCACTCAGAACACTCAGGTCTTATGTAGCTCTCAGGGAAAGGGAGGGACACACCATTTTTTAAGCCCCCCCCCTTTTGCTCACAGCACTCAGTGACTGGGTGATGCTCAGTTATCCATTTTATTCTCCAAATTCTGGATCTTGTTGAGGACGAAGAGTTACACCCACCGCTCTGCCATCTTCCTCCTACCCCTGTCATTTTTTGTCTTGTGAGCCACAGAGCAAGAAATCTGACCAGAAAGACTTAATCACTTTAGAAGAACAGTGGCTTCCAGCTTAAATTTCCTGTCTTTTACCAAGGTGTAGAGAAGAATTGAAACTCCCCACGCCCCTCTCTCAAGGATGGCGCTCTGCCCCACCCAGAAATCACACGGTGAACAGTTCTTCAGGTGTCTCAGCATGGCTATGTATCCCGGGTTTTGCATGGGAGTCCCTGTGTAAAGGACAGAGTCACCGACTCGGAGACATTCCAAAGCTGGTGGTGCCAGCATTTTATTACAAGGAAACTGGCTGAGGAAGCTTCTAGAATCTACTTGTAGCCTTATGGGAAGCAGCGAAACTGGGATCTAAGCCTAAATATGCCCAGATCTAAAACCATGTCCTTTCCTGTGGCTCTAGGTTTAATTCTAGGTTTCTGAATATTCATAGGTTAGAATGTGTCTGGGTTTAACTTGTTTCTGCATGGACTGAAACTTCCTGGGATGGACTTGGATGCACATCTTCAAGGTCAAGCAGCAGTGTCCTTGTCCTCCACTTAATGGGGCACCCAGAGGTGCTGGACCCTGATTCTGGTTTCAAAGAAGCCCCACACAGGCGCACTGAGTTGTGGCGGAGCTGCAGGGGAGCCCTGTGCGGCTTCTTGGCTGAGCACCCCTCATAGTGTCTGGGTGATGTGGGTGCAGAGTTCATCTTTGTTCACAAGCGGGCAGTGCCTGGGTCACCGGCGCTCATGCACTGTGTCCCTTCTGCAGCCATCAAAGTGACCAAGGAGGCCTTGGAGGGCATGAACAGCAGCGTGCAGAGCCTGAGGCAGGGAAGCCAAGATCTGCACAACAGCCTGACCAGCGTGAAAAACGACATCCAAGGGGCGCTGGGCGGTGATGAGTGCAGAGCAGGCCCAGCAGTGCAGACCTGCAATGACATCAGGGCATCTCTAGACCAGCTGGAGGGCACCCCCGGCCTGGACCAAGTGAGCAGTACCCGGCAGCTGGGGTGGAGAGCAGTTACCCCCAGCCCTGGCAGCTTTGTAGGGACCTCTGTTAACTACTGTGGGACAAGAGCAAAGAACATAACAGAACCTCTGCATAGGAGTTTGTGTTAACTTTTTGTTTTTTGTTTTTTGCTTTTGAGAGAGGATCTTGCTCTGTAGTTCTACCTAGCCTGGAACTTACTAGGTAGTCCAGCCTGGCCTGGAACTTGTGATGACCCTCCTGCCTCAGCCTCCCCAGTGCCAATACTACATCACACCATGCCTGGCTTATATAGACCTTTAAAATTAAAATATAGCCTGGTGTGATGGCACACATCTGTAATCCCAGCATTCAAAGAGCTGAGGCAGGAGGATCACCATGAGTTTGATATTAGCCTGGCCCTCATGGTGAATTTGAGGCCAATCTGGACTACATAGTAAGACTTTGTCTCAGAAATCAGAAACAAACAAAAAAGATTTTTAACTTGACTCACATGCTATCTCTGGGTTAAATTTCTTTGTCTTTTTTTGAGCTAACTGCAGCAGGAGACCTCTAAACATCTAAAACTGAGTGCTTAGAGAGCCTACTGTGAGCAAAATATTTTTCCCCAAGTAATGTCCTATTGTTCAGAAGAAAGTGAAGCCGTATCCCAGCAGATAGGGTTTGGATCCCAGGTAGCTCTCCTTTTTTATTGGGATTAACTTGGAGAATCTTTATATTTTGTCTTATACATTTTCAGCTCCCATCTGTGGATACAGAACTTCAAAACATTGGTAACATTTCTACAAGCAATTTGGATGGCCTAGTCAACCTGGTATGTTTTTTTTTTTTTAAATACAATGGCTTACTTTATATCATTTACCTTTATTTTTATATACTGGGGATGCAACTCATGACCTTGCACTTGCCAGGCAGACACTTGTACCACTGAACTATATCCCTGGCCCATTAATTTATATCACTTGAAGAATAGACTAGTGTGTAAGAAAATAGGAAGCTAGTAAAGAAGCCTTGATATTCTGAAGAAGGAATCCCAAGAAAGCCAATAGTTATGTGGTTCATTATTGCAATTCAAGAAATTTTTATGAAGCATCTATTATGTGCAAAGTATCATGCTAAGACCACTAGAGAGCAAGAAAACCATGACCTGTGCTTCCCTGGGGCTCAGGACTCAGTGTTTTTATTTATCCTAAGATTGAAATTGACATTCTCAGTCATCAGCTGTAAGGCTGAGTGAAATTAATCAGACACAGCTTAAACATTACATAGTTTCTCTTATATGAGATGCTCAAAGCATTAGGAATTAAAGAGTAGAATAAAAGATAGATAAAAAGAAACAGGAAGATAAATCTTTTGCAAATGGGAAGAGGATCTAGTTATGGAAAATGGGTGGGGTAAGGTCGTAGAAAAAGATATGCTGTGGGTATATGTCTACTCCCCATAGGAAGTATAATCAACATGCATTAATGAAAAATAAAAAAAAATGTGGTCATGAAGAGTCCAAAGAAAAGTCTCTTCTGAGAACTTTTTTTTGTTGTTTAGTGGTGCTAGGAATCAAACCCAGAACCTTGCACATGCTAGGCAAGTGCTCTACCTAGCTCTGAGAACAATTTTTAATTGAATAAATTGAAAATCATGCCAAGTTTTTCATGTAAGATGTTTCCATAACTTAAAAAAAAATCAACCTATTTGCTCATACAACTCCAGGAATTATTATTATGCACAGGTGCAAAAAAGGACTTTATTTATTTTATTTCTCGATTTTATTTTTTATTTTTTGCAGCATGACAATCACACTGACATTTTTTTAATTAAAAAATAAAAGACAGAATGAAACCAAAAACAATGGAAGAAAATAATAAAGGTCAAAAAACACAATCCCTTATCAAACTGTCAGCATTATTTTTCTTATGGATTGACATTTTGACTCTTACATTTCTGTAGAAGTAAAAAAGACTAATAGTCTAAACAACTTTGATAACAGAGCAAAATTAGAGCTCCAGCCCTTCCCAATCCCACAAAATCACACAAACCATGACAAAATGGCATTGATACCAACATAGACAAGGCACCGAAATACCAATATAAAGTCCCAAAATAGATGCCCACACAGACATTTGATTGCTGGCAAAGATCAAAAGCAGGGAAGTGGAGAAAGGATTTTACCGTCAACAAATATACTGGGACAACTGGATCTCCACATGCAGAAAACCCAACCTTATTACACACCCAAAATTTCATAAGACATCCAAAAGGCAGCCCAAAGGACTCTCGGTGGGTTAAAGTGAAGGTGGGTGTGACCTGAGTCCTTGCTTGGCTGAAGTCACTCTCTCTGGGACAAAATATGTGTTTCTTCCTTATCATACTAATGAGACAGTGTGATGATTATGCAAAGGCTCCATTTATTAGCCAGCCACCCACCCGAGCTGATGAGGCTACTGTGTCGCTTGCTCTTCGCACACTGGTGTCACTGCGTTTGTGAAATGACAGAACTGAGCTAGCATAACCACAAGACCCCCTGTAGCCATGAACTGCCCGCAAAGGGTGAAAAGTCCAGGGGAAGACAAACTAGAGGAGCCCTGCGGATGGCCTTCTCTGAGTAGCCTGTGGCACAGAAGACAAAGTGAGAAGTGGCAGGCACCGTAAATCTTTTTTTATGTATACAAAGATATATTTTTAAAATTAAGTTAATAGGTACATTTTAGATATACATAATAACCACATTTATCATAGGGAGTTGGTACCTGTACATACTATATCTTGATTCTTTTTCCCTCCCTGCCTTTCAACCTCTTTCTCTTATTTACAAAAGTCTGTTTCCATTTGTTTTCTTCTATTCTTTTTTTCCTAGTTCCTATTTTAAACATTTTCTTTCTATTTCATAATATCTATTATACATTTTGTTTCTTATTTACGCATTGGGATTCTCACACCAGAGAAACAATGCAATATTTAAACATGTATGTCCAATTTATTTCCCTTAAAAGTATGGTCTTAAGTTGCATCCATTTAGCTAGAAATGTCTCAAGTTTATCCTGTGTTATGACTGAGTAGAACTCCATTGTATAAAAAAAGCCACATCTTGAGCCATTCATCCTTTGATAGGCATTTGGGTTTGTCTCCAAGATTTAGCTATTACAAATTGTGCTGCTGTAAACATGGGTGTGCATGTGTCACTGTGGTATGATGCTTTTAATTCTTTCAGGAAGAGCCTAGGAAGGGGAATAGCTGGGTCCAGCGGGACCTCTAGTTTTAGCTTTGTGAGGAATCTGATTTCCACACCAGTTGCACCAGTCTGCACTGCTCCTAGCAGAAATCTTATGCAGATTGTGACGCCAGCTACAGGATTCCCTCGCATAGAGCTGTCCACGCCAGCAGTCAGCTCAGCTCCAGCTCACCCCCTTCCCAAGGAAAGGTTGGGCACTCAGAGATGGCCTTTAGAGATAATTCTTCCCACTTCTGAGTTAGCCCATGCCGTGGGGTTCGGTATGGTTTTTGTTGTGTTTCAGTTTGAGGTGCTCTACAATTTTTATTGCCTATAATTTGTGCTTTAGGACTCCTTCTTTGACAAGACTAGATCCCCTCGTTCATCATTGCTTTGGAGGGGAAGATTCTGTCTTTAGAAATTCACTTCCTAGCTGCACTGGCCTGGTGTGCTACTCAGGGTTTCTGAACCTCAGCACAGCTGGCTCTGGTCTGGTCTGGAGAGTGCTTTCCTGGGTGCTGTGGGATGTGTGTTTGCATCACCAGTTTGAACGTATGCAGTGGCAGCAGTGCCTGACAGTTGTGACAGTGAAAATACCTCAAGTTATTGCCAAACGTCCTTGGGGACCAAATTATTCCCCCTTGGTATATATATATATATATATATATATATATATATATATATATATGGTACATATATGTATATATAATTTCCAGCATCCATCTGAGCAGACAGATGGATTTTAAAATTATGGGAACACTCTATGTGCAAAACTTTCAATCTGATCTTCCATTTATTCAGTTTAAGGTAAATACTTCCTAAGTGGGATTTTTGTTGTAATTGTCAGATACTTGACCAAATTTGATAATTTCTGCCTCAGAATAAACGCTATGTTTTTGTTTTACTTCTCTGTTCTATACTAAGCCGAAGGATAAGTACTGCTCTTCAACTTACCTTGTACATCAATTTATGTTGAAATATTTTTTAGGGATATGCCTTCCTGGATTCTGTACCTGAGGAGGTGAAAAACCAAACTGAAGGGGTCGTGCAAGGTGAGACATCCTCTTAGGACACTTGGTATCTGTCGTCTTGGTTATTTTGTTAAGAATCCTGTGTTTGATTAGTGTGAAGAAATACATTGTTGCAAATTGTGTGATTCTGTTCTAAAAAATCCTTTCTTACTCCTGCATGAATATGAGATTTTCACTTAAGTCACTTCCAATCAATTACATAGATTTAAAAAAAAAAAAGAAGAAGAAAAAGTGCCCTTATTTAAGATGATTCATGGCACTGCGGCCAGCTGGTGATGCCACACCGCAATGGTGAGTCCCCAATGTGGGCTCCTACAGAATTTGGAAGGTCATATTCTGATTGTTTTTATCTGGAAAAAAAAAACTATACTCTGTTATATTTTCCAAATGAACTTAAATGGAATTTTTGAAAATTTATTTATTTACTTAATACTGTGTATGAGGTTCTGAGGATTTATTTTGTCCTTCTGGAAGGTGTTTTTTGTTTGCTCACTCTGCTGATGCAATGGTATTTTAGGTTCCTAAGGCTGCATAGAGTTCTAGAGACAGAATCTTTATTGAGAGGGTCTAAATTCTTAAATCATCCTGGGTTTGGTGGAGCATACCTGTGATTCCCAGCACTTGGGAGGCTGAAGCAGGAGGATTGCCGCGAAGTTCAGGGTCAGCCTGGGCTACATAGCTACTTTAAAACCAACGTGAAATCTAAAAGCCAAATAAATAAATAAATAAATAAATTCTTAAATGACTGAGTCGTGCTATCTTTAGGTTATGGTACTGGGGTGAATGTGAAGGCAGAATGGGCCAGATGGCTAGTTATACCATATTGGGCATAAACTTGGGGTATTCAGAAAAAGCCTCTCTCATTTATCTGCCCAGTAGTTCTTTTTCTGCTTCCAAAGTGCTTTTACAAGGTTGTGTTAATGGTATTTGATGTGCTCCCCCTTAATAATGCTCTATCATGCATTAAGAGCTTTGGTAGGGAGGTCTTCATCCAGTGTATTGTGTTGCAGATCTTTGTGGGTTCTGGGGTTTGACAGAGCCCTGGACCTCCTCTGCGTTTTGTCATGTGGTGTTGTGCAGACCCCTTGTAAGGGTGACACAGTCAAGTGAGTGCGCACAAGGTCACTGCCCACCCCTGTGCGTTCTCAGGGCCTGCAGGCCTTTGGGGCTAAGGCCTGCTTTGAAGGCCTATTCCGTGCCAGGCTTTGCGGGTGCTGGGGATGTGAGTGTGTGAGGCTCAAGTCCTGCCTGTCTTTTGGCCACCGTGCTTGCAGATGGCCTGCATATGGGAGGCATTCTAGAGGAAGCTGCGTCCAGACAGGAGGCCTGGCCACAAGAAGGAACAACCTCATGTGCCCAGGGAGGGCGAGGCAGGCAGGGGAGGGACATGGCCCTGGGCAGCCTGTGGGTCACAGCTGTCACCATCCCAGAGCGCAGGCCAGGCCCCCTGCCTCATCTGGGGGAGGATCCTCAGGGGTCCCTGCCCCTGAGCCATGCGAGGAGTCGGGGAGCCACCCCCCATGGGACTCAGCGGAACCGCATCCAGACCTCCGGCTCTGCGTTTATGTCTGCGTCTTTCTTGGGTTTTGAAATTTCATATCCATATGAACAACACACTTTCAAAAAGGTTCCCGTTGATCGTAGTGGTGAATACCTGTCATCGCAGCTCTTGAGAGGCCGAGGTAGAAGGATGCCCATGCGTTAAGGAGACCATCAGGGTCACAGAGTGAGTTCCAGGCCAGCCTGTCTGAACTATATAAAGAGCCTGTCTAACAACAACAGCAAAAAGTTCCAGCTGTGTTTATGTAATTCCATGTAAGACCAAGCTACCCTGTCTGGCATTTACCCCTTAAGTCCCCAAAGGCCTCAGATCGTATTAGTCTTCGCTGCTGTTGGGAGGTTCCTCTTCCTTTCAGGATCCTAGAGGGTCAGTGGACTCCTGAGGGGTGAGCCGCCCTCGGTATGTCCTTGGCAAGCAATGACACAGGGTTGTGCAGGCAGCCCTGGGGCAGGGGGTCATGTAAAACATGAGGCCCTGGGTTTCTCTACAGGAAAAGAAAACACCCCTGAAAGTCACCATGGGAAAGCCAGCCCCGGAAGCAGTGACTGCTGGCCCACGTGACTCTGTACCCAGGGAGCTGTGACCCGAGGACCTGCCTGTTGGGGTGGATGTTTGTCTCCACACTGCTCTCTTGGGACTTAACCTCCTTACTGAGAATGACTTGGACGTTGATAGGATCCATGTGGCCACTGCGAATTTCTCTTTGTGCACAGAAGACATAGATGCACTATTGTTTTGAGTCTCACTAAACTGCTCAGGCTGGCCTGGAACTCACAGTCCCTCCACCTCATCTTGCCAAATAGCTGGGGTTCCAGACATGCACCACCATCCCTAGCCAAACACACTTCTTTAAGAGTCAAATAAAATCTGGCCAAATGTATCATCTGGGGTCACTTATTCAAAATACGGCCCTGGAGAATAACTTTGTCCTTGAATACCATTTCTTAGCTGTGAAATTATGATTCCCAAATCATGTAACAGAGCTTCAGCATTAGAAACACTCCACTTTCGGTCTCATTACCAGAGCTTCCTGGAAAGGAGGCCTGTGAATGAGTAACCTCTATGAGCGTCCGGGTCTCTGTTAGTAAACTGAGAATTACAAGTACTGGATCTGCCTCTTGGGAGGGAAGCAGTTAAGATTCACCAATGTGCCTGGCACAGGGTAGGTACAACCGTACATGTTAATCACTTGGTCCATTTTTTGGTCTTTTTTTTTTTTTAAGACGGGTTATTGCTGTATAGTTCAGGCTGGCCTTGAACTTCTGCCTCAGCCCGCAGAGTGCTGGGGTTACAGGTGTGTGCTACAATGCCCAGCCCACCTGATCCATTGTTTTAGCAACTTAGTGGATGAAGACGACCCTGGCCTGACTTCGGCATCATCTTATGAAAAACACGTTCATGGCTTGCTATTGTTGCTTTTCGATGACCCTGGCTGGACTTGCTGTAGAGTCTTACGCTATTCTAAACACGTGCATAACATGTGAAAAGCCAAAAGTGGCTCCAGTGTTTGTGTTTGGTTCCAAGACACAGCTCCCTTTGCCTCCGTGTTTGAAAATACATAACCAGTTCCCTCTGTTTTCAGATATCAAAAATGTCCTGAATGGCATTAGTGTAGACATCAGGAGTGTGGCGGAATACCCTATCACGGCCACGCTGTCCAATTTCACGGGTTACATCAATGACACTGAGACTTACATCCGACGGAATTTGCCCAAGTTGGAGGAATATAACGCATACTGGTGAGTGCTTGGAGACTGAAACCCTGGAGACTGGCGTGGCTTCTCCATTATTTAAAAAGGTTCTTGAATGAAATATGCAACAATTTGCAGTTTCCGATTATCAGTTGCTTTCCGAATCTATTATGATTAGTAAGCTAGGTGTGGAATGGGATTTAAAGCTTAAATGTAATTCACAAAGGCCTTTGGAAAATACTCTGCACTGATGGGATTGTAACATAAATAGCTGAGATCAGTTCTTACTGAGAGCACACCATCTGCTCTGCTGTGCCCAGAAGCTAATAAGTCACTTGCAGAGCTGTGCTATAGGTCAGTGCTCAGAAAATTTGGGCAGTAGAGTTTAGCTTTGCAGGGTGACCATACCCAGAGGGAGCATGAGCAAGGGCAGGGCTTGAGGGCCTGAGAAATTTAGAGGAAGGACTTCCTGTCCAAAGGATTCAGCTTCCATCTCTGTCCTGCTCAAGCCTTTGGAGAGTCCAGAGCCATTCTTACTCAGGTTGTGTTTTGTGCCAAAGCACCAGATAAATGATAAAATAACAGTCTTTGTCCCTATCAGGTGCTTTCCATGTGACACCTCCTTTACACCCACGAAGGTCTCCCAGGTCATGTTCTACTTACCACTCTGTTTTGTAGATGAGGATATTGGGGGTCAGGGACATGAAGTGACTTGGTTAAAGTCAGCTGAGATGTGTCAGACGTGGGTTTTCACCCTTGCCTGACAGTGCTGCTACTGTCTGGGGATCGACAAGATTTTGGGGTTATGACCCATGTCTCAGACACCCCAACAGGTATCAGGGGACGCATGAGCCAGGCCAACCCCCTGACCTTGCAAACTCAGCAACAGTCTGAGCTTCTCAAATAAGAACAGTACAGATATCTGCCTGCTACTCACTCGCCCTTCCTCCTCCCCCTGCCTCAGGACCATAAGCTTATTTTAAAAAGAAATTTAAATAGGTTGATTAAAACTTTTCTGAGGCTAGGCTCCAAGACTTATTTAATTTTGCATCGCCAATACTTGGAACCAACCTCCATGGAATGGCTGCTGATGGCCATTATTATAATTACCCAGATTGCTCTTAATTGAATAAAAAGCTTTATGGTAATTTTGCCGAGAGGTACTGGGCAGAGCCAATTCTTTTGTTTTTCAGTATCTTAAATGTTGGGGAGCAGTTTCTACCCTTGAATGCTCCTCACTGCTGGGAAAGGTTGTTTATTCTGGGAATGTCGGTAAGACCTAATTGCACCTCCATTATCCTCAAATGTCTCCCAGGACCATTACAAAATTGAGATTTGCATTCTGCAGGCATTTGATTTAGGATGCTTATAAAATTCTAAATGTCCCATGCTGCTGGCACGTAGAGCATTTCTGGTTTAGTAGAGAGCACGATGACCCAGAACAGTCCTGCAGCCACAGAATATTTTAGAGAAAGGCTGGGGAAAGCAGACTGGAATATCTTCCCCCATCTTCCAGCATCAGAAAACTTGCAAGAGCTGGAGGGGTTTAAGGATATTTTATCAGTAGCACATTCAAAAAAAAAAAAAGAAAGCAAACATGTTGTGATCATTGAAGGAGCATGTTGCTGGTGGGTTGGTTGGAGGAACAGGGCAAGGATGGCTCCAGCGCTCAGGAATGCTCAGCGAACCCTGAAGATTCATAGATGGCCAGGAGTTCCCCCAACACCCACATGCACACACTCTCCAGCCTTAGTCGGCAACTCCCATGTCTGGTTGCCGTTGCTATGTTGTGCACTAACAGTATGCTTGCTTTCCCAGGTGGCTCGCAAGCTTGATCATCTGCTTCCTCCTGGCCCTCATCGTGGTCTTTTGCTTCCTGGGCTTGTTGTGTGGCATTTGCGGCTTTGACAAGCATGCTACCCCGACGAGCAGAGGCTGTGTGTCCAACACGGGAGGCATCTTCCTCATGGTGTGAGTGTGATACCTCTGCCACGTGGGTGGGAAGATGGGAGGGGGGACAGGCAGTGCGCCCAGACCCCATGCTCCAGTTCTGTGGAGTAGGGGTCTTGGCGCAGTGCTTTGCTCTTTGGCGTAGATACTTCTCCAAACAAGTAAAGGAAAACTGTTGATTGATTGCATAAGACAGACCAGTTTAGGTGCACTATTTACACTGGGTGGCTCCGTGGAAATTGGCTGCCATGGAAACCATTTCCAACTTGGCCTTTGTATCTATTGTTCCTTCCTCCTCTTTTTAAAAAAATTTTTATTAGTAAAACTTTGCAGTACATAGTGATTATGTTCATCATGGGAAGTTGGTTACATATATAACCTTTCAATTCTTTTTATATCCTCTTACCCTCTCCTCCCTCCCCTTTCCCTCCAGCGCTTGGTTCCCTTCCCATTTGCAGGAGATCTGTCTCCCTGTTTCTTATTATTTGTCTTTTATTTTGCACTTTTAATTATTTATACTTTGGGTTTCTCCTGTAAGAGAAACCATGTGATATTTAAGCTTGTGTTTTCTCAGCGTGCGTCCATTTTGGTACAAATGATGTCAGTTTAGCCTTCTTCATGGCAGAGTAATGTTCCATTTTCTTTTCTCATTCATCTGCGGAGGGAGCATTGTTCTTTCTTTATCTTGTTAATTCACTCATCTGTTTGTTAGAGGCATCAGAAGCTGAGCCAAGACACCATTCTCCATAGTCAGCAGAGCTGCCAGCTGCAAGCTCTAGCAGCTTGGAGTTACAGTATTCTCTCTACTAGTGCCGTTAGGACTTAGACAAGCAGCCTGGATTCCATGCATGGGTGCCAGATGCCAGAGCTGGCCATGCAAGGGATGGAGCCACAGCATCAACATGGGGCTCTTTTTGGATAGATAAATGCATTAGGAATCAGCTGTGAGGTGTGTGATGGGGCTGAAAGAGTCAACATAGCTCCTTCAGGGAATAGAGAACCAGAGCATCGGCCGCACGTTCTCATTCACCTACGAGCATCACCAGCATCGGGGAAGGGCGGGCGGGAGACCACGTGGCATGCACTAATATGTCTTTTGGACACAGGGTCACAAGTGAGTAATTGAACCATGCATGAGTGTAAAGTCCTTTCCCCGAAACAGGTAGGCCTCAGCGCAGAACAAGCCTTTGCTGTCATTCATGCAGGCTTAGAATAGCCTCAAATAGCTTCAGAATAGCCTCAAAACCAATGACGTGGGGTCTCTTAAGGCCTGAAATGGAATTCCACACATGAGAGGCTAGATACAGAAAATGGCACTCAATTGGGAGTATCTCTGCTCAGGAAAGAATAAACGAGAAGAAATGACACTAGTAAGGGAAAATGTGTTTGCTTTGCTGTTTTGTTCAACTTTACTCAGATACAGGAAGTTAGTTTATTCTGAACAACTAAGTAACCCTGGTATTTGCTGCTTTACCTGCGTTTTGGTGGTGACTGTGTAATTCTCTCTTTATCACTGCTTCCAAAGGGCCTTGTTCATAAAAATCACACTGGTTTTTAGTGGGATCACAAAAACTGCTATCTGCTTCAAAGGAAAAGAAACAGGGACGCCGTCCTCTCTGAGCCACAGCTCCTTGGGTCTGGGTGGAACATGGCTCCCGCTTCCTCCACTGTTGCTCCACTCTGGCCAAGTCAGCGGTGACCCCTGACCCCAGAGTAGAGGGGCAGCAGTGTCCACAGCGGCGTGCTGCCCCCTCCGCCCATGCACCCTCCTGCACACTGTCCTTCTCCCCTCAGCGATGTCACACGCAGATGGCTTCCCCCGGTCTCCCTCACTGGCTGCCACCTGTTCCACAAAGGTCGAAGTCCTCCGGGTGGGTCCTAGGCTGCTTCCCTCTGCCACCCAGCCCCAGGGACAGATGCTCATTTCCCACTCCTGCTGTCTCCATCCAGGTGTCTGCGCTCCAGACTCCATCCCTGCGTCTTCCCAGAAGTGTCTCCCTGGCAACCCGACCAATGCCCGATCCAGCTTTTCTTTCCATTCAGGTCCGGAGATCAGCATTCCCATCCTGACCCTTGGGCCTTCCTGCCTTCACTTCTCATCCTGCTGCATCTGCCTGCCAGCCTGTGTGTCTTTCACCCACTGATTTCTCTCCACCACCAGGAGATTCATCAAAGGCCACAGTCACGGTGCCATCCACAATGACTCCTAGGCAGGGGGACACCTATGCAACCTGTCCCTCATGCTTCCCCTTCTGTGCCTTTCCATGGCTTCTCCTCCTGGGATCCCCTTGGCCCTGCCCTGTTCACCTCTCCCTGCCTCCAAAGATACCTCATGCAATTCTCCACCATGCGAATGGGGGCCATGACAGCCTCCTTCTGAGTCTCCAGGGTACGTTGGCAGGCTGGAATCTCTCTACTTTCTGTCACTTCTGCAGAAGGGATTGGTTCTTAGCTCATTGTGCTAGACAGCAAGTGGAGCGGGCATTGTCATCCTAAGGGTCCATAATTATGAGCCAAGGACGGAAAGTGCTACCCACTTCCTCTGCGCTCCTAGGCAGGTGGACCCGCAGGCCGTATTTCACACCAGGAGCAGATGGAGTGAATAGGCCCTGGGCAGCAGCACTGAGTACTTCCTCCAGAACCACTAACTTTATCTGTATTTTTTCCAGTGCGGCTGGATTATCTTTCCTCTTCTGCTGGCTATTGATGATCATCGTTGTTCTTACTTTTGTCATTGGTGTAAATATGGAAAAATTGGTCTGTGAACCTTATACAAATGGGAAGTTATTCCAAGTAAGTGTGATTTTCTGTTCACTGTGGCAGGACTTAAAGGAACACTTGAATTTCCCCCATAATTTGTGTTCTTCGAGAGCAGATTAAAACATGAGTTGTTTTTTGTTTTTACTTTTTAATTTTAGACTCTGTCTTGCAAAGTTGCCTGTGCTGGGCAGCCTCAAACTTACGGTCATCCTGCCTCAGCTTCCTATAGTGCTAGGATTTCAGACATGTGTGGCCAAACTCAGCCAGTCTGATTTGAATTCATCAAGTTGAGATTCTGTTTGTAAGAGAAAAAGTTTTATATTATACATAAATATATATATGCACAAACATGCACACATATACACACACATACTTATGTAGATACACACAAATCACATATGTATATAATAATACTCATATGCTTATACATATGTGTATAATAGTATTCTTATTTTCTGATTGTATGTGAAATCAGTGCCAAGAATTAAAGCCTGCTTGTCCATGTTGATTTTAATATTATTGGAAAATAAAGCTCATGCCTCACACCTGTAATCCCAGCTACTCAGAAGGCTGAAGCAGGAGGACTGCAGGATAGAGCCCAGCCTAGAGTACTTAGTAAGAGTTGCATCAAAGTCAGATTTTAAAAGTGGCTGGTGATACAGCTCAGTGGTAGAGCACCAGTGGCTTCTATGCAGGTACAGGTAAAATAATTCTCAGTAGAAGCTCCCCCAGGTGTCTGAGAAGATGAGAAGGTAAATTCTCAGTTTTTTCCATTGTTCTTCAGAGGTTTCTGACATTTTAAAGAGTTGCTCAAACCCAAAGCCTACCACCCAGAGAACTTGGGGCTGTGCATTTGAAGTGAAAAGAGCCAATAAAGGACACCTTGGTGGCAGAGGATTGTCCCTGGGGATGTCCGCTGGGACAGTCAGGAGCTGAATTCAGGCTTCAAGGTCCCTCCGAGGTCAGCTGCTGCAGCCTGCAGGGCTCTGTCAGGATTTTACCTTCCTCACTGACAAGGAGGTTATGATTCAAGTCTCTGGCTTCTGACTTGGGTATCCAGCGTTGTTCTCCAGATTCTGAGTTTTAAAATCTGCTTCTTTTTCCCCCTTGTATTGTGTGTATGTTTTTCACCTCAAGTCTGTAATGAAGTCACCAGACTGTAGAAGGTAAACAATTGTCATAGTGATGTTGTTTTGATTGTTCATTTGGTCAAGGGGAATGAAAGTGTTGGTGAATCATATTATCTTTCCTTGGCCTTTTAATAACACTAATAAGACATCGAACCAGGCTCACTATTTACTCTATTACTGGGTCATTAAAAAAGTGATTCTTTAAAAGCAAGGGATATTTCAAAACCATTTATTCGGATTGATTATCCCTAATCCAAACAAATTTGAAATCCAGAATTTTCCAACTCTGGAAGTTTCTAACCACTGACATGACATCACAAATGGGAAAACTCCACAGCTTGACACTTTATTTCATGTATAAAATATTTTAAAAGATAGTATAAAATTACCCTCGGGATGTGTCTAAGGAATATATAAAACATAGATGCATTTCATTTTTAGACTTGGGTCCTGTCCCCTTTATATAAACATTTTGAAGCTAGAAAAAAGTTCTGAAACCCTTCTGGTTGCAAGCATTTCAGAAAGGAGATATTCAGCTGGTACTTACCGGGTACATGCCCAGTCATGGGTTAGTTTGTCCACCTTAAATATATGTGGTACAGAGTCAGAGTGTGTGAGTTTTATCTCATTTTGTCCTGAGAGAAGTGAAGGGTTAGGTCTGCAGCTCCGTGATTTTGAATTAACTATTCTGAAGCAAAATTCCTAATTTCTACTGTGTTTACTGAAATAAAGTTGAATTCTCAAAAAAAAAAAAAAAGAGTTCAGTAACTTCGGTGCTTCCCAGTAGTCAATTGATTGATTTCGGTTACACTATTATTTTCTGGTTTTGGTTGGAAGTTGATGAGATGTATTATGACATAAAAAGTATCAAACTGTTTAATAGAATATTCATTTTACTGTATGTATGCATGTTAATGTAAATCTGTTTTTTAAAAAATGTTATTTCATTTGTTTTAGGTTTTGGACACCCCCTACTTACTAAATAAGGAATGGGAATATTATCTCTCTGGCATTGTACTTAAAAACCCAAATGTTAAACTCACTTTTGAACAAGTTTACAGGTATCAATAACTGCATTACATATTTTGCTATGCAAAATGTCTTTTCTCCAGAATTACAAAATTGCTTTCAAAGTGTTTCTTTTAACCTTGCTCATAAAACTTGCCAGTTTCAGAGGTATGCTGTTTTCTAATCTTAGCAAAGAGAATAAAAATGAGACTGAAAAGATACCTTGAGCCAAAAACTTTTGAAACCTGGGACCAGTGATGTCTCAGGGTTCTCCTTCCAAGGTATCCTGGAATGCTTTGGATAAGGTGACCCTAAGGGGCATTAACAGGACCTTGTGAGAATTCAGTGAACAGCCCAAATCCAAGTTGGCATAACAGTGATATAATTATAGGGCTGGTCCAAGCAATCCGGCCACCCGTGTCCTTCTGCTTAAGAGAGCCCCGTGACATTGGACAACTCCACTTTCTCTCCACTCAACAGTGTTTGCTATTATAAGACTCTCATCTGGGGGACATTTTAGAGTCCAGCAAGGTACCTCAGATTGGAACAGTGCCCGACACATCATCAGAACATTATAATACTATCCTCACTTCTAATTGTTCATCAGCATTTATTTCCCTATCTGTGACACATGAGGATGTGGAGAAACTCCCTAACTTAATGCTAGTATCTGTGGAATGCTCTGTGGTACACACATTCCTCTCGACCTCTTAAAGCCGTCTCGAATCTTCAAGGTCCTGTGGGCTGCAGCCGAGATGCACCGCAGACTGCTCTGTGTAATGAATCCTTCCCTTTTTTCAGCCTTCCCATCACTTGCCTCTTTGCACCTCCAAAGAATGGGAGAGACCCTCTCCTTAGTGGTGTGGTCACTGCCAGATGAGGTGACCAAGTGCGTGTTCAGGTAGCCAGCGTCCTTTCCCTGGAAACTCTTTCTGCTAGAGTAGGTCAGCTGCAGTCCTTATCTTGCTGGTGAGCTGTCTTTCCACTGCTTTGGTCACTTTCTCACGCTGAATCTCTTCAGCCCATTAGTAAGCGTGTTTTGAGGTTCAGCAGCTATATAACCACATCTTCATGTGGAAGAGCCAGAAGACCTCAGGGTTGGAGAGTTTTCTTTTGAGCCCCCCAAGTAGTTGTAGGTCATCCACCGGGACAGGGAAGGAGCTTGTCCTTAGCCCTGGGTTCTGAGGAGTCAAGGATTCACCAAGCTTTTCTTCAAGGAATTGCTTGGGTTTTTTCTTGCCTCTTAGTTTAGCTTGTGAAACAGTCCCCCCAATGCTGTATAGTATTCTTTCCCTCCCCAGTCTAGTGTTACTTCACAGAGTACACTTTTGTAGATGGTAAAAAGTCCCTCCTGGTCTAATGGTTGATAGTCTTCTGTGTTTGATCTCAGCCATACAGAAAGAAGTCATTTAAAGATTCATCAGCTTTGTGTCACGTGACAAACTACCTGAGAGTAACTTAAAGGAGGCAAAATTTATTTTGGCTCACAGTTTCAGAGGTCTCGGTCCATGGTCACCTAACTCCATTGATTTTATGCCGGTGGTGAGGCAGGACATCATGAAAGAGCATGCTGGAGGAATGCTGCTCACCTCATAGTGGCCAGGAAGCAGAGGGAACAGGAAAACCAAGGAAGGTGGGGTCTGGGACAAGATATACTCTTCAAAGGCATGGTCCTGACGACCTCTTCTGTCAATTAGACCCTGCCTGCTAGTAGCTCATTCAGTTGTGATCTCATTAATGGATGAGTCCACTGGTAAGACTAGCATTTCCATGATCTAGTTATAGACAAAATAGACTGTGTCTGGATGTCTGCACACCCTCACCTGTCATAGCCTCACCTTTAGATATCTAAGCATGTGAAGTCAAAACATTGGAAATACAGAGGGAAAAATGTCATGGCAAGGGCTTTAATAAAACCCGTGACAAACTTTGTAGGGCATCTCTTTCTAGCAAATATCATTTTGACTTTTTAAAACAGAGTTTATTTCTTCTCTATTTATCAACTTGTCCACAGCAGAATAAGAAATAACACAAAGGAAACAGACAGAATGATGTATTTATCAGACCCATTGCGTCTGTTCCAAAACTAAGACAGGGAAGGGAGTCGGGAGTGGTGAGTGCTGTGGTTTTTTTCGGCTAAAGGTGGCACTTTGAACCCACTTGTGCATCCACAGATGGCACAGTGAGAAAGACTCACCCTTCATCCTTAACCGTGAGCACAGGTGGCCACATTGCTTTTCTGGGTCATGATTTCTGTTTCTTCCCACAGTGATTGCAAAAATGATAAAGGCATTTACACCACACTGAAGCTAGAGAACTACTTCAATGTCAGTGAGGAGCTCAACATTCAGAAGGTGAGGTAGCAGGACAGCCAAGTACTTGACATTGTTGCACTAAGTGCCTTTTTGTTGAAATGGGTGTGAGATTCTTTAAGATAAAATAAACAAGCTTAAAGTGGCATTTAGTATATCCACAAGGTTGTGTAGTCCTCCTCTTGGTCAAATTCTGTAACACTAACCCCTTGTCTATTTTGTGGTTTCAGTTTTCCTAGTAGATCTTCAGAGGGACCTCACTTAAAACTCTTCCCAGTGGAAGATTTCGTTTCACTGAGTGTTGATGACCCTGTAAGAAAAAGTCCTGCCTGCTCCTCAGGGAGGTTGGTTCTCCAACCAGCTTCTCTTGTCTACCAGCTCCCAGACCAGAAAGTATGACCCATACTACCCTCACTCGTGTGTGGCACTTGGCCGTAAGATGGGCTCTGCTGAGCTCTGCTGGCCCTTGGCAAGAAGCAAAAAGATTGAAGCAGACAGTAACCTTCTTGCCTGTTTTGCTGCAGTCCACAAGCCAGACTGAGTCTTTAGGCTCTTAAAAAGAGCCAAAACACACCAGGCAGAAGGAAACAACAGAATCCCTGCTACATGGGTCTAGGGCATCATTAGCCTAGAAGGATCTAGAGTGCTCTTCTTCTTTGGGACTTCCAGAATGACAGTAGATCCCAAGAGGTACCGAAGAACGAGATGCCCTCCAAGTCCTATAGTTTGCCCACTGAGGTATCACAGGAGTGACCATAAGACCATGATGATTTGATGGTTCTCAAATATAAAAATGTGCTTTATTTGAAAGGTGCATGTAAATTTTCCATTGATTATCTTCCCTAAGCCCTTCTTACATGTCCATAAGCAGAATACAGTTGTGTAATAAATCCTAACTAGAAGCTCTCTCCTTTGCCCATCACACCGTGAGCCACTTCCCCTGTGCCATGCAGGGTTCTGGTCCGGAGAATCTCACCTGGCTCACGCTGTCTGAAACCACAGACAGGTTATTAGGCCCACCCCAGAATAACAGCCACATCGCCTTGACCTTTGCCCAAGTAACCAAACCCTGTTTCCCAGAGGGTATCTCCTATGTGGGAGATACCTACCCAGCCCCAGCCTTGGGCTGGTCCTGTCCCTGGAATGCCACCCTGCCCTGTCCCTTTCAGCATCTCTGTGTGTCAAGCCTTGGAATTCACAAGCTACCTCCTCTGTGGCTCCAGTCTATGAGTCCTTCTGAGGTCCTTTCTCCTAGGTGGCCCAGTGGAGTTCATATCCCATTCTTATGATACTCGCTTGTTCCTTTTGGGTTCTTTGAGAGAAAAGATACAAAGAAGAGTGTTTGCCGTGGGTGTAAGGAGGCAGGGAAGGAAGAATACCCATCAAATGCCTGCATGCATTTATGCCTGCTTAATTTTATTGCTGTCTTCAAGCCTTAAGTTGGTGACATTCTTTGAGAATAATGCATTGGTTTAAAACTTGTTTCATGCAGCATACTGGAAACATAATCAATGAACTTGAAAATCTGAATTTAAATCTTGATAATGTTGTTCTGCTGGATGCAGAAAGAAGAAAAAACCTTCAGGCCTTCGCAACTTCTGGAATACAGGATATAGACTACAACACCTACCTGGCCCAGGTACAGCACATGTCCACATGTGTGATCGGGGCGGGATCACAGTACCAGATGTGCATAATTCTAAGATTTGTATCTTCAATGACACAAGATTCACATCACATACAATCTATTATTTTTAAACAATTTAGTAGCATTTAGTATAATCATGGTGTTATACAATTACCACCTCTGGTTCCAAAATGTTTTCATTACCCTAAAGAAAATGCTGTATCATTACCAGCTGCTCCCCACTCCCCCAGATTTTTGGCTCCTACCATTCTGTGTTGTATTTCTATGGATTTACCTATTCTGGATCTATCATGTAAATAGAATACACCGTGTAAGACCTTTTGTGTCTAGCTTCTGCCACTTAGTATGCTGTTGAGGTTCTTACGTGTTATACACGGGCCTCATTCTTTTTTATGGTTGAATATAAAAATGATACATATAAAGTAGAATGAAGATTATTAGAGAAGAGGAAAGGAATGAGGAGGGGGACGGGAGGGCAATAAAGGGTAATGGGGGATAGTAACAGTAAAGTATGTTATGTGCATGGAAATTTCACAATGAAACCCAGTAGTCTACATAACCAGTATGTACTAATAAAAATGTATTTTGGGAAAATGATATGTATAGGTAAGAATGTTGTCACTTATAGCTTTGAGCCGGGTGTGGTAGTACACGCCTATACTCCTAGCATTTGGGAAGTTGAGGCAGAATTGTGAGTTCAAGACCAGCGTGGGCTACAAAGTGAGCTCAAGACCAGCCTGAACTGCATAGTGAGACCCTGTCTCAAAAAGACAAAATAAATAAATGAATAAATAAATAGTTTCTAGCCTTATTTTATTTTTTTATGGTTGTGGACCCATGGTCAATCTGTTGCCTAATAGATGTTAAGGTTTAAAAATTTCATATCTGTAACATAATTTTTGTTTACCTCTTTTGCAGACTGATAAAACCCCTGTAAAAGTGAATCTTTTATTATTTGCACGTGACCTAGAAGCAAAAGTAAATCATTTGGTAAGTTCAAATAATCCCATTAAATGCTGTAGGAGTTGTAGAAGTCACATGAGGGAAGGGTGAGGGATGTGACTAGAGTTTGATTTTTGCATGAGTTTAGACTGATTGAACAAAGCCTGTCCCGTGCAGTTCTCACGGGCAGCCCTGGCCATGCAGCTTTAATACACACGCAGGAATGCACGCATGCGCACTCATTTTTCTTGCAGTTTAGGGAATAGCGATTGGAAGTGTGGAAGGAAAACTCCACGCAGTACTTTGCATTGTTGGTAGTAAGTGGATAATGATGGGCAGAGGCACCATTAGACCCTGTGGTCTTCCACTTTATCACCTCATCTGCTGAGCGTTGACTACATGACCTTCACTGTTCTCTTCCAAGAAGTGGCAGACTAGAAATGAGGACCCTAGACTCTGGAGGAAGACTTGGGCATAGACAGCCTCTTCCTCATACTAAGAGACTGAGCAAGATATTTTGCCACTTTGTGTCATTGTTTCCCCATCTGTAAAATGGGGGTACTAGTACCATTCCTGTGGGATTGTTGTCATTGAAGTAAACCCACAGCAGCGTGTGCTTCCGAGTGTGGAGAGACGGAGTTCAGTTTCCTTTATTTTCTTCTCCTTATAGCCCCCAGGAAATATGAAAGATACCCTCCAAGCCCAAGTAGAGAATATTCGAAGGACTCACCATCAGCAAGTCCTTCCTATGGAACAGTCACTGGTAAGTCACCAAGCTGTGACGTATCCCGGGGGCCTGGGCCAGACTGCTTGTGCCTGGCTGCCTTCCATGTAGCCTTAGGACACCTGCTGACCTCCCAGAGCTCCCTGTGTCTGCTTTGAAGACCATAAAGCCAAAATTGTGCCACCCCTCCTCATCCGTCCTCTCCCTTCTCCTCAGGAGTGAGCAGTGTATTGCCGTGGGTGTCTGGCTTCTGTCCCTTAGCTCAGATTTCTGCAGCTGCTCACAGGTCTCCTTAACCACGCATGTAGGACAGTGCCGATGGCTTTGCTATGTCTCAGTCTCACTATTGTCCAATTCTTTTTCTCCAAACTCTGCCTAGAAATATGTGAAGGTAAGGGTAAGTGCTTTCCTTCTGCACCTAGCATCCACGTAGCTCTCTGAGGCCACTAATTTCCTTCTCTTTCCCATCCTGGCCTCCCTGGTCTTCTCTCTTCCTGAAGACAGTAAAGACAGTTTTCAGGCCAGAAAGAACAAGAGTGGAGGAGAGTGAGGCTGAGCTCATTTCACATCCTGTTTCTGCCTTTGCAAAGTTTTATAGCTTCTCAGTTTCCTCATCTAAAAATAAAATTTTTAAAATTAAAAATAAAAATGGCAGGAAGGATTCCTACGGTGAAGGACTACTGATTTCAGAGAGACTCAGAAATGGGAGGAGTTACTATGTTTCTATGAGGGACCAGGAGAGACTCAGAAATGGGAGGAGTTACTATGTTTCTATGAGGGACCAGGGGAGAATAGTGGGGGCGAGGATTACGCCCCCAGGTCAGTTGCTCAGGTTCGCTAAGTCTGTTGAGTCCAAAACCCATTCTTTGGGTCTAGCTGTAATTGTCTCTTTAGTTCCTGCTGATTTCATAATTCACTAAGGAAGTCACAAAGTCCTCCCGATGAATTATCTTAACATGTATGCTGGACTCCTCACAATTCTCTGCTATCCTTGATGACTCCCAGTACAAAACAAAGTTGTTAACACTTTAAGTTGGTTTGGCATTTTCTTTAAATGCTTTTCTTCAAGTGGACAGGGTTTCTTGGCCTCTTCAGAGCTAGGGCAACCTTTGCATTAAAAGGCAAGTTGTTTTGCCAACTATGGCCTTCATGGTCTGGGGGCCAAATATAGTCTGCTGCCAGGTCTGGTAGTTTTACTGGAACATGATCATGCTCACTTACTTAACAGCTGTCTGTGGCTGTTCTTGTTTGTAAAGGCAAAGCAGAGTAGTTGGGACTGACAACAGCCCCCAAAGCCCAAAGTAGTAACTGAATGGCTCAGTATAGATAAAAATGGTCACCCTGACCGAAAGCACTCTGCTGAGCCATACCTGTTTTTAGAAATGCTTTAGTACCTTCCACTTTGATCTAACCTGCATCAAGGGGTTTTCTTCGATCCCTTGCATGTGCTGTGCTGCCCCACAAGTATGTATCGTGTGCCTTCAAGTATGTATCCTGATTTTTTTACTGGTGTGAGTGTAATAGTTTTTCTAGAAGGAAACCCTTCTTGTGTAGAGTCAACTTTGCTGGCTGTATTGGGGGAGGAGGACATAACCCATGCTCATGCTGCTTCATATAATAATTGGAAAATGTCATATTTGTTCCTCAGAGCAATTTAAAGAAAAATGTCAGGATACTTCAAAGCACAAGCAGTGGACTGAAGGTCAGCATTTATTTTCTTTTCTGCCATGGGTTTTGTTATCAAGTACCACGCACAGAATTTCAAAGATGTTGAGTTTTTAATATAGACATTTATCTACTCACTTTAAATGAGTTTTCCTACCATATTCTTTCTGCAGATGCTTCTTAGGTTGTTAGATACATAGGTGGAAAGTGTGTTTTGACGTGGAGGATGCAGGTATGGAAGGCACATTGGTCCCTTTTATAGAGATAATGTTGCATGATAAACTGTCAATCCCAGCACCTTCCAACCACAAGAACCTACCTTCACTCCTGTGCTGCCTGCTGGCTCTCTACACAGCTTCCCCTCTACCCTCTACACAGTTCTCCTCAGGAGCAACTGCTGGCCGGGCCTCCTGTGTTCTTAGTGGAAGAGGTGCGTTCAGGGATAAATGGAAACGCTGGCCGGTCGTCTTGTAAGCATTGTTCAGAACTGGCAGCACCACCCCTGAGCCTACTCCATGGGCTAAAGCATATGACACAGCCACGTCTGTGGTCATCATCATCAGGCTAGGGCGGTACAGGTCCTGTCAAAGACCTCACTCAGTATCTGGCTCCAAGCAAGTGCTTGTGCTGGGCCCTGTGCTTTCCCTGCCCTCCAGGGGCTGGGCCAGCTCATGAGTGTGGGACTCAGCCGCCACTATCGTGGGCTGTCTGTAGCTATGGGTTCTCCATCTGCAGGTTCAACGAACCGCAGAGTCAAAATATTTTGGAGGAAAAAAATGTTCTGCACTCAACACATACAGACTTTTTCTCATCATTGTACCCTGAACAACACAGTATGACAATTGATCATATGACACAGCATTAGGTATTATATTGTATTTGTATTTATACACAGTGGAGTACTATTCCGCTATAAAGAGGAATAAATCTAAGTTATTTGTAGGAAAATGGATGCACGTTGAGACCATAATGTTAAGTGAAATAAATCACACATAAGCTTAAATATCACGTTTTCTTTTATATGAGAAGTATAAATAATTAAGTACAAATGATAAGCGATATAAATATTAAAGAGAAAAGTAAGACAGATAATAGTACACAGGGAGATAAATCTTTTGAGATGCAAAGGGAATTGATTAAGAGATGGAGAGAGTGAGGAAGAAGAGGAAGAGGGGATAAAAATGAATTAATGTGCTAGGGCTGGGAAGGTGATTGTGAGTTTGAGGCCAGCCTGGGCTACAAAGTGAGTTCAAGGCCAGCCTGTACTGCATAGTGAACTGTCCCAAAAAGACAAAAAAAAAACCCAAACCAGTATGTGTTAGGTACACGTACCAACTCCCCATTATGAATGTAACTGTTATGCACTTGAAGACATGTACTAATAAAAATTAAAAAGAAAAAGTAATTGGGATGACATGAAGTATAGAGGAAGGTATGATGTGTGTAGGTTATTTGCAAACACTGTGCCATTTTATATGTGGGACGTGAACACCTGTGGCCTTTGGCATCCGAGGGAGGTGCCTGGAATTAATCTCCAGGGACCGCTGTACTGAAATTGAGTTGCAAATCATTTAATTAATCCCTGTGTCACATGATCTGCCTCCGATTGTTGTGTTTTCCAGGAGAAAATGGACAAGATCCTCATCTCTCTGGATGCTGCTCAGAGCTTTGTCTCAAACAACATCTCCTCTATTATTGTTGAAGTGAGTTTTTTTAAAAAATATAAGCCTAGCAGTAGGCAAGCATGTGTCCACCCCATGGCTAAATGTCCAGCATATTTAAGCATGCGGTTATCATTTTAGTGATTTTACTGGTCTTTGATTTCTTTCCAGGAAACTAAAAAGTATGGGAAGATAATACTGGGACACTTTGAGCGATATCTCCAGTGGGTCAAGGATGCTGTAAGTAGTAAATTGCTTTATGCATATAAAAGGGGCCACATCTGAGAGGAGTCATTTTCTAGGGTAAAATCTGGAGAAAATAAAATCAAATTCCTGGTAATTTGCTTGGAAGGGAAAGGAGTTATCATGGAGATCAAGCCCTCCAGGCCAAGCCACCATGTAAGGAACAAGCCCCCTTTCAGATCCCTTTCCTTCACTCACTGTTATCACACGGGTTCTTCGATTTTCTTCTTGCTTCCTTTGTCAGATAACAAAGGGGTCAAATAAAAAACCTGGACTAAAGCCTCGTGCTAGACCTGCATGCCGCTCAGTCCCCTTCACTGTCCTATTGGATGGGTTTTCATGTTGGAAGCAACAAATGAATGCAGGTGGAAAGAGACTCAGAGAACGTGGGTCTGGCTTAGAGCTGTAACTGAACACTGCGAGCCTCCTCTGTACAGACTGGACGTCAGCTCAGTGTCTTTGAAATGGCGGTCCTCTTGGGAAAGCAGGCCAACAGGAAGTGATGTGCGTAGTTTTCATGGAGTTTTCTGAGTGTGCCTTCGTTTCTTGTCCCATAGATTACTGAGAAAATGTTATCCTGCAAGCCCGTGGCTACCGCCCTGGATTCTGCTGTTGATGTCGTTCTGTGTGGCTACGTTGTCCACCCTCTGGTAAGACTTCATCTTTCCAAAGGAGGCGTAATAAATCCACCACCCTTGATCCCCTTGTAATGTATACTCTAATACTAGTTTTCTGCTTGGATTTGATATAGTTCTAGAAGCTAAACCCTAAAATCTAGATCAGTGATTTGGTATTGATACCTAGTAGGCTAGACAAATGAAAGACCTGGTTGTGTCTCTTCATTCTCTCCTAAGTCACATGACAGAAATCAGAACAAAATTCCTGTTTGTCAGGAGGCATCATCAGAAAGGAAGTCATTGGGAAGCTGATGGCTTTTATTCCAGGACTGCAAGTGGAACTGGCTGCACAGCCCCAGAGCTACGGCGAAACTTACTCTATTTCGAAGCTCTCTAATATGTGACTGCTGCGACAGTAAATTTCAGTTAATCAGGTTTCTTCCTCCACTCCATTCACCACCCAGCGTTCACTGACTCTCCCGGAGCTGACTCCTCACTGGCTCGGCTGAGTGCCTTAGTGGCTTCCCTCCGCATCGGGATAAAGGTGGTCCCCTTCCTAGGTCACCCCAGCTCTGCCTGTCCATTACGCTGTTGCCCACCCCCTTCTCCGTGGGCTCCCACATCCTTGTCTTCCTTCATTTCTCCCCGTGCATCTCACTGTCCTCATGCCAGGCCTTTGCACGGGCTCCCTGTCCTTTTCTGTCTCTCACCACCCCCTCCAGCCTGTCCCCTCCAGCTGACGTCCCCAGATTTTGTAACACATTCTAAATTCAAGCGCTGCTTCTCCATTCGCTGAACTCTTGACTTTGAAAAACAACTGAAATTTCCTGAGCTTCCTCTCCTGAATGGGGTGCTTTGAGCGTTCAGTGAAATCATGTGAATGCCATCAGCACCCTCCTTGATGGCTTCATTCTTGTTCAGTTTTTAGGTCTCAGTCCAAACCAGCCTTTTTTCCAGAGAGGGTGTTCTGATGCAGCATATTGCAAAGCTTCCTTTTCCACATTCCCACAGAATACTGTGTTTTTCCAGTAGTGATGTTGTTGCTGTTGAATTGCATATGTTTGTGATTCTCTGAGATCTGTTCCCTGCAGCACATGCTAGATGGAACCCCATGAGTACAGGGCACGTGGCTGTGGCGTCTCTCATGGGGCAGCCTCTCCAGCAGTGAGCATCACTGTGGAGTGAATGGATGACCACACAGGCATCTTGTGCATTATATTATGCCCTCTGGCCCTGGCCCTGCCTCACTCCATGTCCATCTGTCTGCTGGGTGGGCTTTTGTGCCCAATGGAAATGATCCCTCCAGTCTCCGAACTGTGCATGTCCTGGGCCCTGGCTTCCTAGTTGCTTTCTCCTCTGGCAATTTCTTCCCCATTTTGTCTTGTGCTTGGCAGCTCTTGCTGTGGTTTGAAGCTATCATTAGCAGACTCGAGTTTACTTGCTTGATTCTGAACTGACCTCTCCCCGTGTCCACCCTCCATCCCCAATCAATCGAGTCACCCAACCTCCAGATGTCTTGTGGCAAAGAGGGGCAGCCTGGAGACTGCTGGGGGGTGATAACTGGGGCTTTGTAGACGGTGACTGAAAGAATAAGGAAGTGCTCTGGGCATTCACTTTACCAACAAAATAGATCACAGGCCAACTAACATGCTTCTTGTATATCTTGATTGATATTCAGAGAATTGAGGCAGCATCTAGAAAAAGGATAAGGCTATAAAACTCTAAAATACCTCTAAGCAAGTTTAGAGACATTAACAGATCTTCCAGTCAGCGAACAGGGAAGCAACGGAAAAGCACATTTATGGGAAATTAGAGATCAGAGGTGGACCACCAAGACTTAGCCAGGAGCCAAGCAGATATCAGGGTCGAGCCTGGAGAGATCAGGTGGCCACTGCTATGTCCCCGCTGTATTCTGCAGCATGGTGGCTGGCAGAGTGGCTTTGGGTGTTGCTCAGACATGAACTTCTGTAGGTACCTGGGGGTTACAGCTGAGCAGGATGCTGGTCAGATGTGATGTGCAGCCTCCATAGTACCTACAGGGTCATACTACATGCATAGCCGCTCTGATTGGCTGAGAAGGTTAAGGAATTTGAATATATTTGAATATCATCCTGCACATGTTAGTGATGTAAACTATGCCAGATCCCCCTTGAAGGAAGAACCACTACTTAGCTACACTTGCACAGCTGTTGCTCCTTGGAAGCAAGGACTGAGTATCATGAAATAAAACCTCAGATTTTTCAACATAACTAGTAAATCCAGGTTTATGTGTGAGATCTGAGTCACAAATATCAGCAACTATTTTAAAAAGAATACTTCAAACATTACTTTTTAGACAAAGAATGATTGAATTCAACCACGGGCAATCTTCAGAATAAGTTAAATTAAATATGGAGCATTTGTTGAGACCCTGGGGTGTGCTAAGCATGTCTTCATCTTTTCAAGATGAAGGATGCCACTGTTCCAGGTGTGCAGATGCAGAACCACAGTAGCAAGCAGGACTTCAGCGTGGACCTGTGGAACTGCCTGCCTCTTGGTTAGAGTCAGGCGGTAGGGCAGGGGCATGGAGTGTGTGTGGGTGGACCCTTTAGAGGGTCCGAGACTAAATCCTGGCTTCTCCGCTGGCTGCTTCTGTTCCTCTTTTGGAAAATAAATAAGAGGATCCACTCAAGGTTTCCAGAAGAATAACTGGATTATCACTCAGTGTAATAACTCAATGTTTCACACAATGGCTGGTTTTTGTTAGATTCACAAATGACTTTAAAGAACAAAATAAAAACTCATGTAAAAAACTTGCAAAAAGGGCTAGGGATTTAGCTCAGCTGCATAAGAGTCTGCCTTGCTAGCAGGCAGTCGTGAGTTCGATCCCTGGTACCAATAAAAAGGAGAAAGACAAAAAAAAAAAAAAAAAAAAAAAAACTTGCAAAAAAACCTTTTCCCCAAGTAACTGTTATTTTGTATTCTTATTTTTTTTTTTTTTTTTTTTTTTTTTTTTGGTACTGGGGATCGAACTCATGACCTCACACTTGCCAGGCAGGTCTTTACACCACTGAGCTAAATCCTCGGCCCATAACTGTTATTTTGCATATTCTATCTTCAAGCAATGTAACTCTGCTGATTTTTTTTTCTCCCAGAATTTGTTTTGGTTTGGCATAGGACAAGCTACTGTGTTGTTACTTCCGACAATCATCTTTGCTGTGAAGCTGGCCAAGTACTATCGTCGAATGAACTCCGAGGACGTGTATGATGAGTGAGTAGCTGAGAGTCTTCTCTTGGGGTGGGGACCATTGACCAAGTAGTGCTGCTTCCCAGTGTCTGCTAAAGATGAGCTCTGGTGAGCCTGAGCTCGACCGTTCTTTGAGTAGCGGGTCGTTCCTCTTCTGGTGGGCTGGTTTACGTTTTTTACTGATTTTCTTACGCTTGTCCTGTTTTCTTTCTCTCACTTGATCTCAGGTTCTTTAACCAACCTTCCTATTTCTTGTTCACAGTTCTGCTCTGTCGGGGACTTGGCACTTTACTTTATGATAACTGTTATTACTGCTTCTCCTTTTGGCTCTGTAGTCTGCCTTTTGCTTGTGTGTGGTGACCTCGATGTCTGTCACTTCACTCGTCTCCTCAACATGTTTTTCTCTAGAATTTGCACTGTCTGCATCCATCCTGGAGTAAAAAGGTGGGGGATGTCATTGTTGGGCTTGGATAGTGACCAGAAAATAAATAATTCTATCTCCCCTTTTTGTATTTTATAGTGTTGAAATTCTACCTATGAAAAAGTAAGCCTTTTTTGCTTTTAACTCTCCATAAATGGGATGGGGGAGGCTTTTATTAGTATTTAACAGATTTTTAAATGAAATTAATTAACATCTTAATTGCATTAAAAGTGCTAGACATATCCAAGTAAAAATTATGATCTCTCTTAAAATGAGAACCAGCACATAGAAGGTACTTAAGAAACAGGAAGGAATGAACGTGATATGTGTTTATTCATCTATACAGTAGTCATTTCCATCCTCAGCTTCCAAAGGGAGTGGAATGCATATATTAGACCTTTGCAGAGTTTACATACCATCACGAACTTTTCATGACCATTACATTGTCTTTGTATTCTGTGGTGTAAACATTTCATCTTAGAGGTAACATGGTGTTTTTGGTATATTTATTTTTGTTACAGTATGGAAAATGGTAATAATGGTTATCATAAAGATCATTTATATGGTGTTCACAACCCCGTTATGACAAGGTAACTGAAGCCTGGGAGTGCATGCCTGTCGTGTGACGAATGTGCTCGTTTCCTGTAGATCAGACCCTGAGCCCTCTGCATGCTGCTGACCCCTCACTTGTCCCTGCCTGCAGGACTCTTTCTCTGGCTGTCTCCGCCCTACATAGCATTCCCCGATGCCTTAAGTTTGTGTTTTTAATGAATTTCTTAGCAGTGGATTTGGGCGGCCACTAAAGTTTGGTTTCATCTTAAAATGCTGTGTGTGGCCCCTCTAAATCATTGTGGATTAAACGCATGCACACCTTTGATTTAGCATTTCTCTGCACTAGATAAATTTAAGTATTTATGGTTTTCCAGACTTATCCTTTGTTCCTTCCTCCCTTGTTCCTTTCCTCCTTTTCTTCCAGTAAATTAACTATATTCAACCCAAAAAAGAGCTCCAACCTTTCTGCCAAATTCTGTATGAATTTTCATTCTCTAGAATTAAGGAGCTTCCTGTGGTTCTGGATGTTCACCAGGTATCTCTGAGTATTACCTACCAAGTGTCTGGGACCTTTCTGCTGAGATGAGGTGCGGAGAGGATACACAGGGCCCAGCAGGGAGCTGTCTCCTTTGGTGGATGTGGTCCTCCCTCTGTGCACACAGTTGGTCCCAAGCCAGTGTTCTTTGCCTCCCTATCAGGGAACATCGCAGGCAGGAGCAAAGCTGTGAGTCCAACATCAGTGCTAGGGTGGTCCCTTTGTCCTGGAAGCCCCACATTTTTCATGGGACACGTCCAGTTAGAAGATCACCAGGGAATCCCAGGGGTTTCTGTGTAGAGCCTCTCAACCTAGGCAGGGGAATCCTTATCTCAGGCAGGATTGCCTGGTAATAGCTGGTGTTGTACTTTCGTCAAAAGAAACAACCAGAAAGTTATCAACATTCGTCTTTTCAGCAAAAGATAAAAGATTTTTCCTAACTTACCACTTGAGCATTATACAAACTTCATAACCTTTAATTTACCATTTAATGAAAAGGAAATTGTCTTAATGTCTTTGGGCTGCTAGAACAAAATACTATCAACTAGATGGCTACTAAATGACAGGAATTTATTTTCCCAGTTCTGGAGGTGAGAAGTGACAGTTGTGCTGTCGGGCTCAGTGTCTGGTAAGGGCCATCTTTCTCACTGTGTGCTCTCACGGCAGAAAGGCTAGCGCTCCAGTCACCTCCCAGAGGCCCCCACACTAGATAATTTTGGCTCCTCACACCATCATCTGGTGCTAAGGACCTCAGTTTATGAATTAGAAAGGGATGTAAATGTTCAGACCACAGCAGAAATGGCCCATAGTCAAGAACAGAGACAGCAATGTTCTGAAATGGCAAGTGGCCTTCGTTTCATTTGCTTTTTGGAGTACACTGGACATGGTGGCTAAAGTCCTATGCTGTGAGGTTGATACAGGACAAGGGTCAGCTCCAGAGTGAGTAGACAGTACTTGGCCTGTCTTTTCTTGTGGTGCCACCTTTGCTGATGACTGAGATTGCAAACTGAAATCTTCAAGATCAAAAGGGCTTTTTAAGGCCTATGTGATCTCCAAATCAGTTCTCCTAGGACTTTAGTAGGACCTAGTGGGACTGCTTCCTGGTGCTTGCTTCCTGGCTGTAAAGTCTCCAGATGTCCTCTATACAGCCAGAAATGTCACTGAGGCTTCTTGGAAGACAGTGAAGAGAGGGACAGGTGTGAGTGGGAGGGAGTCATAAGTCAGGCCTCCTTGCAGCAGTGCTGAGATGGAGTTGGATACAAGATGTTTATCTTAGGCTCCACAGTTGTGCAAGAAAGCAGAAGTCCAGCTGAGAGCAGAAGTCCAGGTGGGCCTGCCAAAGCCTCAGCCCTTGATGGAACAGGTAGATCCCAGGGATTGAAGGAGAATGACAGATTCCCCGCTCTGCGCAGGTTGTGGCCAGATGGGTTTAGTAAAAAGTACTGGGAGCCCCTGACTCTGCGTGATGCTCCAGGCCTTGGTCAGAGCAGAGGTGGGGGTGTTCTTACATAAAGGCAAAGAGCATCAGTGATTTCTAACAGATGCCATCTCCTGGCCACTTCCTGTGTGGTTCAGGTTACCCAGAGCTCGTGGTGATGGAGACCCCAAGAGTGAATCCAAACTAATTCAACAAGGGTCCCCAACAGTGTGTGACATCTGCTCTGCAAGAAACATGGCCCGCCTGTCATTCCTTGGCCTCCTTTAGTATTCCATGGCCTGAACAAACTAGTCCTCAAATTGCCCCATCCCAGTGGCTCCTGATCCCCATCACATGAGAATTTGGGGGAACTGGTTTCAGTTGCTTAGATTGGTTTATGTTCCTTATTTCCTGGTTCTCAGTTTTCTGAAGCATCCCCTTTTACAGGAGGGAGTGAAGTAGACTTGGATCAAGTGTGCCCAGCCTCCCCCACCGTAGAAGGCAGATGTTCTTTAGCGGTGACCCCAGAGCCTGCCATCCTCACACTGTGCCGTCTGCTTCCAGTGCTGTGGGCTGGAGCAGGATATTCAGCCACCCTGCCTGCACCCTGCACCCTGTATCTGGAGCCCCAGGTCCCTTTAGTAAAGAGTTCGCTGCTTTACCGAGAGCGTAAGGGAGAAAGTGAGAGAGAGAGGAGGCTCACGGGACGGAGCGTGTGTGATTACTTTTCCACTACCGGATATCCCTTTGGAGGGTCGCCTGCCCTGCAGGAGCTTTCTGTCATGGGTGCCCTTCCTCCCTGCCCTTGGGTCTCCCAGCAGGACACCTGCTGCAGGGTAGCCTGAGGTTGGGACGGTGCTAGAGCCGAGCTGCACGCCTTCCCTGCAGAGTTCCCCTGCCCACTGGTCCTCCATGATCGCATGGAAACTGCAGAGAGCAGCAGGGCCACTGCTGATCGCTAACCAGAGAGCTGGCCTGAGAACATGCACAATCCAGCCCCTGCAGAACTTGCATTTGCTTCTGCTCTCCGGTCCTAGCAGCAGACTTTCAAAAGCTGCTTGTGGCCCATTCTGCACCTGCCAGTGTGGTCTGGTTTCCCCTACTCTAGGTCTCGGACACATCTTCTTAGTGACTTTCTCCACTTCTAACCTAGATGGTGACTAGGCATAGTTTCACTTGTCACAGTTTGTGTGTCTCTATCCTCCTTAGCCTGTTTCTAAAAGCTATACAAACAGAATCTGCAGGAAGCAGCTTTACTGACAAGCTTTTTATCCCCTGATAAATGCACAGAGGTGAGGTCTGTATTCATCTGCCTGCTGAAACCACACACAAATGCCCAAAAGTATTACATTTCTGTATGTTTTTGTTTTCTAGTGCATCACGATATTGATAGCTGATGTTGAAATGGCTTGAGGTGAGTTTCATGCTTTTGTATAAAACCGTTTATAGGATTAGAGCTTTCAGGGTGAGAATATTAGAGTATAATGTTCTGATGGTAATCCTAATTAGTGGAAAATCTAGGTTAACATGTAGGTTACACAGTATGATTTTTCATATATATAACACAGTGATTATACTTAGATGACTCTGTGTTATACATATGTGTGCTTATACTGTAAAAAAAGAAGTGCTAGTTATGTATTCAGTAGTATGGGGTTAGAAGCTTTTTTAGACTTTTTATATTTTAAACCATTTTTTGCAGCAAACATTTCTGTGATTGTGTTTTTTTTTTTTTTTTTTAATTATTTCAGAAACTAAAATCATACTGAGGTGACCCAAAAAAGCTACCCAGGGTGGCTGCTTCTTGTATACATTTGTGTTTTCTGTAGCACTTTCGGTAGGAACCCATTTTAGGGTTATGCCTTCCTGAGTTCTTTAATAATTCCAAGTCAGTTTCTCAAATTTTGTTGCATCCTCATTTCAGCAGCAAGACTCCCAAAGTGGAAAGGCTCACAGACTGCTGGTGGTGTCCCGGCCTATCTACAAGAACTTTCCAGATCCAGGAGGAACTTTGGTGGCAGCACTGACCCAGGCGGCCCTGAGGGGGCAGTGTCATTGGTCTCCGGGTGGTACTTGGTTAAGAATGAACACGATCACATTTACTGTGTGTCCATTATTATTTAAGTATAGTTCTCCCCTCCCATGTTTATTTTTGTTTTGTACTATTTTTACAGCAAATTCCTTTGCAGACACTACAATATATGAGTGTTTGTTCCCACCAGACACGTTTCTATGTCTGACAGCTGTTCAGATGAGGTAACTGAGTTCCTGACTTACTCCCACATGTGGAGTGTGCTACCCCCATACCAGTTTACATAACAGATGTATTTTTTTGTATAGTAAATTGTATATACCTTTTAGCCAAGAAGAGTTTTTTAAACAAATGACTACAGCAGTCTTCTAAACGAGCTTACTATCAGGTCAGTATTGACTTACTGGTGCTGTTGGAAGTAGTTCATTTTCACTAAAAGTGGGGTGAAGCCTGCAGCATATCTTTCCACTTGGATTTGCACCTGCTTTGTCAATGATTTTTATGATGCTTAGATATAGAACATGAGCAGTCACAGAGAAATCAGCTTCGCTTCTCCACTGGAAATTCAAAGAGAAAGGGAAGAAATAATTTGAGCGAAGGCAGCAATCAGTGCTCATCAGACAGTGGAGTTGTGTTAAAACATTCCCATCACGGTGTGCTCTTTGATGGAGTTTTTTCATTCATAAGGATAGGCATCAGCTGGAGTGTCGGTCAATTATGGGGCAATGAAATACTAGGAGAGCTTGTTGTGATTCTTAGATTTTGTATCCAGCATAAATGAAGCCTTTGCATTTGGTCCCATGCGAGTACAAGATCAGTATGTATTTACTTTGGCTGTTTGGGTTGGCTTTGTTATTTCCAAAAGTGACCAGCAGTGAAAAGCTGGTCAAACCAAAGTGAGCTTCTTTCCATGTTCACATCACTGTGTTGATCCATTTCAATAAAAAAGGAGCTTGAAAACGTGTGATGTGTTACTTCCTGGAGCAGACCGAGACCTGCCAGGTTCCAGGTGATGAAATGTGGCTTAAGCTATGTATTTTTTCCCCTCCTCTGCTGCCCAAGTCAGCTGTCTTTTAAGAACTCAGTTTTCCAGCTCTGAAGTCACCATTCCGTAGGGAACAGTTCCAAGTTGGACACCCTATAATACCCCCACAGGCAAATTCTGTTTGATATGCTCCTGAGTATACAAAATTCAAAAATGAGCTTCTGTAACACAACATGAGAGAGGCTTTGCAGTTTAGACAAATCATGTAGTGTATCGTTCTTTAAGAAGAAACCATCCTTTATTTTTTGAACCTAATTTTCACATCCTATCTTTTTAAACACCACATCATTTAAACCTGCTGAGCTTGTCTCTGGGGAACTGTTTTATTCAGTGGTCTCCCAGTGTCAAACGTGCAAGTGGTGGGAGGTGACCTTAAAGGTCTCATCTTTTTTCCACCCCACTGTGCTCTCATTAGAGCAGCATATTTTTTCTCTCCCGTTCTCCTGTGCAATTCATTGCCTTGAAAGAACTCTCAGCACTGCTCCAGCCTCTCCTTCCTCGCCTCCGTGGGTTCTTCAGCTGCTATGATCTGGCTTCCATGCTTCCACCCTGAAGGTGACATGACCATTGACCACTGGTGCTTTACATACACGGCCTTCCAAGACCCCCAAAAGAGCCCTCACCTGTGCTGCCCTGGGCTTGGCTGTCTGTCCATCAGCATCCTTCCTGTGCTCATCTTCTCTCCTGGTCCACCCCTCGCTTTCTAGCTGGGCAGTTCCATCAGGCTCACGCCTTCACCTGCCTCCCCTAGGTCTCTGATACTTTGCTCAAGACATGGTAGAGTTCTAGCAGTCCATGCCCCCGGGCCATCTCCACCAGATGTGCTTTGATCGAGGGGTCACTCTCTTCCCTATAATGGGCTGGACAGTGTCAGACTTTCTGGGCCTCAGTTCTATGTCTAGTTCCCTGGTACCTTAGGAGGAGTCAATAGGCAATGTGTAAGACAGTGCCCTTAGCTTGGTTCCACAATACATTACAAAAACAAAGACCACAGGTCCCTGATCTCTGCTATAAACTATACCCTGTCCTGTGCACCTTGCAGTACTTGCGTCCGTGTGTTCTTTCTTGAATTGCTTTACCCTCACTGTAGTCCTCAAGCCAGCTCTGCTTTCCTTGCTTCCAACCACCGAGCCTCTTTTCTGTTCCACAAAAACTACCTTTTTACTATTTGTGTTACCTCCTTTAGGTTAGTGTGGCATTATGCTGCTTTTAGGCTTCCAGTGCCTGTGTTTTGGCTTGACTTGTGGCTGCTTGTGTGGCTACTACATTTCCCAGACTCCCTTGCAGACAGGGAATGGAAATCGGCTTTTAGGATTAAGACAGGAACGGTGTCAGTTGTAGAACTCCTTGGTGCCGAATGGTCAGGGAGGTGGCCACAAAGAGCCCAGCATGCAATAAACAGGGACAATAAGTTCCCAGCGTGTGAAGGTCTTCGTACTTGGCTTGTTCCAACAAACAAAAGAGCACAACTAGAGCTTTTACAGTTTTTATTTTTTTTAATTTGTGTGTTTATTTTTCTGTAAGTTCCACTGCAGGGAAAATCAAGTTCACTGAAAATTCACTTGGAAAGAGTGAGCATAACCTCAGGACTGCTGGGCATTTTGGGGCAGGTGTTTCTCTGCTCACAATAATGCCATGGTGGGCAGAGCTGAGTAACCACCTTGCTGGTGGCATAGTAAGCTCGGCTCAGAGCACTGCACACCCCAGGGGCTCCCAGGTCTGAAATGCACAAAGCCCAGCCTTGTACCCAGCCCCCCAGTCAGTCAACACAAGAGGCCATGTGGTGGGCGCTGCAGCTGCTGGGCATCACTCTTTACAGACTCTGGGGTCTGATGGCCTCCTTGCCTTGACGTTTCCCTTGTCCATAAATCCATACTCCAGGAACTTGGAAAGTCTGCCCTCAGCCAGGTGAGATGGTGCAAGCCTGTAATCCCAGCACTCTTTGAGGCTAAAACAGAAGGATTGCAAGTTTGAGCCCAGTCCAGGCAATTGAGCAACTGAGATAAGGTTTTAACATAAAAAGGCCTGGGGATGTATCTCATTGCAAAGGCCCTGAGTTCAATCCCCTGTACTGCTAAATAAATAGCCCTGCCCTCTCTAGCCCTTAATCCGACAAACTGGCAGACTCCTCCAGCATGTTTAACGCCACCGAGCAGGATCAGGGCACACCACTGAGCTCTGCCTGGATAAAGTCCTTGCCCCACTGCGTCTCCTCAGGCCTCAGGCTACCTGGGTGGGACAGTTTGTGCCAGGAACAGGGCCGCCTTGTGGGATTTCCAAAATTCAGTCCCTTCTGTTCACACCAGACTCCTAACCCACCAGCCCTAACGAACCTCACCCCCACAACCCATTTCCACCTGAATCCATCCCATAGACGCAGTTGAATGGGTCACCAGAAAACATGTCTTCACCAAAATACGATTTTGATACAGAATCAGGTTATTTTCAGTCTTTCACTTGTTTAGTGCAATAAGGATTTTTTCCCCTGACATGAGTTAAATTCTATGTCATTTGAATTAAACTTAGAATTGATGGTGTGCAACAGACTAAGGCATGGTGACAACACACATTGGGCAGACTTTGTCGTTCATGCTTCATTTGGTGCGGGTAGTGCCTCCCGGTAACGGCAGGGCATCCCCAGAGGCGGCCGAGGTGACTCAGCTCCCCAGGGGTGACACCTCCCTGCATCCCTCAGGTGCTTGACATGCACTCTGTACAGGTCTTTTCCCTCACACACACTTTGTAAACCCGAGTGTAGTTTTGCATTTGCTAGAGCCCAAGGACAGGTTCACAAGACCTCAGCAGCCTTTGGGTGGACTAAACACGTAGGCTACCAAAGAGGCACTACCAGGAGGCAGAAGGAGCCCCAAGGTAGCCAGCCCTAGGCTCCAAGCAACAACCACTCCAGAACTCCTGCCACACCTTGGTGTATCCCAGATGTTGACGAAAAAGACTGTTGCAGGCAAGAGCTGGTTACAGAGCAAGCGCCTCATGGTTGGAAGATGCGAAACAGCCCTAATCCTGAGAGTACTTTGCAGGGCAGCACAGCTCTCCTCTCCCTTTCTCCTCCTTCTTCCTGTCCTCCCTTCTCCCTCCTCTTCCTCCCCCTGCTTCTCCTCCTTTTTCTTCTTGTTTTTTCTTTTCTCTTTCATAGTACTGCGGATCAGTCCCAGGACCTCACACATGCTACGCAGGTGCCATGAGCGATTGCCCCAGCCATGGCAGATTCCGATGCACTCTCCTTTTCTCTGGGAGGCTGCTCAACTCTTGGTCAGTGCATGTGCATTTTCTGCTGTGAGACACCCCACCCACCCCTTCAGAGAAGGACCTGTTTGTGTAGAGCCCTTTAAAGTGTGACTTCCCCCGCTTGGGTTCTTTCCTCATGTAGGGTTGCAGGCAGGTTTATGGGCAAAGGGCATCTGCTGCCCATAACTGGTGGCCCTGTCCTGTGGGAGGCTTGGCAGCCAACTCTGGGGTGCAAACAAAGAAGCATGTGAGAGGAATTCCATTTCCAGACTGGAGGGAGGATTCCGGTGCTGTACCTGGCCAGAACGATGGGGAAGCCTGTCTGCACGCCCACTGCCAGCTCTCCGACCCTGAGCAGTCTGAGTACAGCCAGCAGCCATGTGTGAGCTGAGCCTTTGCTGCCAGCCCCAAGTCCTTGCTGGGGACCCTGTGCTGAGGCCGTCTGGGTACCGGATGGCCAGGCCTGCCACATGCAGCTGGCAGCTTCTAGTATCACGAGCAACCCGTGTTCCCCTGCAACCATCCAGGCTGCCAAAGCTGAGAATTCTTCTCCAAGGCCCAGGGCCCTTGAAAACCCATGAAAGCAGCACAGCTGAGGAAAAGGGAAAGTCCCCTGCGGTGACTCTACCTGCTCTTCCTCACACAGAGACGTGGTACCACATCAGCCTCAGCATGCATTTGGGTCATGTTGGAGGATTCTGAGGCAAAGTAGTGTGGACAAGGTAGGTTGGCACACCAGGAGTAAACTTCACTCTGGTGACATGCAAGAGCCACAGAAGACGCTCTAAAAATGCTGATGCCCTGACCTACGCAGCAGATCATTTAAATAGCAGCTCCTCAATGGTGGGGGCCCAGGAATAGGGCTTTAAACTCTCAAGCTGGGCATGGTGGGGCAAACCTGTAATTCAAACACTCAGGGAGACTGAAGCAAGAGGATTAAAAATTCAACCCCAGCATTTAAAAATGTTCATTTTTTTTTTTTTTAAGGATGAGGTGTGGAGGACCACCTGGAAGACTTTCCTTGAACAGAGAGCAGTTGTCTCCATTTTGGCTAAAGCTGACCTTGTCTCCACGTACTGATAGGTACGGGGCTAAGCCATTTCCTTTCCCTTCAGTTGACTGTAAGCACTGTGAATAGGGCTGGCTGAGGTGCTGAGGTATAATCTTTGAAGCTAGGCCAGTCACTGCTGTTTCCAGCTCCGTGATTCCCAAAACATGGTAGAGCAGAGCAAGATGAAGAGCCACTGCTCCCGGGCTGTCAAGCCCAGGTTCAAGCCTCCAGATAAGAGGCTGTGACTTCCCAGGGCAGAAAAGCGTATGCACTGGAGCTGAAACACTAGGCTCCCAAAACATTAAATGCCACTCAGTTGTGTTATATGCATTGCTCTTTCTGCATATGCTTCTCTCTGCATTTGCAGTGGCACTTTTAGGCCTCTCACTAGTACAGCTCACGGTACTCATGTGTTTCCCACCATTCTCACAGTCACTCATCTTCAAGCCCCTCCCTTCTTCACAAATTAATAAAATCTAGGTTAGGCCTTGGGCTGAATCCTTTGTTTCAATGAACCTTCATCCTGGCTGGATGCAGGACGCCCTTGGCACCCCATAATTATAAATATATATTAGTGTCTTTATTCTCGCCATGAGTTGCACTGTAAGTGGTGGTAAATTAGAATTAACTTGCTGGGGTTCCAGTAACATTTCCATTACACATATAAACTGTGAACTGTGACAAGGACAGGAAAGGGCTCTGTATAATGAGAGGTGGGCACCGGACATGTAGTTTAGTGCAAAGCTGTGGACTTGAACCCAATATCCTCTAAAATTTTCCTTCAAACCAAGGTTGAGAAGCTTTGTGGGGTGGCACCAACTCAGAGGCGCTTGGGATTCTTGCTGGAGACTTTCCAAAGATCTAAATCTTGACTCCTGTGCTTTGTAGCCAGGGATGAAGGGGTGGCCTCTGGCTACCCGAGTTTCCACACAGTTGAGTGTTTTGTATACCTTGTTCTCCTTCACAGTGGTGTTCAGTGTAGGGGCTGGGCCAGGGAATACAAGATTCATCTCTTCCATCTGACATGCATGGGAAGATACCGGTCCTGTCCCTTCTTGGTCTCAGTTTCTTGTCCTCTAATGGAGTGGGGTGCAGCTGCAGAGCAGGGGAAGGGCTCAGGTTCAGCAGTCTCCAAACCTTTCCTGCAGCTCTAAGAACCATTGGTCATTTTCTGGGTCACCAAAGAGAAGAGGTGACCAATAATAACAGACTCAGCCAGCTCCAGATACTGCCCTGGAAGACAAACATTTGCCTCTGGGGAAAGTAAGGTTTATTATTAACCTCTCTCTTTAAAGCACCTTCTTAGGGCCAAGGGTTTAGCTCAGCAGCACAAGCACCTGCCTGGCAAGCGCAAGGTCATGAATTCAATCCCCTCCGTACCAAAAAAAAAAAAAAAAAAAAAAAAAGAAAAGAAAGAAAGAAAAAAAAGCACCCGCTTGATATACCAGCAAAGTGCATGGATTCCCGCATTCCTTTTGGTCCTTTTGATATAGGGGAATGAAACTCCCAACCTACTGTGTATCCAGTAGGATTTTGTGTTCTCTAAAATTGAAGAATGAATTTTAGAAACAACAGAGGTTAAAAGAAGAATATATTTATTGCCTATTCTAGGAATTTTTATAGTGTAAAATTCTAAGTTGAGGCAGATCCAAGGTAGGGGAAAGAATGGGAACTCAACAAGGTGGGCATGAGATGGAACAGAGCTATGGCCAACCAATAAGATCATGAGTATAATTGTTCAGGCAAAATTGATTACATCAGGACAAATGGGGAAGCAGGTCATAGAGCAAGTGGGAAGAGAGCAGGCACTCATCCTGTGGGGAGTTGGGGTGGTGACTCCTGGCTTCCTCAGGGTGACAGAGACCGACCTGGAGCATCAATTCCTGATGCTTAGCCATAGGAAGTATGCAGGTGCATTTGATTTGTCTTAAGGTCTGGCCCACAGTGGAGGTGTCTGTCTCTCCCACAGTTGCAGGATATCTGTCTGGGCTTTTGCATTGATTCCTTTGAGGGCCCTGTCTGGTTGCCTATAATGTTTCTATCTAACTCAGCTGCCTGTAACACTTTAAGTTTACAAAGAGTCTGAGGTTTTTCATATCATCTCTGGGGGAAAAACGGAGGAAAAAGAAGCAGATTTCCTGATCAATAACACCTTCATAACTGATACCAAATGAAGCAAATTTTCTCTCTTTTTTTTTTTTGTCTTTTTCGTTTTTATCGGTACCAGGGATCGAACTCACGACTGCCTGCTTGCAAGGCAGGCGCTTATGCTGCTGAGCTAAATCCCAGCCCCCCAATTTTCTCTTTTCTGAAAGGCCTGGGGAAGCTGGAAGTGCCGGGTCATATCAGAGTCGGTTTGTCTGTTGTTTGCTGCTCAGGCACCAGGTTTTCTGTTTATATAATATTCCAGATTGTTAGAGCTCTCTGGAGCCAGCATAGTCAATGCTGTTGAGAGAAGATACTTGTTTTTTTCCTCTTTTTCCCCCTTCATTTTAAAGTAGATTTTAAAATTTGCCTTTACTCAAATAACACACACATGAGTTTTAAAAATCAAACACAGTGGAGAAGTACAAAGAACCCCCACCCATAATCCTCTCATTTAGAGACAAATAATGTCATGGCTTCGAGGTGCAGCCATGAAGACATCCTTCTACGCCTATTTACAAATAGGCCAGAGTTTATAGCCAGTGCCATGGCTGTTAAAGCTCAAAGTCTTGATCCTGCAGAAAAGCTGTACCTGGCTCCTGGTTATAGCTCAGTAGGGCTGCCAGAGCAAATGCCACAGACTGGGAGCTTCCAGCATCTCAGCTGTGGAAGTAGGGAGTCCAAGGTCGAAGTGTGAGTGGGTGGATCTCCTCCAAAGCTTCTTCCCTTGGCTTGTAGGTGGCCATCTGCTCTGTCTCTATTTGCTCTTTCCCCTATGGATCTGTGTCTGTCTCCTCTTACAGAGATGCCAGTCATATAGGGTTAAATTGCATCCTAATAGCCCTATTGAAACCTCAACACTCACCCCAACCTTAATCACCTCTGTAAAAGCCCTATCTGCAAACACAGTCAGAATTATGAAGTGTTGGAAGCTGAGGCTTCAATATACAGTTTTGGGGGAGTACACTGAAGCTCATAACAATTAGCAAACAATTTTCATTTCAGATGGGAGATCCATCTGTATTTTTAGAGCCTCTGTTTCCTCCTGTATTGTTACAGGCAGCTGAGTTAGACAGAAATGCTAATAGGTAGTCAGACAGGGCTGAAACCTCTAAGAAACCCACGCAGAAGGCCAGGTACCTTGAAACTGTGGGAGACAGACACCTCCCGCTGTAGGCCAGACCTCAAGACAGATGATCAAACGAGTATCTCCACATCCTAAGGATGAACATCAGGGAGGGTATTCTAAATAGGTCTCTGTCACCCTGAGGAAGCCAGAAGGAGTCACTAAACCTCCTACAAACAGAATCCTTCTATATTAATGCCTGCTTGCTCTGTGACTCGCTCCCTCATTTGTCCCCGATTTAATCAACTTTTACCTGAGCAATTATACTCGTGATGGTATTGGTTGGCCATAATTCTGTCCCACCTCATGCCTGCCTTGTGATTTCCCATTTTTTCCCCACCTTGGTCCTGCCTCACTTTGGAGTTTTACTCTATAAAAGTTCCTGATAGTAGATCTGTTTCCAAGGAAAGTCATATTCGCAGTTTCTAGGTGGGCCTGAATTTTGTGGAGATGCTATTCACCCAGCAGTCACCCCATTCATTAGCAAATGGACAAAATGATAGAGAAACGGAGTTGGAAGACACTAGTTCTATGTTCCACACTCAAATCATTAGAGTTGGAAAGGACAAAACATAAAGTTTTGTTAGGCACAAGAAAAATGGTAACTCGGCTTAGGGCGCTGGGCAACAAAGGAACCTGCTCGCCTCCCTGGTAAGCAGCCGAGGCTCAAGTGAGTGGCGGGCGACCCAGGGAGGGAACCAGCCAGCCAGCGTCTCCCAAGATCCGCTCCATGTTGGAACTTAGGGCGCTGGGCAACAAAGCAACCCACTCGCTTCCCTGATAGGCAGCTGTGAGCCTACCAGAGTGCAGGCTGAGAATCAAACATCCCTCCTGCCTCCCTCCCCTTAGCAAATGGGAACCAGAGATCTGAGCATCTCTTGGGAGGTTGACCATATGCAAGATAGCAAATAAGAGGGATTTCCTTCTACCATCTCTGTGAAGACAAATATTATTATCACTGTTTTGCTTAGTTGGATTGCTCTATTCAGTACTCTGTTTTGATAGGTTTTATACCTGATTGAAAGGACAACTACTGTGAAGACAACAAGATATACTATAGTATCTATCCCGGTAACCTGCTGAGAAGTTTTGTACCAATTTTACTGCATTGTCTCGATTGGCTTTATTCTGTCTTGTTCTGTTGTATTTTACTACCTTCAAAATAATTTTAAAAAAAGAAAGAGGAAAGGACAAAAAAGAAAAATGGTAACTCACTCCCCTCTTTTAATTTTTGCTTCTTTATCTAAGAGCACATTCCTTATATACAGCTGTGTGCTTACATTGCTCCTCAGCCCTGGGAAGCTCGCTTCCAGCTACACAGTTAACTCACCTGGACCAACTGTATAAAACTAATGCTGCCTCGGCTGTGACCCCGGAGATTAGAAAGTCATTGGCGAGGGACAGGAGCTGAGCATGTGGGATTTTAATTTTCCCCTGTTGAGTTTAAGTCAAGTTTGAGAAATACCGCCCAAGATTAATCAAATCAATCTCTCTGAAAAATTTTAAATGCACAATTTTGAAAAAAAGATCTACTTTAACAGAAAGTCCAAGATATGATAGCTTTATTGGTGAATTTTGTTAAACATTTAAAGAACTGAGAGAAATCCTTGTTGATATTTTCCAAGAAATTGAAGAGGAAGAAAAATTACAAGTTTATTCTGTGTGGCCATCATTATCTTAACATTAAAGCCAGACAGACATCAGAAAAGAAAAGTAGAGATAAATATTCATTATGGGACACTCAACAAAATTCAGTAAACTGAATGCAATGTTAAGAGAATTATACATCATGACCAAGCAGAATTTATTCCTGGAATGAAAAGATGATTCAAAATATGAAAATTGATGCATCACATTAAAAGGATGGAGAATAAAACTCATATGACATCTCAGTTGAAGCCCAGAAAGTATTTGACAAAACTCTACAGATTTCATAACTTTAAAAAATACTCAACAAACAAGGAATAGAAAGAAAACATCTCAGCATGCTGGTACCACATATGAAAACCCACAGCAACCATCACACTTGAGAATGCCAGACTGAAACTTTTTTCTCTAATACCAGGTATCAATTTTTATTATTTCTCCTCAACATAATATTGCGAGTTCTAAAGCAACTGGGTGGTGAAAAGAAACCAAAAACACCCAAATCGGAAAGGAAAAAGTAAAATGATGTGTTGCACACGATATGATCTTTAATATAGATAGTACTAAAATTCCGTGGAGTAAATATTAGACCTAACAAATGAACATACCAAACTGGAAGCACATGACAATCAGCTGTATTTTCATACATTAACTATGAAGAATTTGAGAAGGAAATTAAGAAAACTGCTATTTTTAATAACATTAAAAAGATTTTAAAACTTATGAACTAAGGTACCAGTGAGTTGAAAGATTTGTAGAATCAACACTAAAAGTCATTTCTGAAAGGCAGTCATTAGAAAAATATACCATGCTCGTAGAAAGGAACACTTAGTGTTGTCTCCATATTGTACCCTGTCAAAAGCCCGATAACATTTTTTAGAGAAAGAGAAAAATCCACCTTGAAATTTGCCCCAAATTCAAGGGACCCTAAACAATCAAAACAGTGCTTTAAAAAGAGCACAATGTAGAGATCTATACTTTCTGATTTCAAAACTTACTGGAAAACTACAGTACTTAAAACAGTGGACTTAAACACTGAAATCCCTTTCACCAAATAGTACTGAAACAACAAGGTATCCATACAAAAAAGAAAGCTGACCATTGCCCCACATGACACACAGAAAGTTTTACAATTGGGTTGTATGCGCTACTGTAATTGTGTTCCCTTCTCAGGTGTGGTCACCTTCCTTCACAGTGGCACAATCTTGTTTGTCTGAATCCACTACCTCTGTTTCTCCCTTTACCAACTAATTATGTCCCACACCCAAACCTTCTAGAAAATAATTAAAGGATTATAGGGCCGGGGCACAAAAGGATTTGCGATGTTAATGACATCTCTTATTGCCTCCCAATTGCCCCATTGTAGGAGATTTCTAGGGTTCACTGACCGACTGTACTCTTCATGCTCTTTATAAGCTTCCTTTTAAACAGCTGACTCAGGTCGCTCTCTCAGCTTTGTCTCCTTTGACGTGCAGGGGAGTTTCCCAGGCAGTCTTAGCGGTCGGGGAAGAAAGTGTCCAGTAGGTATTGTTAGGGTGGAGCGGTGGAGGTGGATCATGGGATCCACCAACCTTTCTCCCCACATCATCTCTAAGCACGGCTTTCATGGATCATCTGTTTCAGGGAACAGCTGCATTTACTGTCCCCCATGACTCACTTACAAAGTGGAGGCCCCAGTTCTGATACCTACCTATGTCCAGCAACTTTTCAGTCACATCTTTAGAAGTTCATTGCACCATGGGAGGGTTCCCACCAGCCTGGGAGTGACAAGGGGCATGAAATGTTCCCTGATGGCTGTGTCCATCACTACTGAGACCTATTTGCTGTGAACAAGTGCTGTCACCAGTGACCTAGAGAGTCAGAAACAGGGCAGAGCCTGGACTCTGTTGCTGTGGCGTGGTCACAGTTGGCCACTTTCACCGAAGGACAACTCTGTCATGATGGGCAAGTGTCCAAGGCGGGGTAAGACAAACATATTCTATTTGTCATACAGGGGCTGGGCCCATTAGAGGTATGGGTCTCTGTCCTCCTTTGGCGCCTGTGACACAGTCCCGGTAGGGATTCAGGCTCCATGGCATGTTGATGCAAGCCCAGTTTTGAGCCCATTAGGTTAATGACAATTCTGTTATGGCCAGTCTCACAGCTGACTGAGTAATCCACTAGGGCCATGGGGCCCCAGGGAGCCACATCATTCTGTCCAGTCTCATCTGTCTCCCCGGGGCACTCACAGGGGATACAAGAAGTATCACAGGAGCTGGACCAGCAGCTTCTCAGAGCTGACGGCTTCAGACAGAAATGTCTTTAATATACTCATTTGTCGTCATTCAGTAGTTAAGCCAGTAGCCAAGCTCACGAGCAGGTGAAAACGGGCAAGCCTGGTCACTAGCAGTGGTATGTTCAGCCAGACCAATGGCCTTCTGTCCTGTCCATAAGACTACGGGCTCCCATAACAAGTTTAGGCCGACACCACTAGGAATAGAAAGCTGCTGCCACCAAGTGGGCATCATCAGCTTTTGGGTGGGCTGCACCTTCATCAGAGAGACCTCAAGGACTTCCTGGGCATGGTGTCTAGGAAGCTGTCCCCGTGCGTATTCGAGAGTGAGACAGTAGGTCCCCAAGGCTGTGGCCTCAGCTATTTTCGTGTCAAGAGAAATCAGTAGGACCAGAAATGCTGCTCTTCTACGTGATAGGAGGAGTCCGTTTACACCCCCATCTCTGTCATTAGCATGAGAGACCCCAGCAGGATGGGAGCACCTGGGAGCACAGGTCTCTGGTGGTCCTAATTTTGACAGTTTCCACAGGTGCCCAGAAGCAAGCCACCAACTGTTTCTCAGGTAGAGTGCAGCAGGCAGTCACATCATGTTCCAAGAGATCAAAATCTCAAAGGGTGACGGGGCAAAGACTGCCAGAGGCGATTATCAGCAGTTAGCAGCAGCAAAATCCCAAAGTCCACAAGGATGCTTGCAGGGCACAGACCACAGTGGCAGGGCTGCCGAGACACCGAAGGGGTTAGTTATCTTTTTTTTTTTTTTTTTTGTACTGGGAATTGAACTCTGGACCTCACACTTGCCAGGAAGGCACTGTATCTCAGAGCTACATTCCTGGCCCTGTAGGGTTATTTGTAATGCACCTGCTGCTGGGTCCTCTAATAGATTTGGTTGTTTTTCTGGTTAACTTATACATGAAATGACAAATAGCTCCAGCATGAGGTATATGTTATCTCTCAGCCCTAATCAGTCTAATTAAAGTCAGAGCTTTCAGATTGGGGTGTGGTACCTGTACAGTAAATAACTTTCCCTTTACTCAAGAATCAGTCTTGGATCCTCAGTCCAAGTGCTCTCAACACTTGGGTGTCTTATCCATGCATTTTTTTAGGACTAAGATATCTGGGGCTTTCATAGGGGGCATTTCTACGTTACCACTTGTTTGTTTGTTTGTTTGTTTGTTTACCAACTCCTGAAAGGACCAAAGCTGATCTCATGTCCTGTCTCATCCCTTGGTGGCAAACAAAATTCAGTGGCCCTGTATCAAGACAGTAACCAAATTTTAAGGTTCAGTGATCTTCCAGGCAAATTGGTATTTGATACTTGGTCACAGAGACTGAGAACAAAGCATTATCCCTGTCCTGACAGTGAGTGCCACTGTGTAACTGCATTTGCAAGATCTGATTTGTGCGTTTGAGACAGCAAAGGAAATTGCCTGGTACTGACTCACTGTGGATTAGAAACATCCAATCTGGATTTCATGTGAGGCAGAAATAAGATTCTGTGTGTTAAGCACCAAAGATCTGGGGCTTTATTTGTCTTTTACAGTAGCTGGCAGCACTCAGCCAGCCCTCTGTGCTGCTTTACAGATGACAGGGCCTGTTGTGTGACACTCAACTGTCTGGGCTCAATAAATACTTGTTACATTAATTGAATTGCTGCATTTGAGACTGTAGCATTGACCTCCGTGGTTTCTAATACATCTTGTTCTTACTTCCCACAATACAAAGGTTACTTGAGCTTTTGGTAGTTTGGGCACTGGGCCAACTCCTCACCTTTTTAATAACCATCCCACTGTCTGGAGAAAGGATTTGAAAAATTGCAGAGATGTATGAATTATGATTTGGGTGTAACTGCTTTGAATAAAACAGTTAAGAAAAGTATAAGCATGAAAAACCTTTTGCAATGCGCTAGTTGCAAGTACATTTGTGTGTTCTCCACAATGATTGCAGTTAATCAGCAAAAAGTCTTTTCAAAAGATGTTTTTTCTACCTGTACAGCTAAACTGTTGCCATTCTAGAGTTTTACATGAAATATTGGAATCACTCCTTCAACAATACTTTTGTGTCCCCCCAAGCTATTCTATATCTATCAAAATCTTAGAAATTAGAGTAGAAAAAGACTTAAATCTGCTAAATGATGGTAACTAGTTTACACAAAAGCACATTCTCCATCTCTCTTTGGTCTCTAAATTATCCACCCTCTGCCTGACATGTCCCAGGAAGGGTCTATTCCCTTTGTAGGTCACTGATCTTTGGGAGCCTTCTCTGCTTTTAGAAGCCAAGTCAGGCTAGGCTGAAAACTGGTATCTGACTGAGATTTTCTCTGTGCAGTTTTCTGTTAAATTCTTCCCACAATGCTGCTGTCAGTTGCTGTCAAGCTTGGTCATATGTTGCAGTATCACTTGTTATCTTTTGCTGTCCCTTCATCTGTCACATCCAGATGCATGGTCACTGAGAAGGGATTGACTCACCCATGTCTGTGATGGTGAGTTAAGCGCCCAGGTTATAAACCGATGAAGCTGGTGACACTATTGCTTGTAGCTGTGTCTTGTCCTAGTCCCAGAGTAAAATTCCTGTTCCCCACTCATTTGGTAGCCTGTGTTATGTCAGAATTTTCTCATTGGTGGCTTTGAAGGACCCAAAGCAAGGGCTGTCCTTGGGTAGGAAGAACCCATGTGCTCAAAGAGGGAGTAGCTGAAGGGGTTTATGAGGATAGTGAATTAGCAATATCTTGTAAACAAATAAGCAATTTATTCTCAAACGAGACTAGATAGTATTACAGTAAGTAAAATGGGGCTGCATTTCAAGGTGTGGGTTGAATTCCCATCTGAATTGCAGCATTTTTGGTGAAGTATAAGGATTGAGGGGAGGAATCTCAGAGGTCTGAGATGGAATCCTGTTTCTCGTGGTCACTAGCTGTCTGACCTCGGATGACTGTGATGGACTAACTACTGGACTAACTTGTAACACCCAGCTGAGCTGAATCAGCATGGTGCTGGATGTGGAAGACCCACTTGAGGCTTGTTGCCAGTGGCACAAAAGCAGAGCTAGAGGAAAAGATGGTGCACTGGAGAAGACTGCCACGCTGGTTTGTCTGATACGAAGTCAGCTGTTTTCATCGTAGACGGCGCTCAGATCCCGGCTGTGACTGAGGATGGATGCAGTTCTTTTCGAGGGAGCTCTCTGGCCCTTACCTTGAACATTGCTTCCTGGCTTCAGTGCAGGTCCCTCAGCCCAGTAACACAGATCCTTCATCCCACTGCTGTAGACTTCCTAACTTCCACTACCGTCTGTGGGTCTTCCCTTGATCCAAACTTGCATAAGACACTGACATGGGCTCTAGGTATTCAGCTGAACTCATGCAGAGCATTGCTGTGGGATCCAGGCTATCAGCTGGGTTCTTTGGGCCTCTAGTGTGTGAACAGATCCCTTGTGCTCATCTGCATTTGATTCTTTGGGTAAATATTATAGAATAGTCCTATAAATTATGTGCCCTGTATTAAATCCATTCCCTTCTAAGCCTTGAGTATAACAATGACATTTTGTTTTCTCCTCCATACAAAGCAGAGCTCTGTGACCTTGGAATTCTTCCAGGCAAGAAACACTGTGATTATCCATGCAAGCTGCATAAACGAATAGCTCATGGCAACTGCTGTCTCTCACCATCAAAATTGTTTCTCAAACTCTGTGTTTAAATGTGTGAGTGCAGAGATGGGGTGAGTGTGAACAGGGTGTCGACGTCCCCATTTTGGAAAGCTTTGGGTGAAGCCTGAGGTGAACTCTTGAATGTTCTCCTGCACGCCTCCTCACCCATAGCTCCTCCTAGTCCACCTTTCTGGAGTCAGCTCTGCACTTGGTGAAGGACAGTTGCTCTTCTGAAGCCAAGCTCAGCTTTCAGGGTTGGGGCTGTGGGACATGGATGAGGAGTCTGAGGGCAGAACATGACTTAATCCCCTCCTACCAAGAGTCTGTGCGGCATTTTTCACACTGTGGCTCAGCTCAAATCTGCTGCATCCATGTTTCCAACTGTGGAGGAAAGCAGACTAGATCACAAAGGACACATACTAGAAACCCTGAGATGGCACACAAGCACAGAAGATGCTGGGGACATTCATGTCCCCAACACTATGTGTGTGGGTGGTCCTGCTCAGCCCCTGCCTTCTATGAGTTACAAAAGACTTCTGCTAGGTTCTCGGTTTTGTGTGCATTTGGCATAAACATAACACTCAATGATATTTAACTTCTGAGTGGGTTCTGTGGTTTGTAGGTGAGCTCTGGACTTGAAGATACAACTTCCCAGAATCAGGACACTGCATCAGGCACATACATGAACCCCAGCAAAATGACTCATCTGCCACAATTTTAATGTGAAGGCTGTCAAATTTTACAGATCCAGATGAAGGAGCGTGGAATGCAGCCAGTGGTGCAGGGAGCCAGAATGCGAATTTTCAAGCCAGAGAAGCAGGAAGGAGACAAAAGGGGATGGAAAAGCCTGACACAGGAAAAAGAATGGCCAGGCGGATAGAGCTGGACCCCAAGTGTTATGTTTTTTAATTAAACACTCTCCTTTATTTTTTCTTTTTGAAATTTTTATTATAAAGAGAATAAATAGAAATAAAAGTAAAAATGAAACAGTTTTAACACAGGCTAAGAGTAACAATAATCAATACATTGCTTGTTGTTGTCTTTATAGTAGTTACTCAGAGTACAAGACACAGGCATGAAACACTGTCCAAACAATATTAGCACAAATCTTTTTTTTAAATGAATCAGGAGAAACTAGCTCTATAACTGTCTTAACTATCGTGTGTGTGTGTGTGTGTGTGTATTTTTCCCTTTTTCCTTCCTTTCTCATTTCTCTCACCCCATTTTGTCTTTTCTTTTGAACAGTTTCTTCCTATTTCACAATATCTACTGTACAATTTGGGAGCTTGTTTACTTTTTCCTTTTTTTACAGAAGAGGAAACAATATGATGCTTACACATGTGAGTCTGATTTATTTCACTTATGAGTATGATCTAAATTTCCATCCATTTACCTATAAAAGCCTCTGGTTTATCTTTCTTCATAGCTGAGTAGTACTCCATTATATAAAATCACCAAGTCTTTTTTATCCAACCCTCAGTTGATGGGTGTTTGTGTTGTTTCCAAGATTTAGCTATTACAAAGTGTGCTGCTATATATATATATATATATATATATATATATATATATATGCACATATATCGCTGTGGTATGTTTTCAGTTCATCTAGGAAAATACCCAGAAGGTGAATAACTGTGGCAAAAGGAAGCTCTAATCCAGGTTTTTGAGAAATCTCTATACTGATTTCTACAATGATTATGGCGATCCACACTCCTGCCAGCAATGGAGAAGCATTTCTTTTTTCCCATAGCCCCAGCAGCATTTGTTATTGGTTGATTTCTTGATGGCAGCCATTCTTTCTGAGATGAGATGAAATTTCAGTGTTGTTTCAATTTGCATCTCTGCCTTTATTTGCCTTTCTTCATCTGAGAGGTGAATATTCATCTCAGATGCCCATCTTTGAATTTGGGAGTCTAATTTCCTTCAAATCTTTGTATGTTCTAGATATAAAACTAGAGTTGTCTGAGGGACAACTGGCTATAATTTTTTCCCTCTCAGTGGGTTGCCTTTTTACTCTGTTGATAGTTTCTTTTGTTGTACAACAGTTATTTTTTAATGAGATAAGATCCCATTTGTTGATTCTTTGTAGCATTTTCCATGCAGTCTGAGTTTAGTTCATGAGGTCTCTGCCTACACACGCCTTCAAGATTTTACTTGTTTCTTCCGGTAGATTTAATGTTTCCATTTTAATATTTAGATCTTTGACCCATTTTGACTCTAGTTTATTGCATGGTGATAGACATGGGTCTAGTTTTAGTCTTCGACATGCAGAGAGTTTATTTTGGACCCCAAGTACTTGCAGGAAGTGTGGTGGGTCTGAGTCTGAAGTTCATAAGGATCAGAAGGGAGCAGGACCACAGACCACTGCAGAAATGCGGGTTCTCCTCTGTGCACTGGTTAAAAGCCAACGCCCTGGAGCGGGAGACAACCTGCACCGCCGGTCAGATGAGGAGCCACACATTAGACTGCAAAACAGAAGCTGAGTAAATTTCACACCATATTCCTGAGTGCCTGTTTCAACTACTTTCAGTCAGTGATTGCTGAGTGAGAAATGAATTAATCATTTCCTTTTTTCAGAGAGATTGAGCTGCCTCTGTGTATCGCTGGCTGTTGAGAATTCTTCTCTGCCTCTGGCTAAACTGGATGTCCCCACCCACAGCACCCGGGCTTCCCTTTACCAGAGCGGGGAACGCCTGCCTGACCAGGGCTGAGATCCATGCTCTTTCCTGTGTGTGCCATCGTCTTCTTGGGAGCAGGACAGTGGCAGTCTTGACTGCGTTCTCAGCCAGTCACTTGCGGAGCAGTGTCTGAATGCCCTTTGGGTCATGAAGGAAGTAGGGACTGAAAGAGTGGTTGAGTGGCCCAGTGAACGCACTGGGGTAGAATCCAGCTCTTTTTATTTTGAAGCCACTCACAATTTTACTCCTCTGTCTACTCCCTTCTTCTCCTGAACAGCCACCACCACTGTGCAACTTTTTGTTCTTTGTAAGTTGTCACCTTCTGCCCCTGGTCCCCTTCGATGGCTTTTCAGAGCACGTTCTGGGAGCTTTCATCAAAACACTTTCATCTCAGGCTGAACACAGGGAAAGCATAGCCTGTTTGCTCATCCTCCCAGCCCCTAGGGGAGTAACTGGCACTGTGTGTACACACAAATGGAGGCTTAAAGATCAGAAGGAGTCTCCCTAGAGTCGTCTTCCCAGAGACACATAGCTGGAATTCAGGGATGTGCACATTTACATGTTGCACATGATGCATGTGCATGAGAATATGTGTGTATGCTTGTGCATCTGTGTATATGTGCATCTCCGGGTGTGTCAGTGTATGTGTAGACACTGTTTTGCCTTGGAAAATTTTTGTTGGAAAGGAACAGACTTCTTCAAATGATTTAAGAAATATATATATAAAATCCACCCAGCATGTCTGAGTTATTTTGTTTTTGTTTTTAATTTTTATTTTTAAAGAGAATAAAACCAAGCAAAATCGACCAAGCAGAATAAAGCCAATCAAAATAAATCAGTGTAAGTGACACAGGACTTTAAAACAATAGGAAATCAACAATGGTTGCTGTAATGCCTCTTGTCTTCAAAATAGCTGCACATACCTTCAGACATAGTTAAAAATTAAAAACAAAGACAAAAACAAAAACAAAAACAGAACATATACCAATAAAAAAAGAAAAATCCAGACATGGTCAAACACATGCTGTCAGGAAGATTTGTTATGAAAGAGCTAAGAAAAATTTAAAAGAACATATGAGAGTTTAAAAGAACTCTATTACTAGAGGAGAGCAATCTTACTATTTTTAGGTTGATTATTTCAAATTGCTGATTATCTACCACTTTAAATATATCACAATGCATTACTTTCATCTGTCTTAGGCTGATATTACTTATGGGTTCCTCCTCAGAAGATTCACAAATTGAATCGAGACACAAAGGTTCTATCTATCAAAATGTTTTAAAATCATGACATGGGAACAGGATTAAAGTAGATGAGCTTTGTAGTTTGAAAACCTGCCCTCGTAAAGAATACTGTACTATCGTACCTTGGTATCTTGTTTTTCTGAAGAAGTAAGGAGGCAGCACTGTGCATCATTTGATTTGCTAATTTTCTGGTAGCTCCTGACTAATGAGCATTTTAAATTTGGAAGGCATATATTTTTCAGGAGATCTAAGATGAATGCTTTTAAAATTATTTTCCCAAACTACTTGGATTTTACTGATGTTCATTTAGCCAACTTCTCCATTTTCTGATAATAAATAAGATGCTAGTGCACGATATTTGGTCCAACAAACTAATATTACCCTGATGCAGCAGCTCAGTTCTTTCTGCCTATTTATGAGATCACTTTTGAAGGAGGAATTGGGTGTTGGCACATTAGTCCTGATAATCCTGCATTTGGTCTCACCGCAGAACCAAGTCACAGCTACACAATCTCTGGTATCCGCTCTGACAGGGCCAGGATTTAGGTTACACATAAGAAAATCAGCCTTGAACTCGAAGTCCCTGCTAGTGACCAGACTGGTTGAGATGTTACCAGCTTTATCTGGTACTTGACTCCCCATTGTGCGCAGACTTCCTTTAGAGCTCCTGAAAGAGACAGACCAGCTATTCAATGAGAGGACGATATAACTCAATCTGATGATGATGAAAGCATCAAATTCCAAAGAAGAAAGTTTTCTCAAAAGATTCTACCAGTTATGCTGATGACTGTGACGGTCAAAAACAAGGAATGTAAACTGTCACAGCCAAAAGGAGCCCAAGAAGATATGAAGACTAAATGAAACGTGATATGTTCATTGAGATCCTGGAGAGAAAAAGAATGGAAATCCAACGTCCACACGAATTCTTCACTTGAGACTTTGTAGCATCTCTACTCCTTTTTTTTTTTTTTTTTTTTTTTTTTGTCTTTTTCTTTTTTATCAGTACCGGGGATCGAACTCACGACCACACACTTGCAAGGCAGGCGCTTATGCCACTGAGCTAAATCCCCAGCCCTGGCATCTTTATTCCTAATTACTAAAATGTGGAAGCAAATATCGTGTCCCTCATTAGGTAAGTGTTAAGCCAGTTGTAGTGCAGTCACATCATGGAATATTATTCCACGTTAAAAAGAAATGAGTCATCAGCCGTGAAGAGACATTAACTTAAGAAGAAAGCTTAAATGTATATTGCCAAGTGCAAGAAACCAATCTGAAAATCTTATGTATTGCATGATTCCAACTATTATGACGTTCTGGAACAGACAAAAGCATGGAAACAGTACAAAGACCAGTGGGTTGGGGTTTAGCTCAGTGGTGTAAGTGCCTGCCTGGCAAACGCAAGGCTATGAGTTCGATCCCCAGTACCACACACACACAAAAAGACCGATGATGTCCAGGGGATAGGGAGCAAAATGGATGAATATGCAAAATATGGGGGGTTGGGGATGGCAGAGTCATTGGGTATGGCACAATAATGGGACATACACATGAAAGCCAATAAAATACGTTAAGACCAGCACTGAGCCTCTATGAAAACTGGACTCTGGTGGTGATGACATGTCAGGGTGGCTCCTCACTGTGACAGAAGGAGAGTCATGGTGTGGGAGAGTGGTAGTGTTTCAGTTGCATGTGGGTGGCGACAGGGATACACAGGAACCTAGGCGCTCTCCAACTCACCATGGACTCAAAAGTGCTCTAGAGGAAGTCTTGTAATAACAATAAAAGAGCATCCGCTAAAAACTAGAAATTTTTTTAGACTATAAGTTCTAATTGATAACCATGGATGAGTCCTGATATACTATGCATTATAAATATTATACAGTTGTGTAAGATATTAATGTTAGAGTATTCTGGGTGTGGAGTGCAATTACACGTGAGATGTAATTTTTCTGTGAATGGATGCTAAAATCCAAAAATAGAAGAAAGATAGGATCAAGAGGAAGAGGAGATGATGATGATTGACAGGTCATAAAGACAAAAAAAGGAAGACAAAGTTATTCAGAAGTGATCTTCCTCGTGTGTCATGCGTCTGCTTTCTTTTTTCCATTTAGTCAGATCTCTTTTAAAGCACACACAGCCCTATGAAGTCAGTGAAATTCTCCCTCAGTCACGGGACAAACCCGATTGCCAGGTTTAAGTAAATTTCCCGGGAAGTTCCTTAACCTTTCTGTGCTCTCATTTCTATATCTGTAGGATGAGATCATCTTTCCAGGATGATGAAGATAGTTTGCTCAATTCCAGTGCCATTGTACCCCCCCTTCGCCAGCTGATCACCCTTTCACCTCAGACCTTGCTGGTAGATGGGTCAGGACTCAGGAAACTGTGCATAGTTCAAAGATGTCCCCTATTGCTTCCAGCTTACCTCAGTAGAGTGCACCAAGGCTTATAGATTGCAGCTGCTCATCATGACTCTCCTTGTCCATAATCTTCTGTATCCAATGGCCAAGTCCAGGGGGATAGGAGATACAGACTGGACTCACTCTTTGTGTTATCACATGTGATGTCCCTAACAACAAAACCCTTCAGGCCATGCGGGCAGTGGGGTCATTAGAAAATGACAAAGCAGTAATTGAAGGATTTTAGAGTCAAATTTTGGACATGGAGAATTAATCTCTTCAATCCTTAGCTTCTTCTGTTCTGATTTTCTTCAAACGTCTCCTTCAGAGGAAATATTCGCCTTGAGAACAAGCTGTGTCTAATGTGATCACCTGAAAAGTGTCAGCCACACAATGCAGACAGTACCATCTGTGCAGCATCCAGCAACTTTCCCAGCCAGGTCCTAAAGGCAGTGCCAGCTGCCAGCTGCCAGCTGCCAGCTTGAGAATGGGAAGGGGCATGGACCGCCTTGCCCACTGCCCACTGTCGGGAGCCCTGTTTTCTGGATGATGCACCAACCAGGGATCCAGATAGCCAAACACTTGGCACAGCTCACTCCCAAATGCTGCTGTGGCTGAGTCAGAGCTGGCCCTCTCACAGAACGGCAAACCCATGACAGGTGTGTCACTCACTACAACACGCTGGTGGTGCCAACAGGTGGTGGGAGAGGACCAATACAGTTTAGTTGCCAGACAAAGATGAACTCCAGAGCTAAGAGAGGACCTGGTGGACCCAACCTGGCTGCTGAGAGGTGCCACCATCCTGATGGGCTCTCTTAACCTCCTGTCGTACACTAGGGCCCCATTTTGACCCATTTCTATAAGGGCAGAATTGCTATAGTCTGCCGGGCGATGGGTCAGAGGAGCAACGCTGGCCTCCAGGGCTGTGCAGACGCAGTCACTCACACTGCTCACCTAATCTCACTCGGATTTCTACTCCTGGGGGAATCCTTAGGGCATGGAAACATCTTGCTGGGCGGCCGTAGTCCCTGTGCAGAGTTGTAGTCGGGTGGTCTGACTGTGCAGATAATGGGAGTGCCGGTTTCACCAAGGTGCTTGTTTCTAGTCTAGTTGCAGTAATAGGGTGGCTGCTTAGCATAGGTGGTACTGCTGGGAGTGTAAGGGGTCCCCAAGGGAAGGCTACAGGTGGGGAAGTACCCTGTTGCTTGTGAGGTTAAGGAGGCTTCTTGAACTAACTGGCAAACAAAGGCTCTCGGCGGGGTGGGGAGAGTGGCATGAGGGGGCCACTACCCTGCGGGTGCTTTGGGGGGAGCATAGGACTGGTGAGCAGGACTGGTAATACCACAGAGCATCACCAGGGGTCACTATGAGAACGCGGGAGCTGCACAATGAGCCCGGGGCCGAACTCTTAACAACTCTGTTACTCAGGTGGACAAACAAATCCAGGCAAAAGTGGCCCATTCTGCTGTTCATCAGGGATGACGCTGCCTGTGGGTCCCTGTGCTTTACTGCGCTCTGGAGACACTCGTTTAATTCCAAATTCGGAGAGGCTCATTCTTCCTGGTCTGGAAGTTGGTATCAGGACAATCTACTTGTGGAAAATCGCGACTCCCCAAAATCTTCACGATGACCACAAGGTGAATATCTGTGGCTGCTTCCCTCCAGCTGTCGTGATTTGTGATCCATGCCTGGACTAAGTGGATACCAGCGGCCCACTGTCTTGTGACAAAGGAAAAGTGGGCAGTGTTTACATCTGCTCTCCTGGAGACACCAGCACAGGAGACTCCAGCTGTAAGGGTTGTCAGTCTCCAGCTGGTGGGTCTGGGCCCTTCTGAGGCACCAGAACACTGGCAGGCTCCTCTTCAAACTAGACTGTTTCAAAGTTGGAATGTGGCCCTCGTTGCCCTGTGTGCAGTGCCCTGTCCCTCTGAGGTTGGTTGGGTCATCCTAAAAAAGGAGGCTTCCACTACTGGCAGAGTCCACTGAAGCCCAGCAGGTAAGCGCTCAAAGGCAAAGAATAAAAGCAAAACAAAACCAGCAAATAACTGGGCACAGAAAGGAGATACACACACAAATATGTTTAACTTGCTTCCAATATTATAACAGAGAGAGAGAGAAGAGGAGGGAGAGAAGGAGAAGGAAGAGAGGAAAAGGAGGAGAGAGAAAGAAGAGGGAGAGAGGGAGAGAGGGAGGAGGAGAATGACAGAAAAGAGAAGAGAAAAGGTGTAGGAGAGGGAGGGAAAGGAAGAGCGAGGGGTGAGGGGGACCGGAGCTCCCCAGGGAAGGGCTGCTCTTACAGGCACAGGACACCACCCTGTTCTCTTCCCCAATTTTTTCTCACAATTCCTGATTCAATCCAATCAACAACCAGCAAACAGTTTGCTCTTAAAGCTTCAGCCCACATGGCTGCCTCTTGCGATTGCATCTCTGGTGCGGTCCACCTCTGCTTCTGAATGGACACAGTATACCTTTCCAGGCTGCCCAGAAGGCTCCTTGCCAGCTTGGGCATAGCACAGAAGCACTGAAGACCAGGCCTTAGCTGATGTCCCCTTTCTGCAGGAATACAGGTATTATTACCTCAATCTTGATGACATCTTCCTCTCGGAAGAGTTACTGATGCATTCATTCACTGCAGACGTACAAGTTGTGGTGGGTTTTGCCTAGGTGTTCCCCCAAGAACCTCATGTGCTCACAGCTGAGGCTTCTGAAGGGTGATTGACTCATGGGGCCGCTACAGCTCAATGTGCTGTTATCAGGTGGAGCTGGCCGGAGGAAGTGGCCCCTGTGGGTGTGATGGGGAAAGATGTGTCCTCCCCTCGCCACCTTGGTGTGAGCAGCTTTCCTCCCAGCCCCTCCCACCACGGCACCACTCACATAAACCCTGAAACTTCTGAAACCTCGCCTCCTTTAAGTTGCAGGTGTCCAGTGTTACGTCCCACGGCCAAGAAAGTAACTGAGACACAAGCCCAACATCTGTTAGTCTTCTGAGGGTTCCAATGACAACAGATTCCTCACTGACAAATTTTCTTTCCGAAGTGAAGTCCACAGGTGCTCCCCTCAGTGCTTGTCATGACTTCCCTCACTGCTTCGTCCGCTTCTCTCAGGTCTCTGGAGCTGGACTCCCTGGAGATCGGTGAGCACAGTGGCAGCTGTAATTTGTCCAAGGCTTCCGGTCCATGAAACTGCCTTGTGATAAACACCATTCAAACAACATGGATCGGCCACACACAGGGCTTGCCTGAAAATAGAGACTCAGACCCGGGACCCCTGCAACTCTTCCTTCCCAGCCCCTTATGATTTGGGTAAGGAAGCAGCACCCCACAAGCGCACCCCTGAGGGGCTCTCTGAATGGCAGTGGCAGGGGAGCTCAGGTGGAGCCCTCTGGAATATCCCATCTGCAAGAGGTTTGGGCTTCTCCTGTCCCCCATCTCTTGCCAGGTGTTGTGGTGATGGGGTGGTGATCTCTCCTCCCAGACCCACTGTGTAGCAGGGAACATCAGTGGGCTCTCACAGGCCATGCACTGGCCATGCTCAGTGCTGCACAGCACAGAGCTTGGCACAGCATTGCCGGAAATCAGCCCTCAGCCAGGTGGGCCCTCAGCCAGGTGTTGCTGAGGAGGGTGGGACCCACGAGGTCATCTGCTTGGCTGAACTTCAGGCGCTTGTCTTAGTCCTGGGTACTCTGGCCAATGGCTGGCATTTATTATAAGTTGTTGGGACACTGCCTGAGAAAGATCCCCTTCAGGGGGAAAAAACTCTGAGAATGTCTTGCCTCACAAATATCCAAAGTATGAATCAAAATCACACATGTCTCTGCCTATACAAAGGTCCCAACACAAGGCTATGCCAGGCCACTCCTTATTTCTCAGTGATGACAAGTATTAATAACAGGGATCGAGGCACACAGTCCAATTCTCAGAACACAGTACTCAATGCAGGAAATAGAGTCACTCAATGAACTTTCATGTCTTGATAATTGGGTTAGTTGGGAGCCATAATGGTTTCTTTAAACAGCCGATCAAGTAAGCTGCTCAGAGAGTTTCTATTTGCACTGAACCTTAACCTGCCTATGCATTTTCTCTCTTGCCTCATCCTACAAGGGCAAGAGGATGGATGGAGGGTCCATACTCCCCTGGGACCGTGAATTACAAACGGTTCCATTGACCAGGCAGCTGCTCATTTGACAGAGGACCCATTTGTTCAAAACTTTCACCAAAGAACTTGGTACATCAGCTGCACACCATCCTGTGTTGATTGTTGGTTTTATCCTGGTCTGCGTGATTGTCTCATCCAGAGTTCAGAAGTGCAGATCCACCAAGGAAGCCATCAAACATGGCCAACACTGTTTGCGTATCAGCTATAGTGGGCATCCTCTGGAAAGGCCATGCGAGCCCTTTATACCAGAGAGTGACTGGGATGACTGGAGAGCATTCCCTCTCCCCTGCTTTTGAGCTCTTTCTGCATAACTGCAGGCTGTTGGGAAATCCTCCTCTGCTCCTGGCTAGGTTAGATGTCCTCACCCAGATGCCCAGAGGCTGCCCTCTAACACAGCAATTAGCCCTGTAACACCCTCAGTTTTCAACATCTCTTTCCACTCTTCTGTTGCCTTGAGGACACAGACTGTGAGATTTTTACTGCATTCCCAGCCAGCCCACAACTGAGAGGAAAGCCTGACACAGTAGGCAATCTGTGAGCGCCCTTTGGATTCATGGTGCCCCCTGCATGGTGACCCTCGGCCTTAGAGGGCGAAAGGGCGGCTTGTCTACCCTATTCTGGCTTCAGAGGGCCACATCTATTCTTTCTTGTAACACGCGTGGGCTAGGGCTGAACATCCAAAAGGGAGACCTCGGTGTGCTAACGTGTGTGTCTGGGCCTGTACATGGTATTTCATGTACAGGAGGGCTGTGTATGTGCAACAGTGTGTAAAGCGTGTGCATGAAAGTGTGTGCATCTGTGCACATGTGTGTGTCTATGGGGAGAGCTGTAGAGATATCAGAAAGTTTTATCTGAGAGGACAGAGTTCTTTCAAGGATATTTGCTGTTCAAGAATGATTCTCTTGAAAAAGAAGATGGTAAGAGAAATCCAGAGATGATTAAAAAGTATGATTCATGAAGGAAAGTTGATGATAAAAGAGCTTTAAAATATATATGTGTGTGTGTAAAATATATTTGCATATGAATAAGGCTTTGAAATCATCCCACTGAGGAAAATAATGTATTTTTATTTGGTTGTGTCATTCAAAATGGATATGCTAGCACTTTTATCTACTAAAAACAGCAGTGTCATTTGGACTCACCCAACATGATAACTGCAAGGGACTTTTAAATGGGCCCAGAATTAGAATCATCTGAACACTGAATCTAACAAATTGGGATAGCATCACATGTTTTGGAAAAGGTATTTTTTATTTTTTTAAAGTTTTTTTGTTATTAGGCCTTTCTTTTTTAACTTAAAGAAAAAAAAACAGAAAAACGGTAGAAATAATACATAATTTAAAAAATAAACAGTAAGAAATCACTAGTTGATAATTACATATTGTCTTCTTACAAATAGTTGTTCAAGTTACAAAAGTGAAGCATACAAAGTGGATATTAAAAAGCGAGACTGGAAAACAATTCTGTTCAACTATCCAACAAAAACTTAGTAATGTATTTTTATTTGGTTGTGTCACTCAAAATGGATATGCTAGCACTTTTATCTACTAAAAACGGCAGTTGGTTATTAGTAGATGATAACAGTAGATGGTTATCAGTCCTATACACTTAAACAGACATGCAGTTACATCCTTTAGAGCACTTTCTATTCCTCTCTTTTTTACAATAGCAATTACACATTTTGGGTTTTATTACTCCTACATTTCTTATTACTTTTTACACTAGAGACACAATGTAGTATTTATAAATATGATTCTTATTTATTTCACTCATGAGGATAGTCTCAAGCTGTCTCCATTTGCCTATGAAGGCCTCAAGATCATCCTGGAAAAGTTATTCTTATTAAACAAGTTTTAATACATTTTCAGCAATATTTCACACCCAAAGCTGCAATATCATCACTTTACAGTTTCTTAATTTTCAAAAGAAACCGCACTTTATCACTGTGTGTCATTTGATTTGCTGGACAAGAATCCTGAAATCTTATGACTAATGAGCACTTTAAACCTGGAGTGCAAGTTGTCTTCAGATAGCCAGAGATGAGTATTTCCGGCCCGACTAGTTAAGTTGCATTGATCTCCATTAAACCATTTCCCCTGGCAATGGGTAGTGCTTCTTGCATATTATTTGAAGCAAGAAATGAATATTGTTTTAACAGCCAGTCAGCATCTTTAAAATTTATGAACACAAGATTACTTTTGAAGAAGGGACTGATTTTTACCAACTTGGCCTGATAATATTGCACTTGAAAGCTCACCTGAGAACCCAATAGACCCACTCATATCAATATCTTCTCATATTACATCATACAATATCATATATCATACAATATCACATCATGCCATGTCATGTGATATCATACACCATATGAGATGATATCATATCATGCATTACCAAGACTGGATGAGAAGTGCATTCAATTACTGGTAATAAAAAAATGCCAAGGGTTGGGGATTTAGCTCAGCAGCATAAGCGTCTACCTGGCAAGTACTAGGTCATAAGTTTGATCACTCATACAAAAAAAAAAAAAAAAAGAAAGAAATACCAAATTCATCATAAATGGGGAACATTCTCAAAAACAGCTAACACTATGCACTAATGCAAATGTCTGTTTTCAAAAAACGCAGGTTAAGCTCTCATTAAGAACCAGCACTGTCCTGCATCTCTTTGTGTTCACTTCCAACCCAGGACTCCAGTCTTCAGCCACCCACTGGGCACTGTTGTCACCCACACAACACAGGAAGCGAGCAGCAGTCCAGGAAGGTTAGCAGTTCGGACAGTGTCACTCAGCTATGGCAGGGTTCTCTGCCTAGGTCATTTAGATATGAGGCTCTGGCTTTAACAGGCTAACCAGGGCAAGCTCCCTGCACATAACCTGAAGGTGAATTTTTCCAACAGAAATCCCCATATTGGTGGCAATTCCCTCTTTACTAGATTCTCAGGGCCCATGGAACCCTCTGCCCACACAGTGACTTCAGATAACACCATGAAAACAGATTTAGAAACTAACATCAGTCACTCACCCTCCAAAGATTTATGGCATTGGAGAAGGGAAAGAGATCAGACTATGGTTGCCGAGTCCCCTGGGTATAAGTTGGGATTCCCCAATTTCCAGTTCTGTGAGCTTGGATAAGCCGCTGCGTCTCCCCGCGCCACCCTGCCCTGGTGTAAAGGCAGGCATGTTGCTCGCCGTCTCACTTTGCCTGCACTTAAGACAACCGGCAAGATTCCTGCACTTAGTGCAATTTTGTCCTCCCCACCGATGTCACTGCAAGAGCCCTGCCCTCACCCAGGCGGGTCTTGCTGAGGCTGAGATGGGCCCCTGTTCTGGTCTCTGGGTGGAAAGGTTGCAGGTAGCAGCTCTAAGGATGGCCTCCATCCACGCAGCCCCTGCTGGCTGGACTCCACCCAGCACTTTCCCTGCAGGAACTGGCTCCCTGCAAGGGGCGTGGCTGGGAGGAGTGTGAAGAAAGCTCCACAAATTGTAAAGCCCAGTGGCTGGTCTGGGCTCCTGTATAAATAGCCAAACCTACCTGTGCTGCGGTGGAGGCAGCTAGGAGCTGGGAGCTCGCAACTCGATCAGGCTCGCCTCTGGGACAGTGCTGGGTCTATACACACAGAGCGAGGTAAGAGCCTCCTTCGCTTAGGAGTTTCGTATGTGACATGAGGCCCTGAGTTCCTGCCATCTGGGTTCCATCAGGCACAGGTAGAGGCTGAGTCTAGTGCCCTGTGGCATGACCGAGCCTCCACCCGCCTGCCTTGCCCCTGTCCCATTTTCTTCCTCTGCCTCCTGTCCTTGTAATTCCCTCTTCTTTTCTCATTCCCAGGGATGGACAAATTCCCAGATGCAAATCTGGGAGATCACAGCCATTTCCCAGACCTGCCCCTCGTTCAAACAAAATCCTGTATGAAAATAAGAGCGTGGCTTCTGTGGGCTATGTTATCCTCACAATGTATGTCTTGTGTGGTTCCTGGCTTTTTTATGGTTCGCCAATATTTTCTGAATACCCAGGAGCAAAGCATAGGTGATCTTGGAGGCTGGTTAGGATGACAGATGTGGTCTGCTCTCTGCACAGCTCTGGATCTTCAGTAACTGTCTTATCTGCCTGAACCTTATCTGTCTCAGCAGTCACGAAGGGGGTGGGGGTCATTTAAGTGGCAGGGCTCTTGGCTGGATTAGACAGGGTGAGAATCAAATACTAGGTCAGTGCTTAGCACATAAGAGATGTCAGATAAACACGAGCTTCTTTTTTTCCCATTGGGTGTGTGTTTTATAGTCCACTTGATGAAAATTCATGCTATTTAGTGTGACACTGAAGCTCATCCTTTTCATTCAATACAATATTTTTTCCAGAAGGCATTAAGGCTATCCACATTCCCAATGCTATGTCACCATAGGGCTCCTCCAGAAGTCAAATAGCCACGAACCTTGCCTGCAGCCTCAAGGTCTAAAAGATCTGGTTGAAATTCACCCCTCTCCAACCTGGTTGCTTTGCCTAGTCAAGTCAGATGACCACCCCACCTCAGGCCTCCCTAGGATGCCTACTTTCTCCTGAAATCTTCTACTCCACAGCCCCAGCCAGCTCAGGGTGTCATGTGTAACCTGTGAGTCAACACTTTCTGTGAATTTTCTGTGACTGTGTGTGGTTTCTCATTCTATGGGCATTTGTTTCTTCACGGACTGCGAGATAGAAATCTAGCACACTGGGTCTAGCAGAGGTTTGGCAGTTATTTCATTTGTTCAATTTTAATTTTAATTTTTGTTAGTACGTGTTTCCAGGACATAATGACTGCATTCCTGTGTGCATAATGCATCTTCATTCCTTTCTCCTTTCCTCTCTCCCCACTCCCTTCATCTCTTGGTCTCCTTCCCATTTGCAAAAGGTCCAGCTCCCTGTTTCCTATTTTCTATCTTTTATTTTACTTTTCAATTAATGTATACTTTGGGGTTCTCACAGAAGAGAACCCAAATGATATTTAAGCTTGTGGTAACTTCACTTAACACCTTGGTGTCCAAATAAAGGACCTAAGACTTAGAGGGAGAGAGAGGCCTGTTCCAGATCAAGTTGAGAACACAGAGGAGACAGATAGCATGGTGGATGCTGTGTAAATATGTTGAGGGCCTGTGAGCCCCTCAGGGCCTGAACCCTCTCACTCTGCACAGTGTGCTCAGCAGTTGGTATAGGGTATGGGGCACTGTAGGTGTGCAATCACTGCTTCTTGTGTGAGTGAGTGATTGAGCAAATTCAGGCATGACTGAGGGGAAAATTCATGATGCTCAGAGAGAAGCACAGGGAAAGATGAAGCAGGATAGTTTTCGGACACTCAAGACTCAGTTTGAGTGGAAATGGGAACAGATAAGTTGCCTATTTAGTGATTGCAAGAGCCAGACAGATGGCCGGTCTCCTTTAGTGGTTTCAGGTATCAGGGTGGGAGGTCCATTTGCAGCCCTACCCTCCTCGGCTCTGACGCCCCTGCCTTTGGTTCTGCAGGTGCCTGTCCAGCTGGAGCCATGAGGGTCCACAACCTCACCTTGCTCTCACTCCTCCTCCTGGCCTCTCAGGTGCTCACACAAAAGGTCAAAAATGAAGCAAAGCACAGACAGATCAGCACAGCAGATGGGGACTCATCAGTTCTGGACAAGGCCCAGAGTAAGCAGAGAAGCAGGACGTCCATCACCAATGGCAAGTTTGTCAGCAGAGACCAAGGAGCCAGCTGCACGTGGACCACGGCTGCACAGGAGCCGGGAGTCGCCCTGAGGGTTGAATGCACACAGGCACAGCACAGGCTTTCCTGTGTCTTCGCTGGCAACCCAACTGAGTGCCTGAAGCACCACAGCGAGAAGATCTACTGGAAACAAATCACCCGGATGCTGCACAGACAGAAGAACATCTGCCGGGACTCAAAGAGTGTCCTGAAGACCAAAGTGTGCAGAAAGAAGTTTCCAGAATCTAATCTCAAGCTGGCGAACTCCACTGTGCTGGAGGATATGAAGGTCAGGAAGGTGGAATCAAAGCTCTTCCCCTTGGAGCATCCCAACATCAAAGAGGCTTCCTCCAAAGAGCCCCACCAGGCCATAGAAGAGGTCTCCTCTACCCCAGCAGTGACCAAGACAGACCCCGAGTGTCTGGATGACCCAGATGTGGAGACGCAGAGAAAGACGGCCCTGGAGTTCTGTGGGGAGTCCTGGAGCTCCCTCTGCACCTTCTTCCTCAGCATGTTTCAGGCCACCTACTGCTAGGGAGGCTGAACGGAACAGATAGTCACCCTAAGTGAAGCAACATGGGGTGCCCATCCATCTAAGGGGAAGCTCTGCAAGTTCCGCACAAGAAGAGACCTTGTGTCTCAGCGTTCAGTTAAATATTTAAACAGATTTTATAATTTTTCTGTTCTCTAATTTACTTTCTCCTCACCACCTGAGATGTGATTCTCAGAGAGTGTGGGCTAAGTTTTCAAAGCCCACAACGCTCTGAGCTTGTGAGCAATGGAGATCTGTCCTCCAGGTAAAAAGCCAGCTTGGTGATTTCAGTGCAAAGTATTTTCTCTTGACTTAACAAGGATAATAAAGCTCTGGCCATTTTCTGAAATATATGCAACCATTGTTTACTTTCTCTGACTCTGATTGCAAAAGAACTCCTGACATCATAAACCTAGATAAGTAGTGAAATATTTATGGGTGACTTTCAGTTCCAACCACCCCAAGTCATCTCTTACATGACCCACTCCTGATTCCCTCTTTAAAGTGTTACCCATGGGTCTGTGGTATTTGATGCTTGTGTAAATGTAATAATTAGGATCTTTGCTTTCAGAGGGATGCCTTGTGCATCACGTGATTTAGTAAGTTGTCAAGGCAATAAAAGAGGAGGCAGAAATGGACCCCAGGAACTCTGGCAGCTGAGGCTCAGGCCTGTACCCATGGCACCTAACGCAGGACCTCTGCCATTGCAGCACTTTCTAGGTTGAGGGGGAAAGGCCTGGTGAGGATGGTGCCCTAGGATAAGGGATGTAATGGGCAGAGAATGCTACCTTGAAAGAGGTAGAAACCTCTGGAAGATCTGGTTGATCTTCCTGGAGGAGGAGACATTAGAGCTGCATTCTGGGGAGACCATCATCAGGAATAAAATAGGGCAGAGTAGAGACATGTGATGTATATAACTGCTGAAAGATGTGAGAGTCCCAGAAATGGGAAGTGGTCTGGGCTGGGTTGGGATGCAAGGCTGAGACTGTGATCGGTCATATACACATTCACAGGAAGAGTTTAAAGTTGTTTTAACTGAAGAGTTAAGGAAACAGGGTGAACCGTTCCCAAAGAGTAAACATGAGGAGCCAGGGTTGGCAGAAACATTATTTGTTGGCCTCTGTGTTGGGGGTGGAGTGGAATGGTGGTGCTGGGAGTAGGGATGAGGGGACACCTTCTGCTCTCACTACGATACAGGGACATAGAGGGTTGCCAGAGCTTAATACACACTCACCACAATGTGTGCATATATCGTCAGTGACACCATAAAACTCATAGTTCTCTCTCACTTGCCACGTTCCAGGCACTGTGCTAAGTGCTTCCCATGGGTTATGCATTCATCCACAGTTCATTTATTCATTCATTTCTCAGGCACTCAACATAACCAAGGGGTGAGAGACTCCTACCAGGTGGTGTTCGAGTGCCTTCCTGGTGGGGAAAATGAGGGTAAAGTTAATTATGCAAAAGCTAGAGAGGAAAAGGGTAGCAAGGCAGGGATGCGAGTAGGAGATGGCAAGTAGAAGATGCAATGGGTTGGTGGGGAGCCTCTGCCCCTAGGAGAATTTTGAGCCTAGAGCTAAATGGAGGAATTAAGCCAGGTGTCTCTCACTGGTAAAAGTATTCCAAATCAAGAACTTGCCTTCATATTATACACAGTTCATGATGTTTTTCACAACTCTGAGTTTCTGCTAGTTGCCTTCTAGCAAAGACAACACTGTCTTTATGACACTCTAGTGGCCGGGATGGCACTTGACATGCTGGAGTCACACTGAAGATTCTGGTACAGTAGGATGGAGTCCTGGGCCTGACCTGAGAATGCTATCATCAGCTTCAGAACTGAGCTGACATCTCTGAGCTGCCCGGCCACAGTTAGATCTGCAATGGCCACTGAAGGTTCATGCATGAAAGCTGCAGTGCTACTGGGAAGTGGGACAACCTCTAAGAGGTAGTAGGAATTAAAGTTACTGAGGGTGTGGCCCTGACCGGGATATTGAGAAAATGGCCTCTTAGTACCGTGCTGTCACCATGAAGTATTGTGCCCCTGCAAGCCCACACAACAGGCCAGGGGACATGGATGGAAATTTTTGAACTCCTGAGCCAAGTAATCCTTTTCTTTTATTAAGCTGCTTATCTCAGTGTTTGTTACAGAGACAGAAAGCTGAGTGACATGCTTCTCTGTGGATAACTGTCTTTGAACAAAGAGCAATTACCTCCACTTTGGCTGGCCCTGTCTTTGACCTGGAGGCTGCACATTATTTCTAACTAACTCCAAATCTCAGTAGTTGTCTTTGCAGGAAGACAGAAGAGTGACATTTATGGTCTTCAGATGATTCGTCAGTCCCTACTACATGTGCATCCCCTTCCGTATCCTTCTAGAAAGTTCTAGAAACTAGTATTTTTGTTCAAATGTTCCCAATACCCACATGCTGAAGGAATGTTGTAAGATAATAGTTTTAAAAAAGTAAACGAAAAATAAAAAGTAAAAATGTCACAGGATAAAATTCATTAAACAGAAGAGATCTAGAATAGCAAAGGCAATCCTGGGCAACAAAGGCAAGGCAGGAGATATCACAGTTCCTGATTTGAAATTCTGCAAAGCTACTGTGATAAAATCATCATAGTACCAGCAAAAAAAAAAAAAAAAAAAAAACCACCTGAGGATCTGTAAACTGGATTAGATGATGCAGACACAGCTACAAACAAAGTCGGCTATCTTGTCTTTGACAAAGGAGCCAAATATATTCAGTGGAAGATAGTCTCTTTAATAAATGGCACTAGAAATACTGGTTTGCTGCATGCCAAAGACTAAAACTAGCCCCATACCTATCATCATGTACTAAACTAAAGTCAAAGTGGATTGAAGATCTAATGCTAAAACAAAAACGCTAAATCTCCTGGAAGAGAGAGTAGGTAGAAATGTTGTAGGCAGAGACTTCATGAAAAAACCCAGGCTGCACAGGAAACACTACAAAGAATAGACAACTGGGATCTCATATCTCTGAAAAGTTTTTGCACATCAAAAGAAATCACCAATAACGTGAAAAGGAAACTCACAGAGTGAGAAAAAATGTCAGCCAAGTGTCCCTCAGACAAAGGACTTATATCTAGAACATATAAAGAATTGAAAAACTCAGACCTCCAAATTCAAAGACCCAATGTAAAAATGGGCATCTGAGATGAATACATGCTTCTCAGATGAAGAAATATAAATAGCAAATAAATATATGAGAAAGTAAGTGTTCGACATCATTGGTCATTTAAACAATGCAAACTAAAACAACACTGATATTTCATCTCACTCCAGAGAGAATGGCTATCATCAAGAAATCAACCAATGACCAATTCTGGTAAAACTGTGTGGGAAAAGGAGGCCCTCTCCACTCTTGGTGGGAACATAGACTGCTACAGCCACTGTGGAAATCAGTGTGGAGATTTTTTTTTAAAAAGTAGGATTAGAGGTCCCATTCGACTCAGCTATTTACCCTCTGAGTACTTTTTCCAGAAGAATTAAATGCATCATACCACAGTGACACACATGTTTGTAGCAGCACAATTTGGAATAGCTAAGTCTTGGAAACAACCCAAATGTCCATCAGTTGAAGAATGGATAAAGAAGATGTATGCTTTTATACAGTGGAGTACTACTCAGCTATAAAGAAGAATACATGGGAGGCTTTTATGGGTAAATGGATGCCACTGGAGACCATACTCATAAGTGAAATAAACCTATATGTGTAAACATCCATCATATTGTCTCCTGAGTGTCAGAAACTGAAAGGATAAATAAGATCCAAAATGTACCACAGATATTGTGAAAGGGAAAAAAACTGTTCAAAAGAAAAGAACTGGGATGGGGGAAAGGAGAAAAGACGAAATGCAAAAGAAAAAATTATATATGTACAAGATAGCTAAGATAATTACACTACTGATTTCTTTTAGTTCACTGAAAAGAACAATTTATGCTTCTATGGTTTGATCAGTTTTGCATACCTGTATCTTGTAATCTGATCAACTACTTTGAAGATAACAATAGGCAATATATTAACTTTTGTTACTCTCCTATGATCTTGTTTTGAAATTCTGTACCGTCATTCGTATTGATTTTCTCTCTTTAAAATTGACGTTTATCTAATTTGCTGCTATGCATTTTCTATATGAGTGCTTTCTGGATACATTAAAAGATTCACCTTTGTGTGAGTGTGAGTGTGTGTGTGTGTTCTTTAAATTGAGCCCCTTGGCTGTGCAAGATGGACAGTGCTTTGTCAGTTACGAGGCCTGGAAGGTAACGCGTCCGTAGCCCTGCTGCCCCTCAGAAGTGGAACTCTCTTCGCTCAGCAGAGAGGGCCCCTTCCCTCCGGTGTGTGTGTGCTGACTGATAAGCACACCAGTGCCCGCCTGAGCTGTGGAATCCGGAAGGTCACACCTGGCCTTATTCCCATCTGCTTTCTTCCCCAAGCTCCATCCCAGATTGTTTTGGCAACAAGCACAACATACCAAAATGTTTTGGAGCTCAAAGCTCCCACACAGGGGCAAGTCCAGCCCTCTTCTGATGTGTCAGCTCCCATAATGCTTCATGTATAAGGCCCAACCTGAAATGTCTACCTCAGAACTATGTCCTGCAAGAATATGCAAGAAAATATTTATTAGACTTCAAGATGGAGGAGGTGTAGAAGATTCTAGAAAGGGCCGGTTTGGGGCCTGGAGAATGGAAGCTCTGCTGTCTAAGAGAGTTTTCGTGCAGCAGTGGGAGTTATAGATAAGGGCAGGGCAGAGATGTAGCCCGCTGTGCCATCCCCATAGGGCCAGCACTTAGTGTGTGGCTGACACGTGTCACGCCTTCTACAAATATTGATTTAGTGATTAAAAGATGAGAGAAGAAAGCACGACAAAGGCAAAGACCATAGGTTTCAGAGTAAAAGAAGATTGGATTTGTGTATCTACCCGTTCAACTTAGGATAAGGTGTTTCATCTCAAGTTCTCCATGTCTAAAATGGGACTAGGAGTATGAACCCAATCACAATTGTACCTCCGGTTGTGGTGGCACAAGTCTGTAATTCCAGCACTCAAGCGGCTGAGGCAGGGGGATGGCCATGAGTTCCAGGTCTCCTGGCCTACGTAGTGAGTTCAAGGCCAGCCTGAATTACATATTGACACCCATCTCAAAGAAAAAAATATCAACAACAACAACAAAAGAGAATTTGCATAATGTTGTACATAATTACCATCTAAAGCATGGTTTGTACACATATGAACTCTAAGGAAGGGTTTGCTGTCAGTGAGAGGAGAAAAGAAGGCAATTTTTTTAGGAAAGCTACACAAGAATCAAGGTGGACCTGCCTGTGGAATGGAGCCTGATGGTCCCCGTTGGTGCCTAGGAGACAGCGCATTCAGCCTTCCAGGCCCCAGCCCGCCGCAGCCCCCTCCTGAGCCCTGGGCTGTTTCCCCTGCTCCCCCACACACCCTGGGCTCGGCCAGAGCCCCTCCTGCTCATCTCTCCAGGGTCCTTGTTCCCTGTGCCGTCATTTCCATCCCCGCCCAGACCTTTCTCCTGACCTTCTCCCGAGACATTGCGTGTGCAAAGCACATTCTCAGTCTTCCTTCAAAGTCCTGCTCACCCCAGGCTTCCGCCAGCTTGGTTCACGGTGACTCTGTTCTCCCCGTGGCACAAGTCATCACCCTTGAAATATCACATTTGACTTTTCTCTTGTTTTGTATCCAATTCACCTGCAAGTCCTGCTACCTCTGTTTTCAAACCTGATTCCAAGACATGAGCCGTGAGTCTTTGCCACATGAGCCTGGTCCAAGTCTCAGTCTCTCCCCAGCACTCCTCCTGGCCTCCAGCACAGAGGCCAGAGAAATCCCTGCCACGTGATCATCTTGTTTCTCCACCAAAATCCTTCAATGGCTCAACGTCTGCTCAGAGAAAACACTGCAAAAAAGCTTACTGTGCCTTACAAAGCTATGAGACCTGGCTCCCCACACTACACCATGACTAGACGGGCTGTAGTAGAACCTTGGAATATGCTGTTCAGAACACTCTCCCACCTTCCCGTCTCAGGCCCTTTGCACTTGCTCTCTTCCCTTACCCTCTCACCACTCCATCAGGGGTCACCTGGCTCTCAGCTCCACCTTCCTTTTCCCCCATTCTGCAGAAGACCACCTGCCACCTCTATGGCTGCCTGTCCCTCAGGCCTGCTTGTTTATTTTCTGTCTCCCTGAGAGCACAGGCTTTGGTGGTGATTCTGTGGCATTTTGTACAATGCCTGCACCTCAGTGTATATATTTAACTCTTAAAATAGATCAGAGTTAGCACAAGAGCATAGTCTCAGTGTAGATAGCCCTTGGCCTCAGTTCCTGTTCTAGCAGCATGAATGTGGTGAAATTGCTTGTCTTTAGTAAGGATCAATTTCCTTACTCTGAAAACAGCCTTGAAAAACTTCCTTATAAAATAAACGGGTCAAGAGCATGAAGTATGGAGCTCTCTGCTTAAAACGTGGTCAAAAATGTTAATTATTATTATCACCGAATATCTTTCTCTCCTAAAGACATGATGCTGACTCTTCCCTAGGCCCATGATATAGACAGAAAGGTTTTTTAATTAAATTCTTTTGCACATTTAACTATATAGACCTTGTCTTTGTTTCTACCCCACCAACCTGATTAGAAGGAAAGCTGTGATTGTAGGACCATGTTTTGAAAAAGAAAAAGATTAGAGAAATCTGATTGCCAAGAACACAAAAAGATCCTCATCTACAAAAGGGGCCAAAAGACAGTATGGGCCTGCAGGGCAAAGAGACACTGGCCTTGGCTCGAGGGGTCTGGGCTGGAGGGGGCTGTTCTCCCCGGAGGGTAGAAGGCACCAGCTCTGATTCACTTCCTGGGCCATGTGCCAGGCCAGCCAAGCAGGCTCAAGTTCCCACCAAACCCTGGCATTTCTTCCCAGAAAGTCGCAAAAGCCAGAGTGGTAGGTCCAGATAGCCATGCAGTAGCAGGCTTAGGATTTGGGGTTCAGAGCATGGACTCCAGCAACTGAGGCTTGGATCTGGATCCTGGCTCTGCTGTTTACTAGCTGCATGACCCTGGCCACCTGCCAGAACGTCTCTGAGATGGCATTTTGGGTTCCGAATACAATGCATGTCTAATGTACTGGCCACCAGAGTAACACAGTGAGAAAGAATGAGGGGCAGTGTTTACTGAGTGGGTCCTGACTGTGTTGCTTCATTTAATCCTCACACCCTCCCTTCAGGGAAGCACTGTAGGGGAAGTTAAGAAGCTCACCCCAAATCAGAGTTAGTGAGTGGCAAGGTGGAAGCCAGGTCCAAGCATCTGGCCCCAAGACTGGTGCTTGGGACCACTACAGCCCTTTCCAAAAGCTGGAAATTGCATGCAGGGCTGCAGATGAAGGATGAAATCCATTGAACATCGGGGTCACTTGAAGTGAGGGGAGCAGGTATTAGGGACAGAAAAGCATTCTCTGGTAATGTGATAGCTAAGCTTGGACTTTAGGCTGGGATTTCCCAGATAACCCAAGAACTGGAGTGAGTGGCTCCGGCAGAGCTGTGGAGGGAACAGACTCAGCCATCATAATAAAGGGTCAGAGTGTTGATCTGGGGCCCTGGGCATCTCTGATTCTAACCTCACTTCCAGGCCCATCTGCACAAAGTCAGGGTTGGTAATTGCCAGAGTGGAAGTGGATCTCCAAGCCATCACTAGGGTCTAAGAGGTCCTGGATGTGCTGGGAACCCTCCTGTGGGTAGAGTGGGTCTCACTCTGACTCTTAGGTCCAAGTGATCAGTGGGGCACTGATAGAAATCAAAATGTTGAGCTGGTGATGTAACTCAGCAGCAGAGAGCCTACCTGGCAGGTGCAAAGTCCTGAGTTTGATTCCTAGTACCAAAAAACAATAATAGAAATCAGAACACCACTGCTGTGCCCCTCATGAGCAAGGGATGACTCTGTCTTCCTTCTCACTATACTTTTGGGGTGTACCACCCACCTGATACATAACACCTACTTAGTAAAGAACTACAGGAGGGTTTTCTCAATCTTCGTATGCTTTCAATTTGGGCTGATAGCTCCTTGTGGTAAGGTGTTGTCCTGTAAATTTAAAATGTGTAGCAGCATCCCTGGCCTCCAAACCCAGATTGCTTGAGACCCTCACCTTGGTTGTAACAGACTAATATATCTCCGGAAGTTGCAGGCTCATTCCAGAGCTGGACCACAGGCGGCACACTCTCAGGGAACACAGGTCACTTCCAACATACGTGTTCTGCTGGGAAGGGGAGAGAGATGGGCCATGACAGGATACTGAAGCCTGGTCCACCCACCATGGGATGCAGTGAAAATATCCTCCAGGGGGCAGGAGATGGGAGAAAAAGGTTTGCTGTTCCTCCTGACTCTGGCCTTGCGTGTTTGAAATGATGTATTCTATCTGAGTTCTACCTTAGTCTATCCTCTGCTGCTAATAACACAATGCCACCAACTGGCAAATCAAAGAAAGGCAGCTTTTTCTGGCTCAGAGTTCTGGCTCAAGGTCAAGTGGTCACATCTGGTGAGGCCTTCTTGGTGGGAGAATCCCAAGGCAGTGAAGCCATCAAATGGCTTGTCAAGGGACAAGGAGCACAAGAGCCCTGGTCAAACTGCTTTCACAGTAGGCCCCTCTTGACCCGTTGTGACATGATGAAACTCCTGTATACATGGGGGAAGAGCCCTGAGCATCTCCCCAACGTCCCACCTGGCTCTGTGTCTTAGTATCTTACAATAGGAACACAAGATTTAGACAGGAAAAGCCATATTCTAGTCATGATATGCTCTAAAAGCAAACTCATGACTTCACCAACCAAAGAAAACCCATTAAAGGGAATTTGGATCAGAACTGACTTTTATATACATGGATGCTGCCTCTCAGCCTGGCCTCACAGGCACTGTGTCTCCACAGTGGCACTGTTGCTGCTCTGTGCTGTCAGATCTGGCTTCCAAAGGCACTGGGCAGCCCCTGCACCTCACTGAAATAAGCCAGGGCAGAGAGCAAGGCACCTACAGGAGGGTTCCCAGAACACACAGCATCCCCAGCCAGAAAGGGCCACCTGCTCCTGCACTCACTCATTTCTACTAAAACAAGAGTTCTGGGGTCGTCTTTCTCAGATTTAGATGTGAGGTTTGCTTTCAGCGGAGTGTGGCAGCCCCTGTGCAGCCTGAGGCCTGGCCAGAGCCAGCACATGCACTGATGTTGCTAAAAAAGCCCAAGACTGCAGCCCTCAGATGCTGGGACTCAGTGCTGAGACTGGGAAGGGGTGTCATAGTTTCAGAAGGAGGCGTGAGGGTCACATGGGACTGACCAGGATTAAGTAGGCGCTTCCGGTAGGCAAGGGGTATGGCTCCCAACCCCAGCTGTGGATCAAATATCTGTTGAGCCTTAGAAAATTCCACTATGCAGACTGCATCTGAGAGCAGTTATGTCAGGTCATGGTGGTGGACAGCTCCTGGCTGACTGCAGTGGGCAGCCAAGGTTGAGGGCCTTTCTGCTGGGCACTGTCTCAAGCGTTTCCTCGCTTTATCCCTTTGTCACCTGATCGGGAGCAAGCACATGGGGAGTTTCCTTCCTTGCCAAGCACAGGGGGAGGCTGCATCTCCACAGGCAGCCCGTCCCCACTCTCAGGCATTCACACAGACATGGGGGTGCCTGCCAGAGAGGCAACACTGCAGTGGGGAGGACGGGACCGTTGGCAGGAAACCATGCTACCTGCCTCTGCCTGAAGGGGTTTTGACAGCATTTTGTGTCCCTGGTTCTCTTAGTCTTCTCAGTGGTGTACGGAGTGAGTGTCATCCCACCTTGGCATGGTGGGAGAGGTCGACGAGATGATGGTGCTCATCTCCTTAGCACTCTCTTGGCACTGAGCACAGTGCTTGTGCATTACCTTAGCATTAGGCCACACTGTCCTTGGTGGGCATGCAGCCAGGAAGTCAGATGCTAAAGGTCACCTCTCCTTTACGCACAAGCACGCACAGGAGCTTCTCCGAGTGCAGGTGTGGAGAGCCAAAAGCAAAGGCAGAACTGAGGCAGATTCCAGGATGCAGGACCAGGTGGCCCCATGGACAGAGAACATCCAGGAGGTGACAAGCACAGGGCAGCCAGGGTATGTGAAGGTGGGGGTTCCCCCTCTACCTACGTCCTATTCTTTCTCTCTGCATGGTTGAGCGTGGCTAATCACGGCATCAGAGAAGTGCGGAAGGTTCTGTGACTATCCTGGCTCCCTTAGCACGTGGCTTTCTTCCTTCAGTCACCAATCTGTGCTGTCTGGAGCCCTGTCATGAAAACTTTAACAGATAAATGACATTTGCCAAAAAGAAGCTAAGATAAGAGCGCCCAGTGTCTCTCAATGCAGGCACATCTTCAGCCAGAGCGCCCGCCTACTTCCTTCTCTGAAGTAAGTGAGGGACAAAAAGTTTGAGGTTTCCAAGGCAAAGCGCTGGTGTATATAGAAGCATAGAACAACAGACCATCTCAGAAAGTACAAGCAAGTCAAAGAAGCAAGATAATCCCACCCATTTAAAAGCAGCCCTGTGAGGTCTGGGCTGGAATACAGCAAATCCTCCTTTAGGTACCTGAGAAAGCTGTTCATCAGATTCACACAGCATAGACTTTTATAACTTGTCTTTTTCATTGAAAATATCGTTTAAAAAAAATCACGAGCACCTTTTTATGTTTGTTATGTTATGTTGTTATGTTCGCTTCTGAGAAATCTTTTCGAGTTTGAAAACTGTTCAATAAATGGATAGATCATAAATTCTGATAGGATCATCACTGTGTTGGAAAATGAGGTCCATACCAATTATAAACAAGGCTGTTGAAATATGCCCTTAAGCTTTTCTACATTGTTGATGGGAAGGTAAACTAGCACAGTCACTATGGAAATTTCTCAGGAAAAAAAAGAACAACTAAAATTAGAAATTTCATTGGATATATACTAATAAAAGGTAAAAAAGACTACCAACAATTTTCAGAGGTGATAAAGGACTTCAGCAATGTATGTAACAAGATAGAAAGTCAACACTGCAATCAATAACATTACTATACACCACTAATAGATTGGGAAAGAAATCAGGAAAAAACTCCGATTCACAATAGCTTCAAATACGATGAAATTTTTAGAAGCCCAGAAACTCCATTTGACTCAACTGTTCTCCTCTGGGTGTCTCCCCAAAGAGTTAAAGACACCCTAGGACAGTGACACATGTGTACTGATGTGTACAGCAGCACAGCTCATAGCAACCAAATCATGGCACAGCCTAGATGCTCATCAGTAGGTAAAAGGATAAAGAAAATGTGGCGTTTACATACACTGGAGTACTATTCAGCCACAAAGAAGGATAAATTCGAGCCATCTGTAGAGAAATGGATCCACCTTGAGAACATAATGCTAAGTGAACTAAATTAGATGCAGAAGTTTAAACAATGGATGGTTTCTCTTATATGAGAAACCTGAGATATAAATAATTTAGGAATGCAGTGAGAAGAAATGGGGGGCTAAATCTTTTGCAAATGGGAAGGGGATCTAGATATGGGCGAGGCAGGTAGGAGAGCAGGGATAGAGGGAATAAAAAGATTAAGATGTGATATATACATGCACCAGCTGCCCATTATGAATGTATTAGTTCTGTATCACAAACATGTACTTATGAAAAATAGGTCCTTAAATAGAAGTCTTTTTTTAGCATTCAAGATTTTTGTCTTTAGGATAAATTACTCAAAGCAGGCTGAGTCCCCTTTTGTGTAATGCATTTCAACACGGTAATGTAATGAACGGCTCAGTTCATCACCCACCACACAGGACCAACCTAGACCATCCCACCTGTCCCACCCCCTGAATTATTTTGATCTGCTGATTTCATTCATAAATCTTTCAGTGTATGTCTGACAGATAAGGCAGGAGCGCGCTCATGTTTAACGCCCCTGGGACACGCTGCCAAGAGGCATGCCCAGAGATTGCACAATAGTTTCCACACCAGCCTTGAAGGCACTTGTCCCCTTGGGTGTGTCGACACAGTGTTCAGTTAAAGGAAGTGGGGATCCAACAAACTGAAGCAGATCATTCAATTGAGGAGTCTTAAGGCGGGAAACTAGAGCTGGGGGTGTAATTCAGCAGCAGAGAGCTTGTCTGATGTGTGCAAGGCCGTGGGTTCGACTGACTCTCGGCACCACAAAACTAAGTAAATTTTTAAAAAGATGAAATAATTGCAAAGATGCTGGACAAGCTAACAGAGCGACCAGGGTGCCGTGTGGCAATTGAACAGCCAGGAGCTTCCTCGAGCGTCCTGACTGCTGGCGAGACAAAATGAGAAGGCAAGACCAGGGCCAGGGCAGGACACTCAGCTGCAGCCATGAACTCTGTTGCGGCCCTGCAAGGCGGTGGCTGCAGGCGGCTCCAGAGATGGATGGAAGTGTTGGCTTGGGTTATGAAGCCAGTGAGCAAAGGAATGTGGGAAATGAGCTTGATCCCATTCCCCACCTCCAGCACAAATCACTGGGGATTGGAACCCAGCTGGAAGAGGAGGAGCACTTGTCATTGTGAACTATGGGGGACAAAAATAGATTTGCAGGTTGTGAAGGGGAATGAGAGGGGAGACACAGGATGGGGGACAGCCCATTATGAGGTGATTCTGCCAGTGGCTCCTCGATCACAATCCTGTCCAGAGGAAAGCTGTGGATGATGTCATTTCCTCATCACGGGGACACAACACCAGGTGCCTGGAACTTAAAAGAGGACAGGTTTGTTTTGGTTGACAGTTTACAGGCCATAGTTGCCTGGCTCCAAGGCAGAACAGCATGGCAGAGGGGCACGGTAGAGGGCAGCTGCTCACAGCACAGTACCAGGGAGCAGCCAGAAGAGAGTTAAACCCTTCCAGGTCAAACCCATGGTGACCTGCTTCTTCTGACCCCACCCCACCTACTGGCAGCAAGTCTGCTATCAGCTCCATGATCCAACCACCTTTCACAATCCCCGGTTCTGCGTGCATGAGGTTTTGGTAGAAAGATGTCTAGGAATAAACCATAACAATGTCCACTGTGGCATCCTTTACAGCAGCAAAAGTGGTGACATTTAACATGTGCACATGCTCCAGTTGACATGTGGCTACTAGTAAACAAATAAAGGCAACAAATAAACAAAACCCCACAACATGCACTTAGCACTTCCCATATGTATACAAACTAACATGCAGGTAAAGTGCTTCTTGGAAGGGATCTAATTGTTTCTCAGATCACTGGAAAAGCAATTGCCTTCTGGGATGAGAGGCAGGAGACTGGGACGGGGTGAGCCCCTGAATCTTGTGTACTTTTAAAATTTGCTCATCATGCTATAAAGTTCATCATCATATAAAGTCATCGATATACTAATATTTTTAACCAACAATTTCTTATGGTTCAAATTAGTACTCCTCTATCAATTAAAAAACAATCAACAAGTTTTAAAGAGCCTAGCAGAAGGAGCTGAGACTGGCAACATGTATTTGGGGTTGGCCCATGATACAGGAGTCCGTGTTCCCCCAGAATTCAGTTAGCAAAGCAAAGCTGAGCTGGGCATGGTGGTACAACTCTGTAATCTCAGCCCCCAGGAGGCTGAAGCATAAAGACTGCTGACAGTTGAAGGTCCAACCTGGGCCACGTAGTGAGTTCTAGGCCAGCGTGGGATGCACAGAGAGACCCTGTCTAAGAGATAAAACAGGAAGAGAAACAGGAGGAGGGGGAGGGAAGAGGAGGGGAAAGAAGGGAAAAGTGGAGATGGAGAATCCAGAGGAGAAAGAGAAAGAGGAACACTTGGATGAAGTCTTTGAACGCTTGTTCGTTTGTTTCTAGGGTCTTGCTCTGTGGCTCACACTGGCCTTGAACTCACTTTGTAGTCCAAACTGGCCTCCACCTCCTGGCAGTCCTCCTGCCTCAGCCTCCTGAATACTGGGATTACAGGCATGCACCACCATGCCGCGCTTTGAACTCCATTCTTTCCAGGTATCTATACCACTGTGCCTCACTGATTCTCGACACAGGGGTGACTTGTACAGTATCTTCACACGAGGAAGTGGAGAAGCGGATTGGGCTGTGCGCTTTGCTGTCAGCCCCAGATGCCACCGAAGGTGCAAAGCAAAGCCAAGGGCAGACACAGGTGGTCTCTCTGCCACTCCAGGGAGATATTGTGTAGGTTCTTGTTCACGGAGCTGAAGTGTAATTTTCTTCACCGGGAGAGATAAAAAGAAAGTTAAGCAATCAGGACAGCTTCTGACGAAAACCTGCCCAAGGCCCTTTATGTTCCCGAGGCTGCCAGGGACTTCTGGGGCCTCTGGTGGATGACTGGACTTGTTCAGGATTGGCAGGAGCATAGCGTGGTGCCCACAGTGCTGCTGCCATGAGAGCAAAGTGCGGGAGGGGTGAACAGCATAAGCACAGGGGACATTGGTGGGGACCGAGTGGCTTCTGTGCTTTGGCTCCGAGCATCCCCATCAGATGGGGCTGGTACCTTGTGCCAATTTCACAAGCAAGAGAAACAAGGAGGTCTAATTCCCTGGCCAAGGTCACACAGAACGACGGTGTGTCTGGGCCCACGGCTATCTGTCCTGTGGGCTCCGTAGTGCAACAAACTTTGAGCCTGATAGGTGGTGGTGGAGGAAGGCGGCTTGGCAAGGCCAATGGCAGGGCAGTCATGACACGGCTGGTTGGCGATCAGATGGGGTGGTGGGTAGCACACCTCACCAGGTACTTCCTCCTCTCTCCATCCCTCCAGCAGCTCCCCCCGCACATCAGAAAACAGTCACACTGAGCGTGGAACACAGGCGGGGTCCGGGCTGCTGGCCAGGCCAGTCTCCCCACTGCCCTTGGCCCTCCTGCCTCTGCTACCCACTGCCCAGCAGCGGCCAAACACTGTCCTTTCACCCCTGCCCCGCCTGCTGTGTGTGTCCCATCCTCTCCCAACCCGAAGGAGCCCACCAATACCCCGCACCCTTCCTGCACTCTCTTCTCAAGGAACTCTCCCTTCTAAGCTACGTGTTTCCTTCCCTTCCTCAGCCTTCCCTCCCTCCCTCCTTCCTTCCACCTTTTCTTCTTCCTTTCAAGACCTTTTTGGTAAGCACCAGTGGACACCAGGCACTAAACTGTAAGAAAGAATCCTTTTCCTCATGGAGGTCACTGTCACAAGAGGTGGACAGAGACCAAGAGCTCCGAGCCAAATGTGTCCATATGTAAAGTGCCTCTCAAGGCACCCAGCATACAAGATTGCAGGAATACTGCTGTCCTGGGAGGTCTGGACTTTGGTTTTCTGAGCAGGAAGTTAGAGCAGACTCAGGGGTTCAACCCAAGGTATCTGCTGTTGAATTCTGTTCTCCTGTGTGCTAAGACACATAAGCAAGCAGCAAATACAACCGCAGGGTCCAGAGCCCTAAACCTAGCTTCAGTATCTAGAAGTCTTCTAGAAAGAGCAGAGTCAAGGTCAATGGGAAGGACCCAGCAAGCCGGGGCAAGCCCAGGGGAAGGGTTGCGGAGAGCAGACAAGGAAGGGGTCATTAACAAGGATGTGGGCAGAGAGAAAGGAAATCACAGCCTGCACTGAGGTGCTGGGAAGCTGAGCGGGCAACTCTAAGCCAAAGCAGCACCAGCTCACCTAGGCTGCAGAAGTGAAGGTGGTGACTAGAACTCAAGAGAGAACTGGGCACAATGGCTCGTGCCTGCAATCCCACCACCTTCGAGGCTGAGACAAGAGGATCTTCATCAGTTTGAGGCCAGCCTTCACTCCATATAGAGAGCCTGTCTTGAAAAACCACAAGGAGGGAGGGAGAGAGAGAGAGAGAGAGAGAGAGAGAGAGAGAGAGACAGAGACAGAGACAGAGAGAGACAGAGACAGAGAGAGAGAGAGACAGAGAGAGAGACAGAGAGAGAGAGAGAGAGAGAGAGAGAGAGAGATAGATGGAGATACAGAGAGAAACAGAGAGAGACAGAGAGAGAATGAGAGATACAGAGACAGAAACAGAAAGAGACAGAGAGACAGAGACAGAGAGAATGATGACTTAAACTAGCCAGCCCTACACTACCAGTGGGAGCCTCCAGGTCACAGGGAGGCGGGAGAATAAATGTCCCAGTTGCTCTCTCTCCTGCCCCTGGTCACTTCCTCATGCCATACCATCTGAAGGCCAAACACAGACTGAATGTGAGATCGCAAGCAAGCCAGTTCACAGGGGCCATATTTACAGTCAGAGAAGGGTAGGGAAGGTGGCAAGTGGGGGAGACTTAGCTCTCCTGGGACACAGAGTTGCCACCTTGACCTGCCGGAGACAGGGCTTCATGGAGGACCCAGGAGGGAAGGTCCCTGCTCACTGGCGTAGTTGCTTTCTCTTTGCAGAGACGCAATATCTGACATCCATAGCTTAAGGGAGGAAAGGTTCATCTTGGCTCATAGTTTATACAGATTTCAGTTCATAGGTGTCTCCAAGGCAGGGTGACATAGCAAAGGAGAAGCAGCTTGTGGTGTGGTGATGGGGAGGAGACAGAGAGAGGAGGGAGGGCTGAGGAAGAGATACATCCTTCCAGGCCATACTGCCAGTGAACCTCTTCTTACAACCAGATCCTTCTCCTAACAGCAAATCAGCTATAAAACCATCAATGGACTGGCACAAGTACCACACCCCATGATCCAGTCACCTCCCAAAAGCCCCCACTGTGATCACATGAGGCTTTTAGCATTCATCTAGATCTAAACCATAAAGTAGCATTCAGGGGTTTTGTTTTGTATTGGTTTTGGTACCGCAGATCAAACTCACAATCTTGCTCTTGCCAGGCATGCACTTGTGTCACTGAGCTAAATCCTGGCCCTACACACAGGTTTTAATAGACATCTCTGGCAACAATCCCAAGGTAGCATCAGGGTGCTGAGGAATGAGCTCAGGAGACCAGTTGAGCCAGGAAAGCGAGACACTAAGGAATCCAAAAGGCAGAGATGAAAAGAGGGGGACCTATCTGGGTGAAGGATAACAGGGATTTGAGGAAGGGTTCTAGACAGAAGGGAAAAGATGGAGACTAAGCTTTGATGTGCGAAAAAATAGAAACCATGCATCATTTTTGGAGACCAGTTGAATTTTTGTGCCAATAACTGAGATATCTATGTATCTATATGTACGTAGATATTTATATATCTAGAGAGAGAGAGGAAAAGAGAGACAGAGAGGGAAGAAACTAAGGGAAAAATGATTGATGAGTTTCTTTGGAACCAGTTCAGTTTAAACTCTTTATTGGACATTAAACTGTGGATGTTTAGCAGATATTTGGATTTGAGTATGAATATTAAGGAGTCTCTGTCTGGAGATGTTGATGATAAAGTCAGTAAGCAAATTCTAGCTAAAACCATGAAGCTGGATAAGATGCTTCAGGAGAATTCACAGAAGCGACCATGTGGCTTTGGGGAACACAGAGCACATTGCTTGGCCCCTAGGCATGCTCAATCGACTCCTGCTGAGTGAATGAGTAAGTCAGTAAGCAATGGCTGGATGGAGAGTCAATGCTATAAGATCAGATAGAAAATGAACATTTTTGGCAAAGATTTTGCAGTGTGCCCAAGAGGTGGTCAAAGTTGGAAATATGAACTCATCCAACAGAACTCCAGCCATCTCTGGCAATATAATGTGTTGTGGTGAGGAAATCTTCAAGCTTTCCATTATAGACACACACAAAAGCAAAACCTCCCACCCCAACAGGCTGGATGAAGGTCTCTATGGTTGGATTAGAATCAGAGAAGTTGGAAACCAACAAGCTTTGTGTTTAGATTAACTGGACATTTAACACTGGTTTTTATTACCTCATTGAATATGGCTTAAGAGGCTACTCTGATGGACCTGTTTGGCTTTTTATTTTGGTGAGGGAGATTCAGTTTGTTTCTCAAGGCATTTTCTTTGAGTTTCCACCTGAATTTCTTTCCAGACCAACTAAGGGTTTAGCCACTTGCAAAGGGAGGAGACGATGAGGTTCTTGTTCTGAGGACCGTGGTCTCCCTTCCTCTGCCCTCGTCCCTGGCACAGGGATATCTTGGACCTGCAGTTGGCTAGACTGACTAGAAAGTCATATCCAGACGCCACATCCTGTAATCCTAGCACTCTGGGAACTGAAGCAGGAAGATTGCAAGTTGGAGCCCAGACTTGGCAACTTCAAGACTTAGTGAGACCCAGACTCAAAATAAACATAGAAAAGGGTTGGATAGCTCAGTGGGAAGACTGTAGGTTCAATCCATAGTACTGAAGGAAAAAGTTGGAGAGGAAAAAGAGAGGGAAAAGGGTAAAGGAAAAGTGCTGGCCCACACTGGTCTACACTGGCCACTGGCGTGGCTAGCCCTCCACAATCTGTAGAACAGGGATGCACTCAGTTAAAATGCAGGTGTTCCCAGTAGTCTGCAACACAGTGCTCCAGTTACTGGGAGAATATTACTGAAGAAATAATAACTTCTTCAGAATTACTTCTTCTTAGTGAAGAAATAATAACTCTTCTTCAGAATGTTTCTGGAGTACATACGCCTGACGCTCCAGACAAGACACTAAAAGAAGGTCACTGCAGTGGGGATGGTGGTCCTCATGCTCAGAAAACAAGAGAAAAGCTTGACACAATGCACCATGGAGAGGAAGACAGTTGGTGAAATCATGGTCAAATGTCTCACTGTCACCCAGATTGTGAGTTCCCCAAAGCAAGCTGGAGATGTGTCTAGTCAGCTCTCTGAACTCTTACCACAGTGCATTCCCATAATTATTTAGTTATCAGTATGGAATCATCTTGAGCTGACTACTGCCAATTAAGTTTGCATTCCTCCCAAAGTTTGCATTCCTCAGCTGCCCTAGGGGCCCTCTGACAACGGGAGAAAATGTGAAGTGCTGTGTGCAGGATCTGGTCCTTGGAGGTGAACAGGAAACCAGCCAGTTCCTGTGGGCCCCATCCTGGCTGTAGACTTAATTGCTCCCCTGGTGCTCGTAAGAGTGGGAATCTCTGGAGCTCCTCCACCATGATCTCCCACACGCGTAGGAGAGGAATTAGGTGCAGTGACGTGACGGAACAAGCCCAAGGGTGCTACATTTCATGTAGGAGGCCCAAAGTTCCTAACCAGCACCCTCTGGGTGTAGCTGGTGTTATCAGGAATAAGTCTGCCACTATGGCTGATTCTGTGGGTGTTGCCAGCAGAGGCCCAGGGTGGGAAGAAGAACAGGGCCGAGGCTCACATTCCAGTGGGCTTTTAGGGGGGTGAATAGAGGGAGAGAGACAGACTAATAGTCCGATCAATAGCCAGACCCTGGGAAGGGACAAACTCACTTCACCAGTCCCTGATCACATCTGCTAGTGTTTTCAATCCTAGCCCTTTTCATTCTTCCCATAAACTGGCAGACAGATGTCGTTGTCCTTATTACCAGACGGGACTCCTTGGCGGGTGGTAAGTCTATCATTTAAACCAGCTCTGGCAGCACTCTTGTGCTTCTTTATCTGCCCCTGTGTATCTTGAGAAGGGCCTAAAGGAGCACCACTGAGGAAATCTTGCACTGAAGCCTGGGGGATCCTGGTTCTTCTCATAAGTAGCTGAGTGAACTGTGTAAGTTTTAGCCTCTCTCACCCTCCTCCCGCTCTGTGTGGAGGGGCAATGGTTCCTGCTGTGGAATGGAAACAGTAGCCCTACCATCCACTTGTCAGAGACCAGCCCAGATAGCAGGGGTGTCCTTGAGAGTTTTTACCTGTAGGGCTCCAGTGGCAGAGTGCCAGGGTCACCTTACCTGTGGAAAACAGGGGGCAAGGGAAATCAAACATGGGCTTTGAAGCCTCCACCCCATGGCCAGTACAAAGTCATAGCTACCCCTAAGATTCAAAAGGAAGACAAATTCCAGTGACTGCACACCTGGATGGGAGGAAAATAGGATACTCTGGGGACTACCGCAATTAACCATAACCCACACCATTCTGAATGTTTGACAAGAAATTTTTATGCACTGAGTTCTTTCCTTTTATCCTTTGAACTGCCTGTGACATTTCCAACCTCAGAATGAAGAAATCAGATGTGGGCCTAGTCAATAGGAAGCACTTCTGGATTTCTGCAGAGGGAAGGACAGCGAAGAAAGCTATAATGAAAATGATGCTGAAGATCCATCTCTGTGGGGGTGCACTCGCAATGTGGGGACCGGAAAAGATGGGGAACCATGGAAAAGACACAGGACTAATCCAGGTACAACCTCGACTGAAGATAGTGATGATGGAAAGAAAAACTAAATCCTGTGGAGACTTTTAGAGCAATTAGCATCAACTTAGTACCCACTCTGCCAAGCTCTGTGGTGAGCACAGGAGGTACAACGATGGGTGAGAACAACCTTACTGCCAAACTGCCAGTCCTTTTGGGTGAGACAGATGTGAACTAAGTGACCTCGTCTTCATGAGCTTTAGACCTAAACAGTTTGTGTTTGGGAGGTGATTGGATACAGAGTACAGTACAGCCAGCTTGCTATGGGGAGATGAGTCTGGCTCTGAGGAGATGGGTCACTTGGTTCATGGCCTGGTGGAATTTATATCTCTCTACCACTCCTCCTTTGTCTGCTGTGCCTTGAGCAACTCTCCTCCGCTCTGCCCCTCCACTGTGCCCCTCTGCCAGGCTACGCTGCCTGGGAGCCAGGCAGATGAAATGTGAGCCAAGATAAGCTCCTTCCTTCACTTGTGGGTGTCAGGTTTTTTTTGTCCCAGTGAGGAGAAAGTAACTAAGACACCCTGCCTCCTCCTTTAGGCTCTGCCTGTCTGCAGGGAAGGGACAAGTTTCCCTGCTCTTCTAGCAGGGCCTGCCCTGTGCAGGTCTCTGGTGAACTTGTAGGCCACGGGCATCTGTACTTTTCTCTGCTTCTATGTACTCATATTGAGACTCCAGTGGGCTGGGGTAGTGGACAGAGACCTTGCCCAGATCTCTACTCCCCCAGGTGAAAACACAGCTCATGTTGCCACTGCTCTGCTGGTAGAATGAATGTTCCAAATAAAAATTAAATTATGAATATGTATGCATGTTCTTCCTAGCCACGTTAAAGGAAATATTAAATATTGTTGACAATTTTAGATATGTAAACAAAAGAATGCTGAATGAGAGATATACCACTGTAATGAACCTTATTCATTTAACAAATGTGAGGAGATAACACAAACTGCTGGCTGGACCCTACCATGCACATGGACTCCACTGGGGAGGGAAAAGCCCACATGTCAAAACTCCTAAAATGGGGCTTTGGTCCTCAGTTCACCCTATAAGGGAGAAAGCTGTGTGTAAGTGAGTGAGTATAAATGTACTTCTGTCTACTTTTCCCAGCCGTGGGGCTGAGACTTCAGACTCCATGCTAAGGAGCCAGCTCAGGCCAAGGTGGGAAGGGCGGCTGAGTGGACAGAATGGGATTCACGGGTATTACTGGGACAGCTCCTTGTCCTAGGAAATAAATAAGAAGCCTGGGCATGGTCCTTTCCTGGAAAATGAACAAACAAACCATAGCAAGTAAGATGCAGAAGGCACAGCCTGCAGAAGTTCCTACCCAAAGCCATCTCACTCAGGTGACTGTGCCGGCTGAGTGCTGTGTTTCTATTATAGAACAAGAGGGGAAAACCCAGACCTGCTGCAAATGATGGAGGGAGGCAAGGACTCCCATCCAGCAGGCACATCCTAGTACGCAGCACACCCCACACCTCCAAAGCAGCGCATGCTGGAGGCCACAGAGCCAGGTCATTTGGAGGCCTACAACCCTGGGCTTATCTGCAACCAAGACACAGCCCTGCAATCCTGCAGGATGAGTTCTGCCTTCATGTCTTCTAATGTGTGATGTCTTGAGCCCAAGAGAGATTGCCACTCCCAAGACTGACCAGTTTCCAGAGACAGAAAGTGCTCTGTCATCTGCAAACCAACTGTATCAGTAAGCGTGTTATGGTTTGTGTCTAGGTGGCCCCCAAGATTCATGCAGTCATGGAGGCAGCTGAATCTAACGTTTTTGATTAACACTGAGAATAGCTGTATGAGTACTGCATCTGCCAAGGTGTGGAGCCAGCATACAATACAAGGGAGGAAAGAAGGAGTGTTTTTTGCTTTTTTGCCCTGTTTATTCTTTCTGTTTGCAGCCACCATGCACAGTTGCCCCTCAGCCACACCACAGTACCTTAGAGCCAACTGAATATGGAATGGAAACCTCCTAAAACTTTAAGAAATCAATCTTTCCTTCCTTCATTTTGGTCATCATGTATTTTGTCTCAACAAGGAGAGAAAAGTAACTAAGACACAGGGTATACTAGAGAAACAGATGTAACACAAGATACACAAATGTAAAAGAAATCATAATATCCTCTCACAGTGGTCAGGCACAAAATCAGATGAGGGAAGGTACAGAGGGTCTCTGCATGCTGGAGGTTGAAGGGTCCAGCCCCAGGGCTGGAGCTCACTGCAGTGTCCTGTGCAAGTCTATATCAGGAGGCTGATGAATGTATGAGGGAACACTGAAGAATCTACAAAGAAGACCAAAGAGTCTGTGACAAAGGCAGGAATCTCAGGCAGAAGCTGAAAAGTCTGTGCCAGGAGCCAGGAGATGATGTCCAATCTAAAGGTGAAGACTGGAGCTCCTCCTCCGAAGAACCAGCTTAGCTATCAGCCTCTCCTCATTTGCCTTTTGCTGTATGCAGGCTGCTCCCGTGGGTGGGTGTAGCACTCACACCAGCTGGTGCCCTGCTCTTGCACAGGCAGAGGATGTTACAAACTAGGGACACCAGCCTCCTGCTGCATCACTTAGCTAAACTTCTGACCTTGGCAAACTGACATAATGAACAATATCCTAGAACAGTAGTGACTTGTCCTCTGCATCCCAGGATACACAGCTGCTGAATCACTTAGTTAAGCTTCTAGACTTCTCATGTTGACCCAGTGTATAAACCATAAAGCCAAGCAGGGCCAAGCCCATGACATGGCCCACCATATCTGCAGATTCAACCAACTGTGGATTAAAAAAAAAAAGCTAGAAGAAAAAAAGCTCAGTCTGTGTAGTATGTAGAAGACACTAGGTTTGGTCCCCAGTACCTTTTCCCCTAAAACAGTGTCTCTGTCTGTACCAAACATGCACAGATCTTTTTCTTGCCAGAATTCCCTAAACAATGCAGTATAACAAGTTATACAACAGCCACACTGTAATGGTACCATAACTAGAGATGATGTGAACTGTACCAGTTGATGTGTAGGTTATACGCAAATACCGTGTCACTGTGCCTAAAGGACTTGAGCATCTAAGGATTTGGGATCCTCCGTTGATCTTGGAACATCTCCAAGGATGCTGAGTGGGGACATCACTCTGAACTTCCATTCCGGGCCAGAACCCTAATCACTCTGGAGCAGGTACAGGCAGCTAGGATGGCACCTGCACCCCACAGCTTGCTAAAATGATTCCAAGAAGCCAGCTCTAAGCCTTGCGTGTTCCTTTTTACAAGAGCCACAATGAAGACTCTGACACCATCTGCCTCCTGTCTCCTCCACCTCCCAACTGTCAGAGGTGCCCTCCTCTGCAGCCCTGCATGTGGCTGGCATGCACCTCTTTGGGAACCATGAGCAGCAAGCTGCCTGGCAGTCGTCTCCTGGGTTATTGGTGTCACCAAGCCTGAATAGGAGCAAATCCTACCTTGTAAGCTCACACCTGTGAGGCTGGAAGGGGTGTGAGCAACACCTGAGCGCTGCTTCACTTTGTCTCAGAGGGAGGAAGGGTCCCCGATGAGTCTCAGGCTTTTAAAATCCTGAAACTTCAGCCTCTCCAGGATGAGCAGTCAAATGAAAGCTTGGGGCAGACAGGCGAATCACTGAGAATTTCTCAGACCTAAAACAGAGAGTTAGCATTAGCAGAGTTTCCTGTGGGGCCCGATTGTGTGCAGAAGTTCACCAGAATCTACAGCCTGTGCACACTCTTCACAAAGAGCCGCATCTTTCTTAAAGCAAGATGTGTGTATCACAGCCTGAGTAGCATTAAGATCTAAGTTACGAAGTTTGGACCTTCTGGGAAAAATAATTTGAAAATAGATTAGATTCGGCTCTACTGTTTTTATATAAATTAATTCAAAAGAGATAGGGCAATCTAGAAAAGCAGGCAACCAGAATAAATACTTAAAGCAAGCAGTGGTGGTAAGAGGCATGTTTCTAGTTATCTGGGAAATCTGGGAAGCTGAGACAGGGAAATTTGAATTTGATCCAGACTGAGAAACTTAGCTAGTTAAAGAGAGATCCTGTCCCTAGGAAAGAGATTACTGGGGAATGCTGTCCAGTGTGACAGCCCTGAGTTCAGTCCCCAGTAACACATACACACACACACACACACACACACACGAATATATAAGCTCATAGCAAAAACCCAAAGTGATAAAGTCATAACATAGTCAGGGACCACTGTGGGGATGGGAAATAGGAAAAATACCCTGGGTTCCTTGCCTGTTACTCATTAAAAGCCTGATTTCTGTTTTCTTCCAGTCTGACAGTCCAAGACTTCAAAGCCATTTTGCTATGAACCATGACTCTTTGCTTAGGTCGACAGACGCCCAGTAGGTAACTGAAAGCAAAACAAGGCTTGACTATTTATATCCTTGTTTCCTTAAAACTCTGGGTAAAATCTCTTTTCAGCTCAGTGGGCAAAACAAGGCTAATTAGCTCTGAATTTATGTCATCTTGAGGTAGGTTAGAAAGGAAAAATCATAATTTAAAAATCGTACTTCTAGAGCCAGGCATTGTGAGGCACACCTATAATCCCAGCGTTCCGGAGGCTGAGGCAGGAGAATCACCCAAGACATTAAGGCCAGCCTGGGCTACATATGGAGATTCTGTGTCAAACCAAACCAAAGCAAATCAGCTGTACTTTTAGAAAGACTGCAACTTCAGAGTTCCCCAATGGTTCTCTGCATCTATATCTAGGCTTATACATCTTTTCTGGCTGGAACCTTGACACCAAAATTTCTTAAAGATACTTTATGTCCATAAAGTTGCCTCATTGATAAAGTAAAGGGCAAAAACCTGAACTTAAGACAGAGAAACAGATTCAAAGATTTCAAAAAATGTTTTTGGTAAAGAATCTTGATCACCCCATCTTTAAAGAAATACAATAAATGACGCCCTGGCTTCCCCTGGTAATATGGGCTATGCGTTCAGCTGTAAAATGAGCCATTAGTTAGCTTTCTACCTCTGGAAGGGCCATGTCTTCTTTATAGAAACTGAGCCTAAACTTCTTCTAGATTCACAAATTCCACAGATTTCCACAGCCAAAATACAAATATTCCCAGCTTCAGACGCCAGCTTGAGGGCCTGCACTCTGCCTTCTTTGACTGTGTATTTTCTTTTTCTTAGTACCTGTCTGCGTAGGGAATGATTACACATGCTGTGGGGAGTTGGTAATGCACATAACACGTTTCAGCTCCTGTTTCATCCCGCTTGCCTCTCCTCCTGCCCTGCTCCCTGTGGAAATTCTGCCTAACAAACCCCTTCACACCTCGCAGTGAGAAGCACTGGAAAGTCCTTTTCTGTGATGGAAATTGGTGGACCTGCACCCTGATCTACAGGCTGGTGAGTGAAGTTTTCCTGCCTTTGTTTTCCTGTCACCTCTTTGGATCCAGGTGACAATCCCATGCCTTTGATGATTGAAGACACCAGGGTAGGGGATGCCCGGGGATATTCAGCTCTGTATGGACATGTCCAGCCTTGGTCCTGAGCCTGTCACACCTGGATTCCAGGAAAGGCAGAGCCTACTTAGTTGAGACAGAAATGACAGAATCGATCCTTCCCTGAGAAGGAATCTATCAGACAGGTGCTAGCACTGTGACACTACCGATAATGACCAACGACCTCAACCAGCTAATCAGTGACAGCTAGCTTCGCACCTTTGCAAGCACTTGTCTGAAACCCTGTCTCAGAGGGCACCCCCTCCAGCTATGTAACCTGGGGTCCTTCCTCATGTTTTTTCTAACTTTCCAATTAAAGCCTTTTTCCTGGAAATTTGTGGCCATTAAAAAGCAAAAAATCACACTGGAGTCACACCACTTAGTGACAAAAATACGTGTCCACCTCTTAGAACATCTAAGCTTTAGCATCAGGCTATGATTATAGTTAGGCAGATCGTTAGACATTAGCAGGCCTAGAAATGGGGGCAAAGCAGCACACGCTGCCAGCGATTACAGGAAGACTTCAATGTGCAACATCCTGAATTTATAATCATGCATTAGGGTCCCAGACCCAAAGCAACCCCACAGAGCACAGTGACCCCTAAAGGCTGTACACCGTATATAATTCCTCGATGCCTGGAGACCTAGCCATCTAACTGCAGAGCAAGCCATTCCTCATTCTTGGTTGCAATGGCCTCTGGCCCAAGGACAGCAGGAAAGGGACCAGTCTTTAAAGTCCCTCTTGCCTTGGCCTGGGATCTGAAGAACTTATCTTTTCTAAATTCCTTACATGGCTAAAGTCCCTGAGGAGACACTGAACATCTAAAAAGGACAGAAAGATATTTTGTCACTCAGCTAAATCCCCAGCTAAAGGAATGAAACAGCTTTTTTTTTTTGGTACCAGGAAGTGAACTCACGATCTCATGCTTTCCAGGCAGGTGCTTATGCCACTGAGCTAAATCCCTGGCCCAGGCAGAAGATATTTTGCAATTCCAAAGTGACTTCTAAGAAAAACTGTTGCTATGCATTATAATTACCTGGTTTCCTGAGCACCAGAAGTAAACTTTGTGTGCATAAAAGATACCTAAACTTCACTGGGGCCAGTGAATTTCTGCTGCCTTCTCCCTTGAAGCTGTCACTCTATCTGCCTGTACTTGTGCAATGCTTATGTGTCTTGACTGTATTCTTCCATCAAGGGCACAAAGAGCCGAGGACCCATATGAAGGTTTAAGAGACCTTTGTCACGTTTCTTTTTATTTTTTTCAAAATTTGCAGTGACACTGATTTTCATTAGTATGTTTAAGAGCTGGATGCCTGTGCTGCTCTTTTATTATCCTTCCTTAGAGAAGGGACCAACATGGCTTAGAGAAGCAAAACAAATGCCCAAAAACGTGTGCCTAGAAAATAATATTAGGAGCCAGGCCTGGAAACTGGATCTGCCCAGTCAGGAAAGCCTGATTGTAACCTGCTGTCTAGACAGAGCAGCTAGCAGTATCGGGTTAATGACCTATCAGTGCTGCTGTGTCACTGAGCTCTCTAAACAAGCTGCATCCCTAATGCTGTTGGAATCAAGTGAGCAGCCGTTAAAACTTACAGAGCGGCAGCAGCCAGCCCGGGCCCAGCTGTCAATTCTGTGATGCCGGGAAAACCACAGTGCTGCTGTCTAGAAAATGCACTCTAGCGGCTTCCTTGCAGCAGGATTTCTCCAGCTCTGAGTGTTTTCTTCTGCTTTTCACTGGCTTCTTGTTGTTTTCCCAGTACCATGAGCTTCATCTCACCAGAACCACCTAATTAAGAGTTCATCTCAGTAAGAAGTAAGTGGCTGCCCGGCTTTCAGTTCTTCCAAAGTTCAGTACCCGGGAACCACGTGAGGTTGTGCTCTTCTGTCTCCAATGCAGTGCTCCTGAGTAACTGATTGAGGATGAAGTCACACTCCCTGGTGTGGCATAATTCATGTTCTGAGCTCGGTGGTTGTGGAACCGCAAATCCTGGTTCTAATCCCACCCTCTCTGTGAACAAGCTGTGTGATGTGGATGAGTCCTTAATCTCTGTGCCTTGCATTCGTGGGGCTCTGTTAGCAACCTCTCCCTGCAGTCTGACTCAGAGCCCAGGCCTCGCTTAGGTCCCACAGTGCAGCTGCTTACCATCACAGATAGACCCGGTTTGCATTCTAGCCCGTCGCCTTCTTAACAGCAGCTCCTAGGGCCCCCACTTTCCTTCTCTCTGTTGCTGTTGTGACGAGATTGAAATTGTTGAAAGTGTTACAGGCAACTGAGTTTGCAAGAAATGTCATAGGCAGTCAGACAGGGATGAACCCTGAAAGGAGCCAGTGCAGAAGCCCAGATAACTTGCAACTGTGAGGGAGACAGTCACCTGCTGTGGGCCAGGCCTTGAGAAGAAGGATCAAGCAAATACACTCACATCCTAAAGACTGATATTCTAAATAGGTCTCTATCACCCTGCAGAAGCCAGCAACTCCTTTTAGGAAGAGTCACTGCTCTTTAAGCATGCCCACTTGCTCTGTGACTTGCTTCCCCATTTGTCCTTGACTTAATCAATTTTACCTGAGTAATTAGTCTTTTCTGTGGACCATAGTTCTGTCCCAACTCATGTCCACGTTGTGAGTTCCCATTTTTTCCCCCACTTTGGGGCCCTCTCACCTCATGGTTTTGCTCTATAAAGTCCCTAGAATAAACAGTCTTTGGCAACCCACTCAGGACCCCTTCTGTCTCTCTCAGACAGAAGCTTTCTTTTTCTCAATAAATACATTCCTCTCTTAACCTCCATTGTTCCTAAAATTCATTTTTTGACTTTGGAGAACAAGAGCTTGAACGAGACATATAGTAGGTTGGGGGTTTCATTCCCTATATTAAAAGAACTGAGAAAGAAGATGGTAGATAGAAGGATTCAAAAAGGTCCAGTTTCCTCCTGATCCCCTTTGCCCAGGATCTGCTGAGGCCATCACTGTGCAAAGAAGCTTGACCACCAGCACAGAGTGAAAAGAGGAACATTTCTAGTACAGCAACCACGCATCCTCATTGGCCCTGGAACTAGGGTTTGGAAAACAAAACAACTTGATAAAAAAACTCATTAGCTGACAAGGTCACCTGGCAAAAATAAAGATTTGTCAAAGTTGCAAGGCACCAGGTCCCTAATTTTCTGTACCATACTGACAACTTGATGACAACTGTACCACTAAAATTATTAGGCTTTAAACATCATAGGCTATTTCAGAATTTGGGGGGTCTTAAAGGAGATTCTAATGGGTTGCTATTTATTCTTTGTTCAGTTTTATCCTATCATAACTGCTTTGTCCTGAAAAACAGAAAAAGAACCACTGAAATGCTTGGTAATAGAAATTGTTTAAAACAACCAGAAGGGATAAAAATGGAAAATACATTGGAAATCACCTACATGTCTCATGGACAATTAACAAAATTTACTGCTTAGCGTCTTCCAGCTGGGCCCTCTAACTTGTCATCAGTCAAAGTAGCAGTAGAAAAGCTCACAAAGTCATTACAGGTCCAGTGACATGTGGCATGAGAACCTTCATAAAGAAATAAAGTTCCAGTGATGTCACAGTGATGACACTTACGTGCTGGGTTGTGCAAAGAGTAGTAAATAGTAAACCGTGACAAGGCATCTGGACTTGGTCACTCTCTGGGTGGAGAAGTGACCAGAGAGACAAGGGTCAGTCAAACAAGCTTTGTCTGTAGCGATTTTCCATTCTTAATGGTAGGAAGGATAGTTGCCTGCTGGTGTAGGGAGTACAGCTTTCATATGGAAACCCCATTTCCTGCTTGTAGGAAAAAGAAGGAAAATCAGATTGTTCTCCTTGCAGCTGCTCCTTTTTAAGCATCTTTAATTTAGAAAATTATCTGAAAGGCATACTTTTGGAGTGTCCTGCTCTGAACACCTTCATTAAATAAGAGGTGATTTGCATAAGTGAATTGTGATAGACCACGATACACTATTTTCCGGATTTTTTTGTTTTTTTTGAGACAGTGTCTCTCTATGTAGTTTAGGCTGGCCTTGAGCTCACTATGTATCATAGAGTGGCCTCAAACTCATGGCAATCCTTTTTGCCTCTGCCTCCCAAGTGCTAGGATTATATGCATGCACCACTAAATCCAACTAGATAATTGAACTGTATAGGAAACAATGTGTTTATGTGCACACTCAGAATTGTCAATAAAGTCAATGCACAGAAAGTAACACTCAAGCACAGAATATAAATGGAGTCACAAATCTCATGTGTCTAAACACTTAGAAATTAGAGATTAAATTAAAAGCTTCCTTAGCTAGCATATTTTGCTAATGACTTGGAAGGTGTAGGTTAAGCTTGGAAATCTGGGATGCCTTGAAGTGTGGTAGGTGGGAGATTTGCTCCCGTTCACCCAGCACTGGCTCGATGTGCAGTGCCCGGCCCTCCTTGCAGCCTGAGGCCTGTAATATCTTCTCACCCACAGCTCCTGCACATCCAAGTCCCATCCACAGTCACTCAATAGCCACCACGGTCCTTTAGGACTCTGAGTGGGTGCACCAGCTATACGGCCCTTCCTGTGAAGACCGGCCCAGGGCACAGCCCATGCAGGCTAGAAGAGTGGGCTAGAGATGTCCAAGAAGAGTCTAGAGGAAACACAGGAGACAACCTTTGGTGGGTGCATGTCTACCTAGGCTATGCAGCCCCCTTGGGGAGGAAGTAGAGGGCTGTCTCCCCACAGCCTGGTCCGTGTACTACTAGCTTTTGATCACCATTAACTTGGTACCTTAAAACCACACAAATAAAGCCACCATGGTGGTGCACAACTGTAATCCCAGCACTCAGGAGGCTGAGACAAGAGGACTGACATGAGTTCAAGACCAGTCTGGAGCACATAGCAAAAATGATGTCCCAGAAAAAAAGAAAGAACACATACATAAATTGTCCTACAACTTTGGAGGTCAGAAGCCCAACACAGGTCTCAGTGGTGACACCAAAGCCTCCACAGGACAGTGATTCTTTCTGCAGGCTCCAGGGAAAGTCCCTACATGGCTTTTCCATGCCCCAGAGGCTGCCCATCTTCCTGGGCTTTGGCTCCTTCTCTGTCTTCACAGCTACCACCATCGCCTCTCTGGCCATTCTTTCCTGGTCGAGTGGCCCTCTGACCACCAGGAACAGTCTCCTGCTTTTTAAGCATAAATGTGACTGGGTCAGCCCTGCCTGGATCACCCAGGGTACTCTTCCCCATGTCAAGATCCTTAACCTTAATCAGACACTCAAGTTCCCCTTGGCCATGTATGTGACATTTCACAGGTTCTAGAGTCTCTTGGGGATGGGGACAGTATTCCCCAGTCTACCACAGCTGGGTCCCCTCTAGCCCTAGTAAATGGATGTTGCTATACATACAGATGGTTAATGAGGTGGGATAGAAGAAATAAAGATCAGTTAAAAAGGATACAAGGAAATGGTAATATTTAAGAAATACTCTGATAAAAACTTCAGCTTTGGGACACAAAAGTTATTCAAGTAACTTGCCTTCCAGGAAAAATTCCTAAGATTCTTAAAGACAGGAAGGCAGGGAACTGGGCTCCGGGCCTGTGCCTCCCACCTGTAAACTGCACTTCTTCCTGCCAGTACCCAGCCTTAAGATGCTCTTTAGTGGGAGGACAGCAGGTCTCAGCTTTGAACGCATGAGAAATGTTTGCATTAATGTAGCTCATCTCAGGGTGCTGTCAGGTGCCGGGGTGCTACAGTCTCCTTCCAGGTTTTTCCAGGTTCTTGTTGTCCTGCACAAAGAACTGACAAGACCTGCCATGTGAAGAGATAGTGAGGTTTCGTATTTAATAAAGGCAGGAGAAGAAATAGTCTCTGCAGAGAAAGAGTGGACTACTGAAGAATCTCACGATGGCCACTCCTCAGGCTGACCTGTCAAAAACCTGCTGGATTTCCTGCCAGAAAAACTGAAGACAGCACCTTCTGATTGGTCCCAGGAGCAGGGCTTGGGAACTTTTTCTGTATAGTACTTGCCCAGCCACCCTGACACTCTCTACTCTCTTGCCTTAAGGGGACACACCCCAAGTCCCCATAAATATGCCCAGCTCCAGACCACAAGATACCTTTCTCCCACTTGAGGACCCATATCGTATTTCCTCGAGTATGGACTTCTAAAATTCTGCTAATAAATCCCCTTATGTTTCTTACTGACGCATCCTGCTTTCTGTCTGTGATGGAAGTCAGCAAACCTGCAACCTGCCCAGTGGGTGAGGTGAGTTGAGGTCCCATTGTCCACTCTGCAGACTTCCTGGGATCTTGGTTAGTGACAAGTAACAGTGACTGACTTTGGGCATATAAAATTACTACAGGTTTCTGATTTATTGTTGGCAAGCAAATCGGTATGGAATTTTTTTTTTTTTTTTTTTTTTTTTTTTTGCTTGAGGCAGGATCTGGCTATGTAGTTGAGGCAGGCCTTCAACTCACTGTATTGCCCAGGCTACCCTCAAACTTGAGATAATCATTCTGCCTCAGTCTCCTGAGTGCTGGGATTACAGCAGTGTGCCAAGATGAACAGTGAAAAAGTATTTTTTAATGGCTCCAGTTTGCTTAGTGTAGGGAGTTACTTGTGTTCTTTTTCTGTCTCACATCAAGAACACGTACAATCCTATCTAAACAATCAGCCCGAGCAGAAGTGACCGGCAGACCGTGAAACAGAAAAGAAAAGCAAACAGATAAGATAAAGGAAAACACAGCTAAACATTCTAGAAGCAGCCAGCTGTTTCCACTGTGAGGTGGGGACACCTGAAACCCAGTCACAAGTCTCATCCCAGTAGACAAACATATTATTCTCCTCTACTTTGCCCTCTGGAGTAGCAGTAGAATTTTCCAGTGGTGACAGTGGTCTGTCTCAAGAGATGGACTGCAGATGCAGCTGGGGCCACACTAATCCAGGCAGAAGATTTGCAAAACAATGCCAGTCTTACAATTACAATTGCTTTTGCAAAATTTAGTTGTTTTTCATAGAACTGTTTTTGTGAATCTGTCATGGTATTATTATTGTTTAAAGGGATGGTTTTCAATTTCCTCTGTTCTAATTCCCAACACAGTAAATATTAATAGCCATGACTCACAGAAACAAGGAGCTCTGGGGGGTTTTCAATAATTTTAACATAGTAAAGGGGTCCTGAGGCCAGTATGTGAGATCAGGTCAGCAGAGCAGGGCCACATCCCTGGAGAGGACATCAGCTGAGTCAAACCTGCAAGCAGTGCTTTAAGGAGCCCCTTTGAAAGGCACACGGTGGTGTTTGCTTGTGACCCCAGCACTTGGAGGCTGAGGCAGCAGCATTATTGAGAGTTCAAGGCCAGCCTGGGCTACAAAGTGAGACCCTGTCTCAAAAACAAATAACAACAGCGACAATAATAAATAGGGCCCCTCTTTCTGGGATGCCTGGAGAACTATCTAGAATGGGAGGGGAGTGAAGATCTCTCTCGAGGTCTAACCTACTCATTCAGTGCCATAAAGAACAGAAGATGCCGGAGTGTGGGAAGTGGGGGTGCTTTTCTGGCAGAAAGGTCTGTGTGGGCTCCTTGTCCCATCCACAAGGCAGGAAATTGCCTTAAAGTCCTTACCAAGTCTGGGGTAAATAGAAGATGCTGATTCAAGACAATTTATATCCTTAAAAACAAAATAGAGGATAGTGGAGCTTCAGGTAAAGGGCTCCGGATGGACCCACCGACACTGTCACCCGCTGGTGGGTGGAGAGTTCTTAACCTCTCTGCCTCAGTTCCCTCATCTATAAAGTGGGAATTAAAAATACCCCCTTGTCAAGCGTGAGGGCACACGCGTGTACTCCCAGCACTCGCGAGGCTGAGGCAAGAGGACCGGTGAGCTTCAGGCTGGTGTGAAATAGTTTTTAGGGTTTAAGTTACTTTTTAAGGTTCCTGGGAGAACTCAACCTGCAAGGCACATAGCACAGTGCTGGTATTTAGCAGATGCGACAGAGCTTTTATGGAGTCGGGAGCAAAGCTTTGTCATTCTTTCCAAATTCACTTTCAGCCGCCACCTTCCTAGCAGACTTAGTCACCCACTTGGCAGCAGTGAGGCTGGATGACTCAGGCGCTTGCCTAACCGCACCTGGGAGAAGGGACGCACCCACCTGGGAGGTGGCGCCCAAAGCAGCCCGCCCCGCCCCACCCCGCCGGCTCCGCCCCCACCTGATGTCGCCCGATGCGCGCAAGGCCAATCAGCGGGGCCGCAGCCTCGGCAGGTGCCTGGCCCCGCCCCTGCAGTGCCCGCCCTCTTCACCTGTCCACGCGCTGAACCTGCTGCCAGCGCCTGCCCCCTGCATCCCCAGGGTCCCCTCCTCTGAGCTGGTTGGGACAGGCGGAGAAGGAGGAGGCATTTTTAAAAAATGAAATTTGTCCCTGTGCTGGCTTTGAAGTTTTAATTTTGTTTTCTTGAGACCAGAACTGGCTTTTTTTGTTTGTTTGTTTCTTGGCAAAACCTGTCCCAGAGAGGCGGCTTTGGGAAGAGGAAATGGAGCCTGAGGAGGAAGATCACCTGGTTCCGGTGGGGCTCAGTGGGTCCCCAAGGCGTGAGGGCCACCCCCACCCCACCGCCCGAGAGATTCTCATTATGTGCTTCTAAGGTGGCAAGCTTCCTGCTAAATGCGACCTCGACTGCTTCCTGTGCCTCTCCTGGGAGCTTTTGCAGATGAGGAAACGAGTTTTGGGGACAGTGGTTTTCAGGACTGCCAAGCAACAGCCAGGAGGCCAAGCTCCAGGTGCAACCACCGTGCTGTCAGCTCTTAATGTGTATCAGATCAGTGCTGTTCACCTAACGACTGCCCCAGTTTCCTAAAGCATGGAAATCAGATGAGGAAAAACACCTACCTTGTGGGTTACTGCTCAGTGCATTTTATCTCCATGCCTCTCACTGGAAAATACCCTCATTCATTCATTCATTCATTCATTCATTCATTCAACCAACATATTGAATGGGCAGTTTTCAAAATAGTGCAATAGTCAGATAATAATCCATGCATTCATGGAGAAATGTGAAGATGGGCAATAGGCAATAACTGTAAGAAAACAATTTTGTGGAAAGATAAAGTGACATGGTGTAGTCAGGGGCCACCATAGCGTTGGGAATGAGTGAGATTCTCAGCCATGCCTGCCACTCATTAAAAAGCATGATTTGGGTTTCTTCTTCAAGGGTCAGAGACTTAAAAAGCCATTTTGGCTATGAACTATGACTTAGCTTGGGGCTACAGATGCCCAGTGAGTGAGTAAAAGCAGCTCAAAGCTCAACCTGGGCACTTTGTACCCTTTGTTCCATAAACCTCAGGACAAATCCCTTTGCAGCTCAGCATAGGTGTATATGGCTCATAGAGAGAGGGTCTATCCTGGAGGCAGCCGGACAGGGCTGGTTAGCCTTGAAGTTAACAGGAACTCATACCACTTCAAGACTGAGGACACCAAGACGAGGATTCTAGGGACATTCAGGTATGCCCAGAGGCCTCCAGCTGTTGTCCTGAACCTGTGATCTTGTGGGTTCCAGGAGAGATCTCCCACATTAGTGAGACCACCACCAACAAAAGCAATCCTTTCCTAAAATCAAAACTGTCCTTCCATCACAAGGAGTCCAGAGCTTTGGTGCCAGGACTGAGGTGACAATCAGCCACACCCCAGCCCACCAGTGATCCCTAAAGCTGGCTCTTGGGCCCATCTGCAGCCCTGTCTCAGAGTGTGGCCCCTGCAGCTGCCTAAGCTGGAGTCATTCCCTGTGTCCTCCCTAACTTGCCAATTCAAGCCTTTCCCCCTGTTTTTGTGCTTTAGCATTTAGTTTCTATTTTTACCGAAGCAAAGACCCTTATTAATTCATGACAGGCACAGCCGAGATAAACCATGAGTGCCAGAGAGGCAGAAGCAGGTCATGGTTCTTGGTAAGGATCTCTGCAGCATCAGAATCCAATGTCTGTACTACTCACTGCTAGAACAAAATTTACGAGTTAAGAGGTGAAGCAAGGAGCCAGGCTTTTTTTTGGGTGTGTGTGTGTGATGTAATGCACAGCATGAGCATTGGATTTGGGTAACACCAAAGTGTGATTACTGAAAACACAAAGAAGATGTAAGTTTGCTGGTGTCCTGGGAAAGAGTTTTCCAGTCAGGGAGAGTGGCCAGGGCAATGATTCTGTGGCTGAAACAAGTGGGAGGCAAGTGGGTAGGAGAGACGAGAAGGAATAGGAGGATAAGAAGTCAGGAGCTAAGCACCGCTCAAGAAAAAAAAAAGATGATGGAATGGAAGAACAGAAAAAAAGAGGAGAATTGTTTGATGGAGAAAATAGAGAAAAGATAGAATACGTGAAGCAGGTTCAAAGAGATCACCAGGAAACTAAAAACTCTATTGAAAGCTGGCATAACAGCTTGAAAGAAACTAAGGATAGATTTTCAGAACTGGAGGACAGATTGGTAAGGTGGGAGCATGAAATGAAAAACTTCTTAAAAATAACAAGAAAACAAACAGCAATAATACAAAGACTAGAAGATGACAAGAGGATCTATAACTTAAGAATTAAAAACATAAAAGAAGAAGTAGGGACTCAAACAAATGAACTACAAAAGCTACTCACAGAAATAATCCAGGAGAATTTCCCTAATTTAGCAAAAGGTAAAGATACTCAGATGTATGAGGCATACAGGACCCCAGCTACCTACAACTCAAACAGAGCTACACCCAGGCATATAATAATCAAAATTCCAGAAATCCAATATAAGAACAGAATAGTAAAAACCGTCAAAGACAAGAAACAGATCACTTACAAGGGAACACCCATCAGAATTAGAGCAGACTTCTCGGCACAAACCATCAAATCACGAAGAGCGTAGGGGGAAATAATTCAAGCTTTGAAAGATAATAACCTCCAGCCAAGATTGATATATCCTGCACAACTGTCCCTAGAAATTGATGGAAAAACAAGGTGCTTCCAGGATAAAGAGGAGCTAGGGGAATTTGCAACCACCAATTCAACTCTACAGAGATTACTGCAGGATATTCTAAAAATGAAAGATACAAAGATTCCAGAAACAGTGGCAGAGCGGCCACAATGAACGGAGCAGAAAGCAAAACGAAGAGGACAAACTGACAACTAATTACAGAAAAAGAGCTCAACAAAAATGAGGCAGAGAAGGTTGGATGGTAGGAACAGCCATTTTGGAGAAAACAAGACATCATAATGGGTAGTGCTGATTTAATATCCTCTTGAAGTCCCATCAAGCTTTTGTTCTTCTGTCTCCATCGGTTTTAACATGTTGTATCTTATTGGATTTTATTATATGTGATAATATAAACAAAAACTTTTATAGACCCGGAGATTATACAGAAACCATTGTTCATTTTCTGTTAGTTGATTCTAAATACCCTGTAATACTGTCATTCTCTTGAACGGTTTTTACATTATCTTGATATGCTTGATGCTACAGTATACGAAGTTATACCCAAAGATTTTAAGGGAAGAGACACTATGGTAACTACTATTATGTCAAGATTATCTTGTGGTGAAACACTATTTTGCTTAAATGGCTATGTTTTGACCTGTGCTGTTTTGTTGTTATGCTCTCTTTTTTATCTCAATCTCCTTTTTATTATCTACTTTTTCATTTTTATCCTTTTATTTAAGGGAAAAATAAGTAAAAATAGCAGGGTATATTATAGTAATCCACTTTGATTTCCATTAACTTGATTTGAAACCCTGTATTGCTCTCACTGTCTTGTTTTGACTGATTTTCCTCTATTCTGTTATGCTTGATAGTACCAAGTTCAAAAGTATAGGCAACAACTATGAAGACAATAAGATTCATTGTGACGCCCATTCTGGTTGACTATTATCTTCTTTTGAAATCCTCTAATGTCTCCAAGGTTTTGGTTTATTTGTCTTATTCTTTACTGTTTTGTTCAATTTTATTATAACTGATGATATAGGCAATTCTTTTTAAGATCACAAGAGGCATTATGGTAACCATTGTTGATCACCTTGTATTTTGTTTTTACATTATGTATTATGTCCATCCTTTTGATTTGACTGACTCTGTCCTGGTATGTCACATTTGGTTTTACTTTCTTCAAAAAAAAAAAGTAATAAGAACTGTGGGAGTAATAAAACTCAAAATGTGTAATTGTCATTGTACAAAAGAAAGGAAAAGAAAGTTCTCTAAAAGATATAACTGCATATATATTTAAGTGTATAAGATAGATAACCATATTACTGAGTTTTGTTGGATCATTGAACAGAACGGTTTGCAGTCTCACTGTTTGAAAGTCCCCTCTATATGCTTTAATTTTGTAACTTCAACAACTATTTCTAAGATGACAATATGTAATTAACTAGTGATTTCCTACTGTTTATTTTTCTGAAATTCTGTATATCTTGTACCCTTTTTCTGTTTTTTTTTTTTTTTTCTTTTTTCTCCTTAAATAAAATTTAAAAAAAAAAGTTGGGCGAGACTGGCAGGTGATGAGCTGTAGAATAAAGAGTTCATTGTTCTTCAAAATTTTGGGAGCAGGTGATAAAGGCACAATCTCATCTGTTGTGGGGACACTTTCTCTGTTAGGATCATTGGACATTCACCCCTCCCCGCCTTCCTTCTCTGGCCTGTGTGCCCCTGGTTTCCTTTCTAAAGTGTCCGCTGACTTCCTATCTTAGGATGCATCCAGATCTACCTATCTTTAAACTCTTAGACAAATGGCATCTTTTTATGAGCCCACTGATGGCACTCAGTGTCTAGTGTCAGATCTCCATCCTCGGAATGTTCTCAGCCCCTGTAGTTTATGCCACTCAATACAACACCGTATTAATTACCTACTAGCATTTTTTGCTCACTAATTCCTTCAGTTTGCTGCCTATCCCCGTGCTCTCCTTTACCTTTGATCTCTCTCCTAGGCACCTAAGACATGGAGCTTGGGTTATGGTGGGGTGTGGGCAGCACTTGCTGACTGAGCTGTGTTTGTGCCTGGAGGACCCTGGGCAGTCAGAAGACCTGGGACTCAGATCTGGAGCCCTAGAGGCAGCATTTCTGTATTTCAAAGATCTTTTCATCAAATGGGACACTTGAGCCCCAGAAAAAGGAAATCAGTGGTCCAAGACCTTTGAAGGGGACTGGAGAGCAAGGATTAGAACACAGGAGCTGGGATTTTTAGACCAGAGCTCTTTCTCCTACACTGATGAAACCTGAACTTTGGGCAAAAGGCACTTCCAGTCCTGATTCCAGCTTAAGTCTCTGATTGCTTAAGAATGGATGCACAGAATGTTTTAAAGCAGGCATATTCTTGCTCTACTGGTGTACCTACTGCAGCCTCTTTGAAAAGCAAGTGGCCTCATCCAATCATACTTTTAAATGAGCAAACCTTTTCACCAAGCAAACCCACTGGTAGACAATTGTCCTCAGAGGGACTCATCTGTGTGATAAATAACGTACATGTGTGACTGATTAGTGTTGCATCATTTATAATAGCACAATCTGGAAACAACCTAAAAAATAGTCGGTAGGGAAGTGACATGATACATTCCATCCCCTCACCCAGGGCTTGTGACTGTGGCGAGGAATAAAGTAGATCTTATGAGCTGGTGTGAAATCAGATTCAAGGAGAAAAGGCAAAAAATGCAAAACAGCATGTACTGGATAGACTGTTTCATACAAGAAAATATGGACACATCTGCAGGGATATGTTTACATACTCCTAATCTGTTTCTGGAAGGAAATACAAGAGACTGACCAGGGCAGAATTGTGAAGGAAACAAACCAGGGAAAGAAGTCTGTCTTTTTATATTATGTGATTTATATTGTTTCAATATTTTGTTCATTCATTAACCTTTGAAAAGTTAATAGGGCATATTTGTGATATTTAAATACTAAATGTGAAATAATTGACAAAGAGATCTTGCTGCATGAGAGCTGAGTACATGTACCCTGCCCAAGGCAGGAGGCCTGTCACCAGTCACTTCCCTGAGGGAGCTCGCCCATTTGACTGTCACCTGCAGGTGCATTCTTAGCAGTGACTGACTGTTGACGTACTGAGAGATGGCTCTATCATCTAGATGTCCCAGAGAGGCCAAGCTTCGGATCTGCTAGCTGGTACCTGTCCCTTGCTTCCTTCAGGCTGGGGCTTCCAAGTTGTGCAAGCCTGAGTCACTCATTCTGGATGAGGCAGGAAAGGATCGTCAGGGCTGAGGCCTTGGCATGTCCCGTACCACACCCCAACATCCAGGTGCAGCTCCGGCTTTGATGGCAGCTTCCATCTCTACATTGCATTTAAACACCCTGAAACTTAGCTTTACTGATAGAGGGGTGGATTCCTAAAGGACTTCTTGATAGGGTGACGACCATCACCTGTGAAGCAGTGTAAGGCAGAATCCACCCCCCTGTGCATACACACACACACAGACACACACATATGCATGAACAATTGTCCTTGTTCTAGTCTTAGAATCGGTGCGTGTTTCCTCCCCTGGCAAAAGCAACTCTGCAGACGGAGGAAGGAACTTGAGATGGGAAGAGTATCCTGAACACCTAGGGGCAGGGGCCCATGCTAACAGCATGAGCCCTGAAAGGGGGAGACTCTTACTTAGCTGTAGTCAGAGAGAAATGGGAGAGTGAGCACATCTCGCTGTGGGTTCAGGCTTCGCGGGGTCAGTGGATTTTTTGCTCTGTGAGGAAGACTTCTCAGAGTTGAATTTCTAGAGTCCACTTTGGAAAGCTCCCCTTTACTTCTCACAAGGTAGCCTGGTCCACCTGGGAACCCATTAACAGCACCGCTGGAGCAGAGACCTGGGCACTGAGGTGACTGGAAAGTCTCAGAGTAGGAAGATGAAAAGCAGGAAGATTAGAGCAAAAGGGACCAGACCAAGTGTCCCAGGTGCCCCTCAGGGATGGACTGGAGGAGGAAGGACAATAGAAAGGACCTTGTCTGGTCCCTTACTTGAAGCATTGCTCAGGCAAATTGCAAGACACCCCAGAGACAGTCTGTCTGGTCAAGCTGGCTCTACAGTGGAGTGGTCTGGCAGGGGGATTTCAGGAGGGCAGTGAAAGCCATCCGAGCTCTTGTATTCCCCACCTCGGAAAGTGCGGGCAGAACTGGGGACACAAGAGGCCCATTTTCTGGTTCCACAGTTCAATAGCAGACAAGCAGCCAGCAGGAGCCACATCTCAGAGACACCACAGTGAACAAAGACCAGTGGACCCGTCTTACCCCAGACACCTTTCTGAGAAGATGATGAGAAGGAACTGCAGAGAGGGAGCAAAGAACCCGAGGGAGCAACTTTCTCTGTGAACGAAGGGAGTCCTAACTACGACCCAAAAAGAACCAAGCTTTAACTACCATGTAGACTCATTCTCCTACCATTAGTGGGAGGAATGGGACTGCATGGCACAAGGTCAGCAATTCACAGAAAGCAGTTTATTATTTATTTTATTTTTATTTTAGAAAGTGGTTCCTGGGAGTCTGAGTTCCATGTGTCAGCTCTCAGAGCTCGTTGCATTTAATCTGTGTCAGCGGCCATTGGTTGTACAATGTTGGTCTGTCTCTATCTTACAGTCACCTGTGCTGGCCATGCATCCTCTTCCCAACCTCTGTGTGTTGGAAAGTCCCAGGATCACTCCTCAAAGCCATGGGCTAGTTAGTCATCCACATTTTTGGCAACCCCGAAGCCAATCTCACAGACCAAATGCCCACTTGCCGTATCACTTGGACATCTAGTAGCCTCCAAAGAAAGCAGGTCCAGTGTGCTCCTTCCTGACTGTTCCACCTCTGCCTGTGGCACTATTGAGTCTCTGTCCATTCAGGTGGGAAACTTGGGGCCCATCCTTGCCCCCTGAGTTCCTTATCCTGACATCTGACCCATGATCGTGTCTTGTGGCCTCTGCCATCAAATCACATCCCTGTCACCTGGCTCAGAATGGCTTCTGGTTTCCATTTGCCTACAACCAGTTCTCTACTTGACATTCAAAGTGTGGTTTTTATTTTTGTTTTTTTTTTTTTTTTTTTTTTTTTTTTTTTTTTTTCATTTTTTTTTTAATTTTATTTAAGGAGAAAAGAAAAAAAAAGCAGGGAAAGGGTACAAGTTATACAGATTTACAGAAAAAAAATGAACAGTAGGAAATCACTAGTTAATGGATTACATATTGTCATCTTAGAAATAATTGTTCAAGTCACAAAATTAAAGCTTGTAAAGTGGACATTCCATCAATGATACTGCAAACAGTTCTGTTCATTGATCCAATAAAACTCTGTGATATCATTTTCTATCTTATACACTTGAATATACATGCAGTTATATAGTTTGGAGCACTTTCTTTTCCTCTCTTTTGTACCATGACTATTACACATTTTGGGTTTCATTGCTCCCACGGTTCTTATTACTTTTTTGGAAGAGAGTAAAACCAAATGTGACATAACAGAACAGAATCGGTCAAGTCAAAAGGGTGGACATAATAGATAATGTAAAAACATAATACAAGGTGATCAACAATGGTTACCATAATGCCTCCCGCTATCTCTAATAGAATTGCCTATATCATTAGTTATAATACAATTGAACAAAACAGTAAAGAATAAAACCGACAAAACCAAAACATTGGAGACATTGTAGTCTTCAAAAGTAGATAAAAGTCAACAAGAATGGGCGTCATAATGAATCTCATTATCTTCACAGCTGATGCCTAAACTTTCGAACCTGATACTATCCAGCAAAACAGAATAGGGGAACATCAGTTAAAAACCAGATGGTGAGAGTAATACAGGGCTTTAAATCAAGGTAATGAAAAGTCAAAGTGGGTTACTATAATATATCCTGCTATTTTTTTTTCCTTTAATTAAAAGGATAAAGATAAAAAAGTAAATAATGGAGTGGAGATTGAGATAAAAGAGGGCATAACAACGAAACAGCGCAGATCAAAACATAACCATTTAAGCAGAATAGGGTTTCACCACCAGATAATCCTAACCTAAACGTAGTTACCATATTGTTTCTTTCTTTGAAATCCTTGAGTACAACTTCGTATACTGTAGCATTAAGTATATCAAAACAATGTAAAACCATTCAAGGGAATGACAGTATTACAGAGTATTTAGAATCAACTAACAAAATGAACAATGGTTTCTGTATAATCTCCTTGTCTTTAAAAGGTTTTTGCTTATACTATCGTACATAATAAAATCCAATAAGATACAGCCTATTTAGACCATTGGAGACAGAAGGACAAAAGCTAGATGAGACTTCAAAACAAGATGATACTAAATCTGTATTACCTATTAAGATGTCATTTTCTCCAAAATAGCTGTTCCTATCATCCAATCTTCTCTGCCTCATTTCTGTTAAGCTCTTTTTCTGTCCGTAGCTGTCAGTTTGTCTTCTTCATTTTGTTCTCTGCTCCATTCATTGTGGCCTCTCTGCCATTATTTCTGCATTCTTTGTATTTTTCTTTTTTTAGAATATCCTGCAATACTCTCTGTAGAGTTGAATTGGTGGTTGCAAATTCCCCCAGTTCTTCTTTATCCTGGAAGCACCTTGTTTTTCCATCAATTTCCAGGGACAGTTGTGCAGGATATCTCAATCTTGGCTGGAGATTATTATCTTTCAATGCTTGAATTATTTCCCCCCACGCTCTTCGTGATTTGATGGTTTGTGCAGAGAAATCTGCTGTAATTCTGATGGGTGTTCCCTTGTAAGTGGTCTGTTTCTTGTCTCTTACAGCTTTTAATATTCTGTTCTTGTATTGAATTTCTGGAATTTTTATTATTATATGCCTGGGTGTTGCTCTGTTTGGGTTGTAGGTAGCTGGGGTCCTGTATGCCTCATACATCTGAGTATCCTTACCTTTTGCTAAATTAGGAAAATTCTCCTGGATTATTTCTGTGAGTAGCTTTTGTAGTTCACTTGTTTGTGTCCCTACTTCTTCTTTTATGTTCTTAATCCTTAAGTTATGGATCCTCTTATCATCTTCTTGTCTTTGTATTATTGCTGTTTGTTTCTTTGTTATTTTTAAGAAGTTTTTCATTTCATTCTCCCATATTACAAGTCTGCCCTCCAGTTCAGATAGTCTGTCCTTAGTTTCTTTCAAGCTGTTATGCCAGTCTTCTATAGACTTCTTAGTATCTTGGTAGTCCCTTTGAACCTGCTTCACGTATTCTATGCTTTCTCTGTTTTCTCCATCAAACAATTCTCCCCTTTTTTTCTGTTCTTCCATTCCACCACCTGTTTTTTCTTGGGTGGTACTTAGCATTTCTCTAACTATTCTGCATACTTCTAGCTTCAGGTCATTGATAACTTCATTCCTGAATTGGTCTATGAGGCTCTCTATATGGTGCCTTATGTGTATTGGTGTGGTGTCTGCTATTGCCTGTTTCTCAGAATTGGGGGCCGAGGAGCCTTTCTTGTTGCTGCCTCTTCCCATGCTGCCTCTTCTTCTCTGTTCCTTATATATGCAAGCTTATATAAGAGGCCCAGCTTCTCTCCCAGTCAGCCACAGCCTGATCGAATTGCGCCAGTTAGTTGTTCCCGCTCACCGCTGGGCACCAGGGAGTTACGGACCAGGCAGCCTACGCGTCTCCCCTCCCGGCCACCATCAGGCTCTGGGATCTGGGTTGGGACAGCCTACCAGGTCCGCCGGCAGCTTCACGCAGGCCAGGGACTTTTCACCAATCCCGCCTGAGAGGGGGATGTGTGGCTGGAGTCACCACCGCGCCCTGCTCCCGCAGGACTGCTCGGGCCCAGAAAGTCCTCTGCTGGAGTCAAACTGTGGTAGAGTGTCAGTTTCTCTCACTCACCTCACCACAAGTCAGTGCACACCTCCCTGCCGTTCGCAGATTGCCGTTCTCAGAGCTTCTGCACGTCTCTCCCCTTGCTGAGCCACTGTAGAGGCAGCCAGCCGCCGCGCGGCGGGAAACCCAAATCACGGCTTACAATGGCGCGGTTCCAGCCTCCACACCGAGTCTTTTCTGTTCCTGTTTTAGCACCAGGACTGCATTCCAAGTTGGCTTCTCTCAGCCCAGTTCGTTCCTGAGTCAGCAGAGCATATCTCTACCGACTTATGTCTCCTTAGTCCGCACCATTCCTGGCTTCTGAGCCGAGTCTTTCAGAGAGCCTCCGGTAGTTGCTGTTATCTGTCCGCCATGTTCTCCCGGAAGTCCCTGAGCACAAGAATTGAGAAGTAGGTTACTTTCTCTCCCCCGTGTCTGCCTACCGCTGCTGCTAACCTGCTGTCCACCTCTCCACCTCACAGAGAGGGCCAGACCCCCACTCTCTTTATTTTTGTTTTTAAAAAGCACGAACAGATCCATCATATCCTTGCAAAATAACCCCCAAAGTCTCCCTGTCCCATGTGGAATAAAATCCAACCTCTCCAAGGCTCTAAATTCCTGTGTGCTCTGATTTATGTTGCTCTTTTTTTCACTCCTAATTCCTAATTCTTAAACTCATTTCTCTGCTTCCTGTCTAGTTCTGTTCATGCTGGGCTGCTAGCAGCTTTTACAAGCCCCCCTTTACTACTGACTTGGGGGGTCCATGCCCAACTTTCCTCCCCTGATTGTCTGCCTTACATGTGCTCAGAGCTGATTTTAATCACCTCTTCCTAGAAGACATTCACAATCCCTCTGCCTCAGACGGATCCTTCCAGTATTTTTCCTCTTCCCTGTGAGTAGGGAGAGTGACTCCAAGGATGGAACCAACAAAAACCAACAAAGAGGGCAGTAGAGTTGAGAAATGGAGAGAGATAGCAGCACTAGATCTTTCTGTAATCATATCCATACTATGTGATGCAGTAGTGGAGACCGTTTCTAGCCAAGCCTGGACTTGGATTCTTTGCAGTATCAGGAGCCAACAGAATCACTTTTTTTTTTTTTTTTTTGGTAAATGTTGCATGAATTGTGTTTTCTGCCTCTTGTAATCAAAGGAATCTCGATCATGGCAAACCGATCCATCTCCTTCCACTGGATGTCTACTTGGACATGGCTTCAGTATTCAGCTGTCTTCATTAATTAATTACTCTGAAAGATAAATGGCTGGGTTACTTCTCTCATGGCTGGGACAAGAATACCTGACACCCACAACTTAAGGGAAGAGAAGTTTATTTGGGTTCACATTTTAGCCCATGAGCAGGCAGGGCAGCATGGTAGAGAGGCATAGCAGAGGAGAGATGCTCATGGCAGGATGTATGAGAAGCAGAGACAGAAGGCAGATGAGTCCTTCCAGGTCACATTCCTGGTGACCACCTTTTGAGATGAGACCTTACCTCCTAATAGCAAGTCAGCTGTAAAGGCCCATAATCCAATTACCTTTCAAAAGTGCCACGTAAGAGTGCATGAGGCTTCTGGGAGACATCGAGGCATGAACCATAACAATAAATCTTGTTCTCAATTTTCCCTTGAAAACTCAATAGAATAAATATATGTGGCAATGCGGTGGGTTCTTTATTCATGTTAGCAATTGCCATGTCATGCTTCAAGGTTGCTAAGCGACAAATGCAAACCCTGTAGTTCCTCTATCTACATGATGGTAGTGCTGCAGGAAACTCCTTCACAGCGGGAGCTTATCAAGAAACCCACTGAAATGAACACAAGATTGTTCAATATGGCAAGAAACAACATCAGGTGGCTGTTTATACCCCAGGCATCTGTAAGTCTTTGCCTGGGAAACTCTCACCTGCAGCGTCCCCAGTCCTAAACGATTGTGTCACGATCCTTACTCAGTGTTAACTGAGCACCCACAGCAAAAGACTCAGCTTATACCAAACCCAAAGCCCACAGACACCTTCACATCCCGATTTGTACTGCCTGGCTTGAGACAAAGCAGCAGTGTGTGCATATGTACGTGTGTGTGTGTGTGTGTGTGTGTGTGTGTGTGTGTGTGTATGCACGTGCACGCACAGGCTCTCAGGGAGTACAGAAAGTGACAGCCAAGTGGGCCTGAAACTTTCTTAGCCTTTGTATCTTTTTTATCTGCTTTTTCTCGACTTGCCACCCTTACAGATCCCTCTTCCTCCGAGGCTGGCTAACATCTTTGTCTTTATGGATGTCCTCCGTAACATCTTCTATAATTGCAAAAACCACGTGGTCAAGGGACTGAATTGGACTGTACCATCGCTGAGCCACTTCCTGACTGCAGTGGTTTAGGGGGCATCACTTACTCTAGAAGCTCATCTTTAAAATCAGGTAACACTAATAAGTTAGGATTCTCCTGAGGAAGCACACACACACAGGCAAACACATACACCATACACATGCATTCACACACACACACACATGTACCCACATTTTTATACATGCAAACACACACAGCACACGCACATTCATACACACTCATGTACATACACATGTATTCATATACATGCAAACACACATGCATTCACGCATATGCATACACATGTGTGTATATATAAGAAAGAGAGGTTTATTTTAAGGAACCGGCTCATGCTTGGTTCTCAAGAAAACACGGGGCCCTGGAGAAGCTCTGCTTTTGAAGCAAGGGAAATGGGTGTTCAAAAACAAAACCCAGAGAAAGGCTGGGCGCCAACATGATTGGGGCTGGGGAAGGAACTGTTGGCTGTTCTGCCAGGTAATCCATTTTCTGTTTTCCAAAGCCACTCTGTGAAATCTACAGTACAAAAGGGCTGAGTCAGCTTCAAGGCTGCTGTGTGGGAAAAATGAAATCAGACAGCCAGCCAAGCTGCAGCATCTAAGTACTTTTTCGTGCGACACCACATTATGGGATGTCTGTTAGACACAGGCCCTGAGTGCTGGGAGTACAGAGAAGGAGCGGACCTGCTTCTGTCCTTTGTGGAGCTCCTGGGGACGAGTGATGTTCCATGGGAAGGCCTTTTCATAGGTTCACATTGCCTTTCTCATCCTGTGACACCCTAGAGGCAGAAAAGACTTTAAAATACCATTGCATCCTTTGGACAGCTAATCAATGGGCTTCACCAGATGGTAGGTTTTTTCTCAAGTGGTTGTGGCTGCTCAAAGCTGGAGAAATGTGGCTGGAGGCCTCATCCAGGTTTCCTCGCCCCGTTTCACCCAAGATCCCTGGCACCCGTGGCTTTCTGCACCAGGGCATGGCTTCTGCAGTCTGGCTGGCAGATACACCATCAATCCTTCCCAGTCAACCAGCATGCTACTGTTACATAAGAATTTAAGATGACTCAGATGGCCTGCTGGTGGCCTGATGTTCCACGCATGATTCTTGGATTGTAAAAGTTTCCCTATTTAGGAAATCTAGAGGGAAATACCAAGCAATCAAATTTGCATGGAACATGTTTGAGCAGGAAGGTAGCCAGCAAGATATCAACTTTTGTGCCCCCCGGGCCTTTGGGGAAGAGTTCAAACAATTTCTCATGGAAACCTGCAGTGATTCATCTGCTTTAATCAGTTTCCCCGAGCGCTACTGAGTAACTACTATGATTAAAGGAAGTGAATCTTGCAGTAGCCTGGAGCACCTCCTTGTAACCTTTTTACACTGGCATTGAGCTGAGCATAAAATACGTTCTGCTTTCCAGAACCATCTTTGCTGAAGCCAGGAGAGCAAAAGGAGACATGGGACATTTCCCCATCATCACCATCATCTTCATCATGATTTTCTTCATTATCATCACAAAGCCCTCCTAGATAAACGTCTAAGTTTGTTACATTTTCAGATACCCCATTAATCTACTGATGAGTTCTTTCATTGTTCACTTAACAGACATTACGTGTTCATATGTGAGAACAACACATACCTCCCATTTACCACTGAAGAACTGGGGGATGTGAACAAGCAAATGGATGATTTTGGCACAGAATGAGCCCCTGCATCACGGGGTCAGGAAAGACTACTTGGAAGTAGTGTTGTGCTGAGCTGTGTCCCCAAAAGTTGAAAGTGTGAATCAGGCATGGGGCAGTCAGAGAGGACAACAGCCAGAAAGGACAAAATCTGAGACCAGAGCCCGAAAGAGGAAAAATCTGGGCAAAAGAGAAGACCAGCAGATGGCCCAAGTGAGTTGAGAACAGAGCCTGGTGGGATCTTGGGCAAAGCCTACAGCTTCAGCCCTATCCTGAAGGCAGTAGGGAGCTAAGTGAAAAGCTTAAATTAACTTGGCTCCTTCCACACTACATAGAGCGGTGGGGTACCCCCACAGTCAGAGCCATGTCACTCAAATTTAGAGGAAACGTAAACCTAAAAACACAGTGTAGTCTCTCCTCACACTAAAATGGTTAAATGGAAGAAATACACAATGCCAAAAGTTTATGCAACTACCGCAACTGTCTCTCTAGGTGAGGTGCATCATAACAGCTCTTCAAAGTTCTCACTATGTTGACCAGGTTGGAATCAAATTTACGATAGTTCTGCGTAAGCCTCCTGAGTGCTAGGATTACAGGGTGCATTATGACAACTAGCTTGGAAAAGCTTTGTCTGTGGGGAGTTGCTGTCACTTCAAAGGCACAAAAGGTGACTGGCCAGCATGTGATTTGTAGAGCTCTACGTACTTTTATTTTTATCATTTTTTATTATTTATCACATTATCATTTTTATTATTTTTATCATTTATCACATTATCATTTTTTAAAATTTTTATTTAAAAAGAAAAAGAGAAAAAACAGAGCAAAACAAAACAGTGTAAGGTTTACAAGTAATACAGAACTACAAAAAAAAAAAAAACAGTAAGATATCACCAGTTAATAGATTACACACTATCAGCTTAGAGACAGTGGTTCAGGTCACAGGATCAAAGCATACAAAGTGGACATTCAAACAGTGAGACTGCAAACAGTTGTGTTCAATGATCCAACCAAAAACATTAATATGGTCATCCGTTTAACACACCTAAACACACTTGCAGTTGTATCCTTTAGGACCCCCCCTTTTTTTTCCCTCTCTTTATTACAACAAAATCTACACATTTTGGGTTTTATTGCTCCCATAGATCTTATTACTTTTTTTTGGAAGAGAATAAAATCAAACATGATAAAACAAAGCTGTCAGTTAAAACCAAGGACAGACATAGCACATGATATAAAAACAGAGTACAAGGTTATCAACAATGGTTACTATAATGCCTCTTGCTTCCTTAAGAAGAATTGTCTATCTCATTAGGTATTATAAAGTTGAACAAAACAGTAGAGAACAAGACTAATAAAACCTAAACATTGTAAACATTACAGAAACTCAAAAGAGGATAATAGTCAAACCAGAATGGGGATCATAGTGAATCTTATTGCCTTCAAAGTAGTTGCCTATACTCTGATACTTGATACTATCATACAGAACACAACAGAGTCTAATCTGTCAAAACAAGATAGTGGGAGTATTACAGGACTTCAAATCAAGTTAATAGGAAATCAAAAAAGTTACCATATTATATCCTGCTAGTTTTTTGATCTTTTCCCCCTAGTTCAAAAAAGTAATTAAAAAATAATTTTTAATGAATAAGGGAGAGACTGAGATAAAAGAGGGCATGACAACATAACAATACAGGTTAAAGCATGCCAGTTTCAGCAACCTAGTGCTTCACCACCAAATAACTCGACTTAATAGTAGTTACCATAGTGTCTTTTTCCTTGAAAAATTTGAATATAACTTCCTATGCTATAGCATCAAACATATCAAGACAGTGTAAAACCATTCAAGTGGATGAAAGCATTGTAGAGTATTTAGAACCAGCTAACAGAAAAACAAACAATGGTTTCTATATTCTCTTTGCCTATAACAATTTTTGTTTATACTATCACATATAATAAAATCCAGCAAGATACAACATGATAAAACCAATGGAGACAGAATAGCCATAGTTTGGTGGGGCTTTTATTAAATCAGCACTAGCTACTTTGATGTCCTGTTTTCTTCAAAATAGCTGTTCATTGCATCACAGGCAATAATATCAAACAGCCCAGAATAAAGCCATTCCAATTAATGAGTGAAAACTTTATAAGGCTTCAAGGCCACATAATGGGGAATCATGGTTACCACATACTTTTATATATTTGAATCATTTCCTACACTAGGGAAACTATTTGGTATTCACACAAGTGAGATTGATTTATTTCACTTATGAGTATGGTTTCAAGCTGTGCCAATTTATTGATAAATATCTCAATTTGATCCTTCTTTATAGCTGAGTAGTACTCCATTGTATAGAAATACCACAACTTTTTTGTCCATTTCTCAGTTGATGGACACATGGGTTGTTTCCAATATCTGGCGATTACAAATTGTGCTGCTATAAACATAGGTGTGCATATATCACTGTGGTATGATGCTTTCAGTTCTTCTAGGAATATGCCTAGATAGAAGTGGAATAGCTGGAATAAATGGGACTTCCAATCCCAGTTTTTTGAGAAATCTCCGGACTGACCTCCAGAAAGGTTGTACCAGTCTACACTCCCACCAACAGTGTAGGAGAGTTCTTTTTTCCCCACAGCCTCTCCAGCATTTGTTGTTGGTGGTTTTCTTGATCCTGGCCATTCTTTCAGGAGTGAGATGGAATATCAGTGTTGTTTTAATTTGCATTTCCCTAATGACCAATGATGATGAACATTTTTTCATGTATTTATTTGCCATTTGTATTTCTTCATCTGAGAAGTGTGAATTCATCTCAGATGCCCATTTTTGGATTGGGTCTTTGAATTTTGGGGGTCTGAGTTGTTTAAATTCTTTATATGTTTTAGACAAAAGTCCCTTGTCTAAGGGGGAGTTCACTAAGATCTTTTCCCAGTTTTTGGGTTTTCTTTTCACTATGCTGGAGATTTTTTTTTACTTGCAGAAATTTTTTAATAAGAGGTGGTCCCAGTTATTCATTCTGGGAAGTATTTCCCATGCAGTTTGAGTCCTGTTCATGAATTCTCTACCTATCCCTATATATTCAAGGTTTCTACCTAATTTGTCTTCCAATAGATTTAGTGTTTCTGTTTTAATATTTAGATCTTTGATCGATTTAGATTTTAATTTAGTACATGGTGATAGGCATGAGTCTAGTTTTAGTTTTTGGCAAATGGAGAGCCAGTTTTTCCAACACCATTTATTAAAGAGACTGTCGTTCTTCCAGTGAACTTGCTTGGCTCCTTTATCAAGGATAAGGTGGTTGAGTGTGTTTGTAGTTGTGGTTGTATCTTCTAATCTATTGCATTGATCTTTGGCTCTGTTTTGATTCCAGTACCATGTTGATTTTACTACTGTTGCTTTGTAGTATAACTTCAAGTCAGCGATTGTGATGCCTCCTGCCTTGCCTTTGCTACTTAGAATTGCCTTTGCTATTCTAGGTCTCTTTTGGTTCCAGATGAAATTTAGGAGTGATTTCTCTAGATCTATAAGGTATGTTGATGGTATTTTTATTGGGATTTCATTGAATCTGTATAACAGTTTTGGGAGAATTGCCATTTTCACAATGTTTGTTCTGCCTTTCCATGAGCATGGGTTGTCTTTCCATTTTCTGAGATCATCTTCAATTTCTTCTTTCAGTGTATTATAATTTTCCCTGTATGGGTCTTTCACTTCTTTCATAAGAGTAATTCCTAAATATTTCATTTTTTTGCTTGCTAGTGTGAAGAGTGTGGCTTCTCTTATTTCTCTCTATGTGATTTTGTTGTTAGTGTATAGGAATGCTATTGATTTCTGAGTATTGATTTTGTATCCAGCTACATTACTGAATTTATTTATTATATCTAAGAGGCTTTCAATGGAGTTTAGGTCTTCTATGTAGAGTATCATGTCATCTGCAAACAATGACATTTTAACTTCTTCGTTTTGTACCTTTACCCCTTTTATTTCTCTCCCTTGTCTAATTGCTCTGGCTAGTACTTCCAGTACTATATTAAATAGGAGTGGTGATAAAGGACATCCTTGTCTTGTGCCTGATTTTAAAGTAAAGGCTTTCAACTTTTGGCCAATTAGTATGATACTGGCTGTTGGTTTGTCATAGATGGCCTTTATGAGGTAGAGACCACCTATTCCAATTTTCTGTAAAGTTCTTATCATGAATGAATGTTGGACCTTATCAAAAGCTTTTTCTGCATCTATAGAAATGATCTTGTGATTCTTATTTTTGGCTTTATTGATATGGTGGATTACATTTATTGATTTACGTATGTTGAATCATCCCTGCATGCCTGGGATGAATCCCACTTGGTCATGGTGTATAATCTTCTTCATGATTTGCTGCATCCTATTTGCCAATATTTTATTGAGGATTTTTGCATCTGTGTTCATTAGAGAAATTGGTCTGTAGTTTTCTTTTTTAGTTGGGTCTGTCTCAGATTTTGGTACTAGAGTAATATTTGCTTCCAGGAATGACTTGGGAAGGATTGCTTCCCTTTCAATTTCATTAAATAGTTTGAGGAGTGTTGGCATTAGGTCTTCTTTGTATTTCTTGTAGAATTCTGCGGTGAATCTGTCTGGGCCTGGGCTCTTCTTTGTAGGTTAGGAATTAATTACATGTTCAATTTCATTGATAAAGATTGGGTTATTCAGCAGTTTTACATCCTCTTGATCTAGCTTTGGTACTTCACATGTTTCTAAGAATATGTCTATTTCTTCTGTGTTATCAAACCTTTGAGAGTAGAGGTTTTCAAAATAGGTATTGATGATCTTCTGTATTTCTATAGAGTCTGTAGTGATTTCACCATTTTCATTTCTTATTGCATGAATTTGAGCTTTTTCTTCCCTTTTTTATATAAGGTTGGCTAGGGGCTTATCGATTTTATTTATTCTTTCAAAGAACCAACTTTTTGATTCGTTGATTCTTTGCACTGATTTCTGCTCTGATTTTTATAATTTCCTCTCTTCTTTTGGCTTTGGGCTTGATTTGCTCTTCTTTTTCTAGCTGTTTGAGGCATAGCATCAGGTTATTTATTTGTATTTGTTCTGTTTTCCTGATGTGGGAACTCAGTGCAATATATTTTCCTCTGAGGACGGCTTTCATTGCCTCCCACAGATTCCGGTAAGTTGTATCTGTGTTTTCATTTTCTTGTAGGTATTGCTTAATTGCTTCTTTAATTTCCTTTGTGACCCACTGATTACTCAAGAGTGTATTATTCAGTTTCCATGTGCTTGTGGGAATTTTGCAGTATCTTTTATCATTAATTTCTAATTTCATAGCGCTATGGTCCAATAGCATGCAAGGGATAATTTCAACTCTTTTGCATTTATTTAAATATGTTCTGTGAGTTAATATATGGTCTATTTTAGAGAATGTCCCATGTACTGCTGAGAAGAATGTGTATTCTGTTGTTGTTGGGTGGAATACTCTGTATATGTCTATTAAGTCCATTTGTTCACAGGTGCGATTCAGTTCTTTTATTCCTTTGGTCATTTTCTGTCTGGTAGATCTGTCCATTGGTGTCAATGGTGTGTTAAGATCTCCTGTTATAATTGTGTTACTGCTAATTTGGCTTTTCATTTCTGTTAGTACTTGTTTTATATAACTGGGTGCTCTGGAGTTTTGTGCATATATATTTAAGATAGCTCTTCCTCTTGGAGTTTTCACCTAACCAGTGTGTAGTGACCTTCTTTATCCCTTCTGATCATTACTGGCTTGAAGTTCACATTGTCTGCAAACAGAATAGCTACCCCCACTTTTTTCTGGGTTCCTGTTGCATGAAGTATTGTTCTCCATCCTTTGACTTTCAGTCTGTGAGTATCCTTTTGGGTTAGATGGGTTTCTTGTAGACAGCATATGGTTGGATTTTGTTTCTTGATCCATTCTGCCAGTCTGTTTCTTTTAATTGGTGTATTGAGACCATTTACATTAATGGTTAGAACTGTTATATATTGGTTTATTGTTGACATGTTATCTTTTTGCTGTTGCATCTTTATCTTTCTGCTCTGTTTAATTGTCTGCTTTGTTTAGTGGTTTTTTCCTAAATGTATCTAGGCTGTGTTTCAGTATTCTTTGCAGGATTGGCTTGATGATCATGAAGTTTTTCAGCTGATCTTTGTTATGGAAGTATCTTATTTCTCCATTGATTTTTAAGGACAGTTTTGCTGGGTACATCAGCCTAAATCATTTTCCTTTAGGATCTGAAATACTTCACTCCATGCTCTTCTTGACTTTATTGTTTGTGCTGAGAAGTCTGCTGCGATTCTGATAGGTTTTCCTTTATAGGTGATCTAGATGTCTTTTCTCTCTGACAGTTTTTAATATTCTATTCTTTTGTTTGATTTCTGGGATTTTCATTATTGTATGTCTGGGTATAGATTTATTTTGGTTATGGCTATTTGGAGTTCTATATGCTTCATTGATCTTGATATCAGTTTCCAATCTCATGTTTGGGAAATTTTCAGCTATTACTTCTCTAAATATCCTCTTGACATCCTTTGTGTGTCTCCTTTTTCATTTATCCCTATCAACCTTATGTTGTTCCTCTTTGTGTCATCTTGCAGGTGTCGAATTGTTATTTCCTGATTTCTCGCTATTTTAAAAAGATCTTTCCTTTCCTGTTCACTTGCTGCAATCTTGTCTTTTTGAGGTCTGAGATTCTATCTTCACATTCATTGAGGCGGTTTTCACAACTTTCAATGGAGTTTTTGATTTTCTGTATATCTCTTTGCATCTGTTTTATGTATTCTATTTGTTTCTTATATTGTTCATCCAGGGATTTTATCCTTTTGTTTGGTTCCCCCCAATTTTTTAACTGTCTTCTTTAGCTATGTTCAGCATCTCCTTCATTTCTTTCATCATTTCTTCTTTTACCTGAGAGATTATTTCTAGTTTGAATTCCTTTAAGGCTTCTCAGAGTTGCTTCTTTATTTCAGTTACTATTATTTCAGGTATTTCAGTTATGTGGCATGTGTTTTCTTCTATGCACATGACTCCTAGGCCTTCTAGGGATGGGCTGGATGTTTGAGATTGCATTTTGGTCTTTCATTTTGTCATTTTCCTGTATTTTCAAGCTTCAAGTCTTGTTCCAAGTGTGGGAGAGAGTCCTGCCAGCCTGGGATGGGGTTCCTTGTGGCGGCCCCACTCACTGGATCCAGCAGGGAACCATGGCCTGGCCCCCAGGCCAGAAAGAGAGTTCCCCCAGGCTGGGGCAGGATTCCACACTGCTGCTGCTGCACTCACCACTCCACATTACCATTTTTATCATTCTTTTTATCATGTTATTATCATAAGTTCCACAGGCCCTTTACTCCTAGGTGCTCCTATATGATATGAGGATTCATTAACACCAAGAAACCGAGGGCAGTTATGGGGACTCTCTGTCTGCCTGTTCCTGTTTTGCTCCAGTCCTTACATATGCTGCACTGTCTGACATCACCTGCCTCTGTGGACATGGGACTGTGACAGTGGATCTCTGCTCAGGACTCACACAAGTTACCTTTCACCTCTTTGCACTGTGTTCACCACCACCAAATCAAGCCGCTTAATCCAAGCCAACCATGGGCCTCTTCTGCAAAGGTACTAAGTATTCTGCTTACACAAACATTCTAAAGAAACATGAGTGTATTCAGGAATGAGCAGGAATTTGCAAATCTGGGGTACATAGGCCATGGCAAACCATGGTGGCAGGCATAAATAAGTATACTAGAAAGGCGAAAGAAATGAAAACTTTTAAAGAAAAAATGAAATTTACAGTGGTTTGGGTCTAGAATATTTCTTTTTTCCTTTTTTTTTTTTTTATCAGTACCGGGGGTCGAACTCACAACTGTGTGCTTGCAAAGTAGGTGCTTATGCCACTGAGCTGTAATCCCCAGCCCCTAGAATATTTCTTGAAAGTCTCATATGAGATGGAGGAGGCAGGGAGGAGAGGAGAAAGGGAAGTAAAAAGAATTAAGATACATTCTATACATGTACTATTTCCCACCATGAATGTGATTACTGCAAACATATATTAATAAAAAAAAACTAAAAAATTTAAAAGTCTCATGTGAATGGATTTATGGTGATGCCATGCTCATCGGTGGATTTGTCCATTGGCTGTGCTGTTAGAAGTTAGGCCCTGGGGAGGTGGATCACTGAGGGTGATCCCTGGAAGGGTGCAGTCTTGTCCCTAGTCTTGTCCCTTCTCTCTCTAATCCTGACTTCCAGGGATTGAGCCCCTTTTCCTCCACTATGTCCTTCTGCCCTGCTATTGCTGCCTCGGAGCAGTTAACCATGGCCTGAATTCTCTAAACCATGTGCCAAAATAAACTTTCCCTCCTTTAAATTGTGGGTGTCCGAGTCACATTAAAGTGACTAATACAGACTGCATATGTGGTTTTGAAGCAATATTTCCTAGCCACAAAGAATAATAAGGGTGGCATCAGTTTAAAATGATCAGACAGTTACTAGTCAGACAGCTTCACAGAAGTGTGCTTCATGTATAGCTGTGGTTCTCTTTGAGCAGAGCTGTGGTTTTCAGAAAGCCCTTTAATGCTTTTTTTTTGGTTTTAAATCCTGGGTATATGAGCAAGAGTGCACTCTACTTACTTCAAGATATTCTAACTCCATGGATTTGATATAAGTGACTCCCTTTAGATTTTGATTTTTTTCATGCCTGCACATAACACTGGCTTGGTGGCTGTGCGGGAGTGGATTTCAGGACCCAATGTTATCCTTCCAACCACTGGTTATATGGCTGAGACTATGTAGGGATTGGAACAAGCCCAAATCAATTCCAGTTGGCCTACGCTTCCTTTTATTCCATTTGGATCCAGAGGAAATGGATATTAGCATGTAGAGGAGTCATTGGAAATGAAAGGCAGATGAAAGAGAACAGGAATTGGAGCTCATGCTTTTGGGCTTAGGTCCTAGTTCTGCCATATGCTCCCCATGTGATCTCAGGCCAGTTAGTTCTCCTCTCCATGCCAGCGTTCTTGACTATAAACTGACACATTTTTTTGAACATGTGATATCTCTGATTCAGTGGTGAATGGGTTTGAGAAAATGTTTGGAATTTTCATTAATGGAGTTTTCTTACTGGTTTTAATGAAAACTTTTTAGATGCAAGGAACAGAACTTTTTCCAGGAGAGTTAAAAGGAGGTGGCAGTGGGAATGGGGGTATCCCCTATATAGAAGGTACAAATGAACCCATATTTACTCATAGTGATCAAAGCATATGTTGAAAGGGTAAATAAAAATAACATTATAAGAACAGGTGCATTGCCAAGAATGATGAGGTAAATACGTTCAAATCAAGTGGGAGTAGTTTGAGTATTTCGAAGGGGGCTGTGTTAGTGATTTCCCTCGTTGCTGGGACAAAATACCTGATACAATTTAAGGAAGGAAAGGATTATCTTGTTTCATGTTTACAGTCCATGGTTGGGTGACTCCAAGGTAGGACAGCATGGCAAAGAGATACAGAGAGAGGAAATTGCACATGGCATGATGACAGGAAAGCAGAGAGTGAAGGGAGATAAACTCTTCCAGGTCACACCCTCAATAACTCATGTGTTCTGATCCAACCCCACCTCACAATGCCAAGCCAACTGTAGTCTGCCTATAACTGTAGTCTCTTCTCCAAGCCCTGCCTTTGAGTGCATGAGGCCTGAGGGTGCATTCAACCATAAACCATAACAGACTAATAGCCTTGTGTTTATTGTGGGTTTTTTTTTTTAAGCAGTGATTGAACTCATGACCTTGTGCTTGCCAGGCAGGCACTTACACTACTGAGCTAAATCTCAGGCCTGGCCTTGTTTTTTATGATAATAGTTTTAAATTTAAACATTCACTGTATTTGTTGATCTCTACTCATTGATCAAACAGTTTCAGCAAATAAAAATTTATGGTGCATCCTCATCTACTTTATTCACCAGATCTCACACTGTGTGACATCAGCCTCTTTCTTAACGTCAAAATGACTATGAAACGTGGACATTTTGAATGGATTCAGAACACTGAAGCAGCCTCCAGAGCACAGCTAGACTCTCATGAAAGCTTCCAGAGCTGCTACGGAAAGTGGTAAGAACAGCAAAATAAGAATATTTGATGCAAGGGGGAGCATTAGCTCTGGCTGTCACAGTGAAATGCCACAAACTGGATGGCTTACACAGCTGTGGAGGCTGAAAGTCTAAAGCCAACGTGTCTACAACATCAGTTTCATTCAGGGCTGTGTCTCAGGGTTGTGGCCAGAGGACCTCTTCTTTGTTCCCTGTGGAAAGAGAGAATAAGAGCTCCCTGCAACCTCACCTTATAGGTCACTAAGCCTCAGAATCAGGGCTGCACCCTCATAACCTTATTTAACATTAGTCACATCCTGCTGGAGATGGAAGTGGGGGAGAAGACATGTAAACCTTCAGTCCATACCAGAGAATACAAAGGATTTGTGTATTTTAATTTAAAGGATGAACAGAGGATGTTCAGGTCCCTGAAAGTGGAAAATCACAGCAAAGACTATAGAAAACAAGCTGAGCTGGATATGGTGGCCCATGCCTGTAATTCCAGCACCCTGGGGGAGCTGAGGCAGGAGGTGTCCAGGTTCAAGCTCAACCTGGGCTACTTAGTGACTCACTGAGATCCTGTCTCACAATTTAAACAACCACAACAAAATAGGAAGATAAAGGGGAGGGGGTGCAGCTCAGTGTAGACTGAAGCTAGATCCTGGAACCCTTTGAAATCCAGTTGCTTGATCTCTCTCAGGCCGGGTGCTTCACACTTCACGCCCTTCTCTCTAACCCAGAGGTCTTTGCTGCTAGTTGGGCCCTCTCTAGCCCTAGACTGCAAAACTCAACATTCAAGACTTCACTGAATGCCCTCTTCCATTGTTCTCCTGGTTCAAAGCAGAGAAACAGAAAGAAAGTCCTGTTGACTCAGCTGGGTCAAGGAATCATCATCTCCACCAGGAGTTGGGTTTCCAGTAGCTGGATGCAGAGGACAGGATGAAATCTCCGTGGCTGCTCTGAGCAGAATGAGAGGACCTAGCTGTGTGTTCTCTAAATCTCATGAATGTTATTGTATAAAAGCGTGAAGTGGGGCTGGGGATATAGCTCAGTGGCATGAGTGCCTGTCTTGCAAGAGCAAATTCGTGAGTTCGATCCCTGGTACCAACAAAAAAAAAAAAAAAAAAAGGAAAAGAAAAGAAAATGTAAAGCTCTTGGAGTTTCCCCAGCAGCTCACTGATCCAGCTGTGCCCACGAAGAGTGCATCCAGGTGTAAGTAACACAAGAGCCCTACGAGCAGAAAAGGAGGGTCTACACCAATGATGGGGAGCCTTTTAGAGACTAAGTGTCCAGTCTGCAGCTCCAAACCCATTTGTTTATGATGAAGTTCCAACACTGCCCCAGTGTGCTCAGTGCAGCACATGTGCTGTGGGTTCACCACCACTGGTCTACACAATTAGGGCAGCAAGATGTGGCAGTACACACTTACAATGTCAGCGTTCTTGGAGGCTGAGACAGGAGGATTGCAAGTTCAAGGCCAGTCTGGGCTACAATTTAGTGAGAGTCTGCTTCAAAATGAAAAATCAAAAGGCCTGGGAGAAGGGTATAGGATAAAGGCCCTGAGTTCAATCTCTAGGGAGAAAAAAGATTTGGAGTTTATTTTTTAAATATTACAAAAGTTTAGAGTTGCATATTCTTGCCTTTGGATCAGTGGCTTAGCGGGTCAAGGGCAAAGCCTGTGATCTTTTCTAGACTTTTCTTTCATGCTTGTCACTTGGTAAACACAAGATGACTGCTGAACTTTCAGACATCGTATCTGCTAGATGCATATAGTTTCTGGAAAACTTTAATCAGAACTTCCAGCAAATATTCATGGGCATATTATTGGCTAGAATTATATCAAATAGTTTCCTCAAGCTATGAAAGAGTGGAAAAGATATCTTTTTAACTTTTCTAGAATTGGAAATAAAAGATAGGAAGAGAGAATAGGGCTGAAAAATTGAGATAGCCAAGCAGAAATATGCGTGACATATTTTTAAATAGTATTGATTCCAAGACTTTAAGTCAGTGTTCTTCCTTCTGTACTCTCAAATGACACTTATTTATTATACATTAAAAAAACAGAAATATCAGGGAACAACAAGAACAAAGAGTTGATTTTTTCATTTCCCGTCAAATGCAGTGCCAAGTGATATCAGGTATGGCATGCACTTCCCAGTCCTCTTCTTAGTGGGTATTTAATGCAGCCAAGAGCTGGTCCTTGTGGGCAATGAGAGGACAGACTGCTCCTGTCCCTGCTGGTATAACCGGGATGTACCAGGGTAAGAGTAGGTCACCCGAGCTTGCAAGTTCTGTCATCAGAACTTGCAAGCTCGGGTGACCTACTCTTACCCTGCTTGAAGGATACTCAGTGATCATCCCCAAACATATTGGTCTTATGTCTTCTGAAAACCTGGAGGGAAAAATCTTTTGTCTCTTTTAGAATGGAAACATTTAAAACGAAAAAAATCATCATTTCTCAATAAAGAAGGAACTTCTGGAAAAATATGCAAATACTACATATTTTATTCCCACTTCTGTCTTTTGGGAAGGAACCCGTGGGCATCTGCAGTAACTTGTGTGAGAACAATAGGCAGCAGGCTTGCGTTGCCATTTCCATCTGCTCCTCTGGGAAGGCAAAACCTGTGAAATGATGCCAGAGGACCAGAGGAACCCAAGGAACTTTCCAAGGGGTCGTGAGATGCTTCAGGTCAGCCAAGCTGCCCTTCTCCTTAGCCACACAGCTCCTTTGTGCTGATGTTTCTTTTCCCAAACCATTCTCTCCTAGATTTTCCTCACCACCATTCCCATCTACCAGAATCTTCCCCTCTCTTCAAGTCAGGAGCAGCTATGATTGCCTTTAGCTGCTCGAAAACAGCAGGTTACATCAATGGATTAGTGTCTGGTCCCCATGGAATAAGAAACCCGGTGGCAGAAGGTGCAGGGCTGGGACGGCAGCACCTCAGTGCCTCAGGGACAGGGTTCCGTCTTTCTACTCAGCCCTCCATAGCTATGGCTCCCACCTTAGGATTTGTTATGGCTTGTATCTAGATGCCCTCCAAGACTCACTGATGGGGCTTTTTGGAGGTGGTAGGATCTAGAGTGTGTCATGAAGGGATTCAGGACGTGACGCTGAGATTGGTTCCTGGTAGGATGCCAGGATTAAGGGTGTCTGCCCTAAGGGTGTGTAGACTAGTCAGAGTATAAGGGACAGAAATCGGGCTGCCATCATCACTTGCTCCTTGCCAATTTTGTTGCTATTTGCCTGCCATGAATTGTTTTTCCTCCACAGTACCTGTCTATCATCTACCCTATCTCACAGTCAGCTGATTATGGACTGAAACCTCCACAAACTGTAAGCTACAATAAACCTTTCCTTCTTTAACTTTGAGTGTTGGACATTTTGTCTCAGTAAGAAGAAAAGCAGCTAAGATAGAGCTCTTAGTGCAGAAATGTCAGTTCATTTCAACATTTCTGCTATCTTATTTGTGATGCAAATCAGAAGTGCCTCAGTTTGCTTTTGCTATAACAGAAAACCTGAGGCTGAGTCATTTACAAAGAAAAAGGGTTAATTTGGGCAGAGAAGTCCAAGGTCAAACAGCTACATCTGGTGAGGACCTCAGACTGTGTTGATATTAAATGCATCTGTGGAAGCCACTGACTGGTTATTGGGGGTGAAATTCAATGAGATTTGTACTTTATTGGACTCTCACTGCTCTTGATGGATTATAGAATTGCCTGACTTTTCTTCTCTAAGACTCCTTCAGCAGGAAAGTACCACACGCATAGATCAGCGATTTTCCAGCTATGAAATTTTCAGGGGAGAAATTTATTTACCAAAAGTGAATGGTTTTCAAGAACCATTTTGGTTTTGGTTTTTTTTTTTTCTTTCTTTCTTTTTTTTTTTTTTTTTTTTTTTACCAGGAATCAAGCTCAAGACCTTGCCCTTGCCAGGCAGGTGCTTATGCCACTGAGCTATGTCCCTAGTTCTTAAAAGCAGATACTTCTGAGAAAGTGTGAAGCTATATAAAAGTTGACTATAAAATGTCAGAAAAAAAGTCATTTACTTGAAAAAGAAAAGAAAGAAAGAAAACAGAAGGTGAAGGAGCACATTGAAAGTAGCAGAAGCTGAGAGGCCCTGGCTTTCCACAGGCCGCCATGCTGAGGCCTCCTTCCCTCACCAGACAGGCACCAATCCATCATGGCAGCCCCAGTCCCGTGGCCTACACACCTACCGACACGGCCACATCAGGCTTGGTGGGCCAGACCACAGCAGGAGGCAAAGCAATGGCAAAGGGCCCCATGGCGGCCCATCCAGGGCAGCGCATCTGCTGCTTGTAGAGAGCTCCCTGCTCCTGGACACCTGGGCTTGCTCGTTGCCCTTGGACTTGGTGTGAGATAAATGCACAGTGTCCTGACCAACAGTCTGGCTTCTGTCAACAGGAAGGAGAAGTGGGTATCTGGCAGGTGGTCAGCAGTATCTGCCATGTGGACACCTCTCTACAGCACAGGCCCTGCTGGCCCTCCCAGCCCCCACCGGCCCTTCCTCTGCCTCTCCAATCCCCCACATCTGTACTATATCTTTCCAGGGACCTCCTCTGCATCTATCTAGCGTGTTCTTTGAGAGCAGAGCTTGTAACCAAGAGGCTGAGTTGGATCTTTAAAAATAAGGATTGATTTGTTTACTTATGTTTCAGAGATACACTCTTTCCAGCCACCTCATGCTGAGATGCAGGGATGGAGGTGCCAGGATCAGAGAAATAATCTGACACAATGTCTGGAATTAAAATGTTTATGCTGGCCCCGAAGGTCAAGGCCTGGTTTCCTTTCAATAAAGGAAGAAGAGAGCCAAGAACTGCCCAGAAACAAAACCACTGGGAATTTCCCTGTCTGTGGTCTCATTGTATCCCCCCACCCACCCCTGTCTTTGCAGTAAAACCCTTGGGGAGACAGAGATTTGAAGCAGTAAGAGCTCCCTCTTACTGGGTTCGAAAATGCTAATAATACTTGTAAATTATATCTCATCAATTTCTGCCCCTATTTTGGGCTTGATCTCATCACCTTCTTCCAGTTTCCAGTTACCAAGCTAAAGGTCTAATTTCCATTGCTCTCCACCGAAACTTTCTGCTTTGATGCTTTGAGGGGAGCAATGAACAGTATGGACCTTAGCCTCTGACGATGAGCTGGCTATTTATATGTATTCTGTACATTCGTGGCATTTGAGACATTCCCTTGAACACAGCAGGCAATCACCAGTAACTGAGTCGTCTAAAAGATAACAGATATGCAACTATAAGTCTGCAGGTCTCATGACTTCTGGGCAGAACTTGTAAGTCAGGCAGGCTCCATTTTATTTTTGGATAGTTTGTTTGCTTTTTATTCAAAAGTTCTTATTTTAAACTTCCATGTCTTTTATCAAGACAAGTTCAGTGCATCTTTACACTGTGTACCATCATTTGATTTTCTGATACAATGAAACCATTGCAATTGGATTTGCCAGCATGCACAATTTATTTCTGTGTCTGAAAACCTTTGAATCACTTTATGTATTCCAAAATCCAAATAATACTTGTAAAATTATATCTCATCTATTCCTGCCCCTATGTTGGGCTTGACCTCATCACCTTTTTCCAGTTTCCAATGACAGAGCTGAAGATCTAAGTTTCAAAGCCCTCCAGCACTGCCTGAGAAGCTGGGGCGGGCGTGGCGTTTTTCACTTCTATGGCGGCTCTGTGGCAGTCACGGTGATCCTCAATTTTGTGCTGCCAAACTTTTCACTTTATGCCTCTTGATCTTTATCAAGATTCTCCAGCATCCACCTCAACCTCTTCAGAACAAGTGACTTCCAGTTTGAGAATGAGGAGATGAAGGGGAAGAAAACACTAATTTATCTAAAAAAATCACTCATCTCAGTAGTAACCCCCATGGATTCTTGCTAGCCATTTTATTTTGTCTGTATTTATTTTCCCACCTTATACATGATGGTGTCTTTGGATGACACAGTTTACTACTCAAATTGCTATTTTTTGCTGAATATATTCACTGTCACAGATCCACACTGGGCATTTTGTATATGTGTTCCTATTCAATTTTGTGAGAAAGGAATTATTACTCCCACTTGGGGGTGGGGATAAGCTCTGAGCAGCTCAACCTGCCCATTGTCACAAAAGTAGTGAACTCAGAGTCAGGACTGAGGCCAGTTTCTGTCCCCTGCAAAATCTTCCTTTGAGTTACACATTGCTTTGTTCCATCTGCCAGCCCTGGTTTGATACTCTTTGCCAGTAAAACAAATGATAGGATTATTTCCAGAAGATGAAAAATATTCCCAAAAGATGAGGAGTATAAATCAAAAGAGGCCTTTATTCTGGGAACACGGAGAGAAGATTGGCACGCCGGTCACTGAAATCTGGTGATCTCTCTCACACGGACACATGGTGTGGGGGAATATAAGTAGCCTAAGCTTAGGGCAGTGCCCTAAGACCATTAGAGATGCACAGGTATTTCATTAGCACTCGTTTGGCGCCAGGGGCAGATTCCGAAGGGGGGGGGGGATATAGGGTTACAGGTAAATCTCTAGGGGCGGGGGAGACAGGAGCTCCCTGAGGCTTTTTTTGGCTACAGTGTCTGGTCTGGGTCAACAACCCTTTCAACAAAAACAACAAAAGAAGAAAGAAAGAAAGAAAGAAAGAAAGAAAGAAAGAAAGAAAGAAAGAAAGAAAGAAAGAAAGAAAGAAAGAGAGAGAAAGAGAAAGAAAGAAAAGAAAAGAAAAGAAAGAAAGAAAGAAAGAAAGAAAGAAAGAAAGAAAGAAAGAAAGAAAGAAAGAAAAAGTTTAAAAAACAATTTAGCAATAATGGATACATTTCATAGACCCCTGGCACTCTGATATTAAAATATTCGGATAAAACCAATGCTTAAGGACCCCAAAGCCTTTTGCATACTGATGGAGTAACAAGCAGAATACAAACACATCTCACAGGGAGGCTGCCCCCAGTGACCTGTGTTAGATGTTCTCCTTGCATTAGAAAAGGAAGTTAATCTCCTGCATTAGAAAAGGAAAGGAAAGGAATATCTCAAATGATTGGCATATTGTTAGTTCTCACAAGTGGATAGCATGGCTGTTTTATGTTCAATTAAAAGAGTTTGACATATGAACCACGTAAACAGGCTGACATGATTTAAAGTTACAAGAAAAAATTAAATTTTAGTTCTTTTCCTTAGTAGCTGTGGGATGCTGGGAAAACCCTCTGACCTCCTGAAACTCGGGTTTGCTCACCTGTAAAATGGGTGCTACGAGATCCTACCACTTTGCAGAATCACCATGGTGGGAAGGACCACCTTGATTCAAATGCCGAGTCTCCTTGTTTACCATTCCTAAGACAAGGGGCAACTTATTTAAACTTGTGGTGACTTCAGGTATCTCAATGGCAATGAAAAACATAGTAAATGAAAAACACAGCAATAACTATATTTTCCCCATAGAGTCATTTTGAAGATCAATTGAGTTTATACAAAGAAACCTCTTAAAGTGACACTCAGAACAAAGTGTGCCCTAGGGGAGCACTTGCTGTTACTATCCATAGGGATGTGCACCAGTGTGCGTTAGAAAACACAGCTACACACAGCTTGGTTGCTGCTGTCATTACCTTGTACAACGCGGACTGGAGACGGTATTTCTCTCCATGCAGGAGGATGTCGCTAATGTCCAGGTAACAGTCACCTGGCACACTCGGCTAACAGCAGGGCCCAGCTGGTAACAAGATACAGCACAAAGATTTTGAGAAATAAGGGGTGCATTTAGAGAAACCCAAAGTTATGTGTGGGTGAGCAATCACATTCGATGAACAGGCAATTCACTGCATGAAGGCAGCTAATGATACCAGACAGACGGTGCCTATTGGTCACCGGCCAGCTTGCATTTTATTGAGCGCAAGTACTTCTCATCGATGTGGTCTCCTTGCAATCTGAGCCCTTTCTATTATTCATTTAAAATGCTTTCTAAAGTGATTCGCAGGTTTTTTTTAAATCTTAAATAAGTTTGTTACCGCTGATAATGCAAAACAGTACCACATGTATGGAGGGGAAATTCTCGGTGTCCTCCAAGGTTATAGCTGAATCTTTCCTTTGATCCAGCAACCAGATTACTGGGAACTCACCCCAGGAACACTGCACACCAGAAGTGAAGAAACCATGCATGCAAGGGAACTGTTTGAGGGTCTAAAAAGTCACCATTGTAAATGGCTCAAATGTCCTGCAGGAGCAAACAGAGTGAACAAGGTGTGGAATAGTCACAAAATGGATTGGCAAGCAACTGCTGATAACCACAAGGGCTGCTTTTATTGATAGGGAGAGATCTTTGGGAGACATTACTCCACAGAAAAGTAGTGCTTCATTACTGTGTAGCTTATGTTACCTTTTTTCTATAGGAAACACAGTACACACACACACACACACACACACACACACACACACACACACACGCACACGCATGCACACTCACCACAGGGTGAGCTCTCCATATGTGCAAATTCCTTAGTTACTCGTGGAACTGACTGCAAATCAAATACGATTTATAAAAATTGCATTTGCATTGACCACGTACAGACTTGTTGTCGTAATCCCCTCAACGATGCAGCTTAATAACTATTTATGTAACATTTATGTTGTCTTAGGTATCATAAGTCATTCAGAGGTGAGCAGGAATTTGGCCGTGTGTGAATGCTACACCTCGAAGGCAGAGGCTTCAGGTGTGAATGCTGGTGTCCGAGGGATGCTGGGACCCAATCTCTCACAGACTCCTCATGAAGAAACAACTCTGTGTGTGCGTTGCGTATGCGTAGATGCACGAGTATACATAGATTTCACACCATAAACTGTATATGTGAACAGGGTAGAGACTAAGAAAAATGGTTACCTGCAGGCATGGGAGGACAGATGCGAAGGGGCAGAGTCCCTCTGCTTGCCTCTATGAGGACTCTTGTGATTAGCCTTGGGACCCCGCTGGATAATCTAGGAGACTGACTGCAGGTGGAGATCCTGCCTTGTGGCCCTCTCTCTGTCCATCACGATGACCCTCCCTGCTCTGCAGACCTTTAGGTCCACTCCAATTGGGCAGGAAGGACAGGTCTAGCCTATTGACAGAGCTGAGACAGGACGGCTTCTGCACGTCTTCACTATCTTTCAGGGTTGGTCAGGTCATTCTTTTGGTGTCTTGCTGGATTATTGCTCATCTTCTTCTACGTCCCACTTTCCATCCAGACATCTTCATGTTGGAGGCCTCAGGCCATTGTAACAAGCCCTGCTACCCTGGTAACAATGGGTATTTTAGATTCTGTCTTATTCTATTTGCTGCTTCACAAACTTCTTTGTTTTCCCAGCAAAACCAAAGCCAGTGATAAAAGACTGGAAGGATAGCAGGATCTATACGACAGCTGTCCTAACCAAGCACTGAGTTCGCTCTGTGTCCTGCCTTCTTCTACAGTTAGTGAATCAGGCAGACAAAGCCTCTGCCTTTGAAGAGCTTATATTTTAGTCAGATTGAAGGAGCTAATAACAAACGGTAGACATGAAAAAGTAAGTCTATTATCCTGACAAGTATCTTCACCTAAACATTGAGCAGGGGAAGGGAGGTGAGTCCCTGAGCTGCAGTTCTAAGGAGAGTTGTCAGGGCAGGACTCATTGGGAAAGTGACATCTGAGGAAGGAGGGAAAGATGACATTTGTGCTTGTAGAAGGAAGAACTTGTGCCAAGGTCCTGCAGCAGGCAGGGATCCAGCATGTTGAAGGAACAGGGAGGAGCTTGGTGAGGCTGAAGGAGGGATCAGCACCTATAAGGAGATGAGGCTGGAGTGGCCACTGTGGCCTTGAGACCCACTGCAAGGATGTCAGCTTTTACTTGAGAAAGATGGGGAATCGCTGGAAACTTTTTCAGTGAGATATGTTCTACAAAATGTTTAAAAGAACATGTTGGCTGCTTTGTGGAGAATATGTTACAGGGCAAAACTGGAGACCAGGAGGAGATAATGACTGCAATCCAGACCAGAAATGCTTGGCTCTCAAGGATGCAGGAAAAAGGCCAGTACACGTGACATTTCTGTATTTTGCAAGTGCAACTTACTGTCCTTTCTGAGATGGAATGTGACACGTAAGAGAAAGCCAAGCTTGACCTCAGGGCTTTGGCCTGACCAGGTGGGAGGACAATGTCGCTATCAGCTGAAATAGGCGAAGCCTGAGAACTGAGCGGGAGTTTTGGGGGGGGCATAGGTGAGGTGAGTTCATTGGAACTGTGTTAAATTTAGGAGAGCCCTGGGATAGCCAAGAGAATATACCAAGAGGTAGTTGGGTGTTTGAGTTTGCAGTTCACAAGAGAAGCCCAGCAAGGAGATACATGGTGGGAGTCATTAGTGTGGGGTGTCACTTACTGCAAAGCACCTGGAGGCAAAATAGAGCCTGGGTCTATGGTAAGTTTAACCAACTCTGCCAGAGAAACTTGCTGCAAAGTTAAGAAATGAGATTGCTGGTGGCTCATGCCTATAATCCCAGCACTCCGGGGACCTGAGGCAGGAGGATCACAGGTTTGAGCTCAGCCTGGGCAGTTTAGCAATTTAGTGTGACCCTGTCTCAAAAATAAAGAGGGCTAGGAATATAGCTCTGCACAAAGGCTGTGACTCCGGTCCTCAGCACGTAGGGGAGTGTGTGTGAAGGGGCAGCAGCCAGGCAGCCAGAAAAAGTGTTTAATTTTTCTGTTTGTTTTTGCTAAATGGGGAAATTAATGGAGTGTCTGTGTGTTGGTGAGAATAAGCTGGCAAAAAGCAAAACAAAACAATCCCCTGAGGTTACAGAAACCCGAGGGAAATGTCTGGATTTCTGGAAAAGTCTTAACAGGACAACAGGAATAGGATGTAGTCCACAAAATGATGAGCTTCAGATGTCCTCTACGGTGGTGGTGGAGGAAGTAGAGTGCATGGGGACAACTGGGGACAGAAGGAAAATGTCCCTGTGTCCCCTTCCCTCACTCCTCCGTGAGGCTGTTCAAGCGCATCTCACAGAGGTCTCTGGGGACTCTAGTCAGTGCAGGCAGGCAGCTGCTTCTAAGAAGTCCTCATGGTACCCTTGGTACACTGTCCCTAATTACAGTTTCAGACTGGGGAAACCACTGCACTAGGAGATGTGCAGCAGCTATGAGGTGGAGTTTACCCATAAATAGCTCATCGGATATTTAAAAATTTCACTCCAAATAAAATGTCTCCTATTCTGATATTAAATCAAAGGCAATAACAGAACCTAGCAGTTTTATATTTTGGATCTTTAGCAACCTAATTGGATAAGCTTGTTTCAAACCTAAAGATGCATTACCATAGATTTTACGACAAAATTAGGGTACAGAGTAAGGCATGGTGCCACATACCTATTTATCCCAATACTTGGTAGGCTGAGGCAGGAGGATCACCATGAGTTTGAGGCAGCCTGAACTACATAGGGAGACTCTGTTTCAAAAAACAAAACAAGATCGCCTCTTCTGCCAGGACTCAGGTGAATGACACAGAGGAGGGCGGTCCCTCCCATGCCATCTCCACAGCAGGAATCCAGATGAACCACGCCAGAAGGTCCAGAGAACAGCCCCACCCCTCACTGCTGCCACAACTGACTGAATTGCTTAGGAAGGCTCAGAGACCAGAGGCAACACCAGCAACACAGTGGGGTCCCAACTGGGGTGCACAGGATGGGCAACCGTGTCTACTGGCATGAAAGGCTGAAGCAGCAATAGCAATATGAGCCAGGTAATAAGTTAGGTGAAGCAGCATTGTGCTTAGGGACCAAGACATGGAATAGAAACAGGTGGGTGGGGTCACTCCTCTGTCTCTGTCTCTCTCTCTGTCTCTCTCTCTGTCTCTCTCTGTCTGTCTCAGTCTCTCTCTCTCTCTCTCTCTCTCTCTCTCTCTCTCTCTCTCTCTCTCTCTGTTCTCTTCTCTTTTTTCTAAACAGCTGGGGAGAATTCCAGTCACAGAAAACTAATCCCATCCCCCAAACCAAGAGACCAAGTTTGGATAATCCCTTGCTTACTCCCTCATTCTTTCTATGCTGCCCGCTCCTCTAAGTTTCCCAAAATTTGCATGATCATCCTCTGTCCTCCAGCTGTGCTTCTACTTTCTTTTCAGTTATCTTTGTTTCATACACTGTTTTTCTTCAATCCTCCCACCAAAGGGTAAAAACACTCTCCCAAGGGGAAATATTTTGAATACAAGCTCCCAGTTTCCAATCAATTCTGTTATTAAAATTGTTAACTTTGTTCCTATGGTTTAAGGAACAAAACAGCTACCACAGTTTGTCAGTTTTAAACTGTGCTGATACTGCTGTTATTGCTAATTATGCTGCATTAGCTAGAATGTCACATCCATTGTAATCAGCTGTTCTCACTTCAAAACAATACTGGGAAGCTCTGGGGTAATAATCTCACCACAGCCCAGTACAGAATCTAGAGACAGTCAATTAGATATCAACATTTCACTCTTAATTAACTGGGAAGGTAGGATCTTGGAACAGACACAAGCCAAGAAGCTCCTACACACAGACGACATCCCTGAGGAACAGATTTTTCCTAAAGAGGACTTGATACTAATGATATAAGTACCTACCATAACGGCTTACAAGGATCAGCACAGAAAACAAAATAAAACATTTTTTAAATAGAAAATGACAAGACACAGACACAAAATGCAATCTCAGACTTCCAGCCTAGCAAATGTCAATAATATAACAAAATAGAAGAAAAAGGAAGACACATCTGAAATTGCTGAAATGATAGCAGTACAACTAAAGAAACAAATCCATGAGGCTATAGAGAAAATCAGATCATAAATAATTTCTCAAGTAAAAAAAGAAATGTCAACATTTATAGAGGAATTGCTCAGCAAATCTAGATCAGAGACACATAAAAATAAATGATGATGGGAAAAGGATGGAAGCTGTAAATAATCATTATAGTAAAGGAATAGAATGTATGAAACAGATTCAAACAGATACCCAGGAAATTAGAAATTCCAATAAAAGCTGGCAAAATGCTTGAACAAAACTGAAGACAGACTTTCAAACTTTGAAGTCAACATTGCAGCTAGCAATCATGAAAGGAAACATCTTTTTGTCTTTTGTACTGAGAATTAAACTCAGGATCATGTGTTTGTCAGGTGAGCAGCAGAGCTATATCCCCTGCCCCTAGGAAACGTCTCCTGAAAAAATAAATCAGGAAACAACAATTCTTAGCTGCAAATGATGCAAAGAAAATAATATAAGAATAATTGGTGTTGATGAAAAAGCAGGAGTCAACACAAATGGCATAAAAAATCAGTTTGCAGAAGTAATAGAAGAAAACTTCCCAAGCATGTGAAAAGAACCTGAAATAAAATAAGTGAGGCATATACAACTCCAATTAGCCAAAACCAAAATAAGTCTATATCCTGACATATAAAAATCAAGATTACAGAAATTCAGCACAAGAATAAAATACTAAAAGCCATTAGAGAAAAGAAATAGGTTACCTATAAAGGAAATCCAGTCAGAATCACAGAAGATTTCTCAACAACACATGAGTCAAGAAGAGCTCAGAGCAAAGTATTTCAAGTCCTGAAAGAAGACAATTTCCAACCCAGAAAAACTATTTTACAAAATTAATGGAGATACAAGAAACTTCCATAACAACGAACAGCTGAAGAAATTCATGACCCTGTAAAGAGTACTGAAAGGCATTCCAGACACAGATAAAAATGACCACAATTCCAAGAATAGCAGCAGAAAGAAACCACCAGGCAGGGTAAGCAATTAAATGTAGGGAAAAAGCAGGGAACCAACAGCAGAAAAATAACGCCAAATATAATCCAATATGTATCAGTAATAATCATCAATGTAAATGGCCTCAATTCACCAATAAAACAAACAGATTGGCAGAACAGATCAAGAAACAAGTTTCACCAATATGCTATACATAAGACAAACAGTTAACTCAAAAAGTCCACTAAAAGTCAGTGGGTGGAAAACAATACTCTATGCAACAGGAACTCAGGAAAAAGAGATAGCTATTCTATTTGCAGGCAATGTGAACTTCAAATCACGAATGATCAAGAGATAAAGAAGGTCACTACATACTTGCTAGAGGAAAACTTAAAGAGGAAGAGATAACAATTATAAGTATATAAGCACCAAATATGGGAGCATTCAATTATATAAGGCAAATATTAATAGATATGAAAAATCAAATAACTGATAAAAATAAAAATTATAACACAGGACCTTGAAACTTCATTGTCACAAAGGCACAGATCAACTAAACAAAAAATCAGCAAAGAAATAATAAAACTGAACCAAACCTATGAACAAAAGGACTTAAGAGACATTTACAGAGTGTTTTACCTACCTTCTTAGCTACACATGGGACATTCTTTAAAATGGTCCATAAACTAGCCCATAGGACATGCTTAAGTAAATGCAAAGGAATTGATATTATCCTATGCTTATTATCCAATCATAGCACAATGAAATTGGAAATCAATGGCAAAGTAAATCACAAAAACTCCATTAACACAAGCAAGAAAAACCAAGGTGTCATAGATGAAATTAAGGAAGAAATTATGCAATATACACAATCAAATGAAAATGCAAATACATCATACCAGAAACTGTGAAATGCAATGAAAGCAATCCTAAGAAGGAAATTTATAGAGATGAATTCTCCTATCAAGAAAACAGAAGCACAAATAAACAACCTAATGCTTCACCTCAAGATTTTAGAAAAAGAAGAGCAAGTGAACATCATATGAAGGAGGAAATTATAAAGATCGGAGCAGAAATTAACACAATTAAGAAAATAATGTAAAGAATTCATGAATCAAAGAATTGGTTCTTTGAAAGAATAAAATTGATAAACCCCTAGCCAACCTATCAAAGAAAGGAAAGAAAAACTCAAATTCATGCAAAGGGTAAAATCAACACAGATCCTGTGGAAATTCAGAAGCTCATCAATACCTACTTTGAAAATCTTTACTTTCATAAGATGGAAAACACAGAAGAAATGGACAATTCCTAGAAACATAAAACTACCAAAGCTGAATCAAGAAAATATAAAACTTCTGAATAACCCAATGCCAGTTAATGAAATTGAAAATGTAATTTAAAAACTTATCAACAAAAAAGTCAGATCCTGATGGATTCACAGCTGAATTCTACAAGAAATTTGAGAATATTTAATGCCCATATTTCTCAAATTCTTCAATGAAATTGAAAGGAAAGCAATATTCCCAAACTAATTCTTGGATGCAACTATTACCTAAACCAGAAAAAGACATAACCAAAAAAAGAGAACCACAGATTTAATCTCCCTAATGAACATAGACACAAAATTTTCAATAAAATACTAGCAAACAGAAAGCAGTAAATCATCAAGACTGTACTCCATGACCAAGCAGGATTCATTCCTGGAATGCAGGGATGGTTTAACATACACAAATCAATAAACATATTACACCATATCAATACAGCCAAAGACAAAAAAAAAAAAATCACATGATCATGAGAATAAATGCAGAAAAAGATTTTGATAAAGTCCAACATTAATTCATGATAATAAAACCCTGCAGAAAATTGGAATAAGTGGTCTTTACCTCAATCTAATAAAAACCATCTATGACATACTGACAGACATCATACCAAACAGATGAAAATTGAAAGATTTTTATACTAAAATGTTTCAGGAACAAGACAAGGATTCCCACAATCATTACTCCTATTCAACATAGTTTTGGAAACATTAGTCAGAGTAATTAGACAAGACAGAAAAATAAAAGGAATAAGGATAGGAAAGGAAGAAGTTAAACTAACATTATTCACAGATGACATGATGCTCTACATGAAAGACCACAAAAATCAAAAGACTTCTAGCTTTAATAAACAAAGTAGTAGTGTAACTAGATACAAAATCAGCTCTCAAAAATCAATAGTATTCCTGTATACAAGCAGAAAACCCACTGAGATAAATTAGAGAAACAACACCTTTCACAATAGGATCCAAGAAAATGAAATATGTAGGAATTAATCCAACAAAGGATGTAAAAGATCTATACACTGAAAATTACAGTACACTGAAAAATAAGACTGAAAAGGATGTTAGCAAATGGAAACATACACCTTGCTCATGGATGGGAAGAAACAACATTGTGAAAATGGTTATATGCTCAAAACCATTATGCAAAGTTAATGCAATCCCAATAAAAAATAGCATTAGTGTTCCTCACGAATCTAGAGAAAACAGACCTAAAATTCATTTTTAAGCAGAAGAGATCTTGAATAGCAAAGGCAATCCTGGGCAACGAGGGCAAGTCAGGGAGCATCTCAATCCCTCACTTAAAATTATACTATAAAGTTACTATCCTAAAAACAGTGTGGTATTGAGGGAAAATTGGCCTGAGGATCAGTAGAACAGAATAGCAGACACAGCTGCAACCCAAGCACACTAAGTCACCTTATCTTTGGCATAGGAGCCCAACATGTTCACTCAAAGGAAAATAATCTCTTTAATATAATAAATGGTTATAAAAAAGCTGGCTTCCCACATGCTGAAGACTAAAACTAGACCCATGTCTATCATCATATACTAAAGTCAAAATAGATCAGAGACCTAAATATTACAACAGAAACTCTAAATATACTGGAATACAAAATAGGTAGAAATCTTGAAAACAAATGGGTGGGCAGAGAATTAACAAACAAAACCCACTTGCAAGGCGAGTACTTCAAATAATCAACAACTGGGATCCCATCTTACTAAACAGTTTTTGCTCATCAAAAGAAATCACTAACAAAGTGAAAAGATAATCCACAATGTGGGGAAAAAATATTAGCTGACTGTTCCTCAGACTAAAGACTTATAACTGGAACATACAAAGAACTGAAAAAAATTCAAATTCAAATACCCAGTCCAAAAAATAGGCATCTGAGATGAATATACACTTCTCAGATAAAGAAATACAAACAGCAAATAAATATATGAAAAAATGTTCAACATCATTGGTCATTCAAGAAATGCACATTAAAAGGTCACTGAGATTCCACCTCAGTGGAACCTCTGGGAAGAATGGCTAGCACAAAGAAATCCATAACACAGGCTGGCAGGGCTGTGGTAAAAATGAACCCATGCCCACTATTGGTATCAATGTAGACTGGTACAATCACTGTGGAAATCAGGTGGAGATTCTTCAAAATAACTAGGATTAGAGGTTCCATTTGAGCCAGGTATTTCCCTTCTGCATATTTTCCCAGAAGAATTAAAAACATCATACCACAGTGGTATATGTGTATCCATGTTAGTAGTAGCACCATTTTTAATAGTCAAATCTTAGAAACAGCATAATACCTATCAACTGAGGAATGGTTTTAAAAGATGTGGTTTTCTACACTGAAGTACTACTCAGCCATAAAAAGGATAAACTTGAAGCTTTTAAGGGAAAATGGATGTAACTAGAGAATATACTTATAGCTTAAATAAATCAGATTCACATGTGTAAACATTATATTGCCTCCTTAATCTAAAAACTGAAGGAGTAAACTAACCCCAAAATGTACTATAGATATTGTGAAAGGAGAAAGAACTGGCCAAAGGAAAGAACAACTGGGATGGGGAAAGGAGAAAAGAAGGAAAATAAAAGCAAAAAATATATAAATATATATACACGTATACATAGATAGCTAAGATAATTATACTACTAACTTCTATTTCATTGAAAAGAATGGTTTGTGCTTATATTGTTTGATTAATCCTTCATGCCTCTATGTTATAAACTGAGCAACTACTTTGAGGATAACAGTACGTAATGAATTAACCATCATTATTCTTCTATTATCTTGTTTTGAAACTCTGGGTCACTGGTTTTATTGTTTTGTTTTGTTTTGTTTTGTTTTGTTTTCTCTTTAAAAGAGGAAATAAAACAAACAAAAGGAGTAAAGGTACAGAACCTGCTTTGGGCTGTGAGACGAGAGCTGAGGAGCTGTCGCCTGCCTACTTGCTTTATCAGAAGGAACCAGCCCGACCTTTCAGAAAGGCAGCCATGGCGCGCTGGACCTGAGGATACTGCCTCAGCTTTTAGTCGATGACCAAGTGACTGGGATTCTGCTACGTTCATGAGCCAGTAGGAGACCGAGCGGGGCCGCCACTCTTCTTGGGTGGACTTTGGGTAGATTGTCCAACCCCTCTGAGCCTCAGGTACCTCACCTTTCATCTGTGCTATGAGAGCCAAATATAACCCAGTACCTAAGGGTCTTCCAGATAAAGGAATCAGAGCAGCCCTTTCAACCAGAACAGGGCAAGCCCGTGAAGAGTATTCATAACATTCATGCCTAGACCAGAAAGAGAATAGGGTTCTTCTCTTTCTCAAGCTATTAGATTGGTAACAACAGGTTAGCGCCTTGTCTGGAAGTGAATGCTAATGTTGTGAATGGATTTCAGTAAAGTTTTGGTTGGTTCATTCTACCTACCATGCACACAGGCATCTGTGGCTATGCCTTTGCAATCCCAGGTGTAAAAGTGACCAAGGCTGTCAGAATTATTTTTCAGTTTTATTCCATTCCTTTTTGAAAAGTCTCCCCTTGATTTTTCCTTTGAGATCCGGGTCTTGGGTTTTTAACCCTGAGGGAAGGCCAGCTGGGAGAGGAGAGTGGTGATGGTTACTTTCTTCAGTGGATCCTGGCTGCATTTTCTGCGGACATCCACTGAGCTCAACCTCCCATCAGAAAACGGAGTCCAAGGCTGGCTTTGTGACATAGTTTGACCAGTGGAAGGCAGTGAATGTAATCTGTATGCTCTGGAATTTTGGGGGCCCAAACCCTAAGGAGCTGTGTAGATTTTCTTTCACCCAAAGGAGATCCTGCCAACTATGGAAAAGAACCAAGCCTAACTACATGCATAGAGGGAAGGCACATGTGTGACAGCCGAGGCTCAGTCTCAGGAGAGCCCAGTAAAGCCAGGTGGTCCTAGCCAGCACCCAGCTGTGCACGCCTTCCAGCTGTGGCCCACACCAGTGAGCGGGACCATCGTGAATCCTTTAGTCCCACATCAGCCACCCGGATGGAACAAGGAGAGTAGAGCTGAGCTGTCCTGTCCACTGCCTGGATTCGCAACCCATAGAAACAGCATCAGTTCATGAAATGATGAGCTTTGTGTGCACAGCAACAACAGATAGCTGAAACTTCCCACAAACATCCTTAGTTATCTACACGTAGAATTTCAGAAATAAAGAACATTCGAATGTGAACAACACAGGGTTTTATGAACTGGATCATCCAAATAGGTCATTTCAGCCATGAAGAAACCCAGGCTCAGGCGAGCCAATTACTTTATCCCAAATGGCAAAAGAATGAATCTGGGCTTACACCACGGTCCCTTGAAGTCTTCCCAGGAGCTGCTAAACGGATGAGGGATTCTTGTTCTTCCTCCTCACACTCTGTTCGAGTTGCATAAAGAACTTGAATTTTGAGACTTTAATTGCAGGATGGTAGATTTCAGTGGTCAAGTGTGCTCGATTGGTTTCACATGGTTTGGCTTCCAATTATAGACTGACTTACTCTGCTTACTGATCACTTGACCGGGGATGTTTCAGTTTATAAATCTAGATTTCTCAGACCCAGCAAAAGACAATGTTCTTCATGACAGTATTGTGTGGATTTCCATTAGGTTTACTGTAAATGAGCCTTCTTTTTTACAATCAAGCCTGGCTTTTAAAAGCTTTATGTAAACAAAACATGTAAAACAGTGCATTAATGAAACAGACATTTTAAAAAAGAACAGTGAACTTTTTATAGAGCTTAAAGCATTGTTAAGATGATGAATCACTGCAAAATCACTTCTCTTTTGTCCTAGAAGTGAGATTTTCATGTTAGGTTTTCTTAAATGTTGGTGCAACTTTAAAAGATGAGGTGTTTGCCATGCCCCTGGATAATTTATTTTTATTTTTTTGTCTTTTTCCTTTTTACTGGTACCAGGGATCGAACTCATGACTGCCTGCTTGCATGGCAGGCACTTAGGCAGCTGAGCTAAATCCCCAGCCCCACCCCTGGATAATTTTTGACCCAAAGTAAAGGTTAGACAAATACAATGGTAACTTTCCAGCACGTTATAGTTGAAATGTGTCCTCTATACAGTATGGTAGTCTTAACCCCTTGTACCATGAGTGGGACAGGGTCTTAGCGGGTGTAATGAAGATGAGACCATTAGTGCAAGGGCTAACCCAGGATGACAGATGGTCTTCAAAGAGAAATTGCCCCCTGGTGAGTGACACCCAAGCGGAGTGATACCCAAGATCCACAGCCACCATCAGAGGCCAATAAGAGGCAGGTGAGATTTTCCCCAGTCTCTAAAAGGAACATAGCCTTCTCAACCCTTTGATTTTGGAATTCTACCCTCCAAAATGATTGAGAAATAAATTCACGCTGTTTTAAACCATTTAGTTTCTGGTAATTGGTTATGGTGGTCCTAAAAATCTAACAGCACGCACAACACTGGTTTCTTTTACTTAGAAGGAAAAGTGAGAGAGAGCAAGATAAATTAGGAAAGAGAATAGAACATTTTTAAAACCAAATCCACAGATATTCCCAATTCTTTTCTTTAATGCAATCTTTACTCTTGTTTTGTTTTGTTTTAGACAGGGTCTTGCTGCTACAAGGCTCAGGCTGGTCTTGAGTACATTATGCAGCCCAGGCTGGCCTCCTCCTGCCTCAGTCTCCCTTTTGCTAGGATTACAGGTGTGCGACATCCTGCCTGGTGACATTTTTACACTTTATGGCTGGAAACAAAAAACAAAATCCATTCTCAAACTCCTTTTGTTGCACCCCCTTCCCCATCAATGTGATATGAGGAGAAACCTGCTAAAAGGTTCTGGGAAGGCTTTTCTGGTTTTGGCTTATTTGTTGCTTGACAAAAGGTAAAGGCACAGTTAGGCCAGTATTTCCTGTTTTCTCTGCTTCAATTCAAGTGTGCCCTCTTGGTAGAGCAGCCTTGTCCCAACATGAGAGGAAGCCCGAAAGAATCAGAGCAAAAGGCTACTGCCACTGTGGGGCCACTGAGCAGCGCTAGGCAGCATCTCAGATAATTCTAGTTATCTGAGAAACGGAAGCCATACTTGCTGGAGCCATTGCAGGCTGGAGTCTCTGATCCTGGGTCTCTGACTGATGAAGGAGTTGACTGCAGGAAACTAGGAGGAGGCGATGAGTGGGGGTGAAATGAGACTCAAAGCCAGGAGAGAGGGCTGAACTGCTGGTGATACTGACGGAGCAGAATTTAAACAAAAGGGTTCCTCCCACAGACTTCCAAGCATAGCCCCAGCTGTCTGAGAACAAAGCCCCTTGAGAGGTTACTTTGTCTTCTCTCAGGTCTGACCAGGTCCTGCTGGATGGCAGTGGCCAGTGTCCCTCCAAGTCCCCGTGCACTGAGAAAAGACCCTACACCCAAGACATCGAAAGTAGCTGAGTTCCCTGCACTGCGAAGGCTCAGGAAGAATTGCGGGAAGGACAGAAGCTGAGGAAGAGCCCTGTGGAGGTCCCGCTGTCAGAGGACTATGCTGGGCCTGTCACCCTCAGATCTGTTCTTCATTCTGCCCTGCTTTCTCTGTGTCCAGGGCACTGACCCCTGCAGCCACCGGGGTCCTCTGGCTCCTTGTCCAGTCTAGGGTAGAGTTGGTAGGGGATCTCCCTGGACAGACAAAATGCATCAGTGATGGTTGTACGTGTATACAGACAAGGTGCCAACATTAATACTGTAGCCCTTGTGCCCTATATGGAGTAACTCAGGATGAGCTAAAGCTTTCTGCAGCTTTCTGGCTACAGCTCGCAGCAATATACTACACATAAGGTAACCATGTTACAGAATAACGATTTTGCATCTCGTCTGTACGTGTATACAACTATCATCAGTGGCAGGGCATCGTGAGGCAGAGACTGATAAATAAGGTCTTCATGCTAATAGAAACAACTACCTGAGAATGTAATTAAACCGGGGCACATGGACACATGAACTGCAGGCGCATTAGTTTATCAAGCACGTTAGACCAACAAATGATGCAACCACTTCGAGTCATAAAAAAGGAAAGACACCAAAGACTGGAAATGTAGCACCGAGACCGTCACCTCACCACAGTCCTCCCGTTCACACCTCACAAGACCACCAGGCACCCAGGTTCTGGTCCTGTCCTCACACTTCAGCTTGGCACCATCCCCTGCTTCAGAGCCACGGGAGCCCCTTGCTGACATCTTACTGCCCGTTTACATACGATTGTTGGTTAACCAGTTCCTGACCCACTGTAGTGACTCTGCTTTAGTTGTGGTTCTGCCTTGCCTGTTGCATTTTAACATCCACAGCCTCTTTATTATTTTCTTTCTATAATCTAAACTTTGCTATCTGCTGTGTGATTTGAGTGTTAAGGTGGTTAAGCAGTAGATGCTGGTGATTAAGATCAGAATGAAAGAAAGAACTTGTTTTATTTATTTATTTTATTTAAAATAGAAAAAAACATGGAAAAGAAAAGCAAAAAGCAAAAGAGACAAACAAACAACAACAAACCCAAAATGATATCAATATAGGCTTTCAAAACAAGATAATAAAAATTTAACAATGGTTGTTTTATTGCACGTTTTTATCTTCAAAAGAAAGAACTGGTGATTGGCACAGTCATAACACCAAAGGACACCAAGATTATCAGTTGTAAAACCAATGAAATCCACATAAGTTGTGGGGTTGCTAACGCTCAGTAAATGCTAATGTAGTGGAAAGACAGATGTGTCTGTGTATGTAAATGGCACCCTGGCTCGCAAGACTAGAAGGTGAGTGTAGTGGTTGATTGCTTGTGTCAACTTGAGACAGTTAGAAGCTAACTAAATGGGTTTAGCAATTCTACACCCAAGGATGGACCTCGCCTCCTGGCTTTCAGTACAGACTCTTCAGCTTTCCAGGGTAGACTCTTCAACCTTTCATCACAGAGCCTTCGGCTTTCTGTCACAGACCCATCAGCCTGCTGGTGTGGACTTGCACAAGACACTAGGGTGAACTCCAGACCTTGGATTGAATCCTTCGGCCTCCAGTGCATAGGTATCCTCTGCACGCTTCCCCATTGCACTCTGTGACTATCGTAAGCCAATCTTGTTGCTTCTGTATATCCCGGGTTATATCTGTTCTCTCTAATAAAACCCTGACCAATAATAAGTGAGGTGGAGGAGGAAGGAGGTGATTTCCTCACCAACCCCCTGCCTAGGTCACCCATCCTGCAGCAGTGTGACTCCTATCCCACCAATAAGCCCACCATGGCCTCTACATCCATCCAGCCAGCCGGCCTGGCTGTAAGGTTTCAAAGACACAGTCTCCTCTCTGATTTTCCCTCCTAGGGTTAATGAAAGCTTCAGCTTTTACTTGTAATAGATCCTAGTTTGGTTTCTTGGCCTCTTTCTTTATGGCCATAATAAATCCCCCACATTAAATAATTTCTATGAAAAATACTAGAATGTTTGTTGTTTTTGCAGGACTGATTTCCTGGCTTTGTGCTTGGCTCTGATTCCCCCTGACTTCTAGATAAGCTCAATCAGTAGGAGGTGAGGACAGGAGATGGGAGAAGAGTAGGAAGAAAGAGATGGAGTTTGAGTGAGACCTCAGCAGCATGATCACGATACCAGCATAGTGAGATCAGGTGCCATTCCAGTCTTAGCCACACTCAGGCCAGAGTCAGCCTTCTCCCCATTCCTGTTCCCCTTGAGGCTGAGTTTGGCTGATCACCTTGCCTGTCTAGCCATGGTTCTTGGCAATTCCCTCAGCTCTCCTCAGATCCCAATCATGACCATACTTAATAATAGTAACAGCTGCCTCTTCCTGCTATCTTGGGTGCTTCACCACCCCTTGTTGATTGCATCTTTTGCTGCTTAAATCTACCTACACTGAGAACTGTGGAGTTTCCAGCAAGCAGGTGGGCGCACACTATCCCCAGAGCCCAGCCTATTTGGGACTCTTGCACCGTCTGGGTGCAGAGCAAGGGATGGGCAGATCTGGGGTGCCTGCATCCGCCTCCCCGGGTGTCTGGAGGACTGTGGATTTCTCAGCAAGCAGGCGAGCATCACCAGTTCCAGAGGCCCCGTGGCCTGTGGTAAGTGCCCAGTGCACTCTGCCCCAAGCCCAGATTGTTTGGGACCCTCGAGCCTTCTGGGTGCAGTGAAGTAGCTAAGTGGGCCCCAGGTGCCTACATCTGCCTCCCAATTCCGGCTGTGAATGGAGAACTGTGGAGTTTCCAGCAAGCAGGCAGGCGCAGAGTGTCCCTGAAGCCCAGCTTGTCTGGAACTACGGATTTCTAAACAGGCAGAAGAGGGCCACTGGTTCTAGAGGCCCAGCGGCCTGGGGGAACTGGGTGCCAGAGTCCCAGGAGCTGCGAACATAGAAATGGATTTCCAACAGACCCTGAGGAAGCTTTCGAATAACACTTGAAACATAGAAATATAGGAAAATGACAAAACGAAAGACCAAATTACAACCTCAAACCTCCAGCCCATCTCAAGAAACCCTAGGAATGATGTATATAGAAGAAAATATATGCCATATACCTCAAATATCGGACATAATAGCTACTGAAATAAACAAGCAACTCCAGGAAGCTTTAAAGGAATTCAAACACGAAATAATCTCCCAGGTAAAAGAAGAAATGATAAAAGAAATGAAAGAGTTTCTGAATATATCTAAAGAAAACACAGTTAAAAAATTGGAGGAACTAAACAAAAAGATAGAATCCCTAGATGAGCAATATAAGAAACAAACAGAAAACATAAAACAGATGCACAGAGATATACAGGAAATAAAAAACTCCACTGAAAGCTGTAAAAACTGCCTCAGTGAAAGTGAAGATAGAATTTCAGACCTTGAAGACAGGATTGCAGCTAGTGAACAGGAAAGGAAAGATCTTTTAAAAATAACAAGGAATCAGGAAGTAACAATTCAACAACTGCAAGATGATGCAAAGAAAAATAACATAAGATTGATAGGGATTAATGAAAAAGAAGGGGACAACATAAAGGATGTCAAGAGGATAGTTAGAGAAGTAATAGCTGAAAATTTCCTAAGCATGAGATCAGAAACCAACATCAGGTTCAGTGAAACCTATAGAACTCCAAATGGTCATAACCAAAATAAAACTACACCCAGACATATAATAATCACCACCCCAGAAATCCAACACAAGAATAGATTATTAAAAGCTGTCAGAGAGAAAAGACAGATCACTTATAAGGAAAAACCTATCAGAATCACAGCAGACTTCTCAGCACAAACAATAAACTCAAGAAGAGCATGGAGTGAAGTATTCCAGATCCTAAAGCAAAATGATTTCCAACCTAGACTGATATATCCTGAAAAACTGCCAGGTGCCGTGGCCAGCGCGGGGAAGGAGTCAGGCGAGAGACTGAAGACACAGGGAGACCAGTTGCTCAGAAGGCAAAAGGCGATTTATTGAAAGACTACAGAGTTTTTATAATGTTTCAAAACAAAGAGCAGTACAAGTCACTTCAGGACACTTTCTTGTGCACACAGCAAAGGTAAACAGGCTCCTGGGCCCGTGAGAAACTTCTATGTTGTGCAGCCCAGGAGGTAAACATGTTCTTGGGCCCATGAGAAACTTCTATTGTTTATGTTATGAAGCTTTTCCCAGGTTAATATCAGCGCGATGCTTTGTCTAGAAGGCTGAGGTCACTGTAGGATGAGGAACTGATTGAGGTCCAGCTTTAGTGTGTGGTTTCCCACACCCGTTCACTGCCGGACCCCTGGCTCCTGCTCCCAACAAACTATCATTCAAAATTGATGGTGAAATACGATACTTCCATGACAAAGAACAGCTGAAGAACTTCATGAACACCAAGCCTGCAAAAAATATTGAGAGACAGTTTAGATACACAAAGGAAAAAACCACTAAGCAAAGCAGATAATTAAACAGAGCAGAAAGACAAAGAGGCAACAGCAGAGAGATAACATGTCAACAATAAACCAGCATTTAACAATTATAACCATTAATGTAAATGGTCTCAATGCACCAATCAAAAGAAACAGACTAGCAGAATGGATCAAGAAACAAAATCCAACCATATGCTGTTTACAGGAAACCCATCTAACCCAGAAGGATACTCACAGACTGAAAGTCAAAGGATGGAAAACAATACTTCATGCAGCAGGAATCCAAAAAAAAGCAGGAGTAGCCATTCTGTTTGCAGACAACGTGAACTTTAAACCAACAATGACCATAAAGGACAAAGAAGGTCACTACATACTCGTTAGGGGAAAACTACAAGAGGAAGAGATAACTATCTTAAATATATATGCACAAAACTACAGAGCAGCCAGTTATATGAAACAACTATTAACAGAAATGAAAACTCAAATTATCAGTAACACAATTGTAACAGGAGACCTTAACATGTCATTGACACCAAGGGACAGATCAACCAGACAGAAAATGAGCAAAGAAATAACAGAACTGAATCACACCTGTGAACAAATGGACTTGAAAGACATATACAGAATGTTCCTCCCAACAACATCAGAACACACATTCTTCTCAGCAGTACATGGGTCATTCTCTAAAATAGACCATATATTAACTCACAGAACATATTTAAATAAATGTAAAAGAGTTAAAATCATCCCTTACATGTTATCAGATCATAGCACTCTGAAACTAGAAATTAATGATAAAAGATACTGCAAAAATCCCACAAACACATGGAACCTGAATAACACACTCTTGAGTAATCAGTGGGTCACAGAAGAAGTTAAAGAAGAAATTAAACAATATCTACAAGAAAATGAAAATGCAGCTACAACTTAATGGAATCTGTGGGATGCAATGAAAGCCGTCCTCAGAGGAAAATTTATTGCACTGAGTTGCCACATCAGGAAAACAGAACAAATACAAATAAATAACTTGATGCTATGCCTCACACAGCTAGAAAAAGAAGAGCAAGTCAAGCCAAAGCCAAAAGAAGAGAGGAAATTTTAAGAATCAGAGCAGAAATCAATGCAATAGAGACTAAGAAAACAATCCAAAGAATCAATGAATCAAAGAGTTGGTTCTTTGAAAGAATAAACAAAATCGACAAGGCCCTAGCCAAACTTATTTTAAAAAGGGAAGAAAAGGCTCAAATTCATGCAATAAGAAATGAAAAATGTGAAATCACTACAGAAATACAGAAGATCATCAACACCTATTTCGAAAACCTCTACTTTCAAAGGTTTGATAACACAGAAGAAATAGACAGATTCTTAGAAGCATGTGAAGTACCAAAGCTAGATCAAGAGGATGTAAAACTGCTGAATAACCTAATCTCTATTAATGAAATTGAAAATGTAATTAAGTCTAAGGACTTAATTACATTTTTAGGTAAGCGTACAAAGAAGAGCCCAGGCCCAGATGGATTCACTGCAGAATTCTACAAGAAATACAAAGAAGACCTAATGCTGACACTCCTCAAACTGTTCAATGAAATTGAAAGGGAAGCAATCCTTCCTAAGTCAATCCTAGAAGCCAATATTACTCTACTACCAAAACCTGAGAAAGACCCAACTAAAAAAGAGAACTATAGACCAATCTCCCTAATGAACACGGATGCAAAAATCCTCAATAAAATATTGGCAAATAGGATGCAGCAAATCATCAAGAAGATTATACACCATGACCAAGTGGGATTCATCCCAGGAATGCAGGGATGGCTCAACATACGTAAATCAATAAATGTAATCCACCATATCAATAAAGCGAAAAGTAAGAATCACATGATCATTTCTATAGATGCAGAAAAAGCCTTCAATAAGGTCCAATATTCATTGATGATAAGAACTTTACAGAAAATTGTAATAGATGGTCTTTCCCTCAATATAATGAAGGCCATTTATGACAAACCAACAACCAGCATTATACTAAATGGCCAAAACTTGAAAGCCTCTACTTTAAAATCAGGCACAACACAAGGATGTCCTTTATCACCACTCCTATTTAATATAGTATTGGAAGTACTAGCCAGAGCAATTAGACCAGAGAGAGAAATAAAAGGGATAAAGATAGGAAAAGAAGTTAAATTATCATTATTTGCAGATGACATGATACTCTACATAGAAGACCCCCTAAACTCCATTGAAAGACTCTTAGATATAATAAATGAATTCAGTAATGTAGCTGGATACAAAATCAATACTCAGAAATCAATAGCATTCCTATACACTAACAACAAAATCACAGAGAGGGAAATAAGAGAAACCACACTCTTCACACTAGTAAGCAAAAAAATGAAATATTTAGGAATTACTCTTACGAAAGAAGTGAAAGACCTATACAGGGAAAATTATAATACACTGAAAAAAGAAATTGAAGATGATCTCAGAAAATGGAAAGACATCCCTTGCTCATGGAAAGGAAGAACAAACATTGTGAAAATGGCGATTCTCCCAAAACTGTTATACAGATTCAATGCAATCCCAATAAAAATACCATCAAAATACCTTATAAATCTAGAGAAATCACTCCTAAAATTCATCTGGAACCAGAAGAGACCTACAATAGCAAAGGCAGTTCTAAGCAGCAAAGACAAGGCAGGAGGCATCACAATCCCTGACTTGAAGTTATACTACAAAGCAACAGTAGTAAAATCAACATGGTACTGGAATCAAAACAGAGCCAAAGATCAATGCAATAGATTAGAAGATACAACCACAACTACAAACACACTCCAACCACCTTATCTTTGATAAAGGAGCCAAGCAGTTTCACTGGAAGAATGACAGTCTCTTTAATAAATGGTGCTGGAAAAACTGGCTCTCCATTTGCCAAAAACTAAAGCTAGACCCATGCCTCTCACCATGTACTAAATTAAAATCTAAATGGATGAAAGATCTGAATATTAAAACAAGAAACACTAAATCTATTGGAAGACAAATTGGGTAGAAACCTTGAAGACATAGGAGTAGGTAGAGAATTCATGAACAGGACTCAAATCGCACGGGAAGTACTTCCCAAATCAATAACTGGGACCACTTCTTATTAAAAAGTTTCTGCATGTCAAAAGAAATCTCCAGCATACTGAAAAGAAAACCCACAAACTGGGAAAAGATTTTAGTGAACTCTCTCTCAGACAAGGGACTCTTGTCTAAAAGATATAAAGAATTAAAAACCTCAGACCCCCAAAATTTAAAGAACCAATCCAAAAATGGGCATCTGAGATGAATACGCACTTCTCAGATGAAGAAATGCAAATGGCAAATAAATACATGAAAAAATGTTCATCATCATTGGTCATTAGAGAAATGCAAATTAAAGCCACACTGAGATACCATCTCACTCCTGAAAGAATGGCCAGGATCAAGAAAACCAACAACAACAAATGCTGGAGAGGCTGTGAGGAAAAAGGAACTCTCTTACACTGTTGGTGGGAGTGTAGACTGGTACAACCTTTCTGGAGGTCAGTCTGGAGATTTCTCAAAAAGCTGGGATTGGAAGTACCATTTATTCCAGCTATTCCACTTCTAGGCATATTCCCAGAAGAACTGAAAGCATCATACCACAGTGATATATGTGCACCTATGTTTATAGCAGCACAATTTGTAATCGCCAGATCTTGGAAACAACCCAAGTGTCCATCAACTGAGGAATGGACAAAAAAGTGGTGGTATTTCTATACAATGGAGTATTACTCAGCTATAAAGAAGGATCACATTGTGATATTTATCAATAAATTGGCACACCTTGAGACCATACTCGTAAGTGAAATAAATCAATCTCACATGTGTGAATACCAAATAGTTTCCCTAATGTAAGTAATGATTCAAATATATAAAAGTATGTGGTAATCATGATTCCCCATTATGTGGCCTTGAAGCCTTTTAAAGTTTTCACTTATTAATTGGAATGGCTTTATTCTGGGCTGCTTGATATGGAAGTATTTGAAGCTATAGTATATGAAGTTATATTCAAGTATTTCAAGGAAAAAGACACTATGGTAACTACTATTTAGTTGGGTTATTTGGTGGTGAAGCACTAGGTTGCTGAAACTGGCATGCTTTGACCTGTACCGTTATGTTGTTATGTTCTCTTTTATCTCCATCTCTCCCTTATTCATTAAAAAATTATTTAGTTATTTTTTATGATTTTTTAATTAAGGGGAAAAATAAAAAAATAGCAGGACATATTATAGTAACTGTTTTGATTTCCTATTAACTTGATTTGAAGTCCTGTAATACTCCCACTATCTTGTTTTGACTGATTAGACTCTGTTCCGTTCTGTATGATAGTATCAAGTTTGAAGGTATAGGCAACTACTTTGAAGGCAATAAGATTCACTATGATGCCCATTCTGGTTTGACTATTATCCTCTTTTGAGTTTCTGTAATGTTTACAATGTTTAGGTTTTATTGGTCTTGTTCTCTACTGTTTGTTCAACTTTATAATACCTGATGAGATAGACAATTCTTTTTAAGGAAGCAAGAGGCATTATGGTAACCATTGTTGATAACCTTGTACTCTGTTTTTACATCATGTGCTTTGTCTATCTTTGGTTTTTTGACTGACAGCTTTGTCTTGCCATATTTGACTTTATTCTCTTCCCCCCCAAAAAGTAATAAGAACTAAGGAGTAATAAAACCCAAAATGTGTAAATTTTGTTGTAAAAAAGAGAAGGAAAAAAAGTGCTCTAAAGGATACAACAGCAAGTGTGTTTAGGGGTGTTAAATAGCTGACCATATTAATGTTTTTGGTTGGATCATTGAACACAACTGTGTGCAGTCTCACTGTTTGAATGTCCACTTTGTATGCTTTGATACTGTGACTTGAGCAACTATCTCTAAGATGATAATGTGTAATCTATTAACTGGTGATTTCTTACTTTTTTTTTTTTTTTTGTAGTTCTGTATTACTTGTACCCTTACACCACTTTGTTTTGTTTTGTTTTTTCTCTTTTTCCTTTTAATTAAAATTTTAAAAAAATCTACCTACACTTTAGAAGATGAACCCTCTTTAAATCTTTTTTTATTCTGAGTGTGCTAATTGGTTTTTGAGGGTGAGCTGACTTATATGATGGGTATTTGAGGAGTGGAAGCTAGGGGTTGAGTAAGGACCTCTGAGGAGGATTTCTCTTGAGAGATCTGTACTGTGAGCCGCAAAGGAAAGGACTGAGTGAATCCTTGGTCCATCACTTTAAGTAAAAACCGAGGAGCTAAATCAACATTTTCCTGGTAGGTAGGACAGTGTGTGCTGTTTGACTTCCTGGCAATAAATGTAAGGCTAAGAGATAAATGGGAGGCTTGTTGGTATGTTATGGAGGGCCAACCAGTAAGATATGCAAGCATGGACTGTGGTCCAAATGTGAGTAAGACTGGATGGATCAAGATGGCATGGGGCATCCTAGGTCCCAGAGGGAACCTAGAGATAACACCAGAGAAGAGCTGAAGTGGCTGCCAGTCTCCAGGAGTTGAGGAAGGGCTGAGTTACTGGCTGAGCCATGTATGTGTCTGCCTGTATCCAGGAAACTGCTGGGAGGAGATGCCAGCAGCAGGGGGAAAAAGACACATCTCTGAGGGTACAGGTGAGAGTGGTCCACAAGCTACAGCCTCACTTATGTATCTCTGCAGGCTCCCAAACCGTGATGGCATGTTATCCCAGAGCCCATCAGATAGTTCCCACGCCCAGGACTTCTCCGCTCTCCTTCACCTCAAAGAGCTACAGAAGCCAGTGAGTGAGGAGGGCATGGGGCATAGAGGAAGCTGGTTGCCCCCCAGCCGCAGGATGCAGGCTTTCTCCTCTGAGGGCAGAGAGAGTGAGCAAAGCTATTCTGAGTCAAGCTAGAAATGTTGATTTTTCTACGGAATAGGATTCTGTAAACTTTGAACAGTGACTGTGTAGCAGCGACCAGGGGCAATTCATTTTCACAGGTGCCGCAAGAAAGCAGGGGCTCTGCTTAAACTCTCACCCACAGGTAGTAGAGGAATAGCCCTGTGCAACTCAGGGACAGGGACAGCACAGCGTCGATTTCCTGTCACTTCCTACACCTACGCTTGCTCAGAACACCTGCTCTGGCCAAGAGCGTTCCACGTGTTAATCTGTAAAACTAAATGATGTGATCGGATCTGTATCTAAATGGGGGCGAGGGGTCACCATGGAGTGGTAGAGGCAAAGTGCACGACACCAGCCAGTGGGTCCAAAAGCCAAGGGGAGCTGACACACAGCTGAGGCGCGGTCACACAGGGCGCTGTTCTACAGGACTGAGATTCCGGAGAAGGGGCAGGCGGATGCCCAGGGAAGATCAGCACAAGCCTTGGCAGCACACGCCTGCAATCCAGCACTCTAAATTCAGATTTAGAGCTCCTTATTATGTAGATTATACAGATCAGGAGGGCCATTGTGGGAAACCATGGACCCCTGGAAAACCTGGAAGTGGAAGTACCACACACTCCAGAAAGTCCACTACTGAGTGCGTGTCGAACAGAGATGAAATCATTTCCCCAAAAAGATACATGTGCTCCCACGTTCACCGCAGTGCCGTTCGTGAATGTGGGACCAGCACACACACCCTGCAGTGAATGGACAGATAAAGAAAAGGTGGCATATTCACACAATGGAGTGCTTTTCTGCTGAAAAAATAATGAATGGAATTCTGCTACTCGCAGCAATATTGACGGAAGTGGGGGTCATTATGTAAGTGAAATTAGCCAGGCATAGAAAGACAAATACCTCACAGTCTTACTCATTTGTGGAAACCCATGTGGAAGAACAGAGTGAATAGTGGTAGCAATAAACTGGAGGGGTAGGGCGGGAGGACAGATGGAAAGATGCTCCATAAGGGGCTCCACGCCTGGGCAAAACAATTGATGAGCTATTTGAGAATGACCAAACTGTACAAAGTCTCCAGCACAAAAATGATTCCTGGTTGGAGAGATGGAAATGCTTATTAGTCTACTTTTACTATTACAGTTTATTATCATGTATTGAATTTCCGTGATGTACCCCATGAAGATGCACAAACTAAAAATAATAATAAAAGATAAACCCAATGAAATGATCAATACTAGAACTACACATTCTGATGTTCCTGCCTGGCCTCTGAGTGCTGGATTGCAGGCATGCACCGCCATGGGCTTTTGCTCATCTTCTTATCCCTCTCTCTATATGTGAAGAACTGGCCACTCCTTCTGAGTATTTTGCCAGAAGAATTGAAAACATTATTCCATAGTGATATATGTGCACCCAGGCATATAGCAGCACAATTTGTAATAGCCAGATCTTGGAAACAACCCAAATGCCTACCAACTGTGGAGTGGATAAAAAGATGTGGTGTTTTTATACAATGGGGTACTACTCAGCTATAAAGAAGGATAAGCTTGAGGCTTTTATAAATAAATAGATGCAACTCGAGACCATACTCATAAGTGAAATAAATCAGAGTCGCGTATGTAAATATTGTCTTGTCTCCCTAGTGTAAGAAACTGAAAGAGTAAATAAGATCCAAAATCCATAATAAATATCATGAAAGGGAAAGAAATTGCTCAAAAGGAAAGAACAACTGTGATAGGGGAAAGGTGAGAAGAAGGAAAAGAAAAATACACATATATGCCAGACAGCTAAGGTAATTATATCACTAATTTCCAATCATTGAAAAGAACGTTAGTGCTTGTGCTCTTTGTTCAGTTTTGCATGCCTGTATCTTGGAATCTTAAGAAACTGCTTGACCTTCACACAATATATCAACCATTGTTAATTTCTTATTGTCTTGACATGAAATTCTCTATCCTTATTTTTATTGTTTCTTCTCTTTAAAATAAAAGAGGCAAAAAAAGAAAAGGTAAAATACACCCTCCAGGTTTATAGAGGCTTCCTTGTTTAACCAGGAGGACTTGGGGTACTCTTTCATCCCTCCGTGCCCTCCTCCATATAAATGCGGTGTTTGAATCCCATAATCGTTAATGTTTACCTGTCTGAAAATACATGAATTGCATGTGCCCAACCCTACTCCAAGGAAAATTAGCACTGAAGCAAACCCTTAAATCACAAGATTAATCTATGTTAATTCATGCCATCCGTGCCTGTTTACTGATGCAAACAGTTAAGGTTATATAAAGTGAACAAAACTTTAAGGTATCTTAGTAATTTCCGTTACTGGCCAACTCGGTTCCTGGCCCCAAGAGGAGTTCTAGGAAGGGGAAGAACGGGCCTGGGGGTACAGCTCAGTGACTCAGTGCTTCCCTGGCAAGTGCTAGGTTGTGAGTTTGATCCAGCACCTCCTCCCAGTAGGAAAACAAGACCAAACTTAGCCAAGAAAAGGAGCCCTGGAGACAGGGGCGGGGCAGCCTCCCTTCCTTTATTCTCTGCTCTCTTTGGCTGTAAACCCCTGCTGGGCCTAAAGGAGCTTGTGTTTCCCTCTCCATTGAAAAGGAAAATCAGGAACCTGGAGGAGATCAGGCCTCCTCCTCCCCCGCCACGCTGGCTTGCTCCCTTCCAGTCTCACCGGGTCTCTTTCATGGACCGGCTTTCCCGGTCCTGTTGTTCCCTGAACTGTAAAATTCCATAATGCGGCGCCCGCACAGGTCTGCTCCCACTCCGACTGGGGTCACTGGAAGCCTCTTCCAATTCTGAAACCCAAGTCCTGCGGTTCACAAAAATGCTCCTTGCAGTCACGATTCCCTGGCTCCCGTGTCCCCGACGCCTCCCTCTCTTGCCGGAGCCCGGGACCAGCACGGGACTCTGTCCCGCTCTCTTCTGCCTCAGTTTCCAATGCTTTGTCTTCCTCTCTAAGAGAGGATCCTAACAAAACGGCCTTGCAAGTCCTTGCACCGAGGAGCTCCTTTCTTCTGCATCACTGGTTCCAAGAGCGGCGCTTCTCTAAATACTCTTTCTCAAAATAACATCCTGGGGTTCTGGTTTTGATTTTCCTGTTTTTATTTTCACGTTTCTGAGTATGTTTATGACAGTTTTTCAACCCTTCTTTCCTCCCCTCCTCCTTCTCCATCACGGGTGTTAAAGATTGAACTCAGGGTCTCTGCACTGAGCTAAATCCTTGTCCTTAAAATTATTTTTTCTTATTTTATTTTGAGACGTGGGGCAGGGCGTCTCTCTTACATGGCTCAGGCTTAGCCTCCTAGGATTAAATATCCGTATCGCCACGCGCCGCCAAGCATCCTCCTATCACCTAACTTCCTCGAGGGATTTCCCCCTGCTGTTTAAAACGGATACCTGATTTTCACCCTAGGGCGTTTCCTCAGAATGAGATCCTTACTCGTCTCCTTTATCCGTAGGGATAATCAGGTCAGTCACAAGCAGCTCGGAGCTTTCACCAGCTTCAGGGCCCCACGCTGGGTTTTACCAGCCCTTAGTGGATTAGAGGGGCGGCAGGGTCTCAGTGGGCCCCTGTGTGCAGGCTGGCCAGGCAGAGAAAGGAGAGCACGCACTGCCCGCAAGTGTCTTTTCTGAAGTGACCACGGGCGCCTCCCTTCCCACCTGCTCTCCAGAGCAGCTCACGGGTCCGCGTGTGCTCCACGCGGAAGAGGCGCGGTTCCCCCGGGAAAGGGCCCTGGACACCCGGGAGCAGCACGTCGGGATGCGAAGGTCTCAGCCAGTGCTGGGAGACCGGCTGGGCTATTCGGCGCAGGGAACCCCTGCTTGCCTGGACCCCGAAAGCGGAGGACAAGGAGTCCACGCTCCTGCTCTGCGCGGCGAGGCAGGGAGGCAGCCCGGCACCCACGACCAGCGTCCAGGGCGCAAGGCCCCCGGCTCCACTGTGCACTCGCTCCTCTGCACCCTTGACCGCTTATGTGGCCACGCCCCAGCCTGCAGGTTCCCTGGGTTTTACCCAGGATAGAGCAGTAACTTCAGCAAGGCCGGAGTCAGCAAGGCGCTTTCCGCACCCACCTTGCAGCAGTGCCCGCCCTCCCGGGGCTCCTTAGCTGGAGCAGCACAACGGAGGAGCTGGTGTAGGGACCCAAAGCCTCCACACTGAGTCTTCACACAGTTTCGGAGGCCAGAAGTGTAAGAGTGCCTTGTCCGTAGCTCGGTGGCCTTTGAGGACTCCCTCCAGGGCTGGAGGTGGCTGTGTTCTCTCTGGCCTCTCCACCTGGACCTTTCTCTGCGCTGGTCTGGGTCCTAAGTGCCGCTGCTCATGAGGACCTGTCCTGCTAGGCGGGGCTCTCCCTGGGACCTGGTTTCTATTCAAAGGGCCCAGTCTCCAAACAAAGTCACATGGTAGGGTACAGGGAGCCCGTGGCATATGAATTTGGGGAAGAGGCAACTCAACTCATCACAGGTATAAAGTCAGGTTATGGTAAAACCAGTGAAATAAAATATTTTATAAAGTAAAATGGTAATAAAGACCAACAGGGCTAAGTTTATGTAATTTTATTTTCCTTGTATATTTTGAATTTTTTCTTTGTGTGTGTGTGTGTGTGTTTGTGTGTGTATGTGGTAAGCAACTAGTTTATGTTTTTAACTTTACTTTAAAGAAACTAAAGTGAAAAAGAATCGGAAGAAAATAAACCAAACTATAGTCCTTGCGTAAAGAAACTATCAGTGTTATTTCAGCTTCAGGCTTTTCTGGTGTTTCCAAGTTTTTCTAAGAAGCATGTGCGAAGCTTTACGAGACCAAGAAAAAGCACCCTACTTAAGACAAAGCACTAAGGTAGAATGGACCACAAAATATCACCGCAGAGTGGTAAATGCCAGCTTGGAGATTTCTGTGTTGCCTAGCTAATTAACCAAATTAAGTGGGAGTCTACCAAATGTATACTATACATTGTGCTGTGAGGCCCATTCAAATCTACACTTGGAATCATATATATATATATATATATATATATATATATATATATGACTTAGCCCTGGGATCTTTTATGGTCCTACACATCCAGAGAGTTACCGAGGGAATGTCGGTTATTCTGGTCATGTTACCAAAGGGCCTTGCCTTTTTGTTGCTAAGTAACTACTCATTCACAATATTTAGCCTTGTAGCAACCAAGAATAACAAGTGGAAAGTCCTGCTAAAGGGACTGATTAGTAAGTTGCACATGTCATTGTTTAGTTGCGAGAGTGGAAGTGAAATTAAGGAATAAAAACATAAATTACATAAAAGAAATTTGGGTAATTTCCAGAGCATACTCTCATACAATTTTCTTTAGGCTTCTGGGAATCCTATCTGCTGCTGATCTGCAGCTGTCTACTTAGTGGGTGTGTATCTTACTGTTTCCTGATCTTGCAAAGAAGGGGCCTCAGGTGATGGGATCAGGGCTGAAGGAAGTCTCTTGGCCTGCAGCAGGTCACTGTTTTTATTGTCACAAACCATGAAACCCTCTTCATTTACCTGAACCCTCCATAAACCTAACAGTGCCCCTTATACATGCTCCTATTTAATATTTTCCTGATAAAACTCAGATACAAAGAAGACAGTATAAAACAGACACCCAGTAATCTTTAGAACCAAGCAGCCTTGGGTAGGCAGCATCCAAAAATAGTCACCTTAACCAATGTTGGGAAAATATACTCCGGGTTTTGGCCCTTACATATTTAAATTATGACAATCTTCTATTTATATAGAAAGTGTGACCACAAGATCCTGGGACCAAGGCTGTCTTGTGTTAGGCATGCTTTGTAATACTAGAAAGATTTCTAGAAATTCTTTCTCCAGGATTCAGATTTTTGACCATTAGTCAGCATTGAAATTCCTTCCAAATCACGGTTTTCTGTCTGATTTTAAAAATGATTACCTTTCCTATTCATTAAGTGTTACGGTTTAGGTCAGGAACAACCCCTAAAACTCTCATGCGCTCATAGTGGAGCCTTTCCAAGGTGACTGCATGCTGGCGGCCCACAGCTGAAATGATGTGTGTGTGAGGGTTGACTGGCAGAGGCAGGTCACAGGGCAGGCACTGGAACATTCATTTCCCTCCCTCCCACTCCTTTCTCTGCTTCCTGTGCCCCAAGAAGAGAGCAGCTGTCCTCCACCCAAACCCTTCCACCATGGCGATTTTCCCATGAAGCCAGCTCACCATGGACTGAAACTGTGAAACAAGAGACACTCATCCTCCTTGTTTAAGTTGTTGGTGTTGGTTATTTTTGTCCTGGCAGTGAGAAGAAGACTGAGACAATAAGGTAGAAGTAACTTACAAAACTCACACTCACAAAGGATTTTCAAAACAATTTAGAACTATAGCTCTTGCATTAAGGCAACACCTAGCAGATGACTAAACCTACAATTTGAAAAGGTAAAACAGTATTAACCAACTCACATTCCACTGGCTGGCATATAGTAACAGAATCAATAGAGAGCCAAAAGGAACAAAAACTAAGACAGACCCATAGCAGAGCCTGACTTAGGTGGTACAGTGATGCTGTTGGCCTGCTGGAGACACTGCTGCTTCATCCTCCCAGCAGCAGGCAGGGATGGCACCTCAGCAGACTGGGCTAGGGACTGGTCAGTGCTCCAGCACCCTCACCTAAGAGGACTACATGGAAAAGCCAGCCCTGCTGGCCGTGGGCCAGCTGAGCCCTAATAGAAACCACACAGCTGCCCATTTCTCCCTGTGGCCAGTCCTGGTTCTTTTGCCTCCTCTTTCAGAGTCTTGGTCCCAAGAATAACCCAACACACTTCTGGCTGTCTGATCTCCTGAATCTGCTTGCTGGGGAACCACACCTGAAACATACAGTTAGACAGGTTTAAAGGAAGCCCTGCCCCCTCTCCACCACTGCTAACGAAACCAACAGCTCATTTGGACTTGCAGTTTTGAAGTATGTGTTAAAAAGCAGGCTACAAGCAAACCACAAGTTCTGGTTGCAATTGCAAAGATATGTATAAAAGCATACATTTCATTAACTCCTGAGGACAAGACACGTGGACTAATACTTCTAGGCATTAGGGTAGACTTTATACTAAAAATAGTAATTAACTCTGTGGTGGAGCTAGAAGTGATGTTTCACTTTCTTCTTTCTCTTTATTTCTTAAATGTTTTGAAATTACAAAGTTAGTAGTTTAGAAAGTGATGTTGCATAGTTAATCTGCATTACACCAAATATTTAAATAAATTCTTTCTCTAGTTTTTTAGGGTCCATTTCCCCAAACTCTCCTCTCTTCTTTCCAAGTACTCAGGGCCTATGAAAATGAGGCTTGACATTTTATAGAAGTGGAAAAGCAGGTTCGGAATGCTTTGGAGTTTGGGGTCTGCGGAGTTCTTAGTAATCCTCCAGTTCTGAAAGTCAGGATGCTTTGGGGCAAAGAGACACAGGAAGTTCCCATCAGTATCAGGTAACATAACAGAAAGAACATAAAAGTGTCTGAGCACTAAGTTTTGATTTTGTGTGTGTGTTGTTTCGTTTTGGGTTGGTTTATTTGAAGTAGGGTCTTGCTGTGTAGTCTGGCTTTGGACTCACTGTGTAGCCCAGATGGCCTTGAACTCCCAAGGATCCTCCTGCCCTACCTCCTAGTGCAACACCACACCCAGCCTCCACACTGGATGACACCATAGATACCACTGAGGCAGATAAAGACACGCAGATTTTAGAGCAATCTCCAAACACCTGGACGTTCTTTATCAGTCCCACCTGGAAACTGCCACCCAAAGATTATACTTATTTATTCTTCTTTCCACCAGTTTATGTGGAATATATTCTCACTGACCACAGTTGGTCTTCAATTTAGAGAGGATAGCAAATTAGAGGTATTGTCATTCGAAGGCTAAAAGAACAAAATGTGGACAAAATATCATTATTTCTTCTTTGTTCTTTCTGTTATTCTCCTTGTTGGCTCAAGTAAGCATACCTTAGTACATCAGTTTGGCAAAAACTTGCAGCTGAATTCAGACAAGGTTAACCTGAAGGTTAATTAAAGTGAGGACAATTTATGGAAGCTCTTCTGCCAAGACAAGATAGAGTAAGATGTCAAGATGAGTTGATTCATTCCAAATCACAAATCTGGCCACCATCTTGATTTTATGCCAGTCACATCCTGGGTGGCACGGCCTGATTTAGCTGAATTACAAAATTTTAGAGCAAGAAGGACCTAAGAAATCATCTTATCCAGCTTCCTTAGTAGATGAGAAAGTTGAAGCCTCGAGCTGTGAAGCGATTTGCTCAAGATCTGGCTCACCTCAGTGCCTTGTTTGGGCCATCTCCACTTTCCTGCCTCCAGGCACAGGAGTCTGAAGCAGACATATTCTCCTTCAGAGCTGGAAATGTTCCCACAACTTGTGGAAAAATGATAGGAGCCAGTGGTCCCCAGGAATCCCAATGCCCCCAGTTGGAGGACCGGGGACTATAGTACCTGAATCTTGACTTACAGAGGGGTAACATGCAGATAAACACATTATAAGTTGAAATACATCCAGCGTGCGTTTTATACACCTAACCTAAAGAACATCTACTTTAGCCTAACCTCAAGTGTGACCAAGACACTTACATTAGCTTAAGGTTGGATGAAATTATCTAACAAAGCTTATTCTATATGAAAATATTGAGCATCTCATGTAAAATATCATACTCATCCTTCCAAACACTGGCACCGCAATACACAGTAGAGGGCTGGCTGGGTCCCCCTGTGATCATGTGGCTGACCGGGGCTAAGGTCCACAGTTCCGTGGCAGCTTAAGAGAAAATCACAGCACGGAACCAAACTCCAAATTAGATCTTTGAAGAGATCCGCATTCGAAATTGGAAATGCAGTTTCTTCTGAATGCAGACCACCCTGTAGAATCGTAGCTGAAAAAAATCGTTGAGTAGAACCATAATAAGAGAAGAACCAGCCGTAGTTACATAGTGTCAGCTTGTTCCAAGTGGGGCCAGCTTGGGATCTAACTGGTAGATGCGTAGTGTGGCAGTGACTTCCTGAGTGGGTGGGAGGAAGCCCTTTCTCGCTTGCCCTTTCTTGCTCCAAGCTTTGAGGAATTCCCTTATTCTCAAACTCATCTGGAGACACAAATAATTTAGTGTTCAGGTGGAAACTTACAAGCGGAGGAATCACCAACAGTTTACTGGCCGTCCCTTCAGTGCACCAAACCTTCATGTCCCACGGTCCTGGTCAGCAAGGGAGCCTGACCCTAGAAGGGGGGATGACAGTATGAGACAAAACAATGCAGAGAACAAAAGAAAGGCAGGGCTGGACTGCTCCTCTCTACTCTGGTAGCTCCGGGTGAGTTCACTCATTCGCCCATTTATTTATTCATAATTACTTATTGAGGCCTTATTGTGTACCATAAAGCAAAAGCTTAGTGAAACACTACCGCTTACCGAGGGTTTCCCTGTGCCTGGTTCTGACCTGATCACTTCACTTCCTTACCTCTCATCTCCAGGGTCTCTGTCACTCCAAACTTATCATCTTCTTCCATGTCTTTCACTGGGTCTCTTATCACTAATCACAGATCATTTCTACTGATCATTTCCTCTGCTCCTTTCTGTGTGGAAACAGCTCCAGTCTGATCTCCGCAGCCCTGCAGTCTACAGCACATCTCTTACCTCTCTGCCCATCTCTCTCCTGAACTCTTTCCTCCCATCCACAAGGTCTAGACACTTCCTCAATGTCCAGTTCGGTCCGATTCCTCTCTCCACAGTGCTCTCTGACAGACTTATCTACATTTACTTCGCTGAAGGTCTCCTCTCATTTCTGGTCCCAGTTTCTCACCATCGTACTGGCTTTATATAACGGAATTTCACTGTGGCTTCACATCTGTCACACTCAAAGGAGATCTCTCCCCCTCCTGCCAAGAAGGCAGCTTGTCTTCCCATTGCCGCCCCAGCCTGAGCCATTGAAGACCCCGTGCCTGCACTGGTAGGTGACTCAGGACGTCTTTCCCATCCTCACTGCCTCTGCTGTGCTGCTTCTTGCCATGACTTTTGTCCTGATCCACACCATAATCTGCCCAACCATGCAGGATGGGCTTCCAAACACATTCCCTCCTTCTGTCCCACGGTGATTTGAGAAGGATGTGCCAAACCTTGCGCCAGCCTTGCAAGGCGGTGTGATTCCCTTATCTTTTTTTTCTCAAGTCTGGCTGGATTTTATTTTGAAGGTAGTAAAACACAACAAAACAACACAGAACAAAGCCAGTGGACACAATGCAGTGAAATTAGTATGGAACTTTAGAGCAGGACACTGGGATAAAAACAATAGTTACCATAGTATATGTTGTTATTTTCACAATAGTTGTCCATTCAATCAGGTACAGCAAAATCAAACCAAATGCAGAACATCATAAAACCTACCAAAGCAGAATATTGTATAGAGCAAAACAATCAGGACAACGCAAAACAGTGAAAACAATATTTTCCTTCAAAGAGAAGATAGGAGGAAATCCCTCATATTTGCTAATTGCATACGGTCATCCTCCCAAGAGATGCTCAGACCTCTGGCCCCAGGTCAGGATAATCAACCCAACAATACCAGCGTTTAGTTGCTTTATGTGCCTTAGCTGCTGTCAACCCCTGCTGTCCTCCACACTGTCCAGTTGCTAACAGGGGGTGGCGTGGGGGATGAGACGCTGGCTGGTTCTCTCCTGGCTCACCCATCCCTCACAAGAGTGCTGCTGCCGCTTACCTGGAAGGAGGGCTTATTGCTTTCTTGCTCAGCCCCCCAAGTTTCAACATGCTGGATCTGGGGAGACACTGACTTGTTCTCTCCTGGTGCGCCTGCTGCTCCTGATTCCCTTATCTTAGATCTCTCAGGAGTCTGCCTGCCTGAGTACTGAGCGGCAGAAAGCTGTAAGGCTCTCCCCATCTACTGAGTTCATTCACTGATCAGGAAACCAGAACCCACTCAATGGTTCCTTCCAGAACGCCTGCTAAGGGCTAGCTTTGGTCCTGGAGCTTACCTAGATTTTGAAGCAAACAAGACAGTGCTCCCTTGTTCGCTGTATCCACTACTCATTATGTAGTTTACCTATGATAAGTTTATTAGCTCATTCAACAAGTGTGACAGAGAACCTAACACAGGCCAGCACTTTTCTAGGGACTAGAATGTACTGTGAGTCAAAGATCCCCCTCTAATGGAGAGAGACAGAAATAACCACAGATTCGCCTTAATCATACACTGCCTGGTTCCAGCGCGTTGGGAGGCAGCGGCGTGGAGTTAAGGGTGGGAGCAGCTGCGGGACCCCTGCATCTGAAGTCGGCCCCTTTACGAGGATGTTGGCCCCAGGACTTTGATTGAGCCTTGTGACTTGTCTGTGCCTTAGCGAGTTCATCCTGAACGCGCCAAGAGTAGCAAGACCCCCCTCAGGAGATTTTTATGAGAATTAAGTGGGGCGTTGTGGAGCATTGAGCAGGGTGCCCAGCACGAAGGAGGCACAGTACCGCAAAGTTCCAAATTAATAAATCTGGAGAAAAACAAGGCAGAGACTAAGCGGAGGGCTGCAAAGCCTGCGCTTCCAAGGCGCCCTCTGGTGGCAATGAGAAGGCTCAGCGGGCGGGGAGAAGCAGGGAGGCTGTGGCAGAAACCCGGGTGAGGCATTAAAGGCGCGGCCACGGAGTCCGGAGCTGGGCTCAAGTTGTGGACAGAGGCTGAGCCCTGAGCCCTGAGCCCACAGACCTTCCAGTGAAGGCTGGTGGAGGAGAAGAACGGAGGAAAGGGCGAGGTGCTGCGAAGGCATGAAGTCGTTCGGGGAGGAAACCCAGGGACCCCAGGCAGGACTGAGGAAGAACGCTTGAGATGTGGAGTCGGAGATCCCACCGAAACTTTTTTTTTTTTTTCTAATTTTTAAAAAATTTTATTTAAAGAGAAAAAGAAAAAAAAAACCAGAAAACGGGTACAAGTAATACAGAATTTCAATAAATAAATAAATAAATAAATAAATAAACAGTAAGAAATCACTAGTTAATAGATTACATATTGCCATCTTAGAAATAGTTGTTCGTTACAAAATTAAAGCATACAAAGTGAACATTCAAACAGTGAGACTGCAAACAGTTGTGTTGAATGATCCAACAAAAACTCAGTAATATAGTTATCTATCTTATACACTTAAATATACATGCAGTTATATCCTTTAGAGCACTTTCTTTTCCTGTCGTTTTTACAATAACAATTACACATTTGGGGTTTTATTACTCCCACAGTTCTTCTTATTATTTTTTTTGAAGAGAATAAAACCAAATGTGACGTAACAAAACAGTCAGTCAAATCAAAAGGATGGACATAGTACATGATGTAAAAACAGAATACAAAGTGATCAACAATGATTACCATAATGCCTCTTGCTATCTTAAAAAGAATTGCCTATATCATCAGGTATAGTAAAATTGAACAAAACACCTAAACTTATTTAAACCACTGAATGCCAAGGGGACCCTAGACAGGCTCCAGCGCCAAGCCTGTGAGTGCTCTGCCACCTAGAGGTGACGCGTTGTCAGGTCCTTCCTGAGGGGGCCGTGGGCGCTGGGGCCGGCGTTACGCCGTTTCCCTCTGCTGGTTATTTTGCAAATCGCACTTCAATGGATCTTAAATGAGTATGGGCTCTGGTAGATCCCTTACTGGGGGTATTTGCTGCAGCCTTCCTTCGTATATTTAGGTTTTATAAGAGGGTGCTGAATACAGCCAGATTTATTAAAAGGTTATTTGTGCCCCAAATTTTAAAAAGGCAATTGAAAAGTCATGTAATGCAAGCATCATCGCACCAATTTCCACCTTCGTCTTGCATTTCAACATCTTTTCATTCACTGTCTCGTTACAGCTCAAATCGAAGGCCAGGCTCGAACTGACTATATAGCACAGGCTGGTAACCATCCTGCCCCAGCCTCCTGAATTCTGGAGCTCCAAGCATGCAAACCCAGCTCAGAAAGAGATGTGATGTCCTGGCCCTAGGATTCCTGATAGAATATTTTGCCACACAGCCAGTCCTCTAGTTACTGGAACGTAAGGTCCATACAACTAGGGGCCTTGGATAACATCAAACCAAATGAAAATTCTTTAAATCCTTTCTAATGTTTCCTAATGTCACCTGATAGGAAAGACTCTTTGTGGTGTTTCATCTAGTGCCAAGCCCTGCAGTAAGCATAAAGGTACACCAGGGCATTTGATATGCTCAACATCTCTGTGAAGTCGGTGTCTCTGTTAACCCCTACTTACCCAGGAGCTCTGAGGTGCAGACTGGAAAGACTTGTCCATGGCCCCTGACCCACTGAGTAGATGCCAGACCCAGGTAAAGACTGGGGTCCAGAGTGCCTACCATGTTCCATGCCTCCCCTTAATTTCTCTTCCTATCTGGGCATCTGGGCCTGCAACCACCCTGACCTCTAGGTACAGGAGCTGGAGTGTTTCTCCTTTTGGAAGAGGTTGCACTTTCTCCTTAAAGTAGACTTGGCCTCAGTATGGCGAATGCCAACTGAATGCAATCTTTGCACATTTTCATTGACTCTGGACTTTTTGTCTTTGGTGCCTTCCCTGGGCTCAGGGATGTGATATCTCTGTCAGATAAGTAGGTGGGTAGGAGGACAGCTATGGCACTGTCCTCAGCCGGCAAAGAATTGGACACTCGTGTGGTGTATGGATGGGAAATCTCCTTTGGTGGAGCTTTAGAAGTTTCCCACGTAAGACGCAGAGTTTGCTACCTGAGTGACCTTGGTCAGGTGGTTCTACCTCTCTGAACCTCTAGTTTGTCACGAATAAAATCAGAACACCCATTCTAGTCAAAGAGCCCTCTAAGCACCAAAAGATCATGTGTCTAAAAAGCCCACTGGCAACTATGAAGTGCTACACGCATATTTATGGACTCTTCTTTATCAGCTCTAGGGGAATAGAATTAGGCACTGGCTTTAAATCTGAATTCTAACAGTTTGGATTCATTTCCTTGAATGCTTTATTTTATCTTCGTAAGTGTTGTCCCCCTTCTTTGTTCCCATTCTAAAGAGAATCGAAATAGTGTTCACCTGAGAAGAATGTAGCTAGGATTAAAGGAGGTGATGAGGAGTACACAATAGGGTCATCCCTCCCCAGCCTCTCCGCTAGGCTCAGTAGTGGAGAGAGAGAGAAAGAGAGAGAGAGAGAGAGAGAGAGAGAGAGAGAGAGAGAGAGAGAGAGAGAGACAGAGACAGAGACAGAGACAGACAGAGATCTTTCTCAGGTACGAAGGGGACTAAGGGATGCAAGGGGTTGAGCAGAAGAATTAAGATGTGTCTCGTACAGTCCTTGTTCCCACAGGAACATGAGCAGTATGATTGGGCTAATAAAAAATAAAAACTGAAAATAAGTGATGGGCCCAGGGCCTGGCACCCAGGGATCAACAAATACCTGTTCCTGTGTCCTTTTTGTTGCAATTCTTCTTAGCATTGCTTTTGTATTCCTCGACGTCCTATGTTGGTTAATCTATATGAAAAACGCATTCTCTAGAGAGGTCCATGATGTGAGTGAATGAGAAGTGGCTGATAGAGAAGGGAAAAGGAGGCGAATTAATGTTTATGGAGCTCGGACTCTGACATTTCTGGGCCAAATGCCTTGATTGCAGAATAACTAGACAATGAAATTCTACACTATTTGTAAACTTTCCAAACCTAACATTTCATTTTGACATTAAGGAAATGTCTGAGTACCTATCAAAGTCTGTTTTGGAGATTAAGTGGGGAATGGGAAGTCAGTGTCTTACTTAGGCAGCTTAGAGGTCAGGGTGAGCCATATGCAAGTCAGGGAGCCACAAAAAGGTGACCAGTTTGATCCCTGATGCACAACACCCTGGAGACACAGGACATGAGTTAACAAGTCACCTTGTGAGCTATGAACCAGGCACAGAATTAGGACCTCAATGATTACTTCCTGCTGTATTTTTCTTTTACTAAGTTAAGTTAGTTTCGTAGTTTTGATTTCCTTTCCTTTCCCTTTTCTGTGAAGATGATGGACTCTCTCATAACCACTAGGCTTCTCCTGACCTGGATAAACGTGGGCAGCAGTTGGGAATCAGAATTTAGAATAACAAATTTCCTGTTTTATAAAATCCATTATAGTATAATTATGTTGTAGATGTGTCATCAATAAGTACTAACTTTTCAGAAAAATTAAAAATGAATTTTAAGATACTCTCAGTTTTTGAAATTGATATGAAATGAATGAACTCCTTGGATGTGAAGAAATAGAATTTGCCTTGGCTCAACATTAAAATTTTTTTTTAATTTAAAGCTTTCCATATATTTTGGTGCTGTAAATTAAACCCAGGGCCTTGTGTATGATGGGCAAGCACCCTACCACCAAGCTACCCTCCCAGTGCTGGCTTGTCATTAACTTTTCAGCATGTTCTTATATCAAACCCACACCCACCTGGTTCTCCTACTCATCAACACCTGTGCCGTCTTTTTTCTGGACTTTTGCTTACTTTCTTATGCTTTAAAAGCAACTATAGATCTTCCAGCATTAAATTAAATTAAGTTCAGAAGAACTGACAAATGTCTTGTTGTATTGCTATGGCTCAACACCTAGGATTTGGAGGCAGATTTGTTTATGTCAACAGACACTGATCAGGATCACTCCTAAAATATGAGGCTCTGATCTCTGATGGTCTAGGGCTTATGCGGGATAAGCAAGCAGGAAGTACAGAGGCAGAGTGGCTTGACCACTGGAGATTGGTTCTTACAGTATGCATCATATAGTAACCAGCTATGTATCATAGTGACTATCCGTTTTTAAGAAATAAAAATAACAGGAACTGTCACCAGAACTGTTCCCTGGGCAACTAACAAACTGAAATATACTGGCTGGGGGAGGAGGCTGATACTGTTACAGTATCAGTCCCTACATTTGCAACGTACCCAACAAATAACTCTCAATTATGTGTCTTTAACGATTAGTTTGAGTTTAGGTCAGAACCTCTACTGACTCAGAAAATGAAAAAGCCCAGATTCCTTGGCTGAGTTGAAAGTTGGCCATGCTTCTCTTGACTTTCTTGAAAATCAGTGACACCATGTTATGATTCAAAAACACAGTTTTCTATAAATGGATTTAAACATCAGTATCCTGTCTTATAATCCTCCCTGACATGACATCAATAAAAACCCAATGATATGCCGTAGCCTCACAACCCCATAATCAGATGTCAGGCTCCTGTCTAAAAGGCTAAGAACAGTCTTTATTAAATAGGAGAAAGGAGTCCCGGAGGGCTGGGAACCACCACCAGGGGAGTCGGCCCTGGTCAGGAGAGCAGAGGATTGGATTGGCAAAGCCAAGTGAGGCTCTGGAGCTCTTCTTTGCCTTAAAGGATGAAAATAACAGATGCTAGATTCTTAGATCTGGGGACAGGGAGGCTCCTCTTGGGGAAAGGTCCCAAGAGGATACCTGTCCCAGTTTTCCACTTAACCATCCAGAAAGATTCAAAGCTTATGAGGCTGATGCTTAGCCAGGGGGCCAATCTCTCCCGTACTCCACTTCCAGGAAGCCAAGTTGATCTGTTGGGAAATTATCCTCAAGGATAAAAACCCGCTCCAACCTCTTTCCAAAAAGGAACAGTGCTAGAACCCTGCCAGCCCGTCATCTTTCTTAACATCAAGACAACACAGAGGTGGGCACCACTTTCACCCTGTCCCACAGATAGAGAAACCGAACTCTGCTCAACCATTTTTCTTACATCAGGCTCTCATCAGACCAAGGAGATTGGTGTATTTGAGTCCAGCCCAGGAAGGGAGGCAGTACCAGGAGCCATGCTATCACTGCCCGCTCTCCATGTTGCCTGCTTCTATTCTGAGAAACAGCTGTGGCTGTCGTCAGAGACAAAGGGACAGCCAGGTGTCCACGGGGCAAGCAACAATGTTTCTACCTGGCCTGTTCAGGGGCATATCTGGGAGTGAAGCTCTTTTGGCTGGCTGACTTCCAAACAGTTCCCTGGTCTTCCTGGAGAACTACAAGCTCCTGATAGCCTTCAGAAAATTTATTTTCAGCCAAAGTTGCCTGGTGTCACTGTCTCAGAGATCACCAGCTGCTGCCACATGTGAAGTGCCTGATGTAATCTATGTTGATCTTTCTCTCTGCAGGTCTGCATTTTGCAGCAAGGCTTTAGCCGATGCATATCATGTCCCTTACCAAGAATCACGTATTTTGCTGTCATTGTGTCATGCTGTCTAGAGATGAATTTCCTTAATGGCGAACAAAAATGGGTCCTGTATGATTCTCAAATCTGAAACTCTTACTAGAAAGCAAAACAGTACTCTTCCTTCTTTGATGTCCTAACAGGAAAAGTGAGTACTTCCAGGTGTCCAAGGAGGGACAAATTTGGACTCTTCTTGATATCTGCCCTTACCTCTCCCACCCATAAGACACCCCAGCAAGATAGCCTGTGCTCTCTCCAGCTACCTGACTCTGTCGTGGGGCAGAGTAGGCAGGAATTCCTATGACCTTTGGCAACAGTTTAACATATCTCTTCATTCTTCCTTCAAACCTGGAGACAATTATTTTTGAAAGAATGATTACAGTGTCGGAGCCATTGAAACTGAATACACATGCAGAGCTGTGGTGTGGCCTGGCATGGTTGAAATGAGAATGAGGAGACACCTCAGTGGCAAAATAGGCCACAGCTGAGGCCACCTGGAGACTTTCTGGATAGTTTTCCTTAATCAGCATCCTCTGTTGCTCTGAGGGGTCCTTGAATCCCTCCAAGATGCTGCTCAGGTTTTCTCCATTGTCCACTCCACTCCCTGCTTGTTCTGATTAAATACGGGCCACCCATCAGTCGGCTGGCTGGCAGAGTTACCAGCCCTGCTGGGGAACTCAGTCCTCCTGCAGCCCTAAAGATCATGCTGCTTGTTTCATTCCTTTGGGCCTTCACTGTGCACCCATTTGGGAGATTGGGGATCTAGGCACAGAGCCCAACATTCCACCAGTCTTGTTCTTCTATTGTTTGTATAATTTTTGGTATCAGGGATTGAACCCAGGGATTTTGCCCTGAGCCACATCCCTAGGCTCCTCTTTAATTATTAATTTTGAAACAGGGTCTCCATAAATCACTAAGTTACCCAAGCTGGGCTTGAACCTGTGGTCCTCCAGCCTCAGCCTCCTGCAGTGCTGGGGTTACAGGCATACACCACCATGTTGCTTATATAATTCATGTTGTATGTAATCAGCATTTTCCAAACTAGAAAGTCACAGGTGTTAGTGAACTTGCTCAATGGCTCACCTGCCTCTTATTTCTATGATTTTTACACCTCATGCTCCTCACCCTCTGATCAGAGGACGAGAATGGCAGCGTGCAGCTCTGTGACTCAGAATCACGATAAATGTTCTATCGGGACACAGCACAAAGCCTTCTGTGATTGGTGTCGGGGCTGAGAGCCAGCTGGCCACTTTCTCAGGATAGCACCAGGCTACTGAGTTCTTGATGGGCTCTTTATATATTAAAATGATGACTCTTTGTAGCAGAAGGAGATCAGTTGCTTTATTATTTAGAAAAACAAACTAAAAAAACTGGGTTAAAACCGCATTTATAAAATGACCTTTAAATGATAGTCTTCCACACGTGTTTTAATCTTATTTTAAACACATTTTACATAAAAATCAGTGCTAACTACTTGTCACTTCACAACTGACCCAAGAAGTCCTGTACAGTAGGTCTCCCCGGGACACACAGGGTTAGATTTAGGGGTTATTTTAAGTAGGCCACCAAGAAGTGAGCAATGCCTGCGGTGTTGTGTCCTTGGAATCAGGGCTGGGTTGGGCTTGTTTTAAGCATTAAGAAAGGCTCAGAACCCGCCTGAGACAAAGCCACACTGAGTTTCGCCAACACATTTGACAGCTTTGTGAGTTACAGAATACTGCTGAATGCTTCAGTGACAGGCACTGGTTATTTTTGCTGTTGTTTTTGTGCTGTTTTGTTTCTGTAACAAGAAATCATACACACACATTTAGACACACTTATTGATGTATATATGTATATCATTTCAACTATTCAAGTCTAACATTTCACAACTGCATTTGCAACTGTGTTTCAAACATGACACTTTCAAGAGTCACAGCAAGAGGAAGAGCGTGATTCTTAGGAAGTACGAAAGGTGACATTAGGGCTGAAGTCATTTCTAACCTTAGGTAGAAAGGATGGTTTGTGGGAGCAGGGATGGAAAGAGAACTTTCTAGAGCAAAGAAGAACCAAATGGGGAAATGAGAGCAGCAAGTTTGTGGGTGAAGTGGGAAGTATGTGAACAACCAGAAATGCAGCAGTCACCAGCGAGAAGACCTCAGGTGCTGTTCGTGGGTAGCGGGGCCCTAGGGCTGGAGATGCCCAATGGCAATGACACTCCAGGTTGGAAGTGTGGAAAGGAAGGAGGCGGGGACAAAGCATCACAGTAGCAAAGACACACAAGGAGGTGCATGGGGAAAAGAGCCCCCAGGCCTCCAGTCATTTCCTTGGCTCCCTGGGGGCCTCTGTGGCACCAGCGGAAAACCTTAGAGGCCAGTGATACAGCTCAGAGGCAGAGCAACTGCCTGGCAAGTGCAAGGTCCTGAGTTTGATTCCTGGCACCAAAATGAAGAAGAAGAGGAGGAGGAGAAGGAAAAAAAAAAAAAAAAAAACCCTTAGGACCAACATCCTGTAGAGTTTCCACTGTTTCTGAATTTGTCCACTCAACTGAGTCTGTTTGTGGTTATGTGGTGCTGGAGGCTGGATTTTGTTTTCCAGTTTGCAAGACACACTGATTGCCTTTGTTGTGGAAATTTGTACATGCACATAACACATTTTAAATCTATTTTTTGTTTGTTTCTTTTCTTTTCTTTTTTGTCTTTTTGAGACAGGGTCTCACTATGCACTTCAAGCTAGCCTTGGACTCACTTTGTGGACCAGGCTGGTCTCCAACTTGCAATGACCCTCCTGCTTAAGCCTCCCAAGGGCTGGTATTACAGGAGTGTACCAACACATCTGGCTTTAAACCTATCTTTGTCTCCTTCCCTTAGTCTCTTGATTCTTTTCTCATTTGCAAATCCATGTCCTATTTCCTATTATCTGTCTTTTATTTTGCTCTTCAACGTATAGTTTGCATTTCTCATATAACAGAAATATAATATTTGTATGTCGGGTTTACTTCATTTTAGGTCCCAAGCTGTATGCACCAAAAGAGACTTCTTGAGGGATGTCTCACAAACTGATTTTTACTCTACCCATCTCATCTTTTAAAGAGAACAAGAGGCACCAACTTTTATTATTATTTTCATAATTATTGTGGGATTTTGTTGCTGTGGGCAGTGCTGGGGTTGAACCCAGGGCCTCACGTATGCAAGGCGAGTATTCTCCAGGCTACATCCCCAGGCTGCATAGAATTATTCATGCATCTTGATTAAGCAGATTAATGTTCTTCACTGTGACATATCCATACATTCACATATTGTGAGTCCCTGGCTTCACCATGGTGGCAGGAGCTCGAGGGTTCCTCAAGAAAACTGCCCAGAGGGAGGGCAGACCAGAGTCCAGGTTGGCCGAGGGTGGGCATTCAGACACGTCTCTTTGGCAGGCTGCTGATTCTGTCATCCCCCTAACTTCTCATCACATTTTAATGGGGATGAGTTCATAATCTTTGAGTGAAAAGGAAACTGAAGTTCAGAGAAGTTAGGTATTTTGTTCAGAATCACACTGGTGTTCCAAAATATAAATCCAGAAATATTTGAGCCCCACACTTATGCCATTTTCCACAAACCAATAAAATTCTTAGAGGAAGATTTTACTTCATTTATTAATTCTCATTCAACACATCTGTTTTCAAAAAATATAATAAATCTCCAGAAAAATATGTCTTCATAACAATGAAATCAGAAAACACTTCTGTCAGAATGATAGTCCAAAAAGACAATGAAATCTAAGAACTGCAGCTAACGCAGGGCTCAGAGGAAAATTTATAGTCCAAAAAAGTGTGTAAAAGGGCAGAAAACAGGCTCAAAATTCAATACCTGAGCTTTTATCTCAAGAAACTGAGTAAAGACACTCAGAGGAATTAGAAGAAATTTTTGTATTTCTAAAAATAAAGAGCAAAAGGCATGTACATAGAAAAAAAATCAACAAAGCTAAATGTTGATTCTTTTAAAAACTGATAAAATGAATAGATCTCAAGAAAGACTAATGTAAGAAAAAAGAGGAATAAAATGTAAACAGCCAGTATGAGTATCAAATACATTTTGACAGCTGACTCTGTAAGACACTGAACATGAGGAGGAAAAAATGAATTTGTTTTGGTGTCATCTGGAAAAATCACATTCTAGAATGTATTGTGCTTAATTTCACCTAGCACACATTTGCTGGAGGACATAACATGCTGTTAGCTTAGTGTTCTGTGCCTTGAAGGGGAGACTCCCCAGATTTTGGAGCTGGACAGAGCTGAGTTCCAATCCAGCTTCTACCTTGATACTAATTGTGTGACTTTAGGCCTTGGAAGGGCACAAAAATAGACCGTGAGATAAAGATGGTTGTGTAGATTCTACTGTCTTCTGAAAAGTTTGAGCATTTTATTTGCCTCATCTTCTTGTGTTACAGAGAAATATGGTGTGGTCATTTTTCTACAGAAAGGATGCTCCCAGCTGGACTGGGGTGTAGCTGTGTAGTACAGCAGTGGCTCGCATGAGACCCTGGTTTAGTCCCTAGCACGGCTGAAAAGAAGGTACCAACATATAAAGCACATAAAAGCAAAACATGAAAGTTAAAAAATACCAATATAAAATTTTCATTCTAATTTTTGCACAATTTTTTTGTTGAATACTAGCAGAACACAAGAAAAAGCTATGCTGACAACATAAGCTATCTCAGTACTGTGAGAGCAGAGCTTCTGTCTCTGGTGTTGTCCTTTTGGACTGAGGGCTCCCCCAGGCTGGCAGCTCTCACTGGTGTGTTGCTGAGTCTTGTGTACCACAAGCTGTCCAAGATCTAACACAGCTGTAGCTCAGATCTTAAATGCACAGACGAATGATTAGGATTTTCATGCATTTAATGAATCTGGCAGGCCTAGGAGAGGGGAGGAAAAAGAAGAGATCAAGAAGTGAAATGGCAGGTTTATGCTTCTACTCACCCATGAGCCAGTGAGAGAAGCCCTTTCCTTAGCAACAAATAGACACGAAGACCACAGCACTCACACGCAGGCCTCTGCTCACTGTGCCAGAGATTGACTGACACATAGCTGACACTTCTCCCATTACTAGGCTGGCTCCTCAATTTGTTGGTGGCGGTGCAGACGCTTGTTAATTTGATGTGACACCATCGGTTAATTCTTGGGATTATTTCTTGTGCCACTGGGATTCTGTTCAGGAAGACTTTGCCTATGCCCATGTTTTCAAGTCTTTTATCTATTTTATCTCTCAGCAGATTGTTTCTGCCTCAACACTTAGGTCTTTTATTTATTTAGATTTTAGGATTTTAATTATCAAGAACACATAAAGAACTTAAAAAAACTAGACCCCCCCCAAAATAAGATGCAATAAAAATTGAGCAATTGAAATGAATAGATATCTCTCCAAAGAAGTACAAATGACCAATAAACACATGAAAAAAAAGTTTGACATCATGGCCATTAGAGAAATGTAAAACTGCAATGAGATGCCATTTTATCCCAGAAAAAAATGGCTATCACAAAAGCATCAAGTTATAACCAATGCTGGCAAGGACATGACGAAGTCTTGTTCACTGTTGGTAGGAGTCAAAACTATCATCACCACTAGGAAATCAGTGTGAAGATTCCTCAGACAATTAAAAATATTAATTCCATTTGATCCAGGTGTCCCCCTTTCTAGATGTCCACCCCCAAAATTAAAGTCACAGTGCTGCATAAATACTCATTCTATGGCAGCACAATTGATGGCAGTGAGTTCTTGGAAACAGGGTGTGTGCCCACCAGCAGATGAAAGGGTAAAAAATTCATGGTATTGACACACAGCACAGTACCACTCTGCCATAAAGAAAGATAAATTTGAGATATTTGTAGGCAAATGGATACAACTTGATAACAGAAAGTTAAGTGAAGTCAGACACAAGCTAAAGTACTGTGTTGATTCTCTTACATGAGAAACTATCTGTCCACATGCACAGTCTCCCTAAAACTGTGCAACTCTTCAGCGACTCACAAAATTACTCAATGTCTGGAAGCTAATGGCCTCCACTCTGAGCACCTCTTGTAACTGTAGAGGCCAAGGGTCACTTGTATTAGTCTTACGATGTCTCAATAAATTTAATATTAAAATATTTGTACAAGTTTTTCTTTTCCCTGAAGTATACATTTTTTGGTAGATTCTGTCTATATTAGAACCTCAATACACAAACTTGATTCTTTCCATGATTCTGGTCACAAACTGTTAGATGACAACTCAGTCAAATTCAGGGGTTAAGTTAAATGTTGACTTCATGGGAAGTTTGATTCGGTTCTCACCCATAGGAAAAATAGAAGATAGATAAATTAGAAAGTAAGGATAAGAACAGATAACTCCCTAAATTATCTAGTTTGTTGTTTTAAAAATAACTGATATTTTTACATTTGTACCACTGGTTTCTTTCATCCATTGAAAAGAAAGTTTTGTCCTTTTGTTTGTTTCTTGTTTGTAAGAGAGTCTCTGTTTTGTGTGACTGTGCTCTGAGTAATATTTTGGTTATTCTTTTAAGAACATCATACATGGTATATTAACCACTGTTGTTCTCTAATTATTTTGTTATGTTATTACAGTAAAATAAATTTTTTTTAAATTACAAGTATTGAAAACAAGAAGTGTGGCCCTATTTAGTTTTGTTTCATTTGCAAAGCCACAGAAATAAGCACCAAGAAGCAGTGTCAGATGGTAACAGGTGGCCATCAGGAAGGGATTCTGACTCCTGTGTGTCACAGACCGATGTCAGCAACCTCAGCTGATGACCAAGAGCCGGAAGAAGCCACCCCTGGAACCTAGGATACCCACAGTCTCTATTGATGATTTGCTTTCTCTTCTCCAGAAACTTCTGGAAGAATTGCTGAGGCAAAGGACAAGAAGCAGCATAGGGTGATGGGTCCTGCAAGAAGCTTTTGGAAGCCATTGTCAGAGGAGCATGGTTTTTGTTTTGTTTTGTTTTTTGGAGGAAGTTGAAATTTGGTTTGATTTGGCTTAGTTTAGCTTGGTTTTGTTTGATTAGGTTTTGCTTTTGCATTACTAGGGGTTCAATCCAAGGACTTTGCATGAAGCTGCTTCCCCTATTTTTCTCTTCTCTTCTCTTCTCTTCTCTTTTCTCTTTTCTCTTCTCTTCTTCTCTTCTCTTCTCTTCTCTTCTCTTCTCTTCTGTCCTCTTTTTTTCTCTTCCCTTTCCATTCCATTCCCTTCATTCTCCCTTCCTCCATTCTCCTTTCCTCTCCTCTTCTACTTTGAAACAGAGTGTCACTAAGTCACCCAGGCATGGTGACAGACACATAACTTGCAATCTTACCTCATCTTCGCAGGGCGTGGGTTTATAGGCGTGCACCACCATGCTGGGCTACCCAACTTCTTTTGCATAGAACAAACTCGAGATAAGTACCACCAGGTAAAAGAGTATCCTTTCCATGACACAATACAAAGAGCCACAGCGTCCAAGTAGCAGAGTGGCTGCTGCTAATCAGCTAGGGTGGATGGGTAGCAGGGGAGGTGTTCGTTACATTGCAGTTAAAGCTCATTTGGCCACATGTGAGGAAGAATAGAACCTTAGAAGCAGCAACTTCTGTGAGGAACAAGTGTCAGCAGCTGCCCTTGGGATGGGCCATCTCGGGATCACCTGGAGCCAGTTGTCTCAATGAGTTGGGCTCCATGGCTGTAAGTGCACGGTCTCACCATCCCACCAGTATGGTCACCTGGGACTCCCCACATGACTTCATTCCAGGCAGAGAGAGCATCTCTTCCTTAAGGAACTCTCCCTCCCAAGGAGAAGGAGACTCTTGGGCCACTTAGGACTTTTGTAGCTATTTTTACCTTACATTAAATGAAGAGAATACAATTGTGTGTGATTATAGTTTCTGACATATTGGGTGCTCCCTCTCCATGAATCTGAAAATATTCACATCCAACATTCTAAGAAGACATGCACCTCTCATATGCTGGGTATATTTTGAGGGATGGACCCAAGGTATATTGTAAAGTAACAGAAGAATTAGTGCACTCCTGAAGAGGGATATTTGGTGCTGTTTTGGGTGTCTTTCTTTCTTTCTTCTTCTTCTTTTTTTTTTTTTTTTTGTATCCCACTAGTGGACATTAACATGCTGATATTTGCTGTTTTTATGGGGAACCCCCAAACTGTTCCCTCTATTCATTCCCTGTTTAACACTTATATTAATAAACTTTGTGTGTATTTTATCAGGAGAGTGTGTAAGTAAAGAGAGGAAAGTTCCTAAAGGAACTGTCAAATATGAGTAGTGTTTCTCTGGGTAGTGGGATTCTTTAAGGGTAGCATCAGTACCACCAGGAAATCTAATCTATGTACATGTAATTACACTTCCGTTTGTTCATTGAATTCTCATACCTAGGCAGCCAGATGAAAGGTTTCAAGTAGGGTGGAGATTTGGGATAGAGAGATTGAAATTACCAGACTACAATCTATGCACACATCTGTAACATTCACTTTAGGCTCCCTAGAGACAAATACCTGTCCCCGAAAGCAGCACAACTCACAAGTGCCCCTACAGATCATCGCTTCATGCCACCACGGAGGCCAAAAGAGTCACGCGAAATACAACAGTCCTCTTGGTCGGAGAAAACAAGCAGTGATGTTAACAGATCCCCACAACTAAGGCCACAAGTTCTGGTGCTCCGAATGCCAAGAGTCGGCTTGGGAAGGAGCCACTGTCTGTCCAGGCCTCTGTTCCTCTATGTTCTTCCCAGACAGCGAATGAGCTCACCTGAGCATCAGTGAAGGTGGTCAGTGGGGTTTAATGTATAAGTTTCTGGCCATTAATGTTTAATGCAGGAAAAAGAAGACTCAGTGAGCGAGACCCTTCACTCTCCAGTCTTCTGGGCTCTGAGTGCTCTGTATCCTCCATGAAAAACGACTTGGGGTAACTCACACTGACAGCCCCCTCTACAGTTCCTCCCTGGCTCATCCTGCCTTCCCATCTAACGGCTGTAACTTGTGAGTGTGATTTTCTGGCAGTTTCCAGGCAGCAGCCAGCTGAGTGTTGGAGCATTTGGAAAACATGAGTCATTAGTGAGAGATCCTTGCATCTCTCCTTCTGCCTTAGTGATACAGTTGATGGCTTGAGAAGACAGAAAAGATACTCTAGCAGTTCTGCTTCCACATTCTTTGAAGAATTTTTCTGCATATATTACATTTGTTCTTTCACTATACATAGAGGAAGCTCCAAAGATGCTTCTAGCCATGTGTCCCCACCTATATTCTTGGCCAAAAGTACTTAGAAATGAATGTCGGGCTGGGTTCAACATGTAACATGGAACAAAGAAAGCAAAAGAGAGACAGACAGACAGATAGACAGACAGGGAGAACAAAACCAAGAGAGAAGAAAAAGAAAGATGAAAAAAGAAGAGGTCCTGGTTTTGAAAACAGAGTTACAGGTGACTTTTAAAAACATATACTGTAACTGTCTGTAATTTTAAATATTTTTGTAAGAATTTTTATCTCTTTGTTATTTAAAAAAGGCAATTGTTAATAGACTGCCACAGAACAACTTACCAAGTATTAGGCGTCTACACCCAGATCGTGCTAAAGAGGCCTGCTTATGCCAAGTTGCAAGGATTTCCCAAGGTGGGAGATCAGTCTTGGCCAAACACACCTCTGCTCCCCTGAAATCCAGAAAACACACTGGCCCTGGGCATGGCCGTTCTCTCTGGAAACCAGCAGACAGGCCCTTAAAGGCCAAGTCAGACTCAGGAGAGGGTCTATGCTGGGGGTTGGCAGTGGGGGAGAGTGTGATGGGGAGAAGGTGGCCGGATGAAGTCCCCTGGCTAGGAAAACTTCTGAGCCAGGCTTGGCAAAGGGACAGAGATCACCATCAAGGCCCAAGAGGCAGCCCAGCTGAGAGGAGATTAGGAAAGGTCAGATGCGTACAGAGGGCAATGTAGCTGTTTCTTCACAAAGAAAGCAGTTACCTGCAGTATCCTTGCAGTGAAATTTGATTTTCTGTGCCTCCACAATTGACTTCAGTTCTCTGAGGGAGGAACTTTCGCATAACTCCCTGGGGAAGAAACAAGATGTCAAAATAGCAATATGTGGCAAATGACTCCTGTGGCTGCTTAGTTTCCTCATCAGAGGAGGCCCTAGGCAAAGCCCTGGGGTGGAAAGGGGGAGCACAAGTCCATACTGAAGAGCTTTTGGGTCAGCAGGGAGAGGAAGGTGGGAGCCGGTTAGATGCCCATTGTGGAGATAAAACTAAGAGGTTCCTTGGGGTGAGCTCAATGTAAAGTACCATTCGTCTCCTGAGCCGGAGTCTGTTTAGTGAATATGCGCCCACCATCTTCTTCTGAGAGAGCATTGTTTTGTGGGCTAACTCCTAAAAATGTTTCCTGGGTCTGCAGGAATAAGATTTACCTGTAGGTTTGTCCGATGTCGTGAATCACCCAGGCCTGTAATTTATTGACTTTCTTTGGATCAAAATGAAAAACTTCCACACTTCCAAAAACGCTAAAATAGAACAGACAAAGAGTATTCTCAACCCCAAATTTTAGTTTAGGGGCAACTATACCTCTTGTCAAAGACCAGCAGGTGAGGCTAGACTCTTTGGTCAGACTTACACTTTGGAATTGGCCTACTTACCTTAGAGTGTCACCTTTTCCCTCTCAACACAATCTTGAATTAACAAAGATTTTCTTTTTTTTTTCTTTTCTTTTTTTTTTTTTTTTTTTGCCAGTTGAGACAGTGTAGTGAAATTGGTACAGAATTTCACAACAGGTTACCAGGATAACAGCAATAGGTATCAGAGTATATCTTGTTATCATCACATTAGTTGTTCTCTCAATCACATATAGCAAAATAAAATGAAGTATAGAACACTATAGAACTTATCAAAACAGAATATTGAATAGAACAGTACCATTAATCAGACTAAAGCAGAACTGTAATAAAAATATTTGCTTTCAAAAAGATGGTAAAAGCAAATCCCCTTATTTGTTATATTGCATATGGTCAGCTTCCCAAGAAGTGCTCAGATCTCTGGTTCCCATTTGCTAAAGGGGGAAGTGGGATGTTTGACTCTAAGCCCGTGCACCAGTAGGCTCACTACTGCTTAACAGGGAGACAGGCTGATTGCTTGGTTTCCCAGCATCCTAAGTTCCAACATGGCGTGGATCTCAGGAGATGCAGGTGGTTCTCCCCCTGGGGCTGCTGCAGCCTGCCACACCACAGCTGCTTACCAGGGAGGTGAACTGCTTGCTTGGTTTCCCAGTGTCCTAAGTTCCAATATGGAGTGGATCTCAGGAGATGCTGGCTCTTCCCCTGGAGGGGCTGCAGCCTGCCACAAAACTGTGTTTAGTTTTTGGAGATTTCAGTCCATACTCAGTTGGTTCCAAGGCAGACTGGCACAGCAGCAGCAAACAGCAAGCCTTAACAAAGACTTTCAAGATAAGATTTTTAATCTGCACACTGAGTTTTTAAATACTTGCTACTTGTGATGGTTCATCTTGATTGTCAAATTGACTGGCATGAGTGATGCCTCGGAGATCTGTAAGACACACTTCTGGATGTGTGCAGGCGAGTCATGGGACTGCGAGCTTGGGACTGTATCGGACTCGTGGCTCATTCTTCTCCAGCTTTCTTGCTATTTCACTCTTCTTCCGGACTGCTGTGGGCTGAGCTGCTTTCCTCTGCATTGTCCTCCCATCACAATGCCTTTGCCTTGGAGCCAGCCCACCATAGAAGGAATCCTTTGGAACTATGAGCTAATACAAACCTTTGTTTCATTTAAGTTGACTTTCTCAGGGATTTGGTCACAGCAACAAAAAGGTGACTAATACTCAAAGGGATTCACAGATCAGTAGATGAAGATCTCCAGCAAGGTAGTTAGAATGAAGAAGTCTCAACCCTTCACTACCTGGTGAGTTAATTGGGACCAGAACTGCCCCCAGGTGATTCCCACACTCACCAGACTCCAAGAAGCCCACGATTTTCTCTGACCTCATTTCTAAACTCCCACTTGTTTTTCACAGCTGTGTCCTTCCTGTCTCAGAATGTAGATCCTAATATCTGAGTATAAAATCCTTGAATGCTAATGCTTTCACCCAAAAGACCACTGAAGATGAAGGTCAGAAGATGGCCCAAGAGCAAATATTTCTTTGTGGATTAAATATTAAATTCACAAAGCACACAGGGTACCTACAGGGCCCAGGACAAGTCCATATATGCTCCATCTCTCAGTCCATCAACCCTATCAGGAAAAAGTTAGAGAACAAGGACAACAGACAATCAATGTGATAAAAACTGTAGATAGAGGAGGAGCTCAGAGAATGAAGGCAAGAGTGCGGCTGGTTCCATGACGAGGATTAAATGAGAGATGAATCACTGACCTTCTCTGAATGGTGTCTGTGTCAGGCAGAGCTCAGCACTTTTCACTAACATCATCTCATGGAACCCTATCACCATTGCCTCTTCTGGTTCATATGCTGGGGTTTGGAGTTAGCACTGTCTAACACAATACAGATCATATGTAAAGATGTCTGGAATCTTTTTTTTTTCAGTACTGGGCATTGAATCGAGGGTCTTCACACTTAACCACTCCCAGCCCTCTCCTCTTCTTTCTTTTTTCCTTTTTTGAGACAGGTCCTCACTAAGCAGCCCCTGCTGGGCTCCAGTTTGAAATCCTTCTGACTAAACCTCCTAAGAACCTGGGATTCCGCCTCGCTGAAATACCTGTACAAAGATGAAGAAGGTGAAGAGCCTAGCACAGTTTGGGATGTTCCCAGTATTAATTTTACTGCTGAACTGGGATACAAACTTTCTTGAAGATAGAAGAGGCAGGACAGTTATTCATGGATGGGAAGAATCGGGAGCAGTCATGAGAACAGCATAAACTCAGGTGGAGGATGGATGTGTCAGTGTAACAAAAGAGAAAGCTGAGAAAATTACACCAAGCCTGCAGTTGTGACCGTTCATTGTGATGTGTCTGCTTGACCTGAGTAGGACCCACACAGCAGATTAGGAAAGGCTTGGAGGTGTCTGTGGCTGGATGACATGCAGACCAAGGAGGGGAAGCTGGCTCCTGATGAGGGTGGCATCAGCCAGGAGGCTTGTAGACTGGGTGGAATAAAACAAAGGAAAGAAGTCTCCCCCTTTTCCTCTGGAAGAGCTTCAGTCTTTGCTGTCACCTGTGGACATAGTTTTCCACTTCTTTAAAGCTTTCAGCCCACATTCTTCAGCCTTCCAATATAGACCTTGAAACTTTCAAACACAGACTCACACCAGTAACCCTGAGGTGAGCTTCCAGGGCTTCACTGGCTCCTCTGTCTCTGCAGCACATGGACGGCCATTCTGGAGTCTTCCACCACTGATGACCACTGGGACTCTTCACCTCTTGAGCCTGTAAGCCTACCTAATCAATCCTTGGTATAACTGTACTTGTACTGTATAATGATTCTGTTCCTCTGAGAGCCCTAACTAATACAGAAGCCAAGAGTAATACCTGCAAACAGTGTCACAGCCATTAGGAGAATTAGAGGATTTTAGATAAAGATAAAGATAAAGGAGAAAACATAAAAGCACTGACCCAGAAAGACAAACTTTATAAAACTTTTTTTTGCCTTTATATCCCATATCTATATTATTGATGTGAAATATGAAAAGTATATATTTTCTCTAGGGATGAAATACTTAACAGGGAAATACCAAAGCACTTGCAAATAGGGACTGAAAGAAATAAGTACCTTTTTTTACTGAATGGTTCATCTAAGGACCCGTTGAGCACCACATGGACCTCACCACAGGCAGACTCTGCAAACTTAAAAGAAAGAAATGCTCACCATTCCTCAGTAAGTTATCCTAGAAACCCTTTCCATGAAGATGCCTCTCCAATGATGCTTACAATTAGCTCATCTAAGAAAGAGCATCCTCTAGAGAATTGGCACAGCAATGCCAATGTCTAAAGAGCTGTGTTCCAAAGCACTGGAGCAATTGTGCTTCAAAACATGAGAGTCCTTGAAGCAGTTGCTCCAATATATAAGTGTCCCAACAATGAAGTTCAGTGGCATTGTTCACAGGGTTGCTACATTCAGAGAAGGAAGTCCAAGAGAGGAAAAGTGGTATCTTTAAAGGAGGAAAATGAAGGTACTTTCCTAGCACCATGGACAGCAAACACTGAATTTAATTTAACATAAACAAAATGGACAATTCATGATCAAGGAAATGGGAACATTATGGAAATGGAGACGGGCAAGAGTAGGTGACCATGAAGCCTGAACAGGCGCTAAGAGAAAAGGAAAATGGATGAACAAATGAATGAATGAATGAATGGGTGAGTGAATGAGTGAGTGAATACAGTCGAGCAAGGAGTTTTATTTCCTCATGCAACATTTAGCTGAAATCTTTGCTAAGCACTGGAAGAAACAAAATGAACAAGGAAAAACCATCTAGAGTTTCCTCCCGGAGACACACCAGGACTGCTGTGTGGGAGACTGCCCAGCTGCACTCTCCTGGGAAACAAAGCCCCTTGCCGCCATCTTTCCCTGATCCCTCCTTCAGCCCTACCCACTGAGATATGCAGAGATGAATGCATTATACCAGATGTTCCCTTAATTGGCTAAAAGAATGTGATCAAGTCTCTCTGGCTGAGAAACCAACGTGTCTCATTACAGCCCATGCGTGAGAATTGTGCACCCTGCTGAAAACTGGAATGGGGGCTCCAGCAAGAGCTTCTGAGATTCTAAGGTTAAGACATGAGATGACTTCTCAGCTGAGGTCCTGGAACTCACGAAAGAATTATACCTTCCTTTCTGTTACATTGAGAATTGGAGGCCTTTGTGCCTAGTACAAAATTGTGCTTCTCATTATAGCCAATGCTTTCAAAGTTTCTCTTCCCTACCCATCTGCCTCGACCTCCACTCACCTCCCTGACTGATACCAATAAAAGCCATGAGCTTTTGGAGTTGTAGCCTTTTGTTTTACAGAGAATATTGGTCAGCCCAGATCCATTCAGCTGAAGAGCATTCTCCCTTTGTCTTTTGCATCTGTGTGCCATGTTGCCAGGTGGGAGACCTGAACCCTCTGCATGGAGTTTTGTGGTACTCCTGGAGCACACTTAGGCTACCTTCTCTGAATCCTAACAACCTCCCATGTCTCCACATTATTAACTGTACATCATTGTAATGATAAGCTAACGCACTTTGGCTATCAGTAGTAACAGTTTCATGAGAACTGAGATCCCGGTTTTCCTGCTCACCTTCACAGCCTTGAGTGGCATGTCCTTCATATATGGCATGATTGACTGACCAAGAGAAATCAAAGGAAGGAAAAAATGGAGGAAAGAGAGTAGGTCAAGAGTAAGCAAGGTGTCAGAGAACCTGTGGTAGAGACCAGGAAAGAGCAGGCAAAAACCTTGGAAGGCACAAAGGCCACATCCCAAAGGAGGAACACACTTGCAGCAAGCATAGGCTGAGGCCGCAGTGAGTGGAGGGCAATGTAATGTGAGCAAGTTATTTTTTCTGAGGAAGAGGTTGTTATTATTTGTCATACAGGCAATTGAAGTCAGAGAGTTTGCATCAACCTACATCCCCAGTTTTTAAAATTTTTTTCCTTCTTATTTTCAGACAGGATCTTTCTAAGTCTTAAATTGCCCAGGCTGGGCTCACACCTGTAATCCTCCTGTCTCAGCCTCCCAAAATGCTGAGATTACAGGCTTACACCACCATACTCAGCTGAATCGACCACAGTTTCAACTCCCAGGCTATCTGCTCTTCTCACCTTTTCCTGAATCCCCTTGAGGTACTTTAGTTTGGTACCAAAAGGGAGTTAAAGAAAATCAAACCTTCCATTTAAAAGATAAAGCAAATAAACAAACTCTGTAAACAAAGTCAAAGAGCACTGCTTTGGAACAGGCAGACTTTGCTCCGTATTAGCCCCTGAACTTGATTGAGTCATTTAACCTGAGAATCCTGGTTTCTTCACCATTACTGTGTGGATTTGCTCCTGCTTACACTGCCATTTGGGAGGAATACATGGGAGTGACTTAGAGACGACATCTCATGGCTTGTCACACAGGAAATGCATCAAATGTGATGCACAGTTTAGCCATGCCGTGCATTCATCTTCCTACCTGCCCCCGTCTGCAAGCTGGAAGCTTGTAGCTTCCAGCTTGACCCACTGTGATAGCATGATCGGATAGGGTCTTAGGAAGGGATTAGGCCATGAGTGTTCTGCTCAAACGAATAGGACTGGTGTCCTTATAGAAAGGCTCAAGAGAACCAGCTGGGCATTTTTACCCTCCTGCCTTCTGCCATGTGGGGGCAGAGCAGCAGGCACTATCTTGGAACCAGAGGGCAGCCTTCACTACTCATCCAGCCTGCTGGGTTCTAACCTTGGACTTCCCTGTCTGCGGATTATGAGGAATCTGTGTCTCACCCGTGCCCAGATATTTTATTACAGCAGCACAAATGGGCTGAATGATAATCACTTACATACATAATGTTGTACTTGCCCTACCTGCCCCCTCAGTTATCTATTTAAAACCTTGTACTTCGTGTTTTTTACTTTTTCTTCTTTTACTTCTTTTCATTTCTTTCTTAAATCTTTTTCATGCTTTTCCCCCCAATCTACTTACAAAGAAGTTTTCCTTTGATCATTTCCAAAGAAGCAACTTACAAGGGAAATAAATATATACTGGTAGTTTCAAGTGAAGACAGATAATGTGTGAAAGAGGTGGCATTTTTTTCTCTCAAATTGTGGTTCTGAGTTAGATAAGTGGGAATAAACTCCCAGATCTAGGTGGGCACATTTTAGACTGCTTATGTTACAGACAGCAATGCCATCTGAGAAAGACGTGATACCCATAGGACTTACTTCATAGCATTCTTGTGGGGATGAAAGCTTTCCATTTATGTAAAGAACTGGGCACACAGTAAATAACCTATAAATGTAGACTAATAATGCTATTCAATGAATCTAATCATTCTATATCAAAGGATTGAAGCTGCCCTAACTTCCAGGCAGCCACAGCCAAAGTAACAGGTAAGAGCCTTGATTTTGCAACTGAAGCCTATGGACTCTTCACAAGCACCATAGTACCGAATGTGAAAATCTGCCTGCATGTGCTTGCAAACTTTTTCTCAGGAAAGAATCTTGCAGTCTTCTCATGCCTAAAGTGATCTGTGATCCATTTACTGGGTGCCATCTTCAAGGTCTATGTCTCACCAGTCTAGAACTGTATTGTTTGTTGCTTACCTTTTGGGAAATCGCCTTCCAGAACGCTGAGACAGCTGTATTTTTGCAATCACTCCAACGTGGGCAATTTTCATAGTTCAATTCTAAAAGATACAGTTGATAGAAAATACTGAAAGTACCAAAGAGCTATCAGAAGCCCCATTCTTCCCTGGATTGTCTATCACAACGGCATCATTTTCCAACAGTATCATTGCCTAGATAGAGACCGGGAAGGGACAAGTCTCAGTGCAATTTAACTACTGTGCCCCGAATCTCTTCCAAATTCTTACCTTTCTCTCCAGATCCCAGGTTGCAATACAGCAGTAGGTTTGAGTCATCATTCTTGGAAATGGCAGCAAGAGCTCACCCAACAGAGAGAAACCCCTACCCTTATCCCTGAGTCCAGGAAGACTCGGAGGTAAAACTGGCAAAAACACTTCTCTCCTGCACAGCTCTCTCTGGAGAGTTTCCTCCCTGACTCTCTGAGTCCTCACCTCCTTGGGCTCAGGTGACCTTTGCAGCTTACTACACTGGTGTCCAGCAAGAGAGGCTCATCCCCCAATGGAGGGTAAATATAGAGCATCAAAACGGATTCTGTGTTTCTTCCTTCAAGGGGATTTTTACCGTTTAGATCTAGATGGTCCCCTAAAGCCTCATGGGCTCATAGAGAGGGCCCAGGGAGGTGACTGGATTATGGAGGAGAGGCACTCATTGTTGGATTACCCACTGATGAGTTTAGCTCAAGAACATTCTGGGTAAGATCTTGTGCGAGGAAGTGGGTGACTTGGGAAAAGAACCAGGAAGTTCTATTCCCCCCCCCCTTTCTCTGTCTCACTATCTCTCTCTCTCTTTGTCTCTGTTTAGGTCTCTCTCTCTCTGGTTACGACCACCATGCCATGCACAGTTCTTTCTGGCCCTGCCTCTCTGTACCCCAGGAATTCAGTGACCAACCCTAGGAATTTAGATATTACCTTACAGGCAAAGGAGACTTTCTAGGTTTTAGGGGGAAGTGCTTACAATCATAGCTTCATTTTAAGAAGATCACTATGGTCATCAGAGGGAGGGTGACTAAAGAGGTAAAGGTGAACAGCAAGAACACTATGATATTCCTTGCAAGAATGGAGGGGACTCAGGCAGCAGTAATGGGAAAGAAAAGATTAATTATTGGGCAAACAGATTAGGCTGGTGAATGATTGGCTATAAAGGGTAAGAAAAGGAAAAATATGACCATAAAAATGGTGACTACAAGAAGAGGTCACTGCTATTAGCTTAAGTGCAGTAAGCACTTCACTATGTACATGTGCATCAAAACATCACCCTACACACCTTAAATACACTTACTTTCAGCTTAAAATCAACTTTGAAAAGAAGAAAAGACTGTACCACATGTCTTCCCAACACTCTGGAGGCTAAGGCAGGAGATCACTGTGCATTCCAGGCCAGCTACCAAGTGAGTTCAAGGCCAATTGGAACTGCATAGTGCAAACCTGTCTAAAAAAAAAAAAAAAAAAAAAAGAAAGAAAGAAAGAAAGAAAGAAAGAGAGAGAGAGAGATAGGGAAGGAGGAAAACTAATCCAAAATTCTTAAAATTATGTCCCAGAACTATGTGGCATAGAATGAAATAATAAACAGCCAAGGAGGGTATTCCCTGGAGGAAGAAAGAGGAAGGGTGAGAGAGAGACAGAGACAGAGAGAAGGAGGGACAAAGGGAGGAAGAACAGGAGAACAGATGACAATAGGGCAGAACCTGAGAACAGCTCGCCTCATCTCAGTATTATCAAGAAGCAGTAGGATTTGAATGTGGCTTGCCTCCCCCACCGCAAACCCTGCGCTGAGGTTTAATCCCCCAATGTAACTGTGCTGAAGCAATGAAACTTCAAGAAGCCTTTCAGGCCATGAGGGTCACCCCTGGTAAACGGACTCACCACTGTCCACCATGCCGTGAGGTGACATGGGCCCTGACCAGGCACAGTCACTCAGTTTCACCCCTGGAACTGTGAACCGGGATCCATCTCTTCCTTCTGTATCTATGTCCTGTCCTGGAAACTTTGCCAGACCAATGCAAATAAGCCCATTTATAGACTTGATCAGAGTGTAAATTGCTACCACCCTTTAAATGAGAGTACAACGGTTTCCATCACAAATTGTTGAAAAGCTACTGTTTGCACAGTGATATAGAGGTCAGGAGTGGTAGACTTCAAGGTGATCACTTTTTAAAATTTTAATTTTGTTAGCACATGTTTATTGTACACTTCTTTTATTTTATGCATTTCTGTACTATTCAAGATTTTATAAAAATAAGCAGGATTCCTGTTTATCATAGAAAATAATGAAAAATATAGAGCGGAGTGTAGTGGCAAAGCCTGTAATCCCAGCACTAAGAGGCTGAGGCAGGAGGATCACAATGAATCAGAAGCTAGCCTGGCTACTGTCATGGTTGATGTGTTCTGCCAACTTGAGAAGTTCAGAAGTTTAAACAAGTGGCTCGGCACAGGGTCAGGGGCCTTGCTTAGTAAACATCCTCAGCTTGTGTAAGAGGTGGGAGGAAGAGGTCTGTCCCTCCCCCCTTCCATTCTTGTTGACTTTTGCTCTATTCTGCTGCCAGGAAGTGTTGCTCCTTAGTCATGCCAGCCTGCCGTGGAGCCAGCTGATTGTGGACTGAAACCTCCACAACCTGTGAGCTAAATATACCTTTCCCTCTTTAACTGTGGGTGTCAGGTATTTTGTTTCAGCAACAAGGGAGAAGTAACTAAAGGCTACATAGTGAGTTCAAGGCCAGCCTGAACTACATATCAAGACCCCATAGCAAATAAAAAAAATAAAAAGAAGAAAGAAAATAAGATAAATATTTGCACTAATCAAAAACACTAAAAATAAGAATAAAAATAACATAAATAAAAATACTCCTCATATCAAAATAAAAAGGAAAGAGAAAAGCAAAGTCGGGCTCTGGGGGGCTTTGTGGAGGGAGAACACCTTTCTGAGGGAGGTACTCTGGTTCTTCCTGTGTTAGACAAGGCCACACAGAGTCTAAAGCCACACACTGGGGCCCCTGTGGCCGCTGTGGCTTCCGTGGGACACAACATTGGTCTGGAGGCCTCGTGAATTCTTTGGTCCCGAATGATACCCATATATGGAGCAAAATCCTAAGAATCTGAAGTGCTCAGAAAAGGGACTCGGGCCAGGGTGACCCTGGACTCCCTAGAAGGTTAGGGTTTTGCTAGGCAGCTCTCTTCCCACGGGGCACAGCTGGTGTCAGTGGCCCACAGCTTTCCCACCATATGGGTCTCTTGGGGGCCCCCTGGCAAGGCTCCTTCCCTGAACGCCCAGGTCCTCACCAGCAGAGCTGCTGTTTCCACACCAGTTCAGGTTGTCGGCCATGTGGCCCAGCAGTGTGTCCTCCAGCCTGAACATGTCATGCACCTTGGCAAATTGATACGCCAGCTCCTTCGTCTTGCTCCAGAACAGGCTCTGGGGAAGAGCAATGCAGCTTCAGTCAGAGAAGGCAGCCACGCTGTCAGAGAACATCACACACAGCAAAGGTAAAGACTGATCTGAGCTAAGTGCATTCTGTGAGAAGCAGTGAGGAAGACAGAGCGTGTATGTGCTCATGCGTGTGTGTGCACGCACATGTGCACCTTCTAGGTCACAATGTAAAGTGCATTTAGTGTTCTAGGTTGTAATCAAGAAACCCTAGAAGCCACTGAACAAAACTATACAATTAATGTAGCATAAAATCACCTCTGGAAGAGGCGTTAGGGAGCTCCAATGTTCCTCAAGTTCAGTTATCTGCGCAAAGTGTTGCCTATGTGCTGTTTCCTGGGAGATTTGCTCTTTGATTCTTGAAAAGCTCCATAATCCTTTCCACCTTCCCCATGTGTCCCTAACACCACCAAAAAAAAAAAAAAAAAATCTAGGAAGATCTTTTTCCATTCTTTCCTCAAAGGCACAGGCAGTGGCACTGCAGGATGACCTGCCTCCTGAATCAGTCTATCCATGAGGCAGAGGGTGTGGCTCACAGCATGGGCCTCGAGGTTACGCCCTGTGTGGATGTCACCCAGTGCCACCACTTTTTAGCTGTTTGACCAAAGCACTGTGGAGCCTCATTTTGTACCTGAGAGCTGCCAGGGACTCCCAGGTGGCTGGGCAGGCTCAGTGAGGTCCTGCAAGTAAATCACGCAGCACCGCACAGGCAGAGTTACTATTTGCCAAGCTCTTTGCACAGAGCAGCATGTTTGGGGTCCTGATGACTCCATCTCACAGCAGCACAGGAAGAGAGTTCATTATGCCTTTGTGAATGGGCTTAAGGGCTTCACAGGAACAGTCCTGGACACCCAGGAAATTGGGCGACTCTGGAGAAGCTGCTCTCCATGCTGTGCCCTTCCCTGCATAACCAGTGCATCTGAACCCAAGCTCCTGTGTCTGCAGGTCTTGTTCTGTGTACATTTCCAGCCTGCCACAATTGGGCAGTTGCCGGCCCTCTGAACTCCACTTTATCACTGGTGACACAGGAGTTTTCACAAGTGGCTCATCTGTCCCACAGAGCAGCCATGTGGCCTTAGAACCTAGCAGGAGAGTAAGCTGTAAGGGTAGGGCTGCAAATACGAGTTGACGTGGTTACTATTCATTTCCTTCTGTTCTGAGTGTCAGGGCAAAGTTCTCCTGTAAATGAAGTCAGGCTGCTCTTGTTTCTCCGTGTGCGGGGGGTGGGGGCGTGGGGGGGGGTAGTTGGTGTTAGGAGCGCTTCCCGATTTGGGGCCAATTTTCCTTTATTCTCCCCTTGGCTCGACCTTGCCTTCCCTCCCCACAGGTCTCAAACCCTGATGATATCCTCGTTCCTTCATGGCCCCAATAGCTCTCTCCCTAACGCCCACTTCCATGTGATAATACCTGAATTTCCATCTTCCCTGATCCCACTCAAAACCTGTCCCCTGTCCTCTTCCCACTGGCTTTTCTGCCCAGTTTCAGGCGTAAGACCTTGACCGCTTACTTTGTTGCAGGGCACTGTTTGTTTGACCAAGCGAACTAATGGTTCATAGTCTTCTTTTGTAACACTGCAGGGATTCTTTGATATAAATGCATTTTTGAATGCATCCCGTATTTCGGGACAGTCTTCACGTCTGTGGGGTAAAATGTGGAAAACAAAATTAAACAGAGCTGGATATTTAAAATAGTGAGTTGAGTGTTACAATGTGTGCCTGTAATCCCAGCACTTGGGAGGCTGAGGCAGGAGGATGACCTTGCCTTCCAGGACAGCTTGAGCTACATAGTGAATTGAAGGCTAGCCCGAACTGCATAATGAAATACTGTCTCAAAAAACCAAAAAGTATGGGGCTAGGGAATTGTTTTGGTGGCATAGGTGACTGCCTGGCAAGTGCCTGGTGGTGAGTTTGATCCCCAGTACCAAAAAAACAAAAAGTAAAATTAGGTAGTATTTACTGAGCACTTACTATACTATGTGCCAAGAAATTTATAGTTGTTTGTGGTGCTGGGGGTGTGTCTTAGTTACTTTTTATTCATTGCTGAGACAAAATACCTGAAGCCCAAAGCTGGGAAAGGAAAGGTTCATTTCTTACAGTTTTTGGAGGTTTCAGTCCATACTCAGTTGGCTCCAATGCAGGGAGGCATGGCAGAGCCGCAGTTCAAGGCGGCTGCAAACAGCAAGCAGGAAACAGGCAAAAGAGCAAGACACACCTTCTTCCTGCCATTACATTACATCGTGGCTCCACCCCTATGTGAATGTAGCACTGACACCATCAATCCAAGCACTAGACAATGAACCAATCACAGAGGCACAATGCAAACTCATGACCATGACAGGTGGAACTCATCAAAACCTCACACACCTCCAAATTATTTTTATGCCTCTTAGGTACTTAAACCCTTTTTTAAGAAACATTATCTTAAGAAGAGTTCCTGAAATTCCAATCTAAAAATGTAAGAGAAAAGAAATCTAAGAGAGTTTCTTCCTTAGGAAGAGCAGAATCCAAAGCATTGCAAGGATCTGTTACTTGGTTCTGGCTTCTTTATGCAGTCTAGGATTGCAGCCTCCTGCATGCCTCAAGTGAAGAGCAAAGCAGGGAGTGGTGTGAAGTGTGGAGGAAGGCTTTGTGAAGCTTTCCTGCACCCACAGAATAAACACTTCCCTCTCCATGAGCACATCAGCCTTTTCACTGACTTAAACACCTTGAATCTGAAAGGAGCTAGGCCTTCGGTGGACAGAGATGGGAGCAGACCTTCCTGATTCAAGACACAGGGCAGAGTGAGAGGCACTCCTGCAAGGTCAATATCAGAGTTTTCTTAGCTCGCTCTGTTACAAAATGGGAAGTCTCAGTCCTGAGAGCTCAGGGCTGCTGCTTAGGAGGGGACTGCTGGGGACAGCTGTCAATGCAGCAGATGCTGCTGGGGGCTCATCCTGTACCCAGAGCTGATTCCCCACCTGAACTGCAGTGCTGCTGAATACTGTCCTATCCTGAGGGCCCAAGTGCAGGCCCCAATCGGGGACCGGCTAGAGAGCAGCAGAAAGATCACAGTGCTGTGACCACATCAGCACAGGAGTGGGGCAGCCAGTAGGACCTGGAATTCTCCAGTAAGTTTAATTGACCCTGTTGGGTAACTGCCGGTGAGGACACTGATCTAACCAAGCTTTCATTTCACGGGGGAAGGACACTGGAAATTCAGAGGGGGAGGCTGGCCCAGGGGGGACAGGTGACCAGTCATTCCACGGTTCTACTGAACTCTTCAATCCAGAAGGAGCTCTTGCAAGTGACCTGTGCCTCCAGCACCTCCCTACTTATGGTTACCTGCTTATGGCTGGTTAGTCAATAGTCACCAATGACGCGTCACTGCAATGACTAGAACCACAGCCATTAGCATTTTCCAGGGTCGCTCTTAAGCAGGTACTTACCAAGTGTTGTAACCCAAAACAAGGCCCAAGATACTGTTCAGAAAGAAAGGCAAGTCATCTTAAAATTATTTTATTTTAGCTGGCACCAGAGACACACTCTGCCATTGGAATCTGCAGAGCTGTGCAACCAGGTTAGGTTACCAGGGGTTTTTAAAAATCAAGACAGTAAGGAGGGGGAGAGAGGGGAGTTAATCTCCGCAAAAATGTTTTACAACCAGGGCCAGTGGGTCCCGGGACCGAGTGTTTTACAATCAGTGGTCAGCAAATATTTTACAATCCAGGGTCAGTGGGTTGTGGGACCAAATTGCTGTTCTGGAAAGGGATAATTTATAAGAAACAAGAGTTGAAACACAGGTCAGGGTAACAGCGCTTACAGAACAAGATAGCGACGCTAAAGCAGGTCATGACACCAGGCATTTTGCAGGCATTTCATTGCATTCTAGCCACACAGACATATCCTTATCATCTCAGTTTTACTCACAACCTCAGAAAATCAATGTCTTTCCCAAGAACCCACTACTGGAACCCTAGCCAGACCTCACACCTTGAGCTGTCCATGTCTGGAATCCATGTTTTCAAATCCTTAACCAGACAGCTTACCACAAGGCCTCCACAGAGAGCTTCCAAAAACAGGGCTGAGTCGCCTAAGATGTTTTTACAGGAACATTATTTTTCATGACCAGCTTTTTGCCACAGCCACTGACCCAGCCACCATGACGAAACCAGATAGTGACCAGGACATCAAAGTAGAGTGGATGCAATGGAGCAGAGGAATGGGAAGATAATTTTTAATATCAGTGAGACCTCTTTGAGAACTATTCTTTACTCATGAGACCATAAAACCTTTCCTAGTTGTTATCTTTATTAGTACATGTTTGCAGCACACGGTTGCATTACTGTGGGTACATAACATAACCTGGTTCTTCTTTCTTCTCCCTCTCACGCTCTCCATCCCTCTTCCCTCCATCTCTTGATCCTCTTTTCTTTTGCAGAAGACTGATCTCCCTGTTTCCTATTATATATCTTTTATTTTGCTCCTCAATTTATTTACACCCTGAATTTCTTGTGTAAGGAAAGAACACGCAATGTTTAATCTTATATGTCTGTTTTATCTTACTTAACAAGATAGTCTTTTCCTATGATAGTCCATTTTCCTATGAATGACTGGGGTATGCCACTCTCTGTGGCAGAGCAGTGCTCCCGTGGGTATAAGCACCATGTTTTCTTTACCACTAACTGGTGATTGAAATATAGGTCGCTTCCCAGTCCACACTTTAGTGTTCCCCCCAAAGCAAGCAAGCAAACAAACAGAACTGTCTCCTCTTATCCCCACTCCACAGGTAAATTATTCTGCTTCCTCTTATTTCCCATAGGGCTTGCCTGCCCATGCCTTGCGGGTGGAACTCTAATCACATTACACCTTTTAAAAAGTGTGGGCTTTTCTAACATGAGGATTCGTAGTTTTAAGTGTTTCTGCAGAGGAAGAAGTGGGACACAGAGCCCACTTTTCTACTTTCAAGAGTTTAGAATCTGGAGAACACAAAGTAAAAACTATCTTGGCCTAAGTAAACAGAAATACTGCCTTCTCTTGTCCCCTGTCCATTCCACTCACAGTGTCAACTGCAATGGGCCATTGTTAAGTGCACAGCTCAGGGAGGTTACATGCGTCCACTTTGTTCTGTAACCCATCTCCAGAACACTTTCTTTTATACAAGGAAACTCTGTGGCCATTACACAGTGAGTGTCCATCTTTCCTGTGTCCACCCACTGCCAGCCACAGTTCCACTCTCTCTTCCTATCAGCTTGATTAAAGTATCTCACAAGTGGGATCCTTCTGTGTTTCTGCAGCTGGCTGATTGCACTTTAGCACAATGCTCTCCAGGGATGTTCGTGCTGCGCTACACGTCAGAATTTCTTCCCTTCCCAAGGCTGCACGCGATTCCCTTGTGAGTCTCCAGCACACTTGGGTCATCTGTCCATCAGTCAGTGGCCACTTGCATTGTTTCCTCCACTCACTCTTTTACGCACATTTATGGAGGGCTGACTGTGAGCCTCCCGACGTGCTCAGAGCTGTAAACACATACTTTCTCATTGCTGTACTTGGGCTGTGGCAAAGAGCACTGCAAAGAGATGGATCGTCAGTGAAAGGGGAGGGGACCAAGAGATGGAGGGAAGAGAGAGTCAGGAGAATAAAAGGGCTGAAATGTGTTATGCACAGGTGCCAGCTCCTCAGCATGAGTGGAATCTTCATTGACTCCAAATATGTGCAAATAGAAACAAAAGAGTTTTTAAGACTATTAGAGCACCAGAGACTTGCCTTGGGGCCTAAAACTTGAAAACAACAAATATTAATGGACCATTTTTTTTTTCCTACAGAGGACAAAAACAAGATTTTTAAAAATCTTTTTTAAAATGTCGGCCAGCATCACCTTTGGAAAAAGAGCTTTCTTCATTGGCCTCCCCTGCCCCATGAGCCCCAGAGCATTCTGCTCTACTCTCACAGGTGTGGAACCACGCACATTCACAACCACCGCAGTCTGCTCAGCACTTTCTAGCCTCGCTTGGGGTTGGATTCCCGAGTGTCTGGAAGTGCAGTCAGCAAAGAGGACAGTTTCATCGAGTGTCTCCACTGCTGGTTTTACAGTCAGAGCCTTTGGAGAATGTGTTTATACAGAACCTGGAATAGCCAGGGAATGTTTATTTATCACTAAATGAAAAAAAATCTGAAGCTAAACCTACAGAAAGTAGGAAACCGTGAACCCCCCCCAACTGTTAATCAGTTGCCTCTGTGAAGAGGAATAAAAGGGAATGTCCACTTTTACCTCACATTTTTACTTATAGTATTGCTTATTTATGATACTAAGTAAAGTTAAAATCTTTATAAAATTACAATTACTATGATGAAAAACAGTTTATAAAACTGAACATAAAAGCTGGGTGTGGAAGATGGCAGAGTGTTACACAGAAAAAAAAGAGCCACTCTGAGAGTTGCTGTGCAGGCTCTGGAATACAGCAAGTCAGGGAAGCCAAGGAGGAAAGTGTGTGTGTTGGACCCAGGGGAAGAGAGGAAGACAAAGAGCGAAGGCTTGGGGCTTTAGGGCAATGGCACAACAGCCTGCCTGGCCAGCGCTAGGTCAGGAGTTTGATTCCCAGTATCAAAAAACAAACAAACAAGCAAATAACAACAGCAACAACAAAAACACAGGAAAGTGAGAAGCACAAATGTCCTAACTACTCAGTGTGATGAGAACTGAAAATGCTCTCACTGTCGCACTGCCTCCTTCCTCGGCTGTTAGTTTTAGTGCAGAATAAAAACAGGGGGTGAAAATCCAATAGTGGGAACCACTAACCTTTCTAGGGACACTCATCCATCTTGCCCATTCCACAGGCTTTCAACTAGAAAGCCTTTCCTTCTAGAAGTTTCCTTCTAGAACTTTCCTTCTACAAGATTCTACTACCACAGCTGCATTGTCCTGGACATCCTGGCAGCACCCCAAGCCCCACAGGGCCCAAATCAGTTTATTGGCCCATGAATTCCTCTCCACCTGTCCACAGATTACTCAGGTTGAGAGCTGACCGCCCTTTCATAACCAGAGCATCCCCAAGCTCCACTTTCAGACAGGTGGATTAAAGCTGTCTGGCCACGGGCTCTGGTCCCAGAACCCCTGAAGGAAAGGCGGGGTGGAGGAAGCTTGAAAATCATCCCCTAAGCTTTGAGAAGACATGGCATGTACAGTTTTGCCCATAGCTCTGAGGAAGCCCACAGCCTGACAGGAATCCTGCAGGGATCAGGGCACCACTCCATGGTTCCAAAGGAAAACCTTGCTGGGATTCCCTCCTGCCCTGCCCTGTCCTGCCTTGTCCTGTCCTGTCCTGTCCTGTCTGTGTGAAATGGTCCCACTTCTACTCTTGTGAGAAGACCCAGGTCACACTCTGTCAGCAGTAGGATCCTTCCCAAGCTCCCTCTGCCTTTAGAAAGTGTCACAAACTGCTCAGCCTATTGTCTCCTGCAGTGGCCTCTTATCTGTCCCCAAGCTTCTCCAAACAGGGAGGCGGTCCTCAGCCACTACCTTGCTGAATCCTATCTCAAGAAAAAGACTTCAGACAAGTCCACTTTCCTGAAAACCTCCTGACTCCCCAGCCCGCAGGTGATGCCCCTTCTGCACCGACACAACACCATGCAGGCGCCACACACTCTGCCATGTGCAGTGGGCCGCTGGCTATGTCTAACATGGCCCTGTGGATTCCAGGAAACCACTCTGCCCGGGTCTCCTGCCTGCCAGGATTTTCCAGTTGCCACGCTGCATAGCAATATAAACCAATATATTGCATAGCAATATAAACCAGCTGTGGCCCCTCCACAGCTGCAGATCATGCAGCCCTGCAGCGTTTGGTACTCGGGCTGGTCCTCCCCACCTCCCACTCCAGACAGACCCAGACCTGTGGCTTCTTTTCCTCCCACCATTCCTAGTGCTGGCACCAGAGGGGCGGTAAATCCTCCCTCAGAGTCTGTGGGCATTTGTGTACAAATGAATTTCACGGAGTTGACTTTCACATACTGTGTGTGTCATCAAGACGGGAGGTTTGGGGAAGTAAAGCAGCCTGGGAATTTTGAAGAGGAAGGAGAAGCAAAACGGAAAGAGAATCAATAGTTGTGATATGAAAATAAAGGATCCAGAGAAGTCAGTCAGCTTGGGCACAGAAGGGATGGGCAGAAGATGGGGAAGATGGTTTATCTGGCCAAGTTCATTCCCCAGGTGACAACAGGCCTGAGTGACACTGTGTGGAACAGGCCACCTGGTGGATCTGGGCCACCCCGCAGACTTCTAAAAGACAATCAGTGATGGCTGCTTTAAGTCACTAAATTTCAGGGCACTGGCTCATTGTGCAAAAGTAGAAAATGCTATCTGGAAGGCAGGAACTGCACAACAAATCCTAAAACAAATGCATGACAGTGAACCTGCATCATCAACTTGTCAAATCCCAGGTACCTAAACACTAATTACTCATTTCTGGCTGTTGATTTAAAAATATTTTTTAGACAAGAGTCACACTTAAATCAAGAGATCTCATGTGTACCACATCATCGTCTGTGTTCTGGGGCGAGCCGATTCTAATCAGTGGAAGGCCTTCAGAAAAAGACTGAAATCTCTGTGTGACTCCAGACTGGTAAAAAAAAAAAAAAAAAAAAAAGTCTGAAATCCAGGACCCAAGCTGCAACATCAGCTCTGCCCGGGTCTCCTGCCTGCCAGGATTTTCCAGTTGCCACGCTGCATAGCAATATAAACCAAGCCTCATCCCTCCCCATACATGTATTGTTTCTTTTCTTCTGGATGCCCTGACTACCCACCCTGTGACCTGAGCACTGAGACTGGGTGGTAGACAGAAGAAGGGAAGTCTCAGGAGACGGTGAGTGCAGGCTGGAGGGAGCAGCAGACCACCAGCCTGGAGTGCGGCAGGGCAGCAGCCCACCTCACGTGACCTGTAGTAACGTAGTCACCTGCTCTAATGGAGGTGTAAACACTCCTCATGGGTTGGGAGGTCTGGCTAAGCAGACTTCCACGGAGAATGCTGAAAGGGCCTGCTCATTTCCTAGCTGTGTAGGGTGAGGTATAAGAAGAAAAAAGGGAAAACCCTTGATTTGTTTAAAGCAGAATAAAGAGCAAACATTTCCAAGTTGGAATTTGCTGAGTGTAAAATAAAAGTTGAAGGTGGTAGCGCATGCCTATAATCCCGACACTTTGGGAGACCGAGGCAGGAGGAGCACAAGTGCTAGCCCAAAGTGAGCAACTTAGCAACTGAGTGAGACCTGGTCACCAAAACATACAAAAGCTGGGATGTAGTTTAGTGTGGAAGTCCTGCGTTCAATCCCCCGTACTGACCAAAACAGAGGAAAAAATAAGAAAACTGTCAGTCCTCAGCTTTCCTGGTAAAAGACTATCGATAAGAAATGATCTCAAGGTCATCATCAAATCCAGGAATCTACCAATCAAACATGGTCCTAGAGTGAAATTCCAGGAAAGGGGCTATAAGATAATGTGCTTGATGACATTATCTAAAATATATGAAGAACTCTCACAGAAACAAGGAAATGTATAACTCTATAGAAATGGCCACGTGTCTGAACAAGAACATCACAAAAAAGTATAATAGCTGATAAAAGCACACAAGATGCTTAGGCTCTCTGCAGAAAAATTGGAAGACACTTTTCTCATACCTAAACAAGTTGAAAATATTTAAGAATGAAGAGATTACTGGAACACACATCCTCTGATACGTTGATGTCAGTGTGTGCAATGGAATAGCTATTTTAGGGGGAATTTGGAAATTTTGTAAATGGAAAAAATTAAAATTGAAAGTGAAAGTGTTGACCCAACAACAGCCTTAGAAATGCATCCTCCAGCACCATCCCCATGAGAATGTAAAGGCACAGAGACCAAGATGTTCTCAGGGCTGCTCTCTACCAGCAGAAAGAGCTGCATAAGAATGGGGGATTCATCACGCTTTCTGTGACTTTATTGGTTCACAACGCAATAGGTCCTCAACATGGATTTGGCTGAAAGAATGAGAGATTTAAAGAATGGGAAACAACTAATTTTCTCTAAGCTGAAAACGGTCCCATCTTCTCCTATGGAGTATTAAGAGATGCTGAAAGGAAAAAGTGGGTCAGTAAGTACCAAATGAAAGATTCGTGATCAAGCCTTAAGCTTTATAGATCATTTAAAAAATGACACCATAAGTGCTGCTGCTAGAGGGCTGATTTGCTCAGTGGACACAAGCCATTCACTGCCAATGACCTTGGTCTGGACTTAGTACAGAAAGCTGTCTGCGTGCTACATTTCCAAAGCAGGACATTGACAGGTTATGGTAAGAAGATTCCTCCTCCTACTCCCCACAATTGGTCCACGTGGGAGAAGGCTATGGCGAACACTTCCGTTTACAGTTGAGAACACTAGGGCACAGGTAAACTTAGGAACTCTTGCAAGGTCACACAGTGAGGTCACCAAACTGTGAACCTGAGTGCTGAGACTCAGAGCAGAGGAGCTAAAGCCACCCCGGGATAAGGCCTCTACTTGCTCTGATCAAAACCTGTTCACTCCAGATTCCTTAGTCCAGAAGTTACCCAGGCTGGGGCTTGTGAGCCTCCTGCCTCAGCCTTTCAAAGGACTGCTTTTTAAGAGCCCTTTCAAGTTGGATTTCACACTGCACGGCAGAGCGTAGCCTGAAAGAGTGCCAAGTCTAGTTTCTCTTTCAGTTAAGCATTCGGTTAACTGTTAGGAAACGCCCAGCTGGACCCTGAAACCCTTGGAGCTGAACAGTCTGCAAGCCCTGCCTTTGCTTCATGCCTGGCTGCTGAGCAGAGCGCGGGCTGCAGTAGCGGGTCTTGGCCTCTGGGCGCTGTGGCAATTGGGGTCCAGGCGTTTTTGCACCATTTAGCACCATGCACTCTCACAGCTCCCCTGCTGGCCTTCCCAGCCTCGCCTGCTTTCTGCACATCTTTAAAGCTGAGTCCCACCGGGTAGACCGGCGCTTGGGACAGAAGTGGGTGAGAGGGATCTCCTCCGCTGAGCGGCAGCATTCTACACCTCAGAACAGCTGCGGTTCTGTTAACAGTCGCCAGCGCTTGGGGGCGTGCAAGACGCAGAGCAGAGGATGTTGTGTAAATTAACCTAGGACTTCCCTGCCTGGGGCCCTGCAGACACCGGCCACCTCACCGCAGGCTTGCATGCCGCCTCAGCGGGTGTCCTGGAGCGCCCTCTCTACCAGCCTTCCACCCTGCGGCAGGATTGGGAGGGGGACGGTGACTGGGACGGGGCGAGGACCTAGACAGGGAAAGGGACCGGGACGGGACGCACACATCCAGCGCTACCGGCTGTTCGCATCCCGGCTCACCTGAGGTCCGGCTGTCCACGCTGCTGCGTGTAGTTGTCACACCGGCTCAGGACGATGTGGAACAGGTTGCGCGTGCTGCCGGGTCCATTCCACACCACGGGCTTCCGGGCCAACTTCAGGGTTACGACTACGATCACCGGGATGGCGATCAGGACAAGGAGACCAAGGCAGAGGAGGACCCAGCATTTCTTAGAGATCCGGCAGCAGGGTTCATCCCCGGACACTGGGCTGAATTCGTAGTTGGCCATGAGACTAAAGCAGAAGGCAGTGTGGCTGGCCGGGGCTAAGACAAGGGAAGGGAGGCAACAGGAGGCTGGGCAGGAGGAGAGGAGAGCACTGACCTCTCTCAGGCAAAACCTCCCCCTTTCCTCTCAGTTGCTTTTCTTTGCTTCCCTTCCCACCCCCACTTCCGTTTCAAAGTTTCAGTGGGACACTGGGCCAATAAGGGTTGAAAGAGCTTAAAAGACACCACCTTCCTCCAGACCATCACTTTCAGTGCTTTGAGGGGCTCAGATCCCTGTCACCATGGGGGAGGGGGGAGCACTGCCTGGAGCCCTCCCAGGTGCCCCAGTAACAGCCTGGTCCTGCACTCTGGCCTCATTAGCTTTGCAGTTTACACTCCAGCCACTGCCCAGGGAGCTGGAAAGGCTGCGGGCTCTGTGCCAGCGTCCACACAGTACCTTCTCTCTAGGAAGGGTCGCCCTGTGTCTGCAGGTGCCTGCTCAGCTCCTAATGGCCCAACTTAAGTTGGAGTCCCGTGAGTCACATCCTTGGGGTGGCATAACTCTGAATTCAGACCCAGCCCAGCTAATTTAATCTCTGCCTTCAAATGTGAAGCAGAGATTGGTGGCCTGTGGGCTTCCCAGGGTTTTAGGACCCTCTGGGTTCATGTTTCCCAGAGGTTGACACACTGCCTGGCCATACTCAGTGGTCTCTAACTTGTTACTATCCAGGTTTTCCAGGGCTCTAGAAGAAGTGCAGCTCCTTGGACTGTGGAATGAGTTCAGAAGAGGGTTAGAGTTAGAGTTTAGGAATCCAAGGGCTTGCCCCTGGCTGTGGTTTCCCAACAGAATGTCTGTGACACTTCATCAGAGACCTGAGTCACATGAGTGGTCAGAGCACAGGATTTCTACAGGATAAATGATTTCCAGGCAGAGGGAAGTGCAGATTTAACTCTGCTGCCTGGCAAACTACTGAGTAGATAAATAGGTGGAGCCTATCTCCCCGGATACCGCCTTCCAGGGGCCCCTGCAAGCTGTTTGACCTGTGCCAGCAGCAAGCAGGACACTGTCACTAGACTAGAGAGAGCATGGAGACAATGAGAGCTTCTGAAGGGATCCTGAGGCCAGATCACTATGGCTCGATAGGAAAGGAAGCAAACATGTTGGGGTTGTTTTGGACAATGTACTTTATTTTTAACCCATTCAGGTCTCAATCTGGTATAACACTCTCAAGTTTCAATCTGCCTCGCTATGGAGAATACAAAGCAATATAACATAGAGAGCTCTGCAGTGCAACACAGGGACCTTGGCAATGAAGTGCGGTATTCAGGGATGGGGAGGTTCCTATGACTTTGTGGAGGAGTGACCAAGGCAGCAAAGAACAAAAGCAGAATTGTGGATGTAGTTTGAAAGTAGAGGGTGCAGGATTTGCTGGTGAACTGGGTGTTGAGTTTGTTAGCAGGAGAGAAGTGAAAAGTGACTCCCAGATTTTGGATCTGGGTAACTGATCAAAGGAAGGACAGCATTGCTAGGCAGAGAGATAGGAAAATTGGGAACAAAGTGGATTTGATTTGGGGGGAGCATAAATGGAGATTTTGCGGGCATCATGGCAGGAGGTATTTGCACACAGTGCAAACTTGCTCTTTAGGACCAAGAACAGGAATAGGATCCTGTGGAGATTATGGGCAGACAGAGAAGAAAAATTCCAGAGACTCAACCTAGGAGCATTCTGGACTAAAGATCAGAGAGATCTGGGCGAGGTTGGGAGCTAAGATAAGAGAAACGGTGGCCTGAATGTCACCAGAAAGATTGGCCAACAGTACCAGTGTAAGGAGCAAGGAGACAAGCCCACTCAGAGGGGGGTCCATGAGTAAGCTGTGCGTGCGTGCGTGCGTGTGTGTGTGTGTGTGTGTGTGTGTGTGTGCAAAGGTAGTCTGTCCAATAGAGTAAGGACATGGTTGGAAGACTCTGGGAACTCAGGGGAGAATATTGTGTCCTGAGGTGAGACATCTAAGAGCTTATCTGTAGGATGCCTCACTAGAAAGGAAGCAGCTGACAAGGAAGGGCAGGAGGAAGTGTGGAGAGCAAAGGCTCTCTGTGTAGAGGAGAGGAATCCTAGGTCAGTGATGGCGGGGTGGGTGCTTGGTAGTCCACAGAAGAAAGATGGAGAAGATGGCTTTAAGGGCTTAGCATGCTTGGTTATGGTAACATGCAGACACTGCCTTCCAATTGCTTCTCAGTGAAGAGACCTGCCCTCTCCTGAGGTGAGCAGGGCACTGAGGGGACAGGGCAGAAGCTGGGAAAGAGCTCCGACTCTAGAATGAAAAGGAAAGTCATGGTGTGTTCCTAGGAGGTCAGGGATTTAGATATAGGCCTGTCATTGACCTTGTGTCCTATGCGATCATTTCCCAATGCTTAGACAAAAGAGAAAAAGTGAGCAGAGGGCTGGGTTCAATAGGGATGGGGGTTCCTGGGAGCAGTACTTTGCTGCACAAAGTATCACACACTGGGTGCCTGAAACTATGCAAATTTACTGCCTTGCCCCCACCAGGAGTTCAAACTTTCAAATCTGCTTGGGCTTCTCTCTCTCCCTCCTCCCACCTGGCTGTAGGAGATTGGTGGCTACCACTTGCAAATTATTCACCACGTGCTCATTTTCAGGGTCTCCATTCCACCAGCCTAGTCCATGCTCTTTCCCACCTAGGAAGGGCTTCCAGGCTGTTGTACTCCCCAAAAAGGCCCCCTGAGATGAAAAACGGGGCAAGACAATGTTGTTTTAAAAAGAAGCGCTTTTATTTTAGCTGGCCCAGCGACACAGTGCAGATGAAATTTGCAAAGCTGTGCAACTGAGTTAGAATTTTGACTGATTTTTATAGTTCATTTATGATTAGCTCATGGATCATTAAGTACACAGTGATTAGAAACAGAAACAAGGTGGACCTTTATTTCCCGTTGCTTGAGGTCAGAGGCATTTCACAGTGGGTGGTTAGCCAATTTATAGCTTTATAGTCCTTGGTCTGCCAATTCCAGGAACATTTGTCTCTCATAAAGGGAACAGTGGTTGACACAGCATTATTTGTCTCTTATAAGGGAAACAAAGGTTGACACAACAAAGAGGTTACTGGGAGATGACGATGCATACAGAACAGCATGACAATGCGGTCATTTAATCTATAACTATGTGGTTGGTACATGGTTACTAGGGTAATGAGCTCAGCACAGAATGACAATATTGTTAATAACTATCGTTTTAACTATTTTTGCTGTTAACTATCTTAATTAACTATTTTAAGTTTTCAGCATTTTAGTACAACACGGGCCACTTCCCCAATTCATTCTCCCTGCCCCTCATCAGTTATCTCCACATCACTACCAGCTAGGTGGTCTCCTTTCTAGATGTCTTTTTCCCTTTTCAACGGAGCTCTGATTCCCTTACCTTCCCAGTGGTTCTGGATACAGCAAGCTGGATGTCAGCTTCTTTCTGCTTCTCTGACCCCCTTGGCACATCTGTTCCCAATTCCTGTGACCTTCCAGCCCTACTGGGTCACTGTCTGTCCCCAACCAGCCCAAGTTCTCCTCTGCCTTCAGCCTGTACGGGTGCCAGGCCCTCACCCTCTTTCCGCCTCCTGACCCCTCAGGTCCAGCTCCAGTGAGATCTCCTCGGGAAGTCTTTCTTTCTTTCTTTTTTTTTTTTTTTTTTTTGTCTTTTTCCTTTTTATCGGTACCAGGGATCCAACTCACGACTGCCTGCTTGCAAGGCAGGCACTTATGCCGCTGAGCTAAATCCCCAGCCCCCATGGGAAGTCTTTCTAAACTGGGCCAGGTCTCCAAGCTGTGCACTCCTGGGATGGTGCAGATCTTGGAGATTCTGGACCTGACCACCCAGGAAAGAATCTTCTGGAATTTCTTCTAGAAGATCCACTCCTCATCAGCATAGGAATTTGCTTATGGCTGAGGCAGCCACTGTCAAAGCTTTTCTTTCACTTTTTATCTAGAGCCCAAGTTGAAGTCCTCAAATGCTGATTGAAAACATAATAAATGACCATTCTGGCATCCACTACTCTGTCTCTTCTTTGAAGAGGAGCTCAGAGTTTTCTTGTGTTGTCAGAGCTAAACTGCAAGTGTCAATACAGTGAGAAATGTTGGTTTTGCCTTGGTTTTGTTTCCTGTGCCACAGATATGTCCCTGCCTTCTCCCCCCCTATTATCCTGTGTGTTTTTCATGTCACCTGAAGAATAAGGCTAAGAACCAGTTCCATGTCATAAGCCCTGTTTTCTCTTTCTTGTTAGAGTAAAATATCTGGGGCTTGTCCCCCATAATATCCCTCTAGAAAGGGTGTTTGCTTTGGACATGATATGATAAAAAACATGGAATGAAAGTCAAGTAGATATAAATGATGTTTCTCCAATCCCCACCCCCCTCTAATGGTAATGTGCAAGTAGCCCTTGTGTTTACACACAGAGAGACAGAATTTTATCATTTAATAAAGTTATATGTCTTTTGGGGCACCTGGATTTCTCCACATTATGATACAGGTTGAAGACACTCCACATGAGCACATGCTACTTTATCTAATTCTTTTAAATAACTCCACTATTCTTCATGGCTTGCTTAACCAGATACTTATCGGTGGACCCATAGGTTTTCTACATCTTGATTACTACATTTACTGTACAATAAATATGGTTGTGTCAAGACATTTTTTACATGTCCAGGGACGGCTGGTGATGGAGCTCAGTAATATAGTGCTTGCCTAGCGTGTGCAAGGTCCTGAGTTTGGCCCACAATCGCATCCACACACAAAATCAGGCACATGTGCTGTCTTAAAAGTTTACTTCCTGGGTCAAAGTGCATGAAGACTTTCAATGATGCAATGCTATGATTTATAGCTGGATGTTCCTCTAAAGCTTCTTGTAACTCTAACTGGTACTTGGAAAGCTGACAGATTACAGGGGCTTACAGCTGACTTACTGGTAGGAGGTGAGGCCTGACTGGAAGAGGCCTTCACTGTGGTGCCACCAGCAAGGTTATATTTCCTGTCCCTCCTCCTCCTCAGAGCCTCTGCTTCCTGATCACTGTTGCTGAGCAGCTCTCTGCCTCCACACCTCTCTGCCTTGGGATCAGCTGATCATGGACTAAAACGCAAACCCAAATAAACTTGTGTCTCTTTAATTTGTGGATGTTTTTGTCTAGCCACAAAGTGACCAAGACATAGGGATACCAAGAGCCTTTACTAACTGACGTGCGCACAGAGAGTGCCTGTGAATCCACTTCCCAGCAATCACACAACTGTGGGTGAGCTTTGTCTTCGCAGTGACCCATCTGCAGTGTCTGTAGGGAATTTCAGCTTTCAGTTCTCTTTTCTCATAAATGTAGCAAGCACTTGAGAAAGTGAATATTAAAGGGATCCTGAAACTTTTCCTTCTGCTAAGTCCATGGGTTGGAGAGCACTTTCCCTTTCTTTTTGTCTTTGTGCAAGCAGGATGCTCAGGTACAAATGTTGGATATGTTGATACTAAAATGCACCGACCTCTTCCTAGCACACCATATTGCTGTTCTATGAGAGAGGCCAAAGTCCTCACATTTTTAAATTTCCATTTCTCATCTATAGAGTGGCATAAGGCAATGCCACTTCATTAAACCTAAGTGGAGATGACTGGGGAAAAGCAGACACACCTAGGCTGGGTCAGAAATGCAAGTCCATGTTAAGTTCCCATGGACTTATTTGTACATAAACTGCAGTGCACAGAGGCTCAAAAACTGACACACTCTAGCATTTATTCCTTCAAAAATGTTAAGGACCTGCTCTATGCCAGGGGCTATGTTAGGTGCAGAGAACATCACAATAACCTGTCTTTGAAGAATTGCTCTGTCCCTTAGCAGCGAAGAGCATGGGTTTTGTGGTCAGGTACGGATGAGTAGGCTGTGTCTTTTAGAACAATAATGACACTGCTCTGAACCACAATTTCCCCTGCTGTAATATGACCTGAGAAACATCCTTGGCCTCCCTGAGTTCATTAGTATCTGGCCACCAGCAAGTATTCAGTGAATAAGCGCTAATGTCGCAGTGGCTGTGTGGCACACAGGAGTGGCCTGTAAGAAGCTTTCTCAGGACAGGGGTGCAACCTCAGGCTGTGAAGTGTCAGCCAGTAACAAAAGGGGAATTGGCTTTAAGCAGAGCACTGTTGGTGAGAGTGTAGGATGGTGCAACCACTGTGGAGATCAGTCTGGAGATTCCTCAAAAATCTGTAATTGAAAGTCCCATTCAACCCAGATATTCCACTTCTAGGCATATTCCCAGAAGAACCGAAAACATCATACCACAGTGATATATGTGCACCCGTGTTTATAGCATGTATTGTTTATTACAATTTGTAATAGCCAGATCTTGGAAACAATCTAAGTGTCCATCAACTGAGGAACAGATAAAAAAGTTGCAGTATTTTTAATTCTTTATACGTTTTAGACAGAAGTCCTTTGTCTGATGGACAGTTTACTAAGATTTTTTCCCAGTTTGTGGGTTTTCTTTTCATATGTTGGAGATTTCTTTTGATGTGCAGAAACTTTTTAATAAGATGTGATTCTAGTCATTGATTCTGGGAAGTATTTCCCATGCGGTATGATTCCTGTTCATGAATTCTCTACCTACCCATATGTCTTTAAGGTTTTTACCCAATTTGTCTTACAATACATTTAGTTTTTCTGTTTTAATATTCAGATCTTTGATCCGTTTATTTTAATTTAGTACATGGTGATAGGCATGGGTCTAGTTTTAGTTTCCAACATATGGAAAGCCAGTTTTTCCAGCACCATTTATTAAAGAGACTGTCATTATTCCAGTGAACATGTTTGACCCCTTTATTAAAGATAAGGTGGTTGAGTGTGTTTGTAGTTGTTGTATCTTCTGTTTTATTCCATTGATCTTCAGCTCTGTTTTTATTCCAGTATCATGTTGATTTTACTACAGTTGCTGTACAGTATAACTTCAAGTCAGAGATTGTGATACCTCCTGCCTTGCCTTTGCTGCTTAGAACTGTCTTTGCTATTCTAGGTCTTTTCTGTTTCCAGATGAATTTTAGGATTGATTTCTCTGGATCTATGAGGTATGTTGAGGGTATTTTTATTGGGATTGCATTGAATCTGTATAACAGTTTTGGGAAAATGGCCATTTTCACAATATTTATTCTTCCGATACATGAGCAAGGGATGTCTTTACATTTTCTGAGATCCTCTTTGATTTCTTTTTTTCAGGGTACTATAATTTTCCCTGTATAGGTCTTTCATTTCTTTTATGAGATTAATTCTTAAATATTTTATTTTTTTGGATGCTAGTGTGAAGAATATGGATTCTCTTATTTCTCTCTCAGTGACTTCGTTGTTAGTATATAGGAATGCTATTGATTCTTGAGTATTGATTTTGTATCCAGCTACATTGCTGAATTTACTATATCTAGGAGACTTTCAATGGAGTTTTGGGGGTCTTCTTTGTAGAGTATCATGTGATCTGCAAATAATGATAATTTAACTTCCTCTTTTCCTATCTTTACCCCTTTTGTTTCTCTCTTATGTCTAGTTTCTCTGGCTAGTATTTCCAGCACCATATTGAATAGGAGTGGTGATAAGGAACATCCTTGTCTTGTGCCTGATTTTAAGGTACAGGCTTTCAATTTTTGGACATTTAGTATGATACTGGCTGTTGGTTTGTCATAGATGGCCTTTATCATATTGCGGTAAAGACCATCTATCCCAATTTTCTGTAAAGATCTTATCATGAATGAATGTTGGACCTTATCAAAAGCTTTTTCTGCATCTATAGAAATGATCATGTGATTTTTACTTTTGGCTTTATTGATATGGAGGATTACATTTATTGATTTACATATGTTGAACCATCCCTGCATGCCTGGGATGAATCCCACTTGGTCATGGTGTATAATCTTCTTGATGATTTGCTACATCCTATTTACCAATATTTTATTAAGGATTTTTGCATCTGTGTTCATTAGGGAGATTGGCCTGTAGTTCTCTTTTATAGTTGGATCTTTCTCAGGTTTTGGTACTAGAGTAATATTTGCTTCCAGGAATGACTTAGGAATGATTCCCTCCCTTTCAGTTTCATTGAAGAGTTTGAGGAGTGTAGGCATTAAGTCTTCTTTGTATTTCTTGTAGAATTCTGCAGTGAATCCGTCTGGGCCTGTGCTCTTCTTGACTTTATTGTTTGTGCTGAGAAGTCTGCTGTGATTCTGATAGGCTTTCCTTTATAGGTGATCTGTCTTTGTTCTCTAACAGCTTTTAATATTCTATTCTTACGTTGGATTTCTGGGATGGTAATTATTATATGTCTGGGTGTGGTTTTGTTTTGGTTGTGGCTATTTGGAGTTTATTATGCTTCACTGATCTTGATGTCAGTTTCCATTCTCGTGTTTGGAAAATTTTCAGCTATTACTTCTCTAAATATCCTCTTGATATCCTTCGTGTTGTCCCCTTCTTTTTCATTTATCCCTATCAATCTTATGTTGTTTTTCTTTGCATCATCTTGCAGCTGTTGAATTGTTATTTCCTGATTCCTTGTTATTTTTAAAAGATCTTTCCTTTTCTGTCCACTAGCTGCAATCTTATCTTCAAGGTCTGAAATTCTATCTTCACTTTTGTTGAGGCTGTTTTGACAACTTTCAATAGAATTTTCGATATCCTGTGCATCTCTTTGAATCTGCTTCATGTATTATGTTTGTTTCTTACATTGTTCATCCAAGGATTCTATCTTTTTGTTTTGTTCCTCTAATTTTTTAACTGTGTCTTTTTTAGATGTGTTTAGCATCTCTTTCATTATTTTTATCATTTCTTCTTTTACCTCAGAGATTATTTCTTGTTTGAATTCCTTTAAAGCTTTCTGGAGTTGCTTCTTTATTTCAGTTGCTATTATTTAAGGTATTTTAGGTGTATGGCATATATTTTCTTCTATGTACATAGCTCCTAAGCTTTCTTGGGATGAGCTGGAGTTTTGAGACTGCATTTTTGGTCTTTCATTTTGTCATTTTCCTGTATTAAGACCCTGTTTCAAGTGTTGTTCCAAGGCTTCCCCTGGGCCTGTTGGAAATCATTTTCTATGCCCTCAGCTCCTGGGATTCCGGCCACCCAGTTCCCTGGATTGAGAGAGGTCACTGCGAGTGGTGCAGGCAGGCCTAAGACCTGTAGAGCCAGTCGAGTATGGCAGGAAGCTGAGAAGTTCCTTGGCCAGTGGGAGCCAGAATCTTAAACTCCAGGGGCTCAGGATGGTGGGTGGACACTCACTTCTGGTTGCCCCATTCCAAGTTGTGGTATTTTTAAACCATGGAGTACTAATCAGCTATAAATAATGATCACATTGATACATTTATAAATAAATGGATGCAACTTGAGACCACACTCATAAGCGAAGTAAATCAAACTCACATGTATAAACACCAAATAGTCTCCATAGTGTAGGAAATGGTAAGAGTACTTAAGAGTTTATGGTAATCGTAATTCCACAATACATTGCTTTGAAGCCTTATAATGTTTGCATTCTGTCATGGTTTATGTCTGTGTCCCCCAGGCCTCATGAGTTTGCATTGTGTATTTGTGATTGGTTCATTGCCTAGTGCTTGGATTGATGGTGTCAGTGCTCCCCCCTCATAGGGGTGGAGCCAGGATGTGATGTAATGGCAGGAAGAAGGTATGTCTTTCTCTTTGCTGGTTCGAGCTTGCTGTCGGCAGCTGCCAGGAACTGTGGTCCAGCCATGCCTGCCTGTCTTGGAGCCAACTGAGTGTGGACTAAAACCTCCAAAAACTGTAAGAAATAAACCTTTCCTTTCCCAACTTTAGGCTTCAGGTATTTTGTCTCAGCAACGAGCATAAAGTAACTAAGACACATTCATTAGTTGGAATGGTTTTACCCTGGTTTGTTTGATTTTATTATCTGTGATAGTACGAACAGCTATTTTGAAGAAAACAAGACATTACAATTGCCAGTGCTGATTTAATATCATCTTACTCTGAAGCCCTACTATGCTATTGTTCTTCTGTTTCCTTTGGTTCTATCATGCTATATCTTATTATTATGTGTGATAGTATAAACAAATTTTCTATGGAAAATGAGATAATATAGTAGACATTGTTCATTTTCTGTTACTTAGTTCTGAAAGCCCTGTAATGCTTTCAGTCTCTTGAATGGTTTTATACTGTTTGTTTGATACTATCATATATGAGTTATGCTCAACTATTTCAAAAAAAGAGACATTATGGTAGTTACTGTTAATTATGAGTCATCTTGTGGTAAAATGATGTGTTCCTTGCATTGTTCTGATCTGATCTGCTTTGTTATGTTCTCTTTGGTCTTAATTTCTTTAAATTAAAAAATAAAAATAAAAAAACAAACAGAGCCTCAGGGAGAGCATGGGGAAGTGGCTGCCCAGGTAGGCAGTGGAACCACTGCCCCTACAATGAGGGTTTCGAGCTTGCTTCTCTGTTAAGTGGACTACATTTGATCATCTTGAAATCACTCCAGCAATATAATCACATTTGCAAAATTAGAAATAAATAAAAGAGGAAAATTTCCCCTCGTTCCAAAACACTAAGCCACCTGCCAGGAGAATTTGGTTATCTCTCCAGCCTTTTCCCTCATATTTTTGATAGGATTTGCAGTGACCTATAATATATTATGTAACTTAGTTTGTTATTTTACATTTTGCTCCATCACAAGTAGTGGGCATGCAAACATGAATAGGGAATTTTTCATAAATCTAAATTAAATAATGTGGTATAACTGCTGGGTTTTCTGAAGTAGACAAGAGAAATCAGGTTTTTTTTTAAAAAGGAGACCAAAAGGTAGTTGTATTTTTTGAAAGGGTAAAATATATTTATTGGGGAAAGAATGCTTCTGTCTGTGAGAAACAGAAGGAGTCTTGAGTGGGTTGCCTCATACTTTTTAAATCATAGTTTTAATAAAAACTGCAGCTTCAAAACACAAAGCAGCTCAAAAATTCCTAAGGGCCTGTAAATTCCCTTGTGAAATGGGTCTTTTCTCCATAGATGGGCTACAGCTCTGTCACCTATGAATGGGCCATCACCTTTCTGCAGAAAGACTATCACTTTTCAACCCCCTTCTTTCCTTTCCATAGAGTCGCAAACCCTTCAGACCTTTACTTCCAAATTCCTACACATATTCCCAGTTCAAGACTCCAAAGCGATGCTCTCACTTTTTGTGACCCATACTTTATTTCTTTGAATGCGTATTTTTAAAATTCTGCTGAACAAATCCCTTTTACATCTTGTACTGTTTCATCCCTAATATTCTCTTCCTGAGATAGAAGGTAATAACCCTGTAACCTGCTCCATGATGTGTGGTGAGTCTAGGTTCTCCATCTCCACCTTGGGGACCTCCTTGGACTCTGTCTAGTGACATTCCTAGTTCATTGTGCAGGCAGGGTCCCTACCAAGCCATGTCCCCTCTCCCAGGCTTTAACCCTAACTCTCATCCTTTGGGAGCTCCCAGAGTTTCCCCACATCTCGGGCTTCCTGTAGGAACTTTATGTACAAAGCAGATACAGCCTCTAGGGAGATCCTCTAGAAACTGAGGTACCTCCTGTCCTCAGTCTTCCCACTGGAAGTTCTGTCTCCCAAGAACAAGGCCATCTCCTGCCTTTGTTCACCAGCAACATCAGATTCACTGCATTGTCAGCACCATGATGCTGCCCACTATGTGGCCAACACATGGGAAAGGAAGGAACAATTCCTGGTCCCTATTCAAACTCGCAACAAGCGGCTGAGCAACCACCCATGAATTCAAGTCCTTCTACAGATTTTCCAGCTGAAATATGTCAACAAGGCTCTGTGCCCATTAGCTGAGCACAAAGCTCTGTGTTGGAAGGAAAAGCAGAAGGCAAAACAGTCAGATAACTTTTCTTTTCCCCTTTCAATGCTAATGGCTAATGTCATTGCTAATGTGAGGATTTGCTTGTGAAGCACTGGAAGCAAGCAATTCCTCAACGTGCCTTGCAAGCAATAGTTCATACCACAGGGATCTCCTTGATGTGTTCCAGGTCCCGAACTGTAGATGAGGAGCTGGGGGCCTAGAGCTCACTGCATTCTTGAGGAGGAGTCATGGCCCACAGTGGGTACAGGCCAAGGAGACCTCATGTGGCCCCGGGAAGCTCAGGTCCATCTGTCTTCCTGGGAGGATCCTACCTCCTCAGTGTGTAATCTACTTCCTCAGAGGACAGCAGTGAGTAAAAGTTGAGTATCAAAAACAACAGGAAAGTGCCCTTAACTGAGGTCATCAGAACACTCTGTGACCTGTCTTTCTCTAGTTGGTTTATGAAAAGATGAGTTATGTGGTTTCTCCTACCACATCCTGAAGCTGAAAAAGCACAACTTTGCATTCACTAATTTTTTTTCTATATTTTCATTAAACACAATCAAACAGGGTTTGGCAGAATGCCTGAAAATACTTTTAATTCATTCGGGCTGCCTGTCCTTCCTGGTTGGCCTGCCTGTTTATTCAAGATGGGCACAAATCTGAGGGCACAGAAGTCATCATTTCAACCACTTCCTCAGCGAGGGCATGCTCAGCCTGCAGACTCAGAGATGGCTCAGTGCTTGTACCTGCCTGGCCTCTCCCCGGGTCCTTTTTCTTCCTAGAACTCCCGGTTGCAGCTCAGACCAATGATGATGAACCTTTTAGAGCTTTCAGTGACACAAACAGCCCACTGTGGCACATGTGCCATAAGTTCACCACCGCTGGCTTAGATAGTCTCTGGGACAGCTTTTCAGTCCTTCATCTCTGGGGCACACACTTTTGTTATGTGTTCTCATAACTGGAGATTTTTGACAATTTCTTCACTTTCACCCTTGCCTTCCACCAGGGTACAAATTATAGAAGGACACCAAGTCCTTCTGTGCCTCAAGTATGTCTCCAGCGACTAGCAACTCCCTGATCCTCCACAGCACTGCAAAACTGTAGATGACTACAGCACTTTAATCCAAATGTATTTTTCATTTCATTTGCTTATTTATCCAATCATGCATTAAATATTACTGGGTACCTAACTCTGTTCCAGGAACTATGATGGGTAATAAGTTTATAGCACTTTTAAAAATTCAGTGCTAGCCTGGCATAATGGCACACACTTTAATCCCAGATATCCAGGAAGCTGAGGCAGGAATATTGCAAGTTTGAGGTCTGTCTCAGCAACTTAGCAAGACCCTGTCTTAAAATAAAAACTTAAAGGAGTGGGTATGTAGCTCCATGGTAGAGTACCCCTGGGTTTGATCTCTAATACCAGAGGAAAAAAATTTAATACTACAGAGTTTATATTCTAATACGGGTCAGGAATGTACCAGACAAAATATGCAAGTGATTCATGGCATATGTGAAGGGGTGATGATGGCTAGGAAACACCAGGCAGGGCTCAGGACTCAGAAGGTTGCAGAGGAGGATACAGTGTCAAGGCTGGTGTCACTGCAGAGTAAGGGTTTAGAGCAGAGGTCTGAGACAGAGACGAGAAGATGGGGGCTAGCTTAGGTAGCTGGTGGAGAGCCTCTCTGGGAAAAACAGCTCAGATATTGGAATTTGACAACATGGAGAGGGCTGGATGAGTGGAGAGGGATTCTCATGACCCCAGGAGGAAACTGAAGGAACAAGAAAACTAGGAAGAGGAAGGAAAAATGCTGGCGGAAGCCTGGAGCCAGATGTGCTCACTGAGACCAGTTCCATGCTGCACTGAGCACGCTTTGGAGTCAGACAATTCAAGGTCATGCTGAAGCCACGGCCCTTGGCGGGAGGACGCAGTGCAGTGTGGAATGAAGTCAAGGTGGAGAGCTGCATTAATTCTCAGTGAATGCTGGAAATTGGGTCCTGTGGCTGGTGTCGCTGGCTGGAAGACATCTTGGAGTGGGGCAGAGTTCGGCGCCACAGTGGTGTCAGTCAGCCACCCCTGGCCTAGAGAGGACTGGTGGGATCTGCTTGGGCTTAGCCATGCCCTTGGTCAGGACCCAATAGCCAGGGATGAAACTGTTTCAACCCTGTGATGTCTGCTACAGCACAGCCTAAATCGCTGAAGGTACTTGCCGGTTGACTGGCTCAGAGGAGATGGGCCAGCTCACAGTCCCTGTGCGCACCTCAGATAATAGCACACTGGAAAGGGCAGGAAAATCCCAGCCAGTACGCTTCAGAAAAACTGTAAGCAATATGGAGAGGGCCTGAGACCTCTACCACACACTTGTCTGAAAGAAACCAGAAACATGACAAGAGAAAAAAATAAGAGAAAAACTCCAGCCACTGACCCTGAGAAAGTAAGTCCAGGAGAGGTAAATACAGAAGAGAACCAGTGAAGCAATCATGCAATACTAGCCACAACATCAGCAGACATAAAGAAATACCTTCATGACCTCATAGGAAAGGTTGTCATTTATTGAGCTGAGAAAGATAACAAAAGGAAAACTCACTTGGAGCATAGATTTGAGATGTTCATTGTATATGTAATGAAAACTTCAAGCAACAAATTCTGTGCCAGATTTCCCAAATATTAACTCTTTCAACCCAGTAATGAGACCAGAATGTGGTTAGCATTGGGGTCTTGTGTTACAGAGAGAAGACTGGGCATCAAGGAGAAACAGTGACTTGCTCAGGATCACCTTGCTATGTGGGGGGGACACTGCATTAATGGGACTTGGATCCATGCAGTAGGCACCTGAATCCTGCTCTTCACCATGTTACCTGTTGGCTGACAGTGGATTTAGGAACCTAAGAAGGACTTTTTGGATGTGGTGGCACACACCTGTAATCACAGCACAGGCTGCCTAGGCTATGCTGTGAGTTCAAGACCAGTCTGAGCCATAGTGAGACCTTGTCTCAACCCCTCCCCTGTATAGGTCTGTGGACCAGGGGGGAGATGTGTTGGGAAGCCCCTCCCAGTAGCCTGACCTAGCCCATTCCTGGCCAATCACCTGGCCAGGATCTGGGTCCTCTGAATAGATATGGGGAACCTTGGGAATGGATCCCCACACTGGCTAAGAGGGAAGCAAAAGGAGGCATCCTAGAGGAAAATCAGATTATCAGCAGCAGACAAAGGGCGAATAGACACTGGATCTCAAAGAGCAACAGAAGAACACACTCACTGACGTCCAATTGAGCCCACTCACAGTTCATGGGCAAAGTTTATCGGTTAGTCATTCTGTATGTGCATTTCAAACCCACTCAGGACACCCATTCATGCCAAAATCTTCTCAACAGACTTTCTTGTAAGAGATTTGCTTCATTCTTGGGAGGCTGATGCTTGTCATTCTACTGTTCCAACACTAAGAGACCGAAAGTCAAATGACTCAGCTGGACAAGGAACACATTCTTGAATTTCTTTTTTTTTTTTTTTTTTTCTTTCTGGTACTGGGGCTACATTTTTTTTTATTTAAAGAGAAAGAAACAAAAAAATACATGGAGATAAAAAAAATACAGGATTACAGAAACAATACAGAATTACAGAAAAATAAATGGCAAGAAATCGCCAGTTGATAAGTTACACATTGTCATCCTAGAAACAGCTGTTCAGGTTACAAAATTAAAGTATGTAAAATGACATTCAAATACTGACACTGCCGACAGTTCTGCTCAATGATCCAACAAAAACTTAGCAATATGGTTATCAGTCCTACACATTTGTTTTATATCTCAAAGAGGGTAAGATTAAACATATCAAAACAGAACGAAACAGTTAAAAAAAACAATTTAAAGAAATACAGAATTCAAAGCAAGTCCACTGGAGATCTTCACTGCCTATCTAATTATCTCCAGTTTCTTCCAAATAGTTGTCTCCATCTTCACGCACATTAAATACATACTGCATATTATAGAACTAATCAAATCATTACAGGATGATGAGGGCTCTTCAGGTCCTCAAGATCTGACATTGGGGAGATGACAACTACCATCACATCTCTCATTTTCTTGGTAGTAGCCGTCCCCATCCCTACACATGCTGAAACTGAACTTAAGAGACTAGACCAATATCACTCTGATCAGTGAATAATAGTATTGCTAGATTTTGTATCATAATGCTACAAAATTAGCATTGGGTTTCTTAGGGTCTCTTCTTCAGAGTATCTGTTCATTACATAATCTGTTCCCATAAATAGTTTTTTTTTTAAATCTTCTCATGTGTGAATTTCTACATGTATTTCTATTCTCTCTGTATTATAGGGAAAAACAAATCATAGCAAGACAGCAAAACAAATTCCTAGAAAAACATGCAATGAATAAGACACAAGACAACAATATTAGGTGATTTTCCATAGTTACTATGCTTTCTCTTGTTATTTTCAATAGATATGTCCACATCATCTGGCTTAATATAGTTAAACATAGTATTACCTAGCTATTTTTTATAAAAACACAACTTTGAAAACATAGTAGGACTTGAGAGTTGTTAATAATTAATACCAGTATTAGTATCTTTTACATGTTGTCATCTTCAGAGTAGTTGTCTCTACTTTTAGGGTTGATACTATCAAGCATACCAAATTCAAATTAAATCAGCCAAGGCAAAACCGCAATCTTATGAATCGGATTCAAATAAGATTAGTCATAGTAAGACACTATAAGTAATACAGGATTCAGTTTAAGTTAATAGGAAATTAAGGATAGTTATCATGGCATAATATGCTATTTTGGGGTCAGATATCTGTGCCCTCAAATCTAATATGAGTGGACAGACCAGAAAAAATTAAATTCAAACTAAACAGGGTGATAAAACTACTGTATCTTTCAAATCCTGACACACTATTAACAATGACCTCTGCCTTTTTTTATAGTGTATCAAAGCTATCTATACTAAAGACTATAGCTTACCATCTCTGCCTCATGTCTACTACTCCACTTTACTGCTATAATTTGTCCACCTTACTCCCTCTTTCCACTGTCTGCCCCATTCATTGAGGCCTCTCTGCCACTGTTGCTGGAATGTTGGTATCCCTTTTTCTCTTTCTCTGGAATGTCCTTCAGCACTCTCTATAGGGTTGGATTGGTGGCCATGAACTCCCACAGTTCCTCCTTGTCTTGGAAGCATCTTATTTCTCCATTAATTTTGAGAGAGAGTTTTGATGGGTTTACGAGTCTTGGTTATTTTCTTTCAGGACTTGGAATATTTCTCCCATTCCCTTCTTGATTTAAGAGTTTGTGTTGCTAAGTCTGTTGTTATTTTGGTAATTTTCCCATTGTAGGTAATCTGCTTCTTTTCTCTGGCTCCTTTTAATATTCTGTTCTTTTGGTGGATTTCTGGAATCTTGATTATTATATGTCTGGGTGTAGATCTGTTTTGGTTATGGGTAGCTGGTGTTCTGTATGCCTCTTTTATCTGGATATCATTTCTTTTTGCTATACATGGGAAATTTTGCTTTAATATATCTGTGAATATTCTTTGTATTTCATTTTTAGTTGCTCCTGCTTCCTCACTCACATTCTTTATTCTTAAGTTATGTATCCTTTTGTCATCTTCTAGCCTTTGAATTGTTTCTTTCTGGTCCCTTGTTATTTTTAAGAGGTCTTTTCTTTTACGGTCATATATCATAAATCTCTCTTCAAGTTTCAAAAGTCTAACTTCAGTTTCTGTCAAGGCATTTTGCCAGTGTTCAATAGAGTTTTTAGTTTCCTGGTAATCTCTTTGGATCTGTTTCATGTATTCTAAGTTATGCTTAAATTCTTCTTCAGAAGTTTCTCTTTCTTTTCTGATTTCCTCAGTTCTTCCATCTGTGTTCTCTTGGGCGGGGCCTGTCATTTCTTTAATTAATCTCTTTGTATCTTGCCTCACTTGGATCAGGAGTACAGCTTTAAATTCATCTATGAGGTCATGGAGGTATTTTTTTAATTCAGCTGATGCTGTGTCCAGTATTGGATGGTTACTGTGCTTGTTCTCTTCAGTGTTTACTTCTCCTGGGCTTATTTTCTCATGTTGGACAGCTGGAGTTTTTTTTATTTCTGTCTCTTGTCATGTTTCTGTTTTTTTTCAGACTGGAGTGTCCTGGGGGTCTCTGGCCCTCTTCGTATTGCTTAGGGCCTTTCAGAAGCATGTTGATTTGAGTTTTTGCTGTCCTCCCCAATTTGCTGTTATCTGGGGTAGGCAGCAATGCAGGAATGGTGCAGGCTAGCCTCCAGCCTCTGTGCCAGTCAATCTGAAAATTAGGCTGTAATTTGTGGTTGTCACAGAGTCGTGACCATTTTGTATCTGCTTGTTGGGTCCCAAGCAGAGGCTTGGTTCAGCCCCAGCAGATCCTGTCAGTTCTGTCCGTGCCAGAAGCAGCTGACTAATGTCACCGTGGCACAGGGCTCTGCCCAAATCCCAGCTGTCCTCTTCCAGATCTCTCTGTGCCAAGACTGACTATCTAATGTCACCAGCATTGGGCCTGCCCAATTTCAAGATGTCTTCCACTAGTTCTCTCTATGTCTCTGATGCCGTCACAGTGCTGGGCTTTGCCCAATTTCAAGATGTCCTCCGCCAGACCTCTCTATGCCAGGGGCGACTGTCTGATGTCACTGAGTCGCAGGCTCTGCCCAACTCCAACATGTCCTCCATCAGACTCTCCATGTTATTGATGTCGCCATGGTGGCAGACTCTGCACAATTCCAATTCCAGCCAACCACAACAGCCACGGGACCCAGTCCCAAATACGCACCAGGACTCAGTGTAGGTCTTTGTCTTGAGTCTACTGCACACTACGTTGCTTGCCTTCACTGCATTCCCAACACAGTGCAGAATGGTCAGAAAACTGCATGGTGTTCGGCTTCAGAGCTCCAGCGTTTCTCTCAATCTCCTCTGGCACAGCCGGGCAGCACTGGCTGCTTTGCAGGGTCCCGGGTCTCAATTTCCAGCAGTCGCCAAAAGCCAATACAGATTTTCCTCTTGGATCTACTGGTCAGTGTGTCCTGTTAAAGGTGCGGGATTTGCAGACTCCTGTTATCAGCCATCACAGTCTCAGCATGACCTTAAATCCTCCCACCATGCTGGCTTGGGATCTGAGGGGAATACATTCTTGAATTTCTAAGAGTGACTGGGCATCATACTGAGCAAATTCAGAGCAAAGCAAACTGGAGAGAAAGCCCCAAATAGAATCCATTCAGACACTGTGAAACATAATATCATCTGTTGACTTTTTAAATTTCTTTGCCATTTAAAAAAATAAACTTCATTATTTAGAGCAGTTTTATTTTCATAGCCAAATGGGGCAGAAAATAGAGCTCCCAGATGCCCCTTCCCCCACCCTCAGGATCCTTCCCTCACCCTCAGCTCCCTGCCCCCTCCCTCAGGCCCCCCCTTCCCTACTCTCAGCACCCCTCCAACTCCCTAAGTCCCCCTCCCCTACATTCAGCACCCCTTCCTCTCCCTCAGCCCCACTCCCCTCCCCTCAACACCCCACCCAACTCTCAGCACCCTCCCTCTTCCTCAGCACCCCTCCCCCTCCATTTATTAGTCAGTGAACCCACATCAGCTTGTCACTGTCACTCCAAGATCAGGGTTCACGCTGAGGACCAGGCCCACTGCAGTGCCTTTTATGGGTTTGGACAATGGTGCAATGACATGTGCTACTAGGTATGGTGGAATGCAGACAGTTCAACACCCTAAAAGTCCTCGGGGTTCAGCTATGCATCCCTCCTCCCCCTCTAATCTCAGGCAACTCTTGTGCTTTGAACTGAGTCCATAGTTTTGCCTTTTCCAGAATGCCTTGCAGTTGGAATCACACAGGTGGCAGCCTTTTCAGGTTGGCCTCTCTCACAGTCTTTTCATAAGGCAGCAGGGCATGAATGCACAGGGCAATGAACTCTGGCAATTATTTTTCTGGGTTGTAATAGCAATTTTGCCCTCATTTGTATTTCTGAAAAATGAAAATAGAAAGAAAAATAAAACTATTCATAACTTCATTATTTGAAAGCAAATAATACTAATGTTAATATCTTGGTGTAATATTTGTGTGATTTTCACAGGATTTATATCCTTGCATTTTAACTTATTGTATGATAGGTATTTTACTTTGTCTTCATAAATAAAAATTTAGCAATGTATAATCCTGTGCAAAAATCGTCTCTACCATAGTTTAATCATTCTCTTGTTTTCAAATATTTCTAGTTTTTTTTTTTATCATATTGCAGTAGTAGCCCAAAGATAATTCCTTGGAAACAGCCCTTATAATTTGCCTACAATAATTTTCTGGAATTTGAATAAAAACTATATTCTTCATGTTAGAAGAAAAATGACAGAAATTAAAAGGAGCAAAGAAATAAAACATATTCTAGCTACAGTCATTAAAACCCATACCAAAAGAAAAGCTCTAAGTAATCAAAAAAATCATAAAGGCTCTGAGGGTGCAACTCAGAGGGTGCAGCATTTGCCCAGTGTACAAAGTTGTAATCAAAAGTACAGTGAGTGTTCAACTTAAAAGCTTTTAAAATATCTGACTGTAAATGATGCTTTCCCATTACTCCCGTACCTTCTGTGTAAACCCTTCTGTGTAAACCCTTCTGTGTAAACATGATGAGATGTGTCTTCATGCACCTTATTCACCAGCTCTGGCACCATGGATCTTCTGACCCTTCCTCAAAGTCAAGGCAAGTAAGTGTTTTCACTCAGCTAAGTGTCCTGGCCTGCGGGTAAGTCCACAGAGACCCTAGAGGGGGAGTGGGGGACAAGAAGAGATGCAAAGAATGGAGACAACTAAGAAGTCCAATCAAGTCTCTTTTATTCAAGGAATGAGTATCAATTATATAGGGTATTGGGGAGGAGGGAGCTGGGTTCTGAGATGTCAGCAGGTAACTTAGCAACAGTGGCAAGACTGAAGGTCATAGGTTAAATCAAATTTTCAAATTTCCTGCATGCAGGCTCATAAGCATAATCCCTGAATAGGCCAGGCCAAACAAGCTAGGCAAGGTGCTGCTTAACTGCCAAACTTAACTCTAGAGGGAGTTAAGGTGGTGCAGCCTGCAGATATAAGGTGGCAGCCAATTACAGGGCTTCCCACAGCTAAGGACATGGAGGCAGCCAAACACAACAAGAGACACTCATGACAGAGAAAACTTCCAGAGCTGTGTCAGCAGCACCAAGAATGGTGGGATAGATTAATTTAAAGAGAGGAGAAACAGTTCGAGGGGGATTAATGGCAATGTGTCTTTCACTGTAATTATTTTTAATTTAAACATTCATGTAGTTTTCAAACACACCTCGTTTGTGAGGTTGTGATTTGCATGCCCATGGTGGAGGAAAAGACACAGAGGAGAAAGGAGAGAGAAGAGAGAGAAAGGGAAAGGGGAAGGGGGAGGAAGAGAAGGGAGTGAGAGAAAGGAGGAGGAGGAGAGGGAGGGAGAGAAAAACAATGCCATCTAGAAGTCAGTTACTCGTTTTCTAAATTATACTTATTAAATGTAATTTCCATAACTCAGTGTAATACAACCTATGTCTTTTGAAAAGGAATGGGAAAAATAATTTCCATGTTCACTTCAGCATTATTCACAATTGCCAAGCTACACAGCCTAGTGTACATGAATGAATGAATGAATGAATGAATGAACGAAGAACTTGTGGTACATTGGTACAGTGGAGTGTAACCCTGGCATAAAAAGAAGAGAATCCTCTTATATGTGGTGATGTACGTGCCCATGAAGGGAACTTTGTTAAATGGAACAAGGGAGACACAGAAGGGAAAGTACGTTCTGATCTCACTTATATGTGGAATGTGGGGGAAACAACACATAGAAGCAGAGAGTAGAGCAGGGCTTACCAGGAGCCAGAGGACAGGGAAAGGGGAAATGCTGGTCAAGAGTCAAATCTTCAGTCATCCTAGGAGTGAGTTCTGAGGATCTAACGTACAGCATGGGAGTGAGGAATGCGGTGATTGCTGTGATGGTGGTAATCATCACGCCTCTGCAGATTCATCAGACCCTCAGATTGTACACCATGAATAACCTCTGTCTTTATCAATTAAACATTTTAAATAAACTTTAAAAATGGTGAGGAGGGATGGGGATGTAGCTCACTGTGAGTGCAGGGTCTTGGCTTTGCACAGAAAAATGTAAGAGGGAGCAAAAGTGCAAAATTACAAATAAGAGAACAAAAACCACCCAGCGTCAAAGTACCAAGAGAAAAATCACAATTACAGTCATCCTTCCACCCATACATATAGAGACAAAAGTTATGTACACTCACACAAAGAAAGAGAGAGAGAGAGAGACAGAGAGAGAGAGAGACAGAGAGAGTTAAAGCCAGCCACAGAAAAGCAAATGGCCTATAGTTAATAAAATTACATCACAAACGCTCATTCAGGGCTCAGTCACACTTACTCTGTGCTTGTGTGTTCCTGACTTCAGGCAATGCCAGGACCCGCAGGACCTTCATGGTAAGCATCTACACTGAGAGCATTTCCATCTGATCCAGGAGAAGAAATTCCCAGTCCATTAAGCTAAGTGATCCTTATGTCCACCAAGGTTCCAGCTCACCCACAAAGAGGGGTGACAGAAAAGATGACAGATAGGGACCGGAACGTGAGCTACAGCAGTGACTTCACCCAGGGATTCACTGAGAAAATATTTTCTCACATTCTGTGTACAGTTCTAAAATTTGGTCTTCCAGCTATCAAGCAAGCTTAAGACTGAAAGATAAAAATAAAGAATCTACTTTCTAAATTCTAGACTCTGCATTGTTTGGCAATTTAATGTGTGCCTGTATAATTATTTTCATTATTCTATACATGTATTACCATATATGGTTTGGTCTCATTTAAATTTCATTCTTTTTTAAATTTTATTTTAAAGAGGGTAAAATTAAACAGAACAAAACATCATAAGAATGTAAGACACAGATTTCAATGCAAGACAACAGGAGATCTTCACTGTCTCTGTTCCTCAGTTGATGGACATTTAGGTTGTTTCCAAGATCTAGCTTTTACAAATTGTGCTGCTATAAACATGGGTGCACATATATCACTGTGCTGTGATGTCTTCAGTTCTTCTGGGAATATGCCCAGAAGTGGAATAGCTGTGTCAAATGGGGCTTCCAGTTCCAGCTATTTGAGGAGCCTACAGACTGACCTCCACAATGGCTGTACCAGTTTACATTCCCACCAACAGTGCAGAAGAGTTCTTTTTTCTCCTGAAGCTTCTCCAGCATCTGTTTTTGGTAGTTTTCTTGATCTTGGCCATTCTTTCAGGAGTGAGATGAAATCTCAATGTGGCTTTAATTTGCATGTCTCTAATGACCAATGATGCTGAACATTTTTTCATGTATTTATTTGCCATTTGTGTTTCTTCATCTGAGAACTGTGTATTCATCTCGGATGCCCATTTTTGAAATGAGTCTTTGAATCTGGGGGATTTGATTTTTTTCAATTCTTTATATGTTCTAGACAGAAATCCCTTTTCTGAGGGACCATTCACTAAGATATTTTTCCCCAAGTTGTGGGTTTTCTTTTCACTATCTGGAGATTTCTTTCAACATGTAAAAACTCTTTAATAGGGTGCAATCCCAGTTATTGATTCTGTGAAGTATTTCGCATGCATTTTGATTCTTGTTTATGAATTTGCAACATACCCCTATGTCTTCAGGATTTCTACCTACGTTGTCTTCCAACAGATTTAGTGTTTCTGTTTTAATATTTAGATCTTTGATCCATTTAGACTTTAGTGTAGTACATGGTGAGAAGGATGGGTCTAGTTTTAGTTTTCAGCTTATGGAGAGCCAATATTTCCAGCACCATTTATTGAAGAGACTATCTTTCTTCCAGTGGATGTTTGGCCCCTTTATCAAAGATAAGGTGGTTGAGTTTGTTTGAAGTTATAGTTGTAGCTTCTAATCTATTCCATTGATCTTCTGGTCAGTTTTTATTCCAATACCACACTGATTTTATTACAGTAGCTTTGTAGTATAACTTCAACTCAGGGATTGTGATGTCTCCTGCCTTGTCTTTATTGCCTAGCATTGCCTTTGCTACTCTAGGTCTCTTCTCGTTACAGGTAAATTTTAGGAGTGATTTCTCTAGATCTGTGAGGTATGCTGTGGCATTTTGATTGGGATTGCATTAAATCTGTATAACAATTTTGGGAGAATGGACATTTTCACAATGTTTGTTCTTCCTATCGTTGAACAAGGGATGTCTTTCCATTTTCTGAGGTCCTCTTTGATATCTTTTTCAGGATATTATAATTTTCCCTGAATAAATCTTTCACTTCTTTTGTTGGAGTAATTTCTAAGTTTCTTAGATTAATTCCTAAATTTCATTGTGTTGGATGCTATTCTGAAGGGTGTGGCTTCTCTTATTTCTCTCTCAGGGGTTTTTTTGTTAGTGTATAGGAATGCTATTGATTTTTCATTGTTGACTTTGTTTTCAGCTACATTACTGAATTTATTTATTACCTCTAGGAATCTTTCAATGGAGTTTTGGGGGTCTTCTGTGTAGAGTATCATGTCATCTGCAAATAATGATAATTGAACTTCTTCTTTTTCTATTCTCACTCCTTATATTTCTCTCTCTTGAGTTTGAGATTGCATTTAGGTCTTTTGTTTTGTCATTTTCCTATATTTCTGGGTTTTGAACGATGTTTCAAAGCTTCCCTTGTGTACTTCGAATCACCTGACCTACTCTTGCTTCCTGAGGCAGACTGCAGGCAACTGCTAGCTGCTTGGAGTTCACTGGGCATTTCCTAGTTAGGCCCCTGGGGCCTTCCCATGCATCCTTTGTTGATTTCGGATGCGGGGCATGGTCTTACCACCTGTTAGTGATGTTCAAAGGCTTCCCTGAGTGCAGGGATTAAACCCGCAAATGATCAGCACCCAGGTCTGAATTCAGCTGCTTGTAGTTCACTAAGTATGGTCCAGTTAGGCCCTTGGGGGCCTCACATGCATCCTCAGGTGATTTCAAACACAGGGCACCTTAAATTTCATTATTGCCAGGTGTAGTGGTATATGCCCATAAGCTAAGCACTCAGAAGGCTGAAGCAGGATTGTTGCTAGATCAAGACCAGCCCAAGCTATAAAGTGAGCTTACAGCCAGTCTGAATTTCATAGTGAGAGCCTCTCTCAAAAAGACACACACACACACACACACACACACACGCACGCACATATACACACACACTCTCACACACACACACACACACACACACGAATTCATTCTCGGTTAATTTATTTTTCCTTTTAGATTGGGAACGTAGAAGACCAACACAACATAAAAAGACCTTTCTGAGAACTGCCCAAACCAAAGTATCTTTCTCTTTCTCTGTCAGTCTGTCCTCTTTTCTCTTTTCTCTCCTCTCTTCTCTCTTCCCTTTTCTCTCTTCTCTCCTCAATTCTCTCCTTTCTTTTCTCTCTCTTCTCTCTCTTGTGTCCTTTTTGTCTCTTTGCTCTTCCCTCTCTTCAACCCTGGAGATCAAACCTGAGCCTCAAGCACAATCAAGTTCTCTGCCAGAGAGCTACACCTCCAACTATATTGCCAAATCTCAATTTTCTCAATTTTCTCAATCAACAGTTTGGAAAAATTGTATGCCATATGTAATATTCAGATAAGAATTTGTAGAGGTAATAAATAAATTCAGATAAATAAATTTGTAGAGGTAATAAATAAGATAAGCATATGTTTATATATGTAAGGGAAAATTATATCTTCACAAGTAATCAAATTCATTTATTGCATTTATTTAGGAAATGTTTGTAAATTTACTGTACATCATCACTGTAATAGCAGTGACAAACCAGAAGCAGCTTTCACAGTTAGAGAACACATTCCTAGGGTCCTGGCTTGCTGGCACATGTTCTGTAATCTCAGCACCTTGGAGGCTGAGGCCAGCTGGACTAAACAGTCAGTTCAAAGCCAATCTGAACTACATGGCAAGACTTTGTCTTGAACAAAGGAAGAAAGAAATTCCTAGAGTTTACTTAAGAGTAATGACAACAGGTGTCCTCATATTGCACATAAATCACCATAGCAACCAAAAATAGAAACAACCCACATGTCCATCAGTTGAAGAATACACAAATTAAATGGGATATATATATATATATAATGGAATATTATTCACTCAGAAAGAGGAATGAAATACTAACACGATCTAAAACATTGATAAACTTTAAGAACACTATGCTAAAAAACCCTCTCTATGCTAAGTTTAAGAAAACAGTTGCAAAGCATATTGTGCAAGTCTATTTTCATAAAATATCTTGACTTGGAAATCCTTTAGGGAAAGTAGACCAGATATTGCCTAGGGATGGATGGTGGGGGGATGGGAGACCACCGCTGGTGAGTATGGGGTTTCATTTTTGAGTTGATGAAAATGTTTTAAACCTATATTGTAGGATACTTGCAAAACTGGAGCTATTGAAAACCACTGCATCATACTCTTTCAGAGTGGATTGTACTCATGTACATTGTATCTCAAAAGAGAGGTTAAACAAACTCTAAACAAATTCCTCCCCCACGGAGTTTACATTCCCCGGGGCAACTCTCATATCACCCGAGTGTACTACTTGTATCCGTCAGCTTTTCATCACTGGGATAAAATGCCCAACACACACAACGCAAAGGAGAAAAACTGAATTTGGCTTGTGGTTTCAGGGGATGCAGGCCTTGGTGGGCTGACTCCGAAGCAGACATCACGGCAGAAGGCTGGGGTGGAGCAGAGCTGTTGTAGATCATGGCGGTGGGGAAACGCGGGCAGAGCAGAACTCGAGGAGAAACTGCTAAGTGAGTAGAAAGAGACCGAGTGTTCCTGGGAAGAGCCGATGGCTGGGGTGAGAAGGAGGCAGAGACATTTCCTCTTGTCTCACTTCATGGGAATTTGTGGGCATTGGCATCAGACATTTCAGACCCTTTAAACTTCATTCATTACTTCATTAAATAGCTGGGAATGGTGGCACCTTTACTCTTAGCCCCCAAGAGGCTGAGGCAGGAGGATTGCTGCACTTGGAGGCCCACCTGAGTGACAGAGAATTCAAGATCAGTCTGAACTGCACTGCGAGACCCTGTCTCAAAATTTTTGTTTCATTAATTGATATTAAATATTGATCAAGTCCATAGACAGAAGGCTGTCTTAGAGATAGAGGGGGTTCTTTGATCTTCCCCATCCTTTGAGGTTTTGAACTTTGGGTGAAGAGGACATGGATCTTTGTCAACACAAAACATTTTTGGTTTCTCCAGTCTTATGTTAATGGTGAAAGAATGGAAGCAAAGTTTTGCTGATTTTTGAGAGACCAAAATAAATAAATAAATAAATGCTAATAAAATGTCAATATTCTTAGGTGCTTTTCAATTAAACATTCCATCACCGAGAAACCCCTTGTGAACTCCCTGCATGCAGCTCTTTAATATTACTGGAAATGAGTGCTAGGGATGGGGGCCAGGACAAGAGGCTGTTGACTTGGAGGGCTGGATTACCTCAGCTCTGGGGGCTCCGCTTCTGATTCTCTCATGGACAGGAGCATCACCTCATGCTCAGCCAAGATCGTGCTGAAAGAAAATGGCCAATAGAGCCTACATTTAATAAGGCTGGAGGAAGAGGGAGGGAAACCATGGGGGAGGTTAGCCAGTGGTCAAGTGATGGGCTGACAGTGCAAGCTCAGCCCGCATTTTTTACCATGTTTTAAAAGCTTAACTCAAATTCAGTCGTGGCCTCTACAACCTGCTTACAACCACAACCAATCCAGAAGCAAGAAATACTTTTCCTGATGGTCTAGCCTCCGATCCCCAGATGGTACACACACACACACACACACACACACACACACACACACACTCATACACCTGCGTACTTGGCTACCTCATGTCACTCCTCCCCCTCACCTCCGACCACTGCAGACCCAGTGTAAATGACCTACACCTGTTCTCCCCAAAGCCTCTTAAGATCATCCTTGCCTTTGGGCCACTGGACATTTTCCACTTGCAACCTCATCTTCCTGCTGGAAGTTGCAGGAACTTGTCCCAGGCCCTGGTCATTCTGTTTCGGGGAATCCCTTGATCTCAAAACTTCTAGGGGAATAGACTAAGGCAGCAGTCCTGATGATTGACCTTCAGCCCAGAAGAATACAGCAAAGACCGTGATAATGACAGAAAAACAGCTTCCTTCATTTTCCTAAGGTTTTATTTCACTGGGCTACAAATTGAATGGACAGAAGACAGACTAACAGGAGAAGAAACACATTCAGGTACATTACATTTCCAGGAGTCCCACAAATTACAGTACTAGAAGGAAGGGGAGGTGATGGGTGGGACGCGGTGGTGCCCGCCTGTGATCCCAGCACTCAGCAGGTTGAAGCAGGATCACTGTGAGTCCAGGGCAAGCTTGGCTCACAGAATGAGCTCAAAGCCAGCCTGACCCACGTAGTGCAACTCTGCCTCAAAAGAGCAAAAACCAAATGAGATGACTGAAACTGATTCACCGTACTGAACCATGGAATGGAGCAGGGCCTTGGGCTCCTGGGCAAGGAAGTTGCGGTGACACAAGTTAAGGAAGCATCAAGAGAGGAAATGTGTGGTGAGCAAATGTTTCTGATCATGCAGATAAAGACTCCCAGTGATAAAAATGATCTGGGAGCAGGGCCATATCAGTGCAGATATTTCACAAATGTAGATTTCACCATAGATGCAAACAGCACGGGTTTTAGACTACCGTTATGTCTGCAGTTCCTCTGAATACCCAGACTAAAACAATGCCAGAGAAGCGTATCTGGCAGGGCTGGGGACTTAGCTCAGTGGTGTAAGCACCTGCCTTGCAAACATAAGGTCCTGAGTTCTAATACTAGTACCAAAAAAAAATAGTATCTTTGAGTGGTGTATTCTGGTCTTCTAAGTCATATTTTTGGGTGTGTTTCCTAAGTGCCATCAACTAAACACCGTGGAAAGAGAGCTGAGGGGCCACCACACAGCCCCTCAGCCATGCAGCACACAGAAAAACTGACTTTCACTTCTGATCTCTCACTCCAAGGCCACTGGCAGGACTAACAGTGCCTCACTTCCAAATTCACAGGGTGCTACAGTTTCCAAGGTTCGTGGCGCTGGCCTGAACCTTCCTGGAAAGGTTTCCATTCTGTGTTGGGCACCATCTTCATAAGTGTGGGAAGTGTGTAACATTCTAAATCCATATGTTTCTTGGCCTTATTAACCCATCCATCACTCTCATCTCCACTCAGCTCGAGAAAATATGGCTAAGTGTCACTCACTTCCTTGTGTGGCTTGTCCCCCAAAATACAATTCAGAAAAGCTTTTTTTCAAATATATTTCCCTCTCAGACTTGCTGCTGTCATGCAATCTTTAGCCAAAAGCTAAAAGAGTAAAGATGAGATAGAAAAACTCTCGCCAACTGACTATTTCATAAGGTGAGACCCATTCTTCTCTGAGGGTCTCAGGCAACTTTTCTAAGATTTAGTGCATAATTTGTTTTCATGACATATTAGGAGACTGAGTTTTCTGGTGTTTCCCCTTATGAGAAAAGCTTTCCCCACCTCAGTGAGAGACACAGAGCCTGCCCTCTTGACTTCTGTATTGCACAAGATTTGAGCCAGGTACCTCGACATACAAGGATTGGATTAAAAGTGGAGCTCCCTAAGAGTAAGAATGAGGTTGCCCCATCAAAGTATCTTTAGCTTCTGATGCAACTTGGAGTGACTTCATCTACCTCCCTTGTGTGACTCTGAAGCCATGATCATGGCAACATCCCTCCAAGCAGCTGGTGTTTCTTATGACAGGGAACTTACCCTGTCCAGGGGCAGATTATCTAGCTCCAGATTTTAGAGATCTTTACAAAGATATTTCTGGCAAATTTTTCACATTCTCAATAAGCTGAGTGTAAATTTGAAAAACTCTTTAGAGGACCTATTAACACTTCACACTTGGGAGATCTGTTTTCTGTCCTATTCTACCTCTGTCCAGCTACAGATTCCCAAGACCTGTGTGTGAGATTAGTTGAAACAAAGGATGATTTTGCAGACTAGAAGGCTGGGAGTATTTTAACATCCACTGCCAGGGGACTGAGCAGAGCCATTCTGTTTGCCCTTACAGTGAAAAGCATACCCTTATGCAGGCTCAGATGTAAGAGCAAGACCAGTACCCAAGAAGCGAGATGCAGAGCACCGTGGAGGATCTGCTATAGTTTCTGTAAGCAGTGAGGAAGATTTTACGCACATCATATGCATAACAAATGCATGCTATGAATGCAATCAATGTTTCTGGAAAGACCTAAGAATCGGCTGACCGTGGCTGCTTCTGGAGAGTGTTCTCATACCTCCTGCAAACATTTTGAATTTTGTACATGGGTATTTATTTTGCTTCTAGAAATTTTGATGCATTCCAAATGTACTTTGTATAAAAATAATTGATCCATTTATTCTTTGTATCTCAAATGTCACATTGACAGAAACAGAAGATGGAATAGTGGTTCCCAGGGGCTGGTGGGTGGAGCAAAGTGGGGTTGACAGGGAGTGTTTAGTGTGTACGGACTTTGTTTTGCAAGAAGAGAAATGTCCTAAGGAGGGTTGGTGGTTATAATCGCACAGCAATGTGCGTCTAATGCAACTGAGTCACATACCTAACATGGGGAAGAGGATAATCTTCATGGTATGTGTGTTTCATCTCAGCTTAACAAAATAAAAAACAAAGCTTAATTTTCCTAAATTTAAAAAATGCTTCTCCCAGTCTATCCTGCTATATTTTAGCAAAAAACATGGGAAATTCTTTTTTTAATTTTGTTTTTTGCTTTTAGTACTGTGTTGCTCACTTTTATCTTTTTCAAATCTCATAGTTATTTTCAAAATAAAGATCAATTTCACTTTGTAACTGTGAAGTTGATATGTATGTTGTAGAGAGGAGGAGGCTGTTTCTGATGTTGCTCTTGGAATCTGAGAACTGTCTATCTGTTTACATGGTATTTGTGCTGCTAGAGTCTTTGGTATAATTAAGACACTAATCTTTTTCAAATTTTATGGAGCACACATGAGGGCACATACATGAATAGGTGCTCTGAAAAGGTCATCAATAGTGATAATCAGCACCCACATTGGCTAAAGTTTACAGTGAATCTCAGCTTTTATTTTCCTCTTCAGAGTTTTTCACCCAAGAGTAAAACAGTTATTCAGTTCATTGCAATAGTCCCAGCAAACAATCAATGTATTAACATTACAAATGCATTTACATTTGGACCCACTGAGTACATTACTAGAAATTTATCCTACAAATATTTTTGCCCACATAAAAAATGAGGGATATAACAGATGATTCATTGTAGTTTATAATAAGGTAACTGCAAAAAACTCAAGTGATTTTTCTAGCAGGGAAGGGTTAAGCAAAGTCACCCAGAACATCTGTCCCATAGTATTTTTTTAAATGTCTTTTATTGACAAGGTTTCACTATGCAGTTCAGGCTGGTATGAAACTTGCAATGATATTCCAACCTCAGCCTCCCGAGTGCTAAGATTGCCAGCATGTGCCTCCATGCCTGGCTCTTCCATACATTATTATGCAACTGTAAAAATAAGAAAAGAGAGTGAAGATTTCTATACTGTTGATATCGAGTAATGTCTAGTACATATTAATAAATGAAACAGCAAGGTACAAAATGTTAGGCATTGGATGCTCCCTTTTATGTGAGAACAGACAAGGCACAGTAATGTGTAATTATACCTGCTTGTATTTTGACAGAGACATCCTTGAAGACCCACAGGAAGTTTAACAAGTGGTTATCAGAGTGACAGGCAGGGTCCAAAGAAGTGATGGTCTGGTGTGAAGGTCTGAATGTCCACTCATGTCCCATGCTGCGATGATATTGCCCTTGTAACAATAGAAAGTGAGACCACTGGGGAGACGAGATCACAGGGGTCCTGCAGTCATGAGTGGGGTGTCTTGCATGGTAATTCATACAGGAGTGAGTCCTCAGTGTGGGTTGATAGTTACTGCGTGGATGGGTAGGTAACATGGGAGCAGAAAGCTGTCCTACAAGTGGGCAGTTCTAGCGGGAGTGGGAATCATGGGAGTGGGTCAGCTACCACACGAGTGGGGAGTTATTGCAGGAGTAGTTAGTGTGGGGATAGGTAGTCACTGTGGATGGCTGCTAGAAGAGTGGAGAGGTCTTCTGCATATCTCTAATAAGAGGATGGGCTCAGCCCCGCCTCCTCTCTCTACATGGCAGGTGCCTGTTTGTCCTTCCCTGGGTGAGGACACGGGGCTAAGACCTTCCCCAAAACAAGCACTGAACTCCTGGAGTGCACCCCCTGCAGCCATGAGCCCAAATGTTCTTAGTACCACGGCAACCCAAGTATTCTGTCATAGCAGCAGAAAAGGAACTAAGACAAAGGGAAGTGACCTTTTCACAGTGCTTTTATATTTTAACCATGAGTATGCTTATACTATACTATACTATACTATACTATACTATTCTTAAAAATAAAGAGAGGGGAGGGGAATGAAAAAAAGAAGCAGCAAGATATATCATGTACATGTCCAAATTCCCTGTGATGAATGTGATGATTTTGTATCTCTGAAATGCACCAAAAAAAAAAAAAAAAAAAAAAGCATAAAACCACCAAATACAATCTAAAACAAATCCTCTCATTTATAATATATTGCAAAAACCAACTGTCAGGAAGCAGCTTGTCTTTCTGTCCTACATCAGCCCTGCTTATTGAGTCACCCTCAGTGGACAGAGCCATGCAACATCCAGTGTTGTTTCTCCACCACAAGATCTCTGGCCTCAGCAGTCCTGCCCTGCTGCTCCTGAGGACACAAGGGCAGGCAGGGTGTTCAGACGCCTCTCCCGCGGCCCTGGGAGATGAGATAGCAGGACACAGTCAGCCTCAGGGGAGAACATCTGGAAATTCTGATTCTGAAAGGCTTCCAGAATCAACATCTCTGCAACCCTGGGTCCTTTTTCCCAGAGTTCAACGTAGGGTCACACAAACCAACAACTTCTGTTTTGGTGGCTCTTGAGGTCTTTATTCTTTCTTTTTCTTTTTCTTTTCTTGCTTTTTTTTTTTTTTTCACTAGGAACCAAACTCATGACCTTGTGCTTGCCAGGCAGGGGCTTAGGCCACTGAAGCTAAATCTGCAGCTCAGGTCTCTATTCTTTTGCAGAGCACTATCTCCTATCCAGAGGTCTCCCCCTCATTATGCCTAGATGTGCCCCGGGGAGTGAGCTGTGGTCATCAGTGCTGCCCACTACCTGTGCCATTTACCTGGCTTCTTCCGTTCCTGCTCTGCTCCCACAGTTGGGGTGCCCCACCTGCTGATGAGACCATGGCTTCCAGTCCCCCATGTGGCCCTGAACATACCCCACCCTTCCCCCAGGCTCACTGTCCCTGTCTGGGGGCCTCAAGATTCTGTCCTGAGCTTCGAGCTGGCTTCCTCCAGCAGGGCAGTCTCACCATCTCACTGCCAGGTTCCTTGGCAGAGGTCACTGCTCTTCTCTCCCTGGGGCCTTTTCCTTCCATTTTCCCACAGCCTCTCGGTTCCCCACACTTCCCATCTGGCACGTCCCTTGATACCTTTGCAAATTGTCTTTGAAGAAGCCTTCCTCAGATCCATCTGAGTTGAGGGTAGCATCCCTGCCCTACTAAGAATGACCCCAATGGAGTTCACCGCCTATGAGGTATTTGAAGTTGTCCTATCAGTGCCTTTGGTGATCATGATCTTGGTGAATCTCCAGTTGTGCCCATTGGACAGTGGAGTCCCATCCTGATACCTCCCATGGCTCTGTGTCCCATGGCTTTCATAAGGAACCCACTCTGTCTCCCTAACAGACAAACCAAACCAGAATATTTGGTACACACACACACACACACACACACATACACGTATTTCAACATATGACAATCTCACTTTAGAAACTCTCTTCTTTCTCTTTCAAGAACTCCTTTTTGGGACAATACCTCCTACAGATGCACTTCTAGAAGCCCCATGACTTCAGCCTCAATCTGCCTTAACCCAGGGACTGGCACAGCCTTAGTGACAGCCAAAGCACACACTGTCAGAGGAGGGAAGTTTATACCAGGCCTGCAGAAATGGATGGGGATATGCTGCCAGCCGGAACACTCGCAGGAGAGCCACTTAATCTGCCTGGTACCTACTCTCTATTTAGTTTAGGTCTTCAAACAGAGTTTGGGGTCATCCACACACTGTCACCAGCTGGCTCTTTCTGGTAGGGTTCCGGTGGCCCTCCATTGCATTCAGTGAAGAGCCTGTGAGCTGGCCCAAGGAACGCAATCTGATTTCTGCTGAGCTAGTCAGCCTGGTCTCCCTCCTGACCCTCAACTGCTCCAGCCACACGGTCACCCAGGGCCTTTGCTTCTGCTGTGCCTTGTGAGTCAGGAAAAATATAACTCCTGACCTGATAGATGTCAAATGTAAGGAGTTCATGGCTTCATAATATCAAGGAAGGAAGTCAGGAACCAGAGGAAGAAATTAGGAGAATTTTATTGAGAATAAGGGGAAGAGCAATAGTGCCCGGATTTCCAGGAGAGGTCCAAAATGAGTGGCCACCAAGGCCCTCTGTCAGGGGTAATTTATGCAGCAAGATCACCATGCAGCACAATGTGTGTCAGACTATAGCCAGTCTGCAGGAGTACAAGCGCAGATGCTTAGCTGATATTGATCTATTAGGGAAACAAGTCACCTGGCAAAGTTACAAGGAATGAACAAAGGCATCTTGAGAAGGGAGGGGAGTGGCTTCGCATGCACTGGTCACACAGCTGTTCCCTGATGTCAGTCTGGACCCTTTGGACCAGGTGGGTCTGTCACAGTGTCATCACCAATCCCTGCTTACCTTGCACACCTGACTACTGTGTCTCCATCCTGAGGCCGATCTCTTCTCAGATTCGCCTCCAGCCACAATTCTGGCGTGTTTGTTTTCATGCTGCCTTCCTTAAAGACCCCGACCTCTTTAACTGTATATATTAATTTCTCACTTGGTCACCTGTAATACTTGTACCTGAAGCATCCTTTCCACAGCTCTCAGCACGACTTGATTCCTCCAGTCCTCTAATATCCAGCTTCTCTTGCGCACTTTCTCCTTGTTTAAAGCCACAGAGCCCAGCCCAGCAATTTCCTCTTCTCTTCCTTTTGCATGTTCCTGTGTAGCATGCGTCACCTTCTGACACGCTGTCTACTCCTATGCATGTGTGATTTGCTGCTCATCCCCCTGTTCACATGCATGTGTGCTCTGAGCAGGCATGAACCTTTATCCCGCACTGAACAATCTCAGCACTTAGAACAGTGCCTAGAAAAAGTGACACACGATAATATCTGCTGACTTAGTAGTAAGCACAAATGAGGTCACTTACAGCTTTTGCTGAAGGGTTTCAATGTTTGGGGTTTCCCACTATGCTCAGGCAAAGCTAAAGCTGTCCAGAGATGGGCAGGAATTTACATTCCCACTGCCAAAGCTTGCTTCAAGGACATTGTAATGTGAGAAGTGCTGAGTTTTTGAGTGTTACAGAGAGAAAGAGACAGGCACACCAGCGAGGCACAAGCAAGAGCTCATGGCTACTGTTTAATTTGGCCAGCAACCTCCCATTTTAGACCAGTGCACCTTTCTTTTGAGGAACTGCTTGTCATCTTCTGAATGAGAAAACCTATCTTCTTTCACGGGACCATCCCCAAGGACAGCCAGGTCAATCCTAAGAATCAGCCCTGTTGAACATAGAAGAAATAAAAAGTAGGTAGAAAGGAACAAAGACATCGAGATTTTAAAATTGTACTTTGAAGAAAAACTGCAGCTTTCAGACAAGCCTTTTTCCCTTCCAGGAAAATAAGTCCAAAAAAAAAAAAAAAGGAAATGAATAAATCTTTATGTAATTTTTCAAACAGCCTATAAATTCTGGGCACCAGTCTCATCCTTTTCACCAAGAAACAACTTTCCCCTGACTCAGGGAAGCAGTGACATTGCTGGCATGACATATCTCAACTTTGAGCCCAAACATGGCCTACAGAGTAGTGGGACAGACAGTGAGGACAGGTGTCCTGGACTGGCGGTCACCATGGTGAGGACACCCTTTAACACACCTCACTCCCCTACTGACCTGTTCCCATCTCCCTGAGTGCCTGCACTCTGTGCTTTGAGGGCGTCCCAAAATAAACCCCTTTCCTGTCTCTTTCTACTGGTGCTCCCTGAAAACGCATCTCCAGCCAACCTGCCACTATATTTTAAAAGGATGGGACAACTCCTCATCTCAGCCTCAGAGAACCTCACCATAGGACTCAAGCCCCACCGATTGGAATGTTACCTGTGATGTTTTTAACTGAGGGGAATTTCAAAAGGAAAGTGTGCCAGCTCATGATCACCATCGCCACACACACGAGGCACTTTCTCTCCCCTGCTCTTCCCACATATATGAATTCAAATGTCTCCACCCTCTGAAATCCGCTCTCACCTGCTTGAAACTATGGGACAGCGCACAGAAACCCTGTAGTTTCACTTGCTTCCAGATATTTGACTGGAAGTCACTCAGCTAAACAGTATTCATCAAACCCAACTAGAATCATTGCAGGTAGTAGCTCTGATGTGCACGCACTGTGCTAACACTGTGTCATTTTTCAAGACTTTAGAGGTAGTGTTGGCCTGCTCAAACCATTGAAGCCACTGACCTCTTCTCTTGGACATGTGCAAGTGTCCCACAGGTGAACTTTTCACCCAGGAGGACCAAAACCTCCACCCATAGACCACGAGGAAGCTGTACTTTTGTAAACACCCACCTGAGGAGCCGTCAAGTTTAGTTACGCATGTGCAGACCACTGTTCCATCTCTCTTTGCTTCCAATCACCCTTCCCCAACCTCAGACCACACTCCTTTAACCCAAAAATACTGCAACAGGGACTCAAAGCCTGCTTTCCCTAAAGGCTTTGACTCTGCACTTGGGTGTGCAAATGTCTGATGGCACCAAAATCAGGGTAAGATCTTGGTATCTCTGCCTTTGCCTCCCATCTCAGCACTTTGCTACCTTCAATTCTGTGTCAAATTCCTGCTCAGCTCTGCATGTTGACATGACATTCATTTAAGGAGTGTCTGTGTAAAACCAATAATACACAGTTGATTAAGCCCAAGTTTATTTATTTTCTCTCTTCCTCCTTTGAAGGAAGAGACGATATGATAAGAATAACCAAGATGTTTTCCAGATCACAGGGACATCATAATAACAAGTTATCAGCCGCAAGCTTCTGCAATGTCCTATTCCAGGGCGCTGCCCAACCCAGCCAGGTTTTCTCCTCTGAGCTATGCTTTCTCTGAATCAGTCTCTTCCCCAGAGCAGGTGCTTAGGGACTCAGCTAAATTTCCAGCTGAGTTCTCTATTCTTTTGCAGAGCACTATCCCCCATCCAGAGGTTTTCCCCTCATTGTGCCCTGATTTCTCACATGGAGTAGGCTGTGATCACAAGTGCTGCCCACCACCTCTGCCATCCTCCTGGCTTCTTCCATTCCTGCTCTGTTCCAACGGGTGGGGTGTCCCCAGCTCCTCAGATGGTTTCCAGTCCCCCGTGTGGCCCTGAAGTTCCTCTACCCTTCACACTGGGCTCATTGCTCCTGGCTAGGGGGCCTCACAGTTTGGTCCTCAGCTTCGAGCTGGCTTCCTCCTGCAGGGCAGCTTCACTGCCAGGTTCCTTGGCAGAGGTCACTGCTCTTCTCTCTCTGGGCCGTTTTCCTTCCATATTCCCTCTCAGTTCTCAGTTCTCCCCACCCTTCCCACCTCTCACATCCGTTGATACCTTTGTAAATTGCTTTTGAAGAAACCTTTCTCAGATAACCCTGAGTTGAGTGTAGCATCCTTGCCCTCCAAAGACTGAGCCCTATTGAGTTCTCTGCCTATGATGTTGTCCTATCAGTGTCTTTGGTAATCATCACCTTCGTGAACCTCCATTGCCCCCATTGGACAGCGGAGTCCCATCATAATACACTCCATGGCTCTGTGTTCCATGGCTTTCATAAGGAGTCCAATCTGTCTCCCTAACAGAGAGGGATGCTAGTAATAATCCCTAGGGGGCAAAGGACACCAGTTGACACTGTCATCGAAACCAGAATATTTGGTCTACACACACACACACACACACACACACACACACACACACACGTGCTTATATCAACATGTGACAATCTCACTTTAGAAGCTCTTTTCCTTCTCTTTCCAAAACTGCTTTTTGGGACAATACTTCCCTCAGATACACTTCTGGAAGCCCACTGGCATCAGCCCCAATCTGCCAAACCTCAGGGACTGACACAGCCTCAATGACAGCCACTGACCTCTTCTCTTGGACACATGCAAGTTTCTGATGCGTGAACTTTTCACCCAGGAGGGCAAAAACCTCCACCCACAGGCCACGAGGAAGCTGTACTTTTGTAAACACCCACCTGAGGAGCCGTCAAGTTTAGTCTGCACACATGTGCAGACCACTAACTGTTTTATCTCTCTTTGCTTCCAGTCACCCTTCCCCAACCTCAGACCACACTCCTTTAACCCAAAAATACTGCAACAGGGACTCAAAGCCCGCTTTTCCTAAAGACTGTGACTCTGCACTTGGGTGTGCAAATGTCTGATGGCACCAAAATCAGGGTAAGATCTTGGTATCTCTGCCTTTGCCTCCCATCTCAGCACTTTGCTACCTTCAATTCTGTGTCAAATTCCTGCTCAGCTCTGCATGTTGACATGACATTCATTTAAGGAGTGTCTGTGTAAAACCAGTAATACACAGTTGATTAAGCCCAAGTTTATTTATTTTCTCTCTTCCTCCTTTGAGGATAGAGACACTAAGATAAGAATAACCATGATGTTTTCCAGATCACGGAGACAACATAACAACAAGTTATCAGCCGCAAGCTTCTATAATGTCCTTTTCCAGGGCACTGCCCAACCCAGCCCGCTTTTCTCCTCTGAGCTATGCTTTCTCTGAATCAGTCTCTTCCCCAGCTTTTTAGCAAGTTCCAGGACAGTGAGCCTTGCAGGTAATCAGCTTCCTTGGTACCAACACAACCTGAGCTGAGGTCAGCCAGACCACAGTCTGACACATCCTGGCTCACAATGCATCTAAGCTGCCCGCTGTGTAATCCTGGAGCCATTGCTGGCACCTCAAGGGCAGCCCTTGGGTCCTTAGACCTCACTGTTCTTCCCAGCATGACCACAGCGCAAAGAAGTCCCTTTACAGCTTCACCATCCCTTTTCCCTCTAACTGGTCTCCAGGGCTGAATGGCTGCAGCTGTGTTCCCAGGAAACTGTCCAATACTTCCCTTGAAGCCAATAAAACCAAAGGTGGACTTTCTGCAAGAGAGCACAGTTTGTTTCTATAACCACTTATGGGGGAAGGCTGCACCAAGGCCAGTCCAATCTCATTTCCAACTCTGTTCTGTCCATACCGATACCCTGGGGACTTTCAGGCATGAATGAAGCAAGACACTAACCAACGCAGTCATCACACAGAGTTTCCTAGCCAGTATTATGACTGCAGCAGCGTACCTGCGGTCACTCCCCTGGGATGTGCTAATTTGGGTGTGCTAATCCTGGCTTGTGTCTCCTATGTTTGAAGAAATATTTTGTCTTTTTTTAAAATAAAATTAAAGGTAATCAGCCTCCAAGAAAGACATTTTTCCTGCCCGGGTACTTTAAAGCCTCTACTACAGCTCTTAGAAAAGTTTTTAGGGTGATTTTCTCTAGACTTGAAATCTCATTGTCATTTCCACCAACTCAAGCAGCTGATAACTAGAGATTAGATCTGCAGCCAGGGATGGTAGCTTTGGCTTGTAACTTTTGGTCACTGGGACACCCAGAGCCAGACCTTTAGCCAGGGCTCTGGTAAAGGTACCCCTAAACCCTATTCCAGGAGGCAGCCTGAAGCTCTTCCCCCGTCTCCACAGAACTGTGCCCCATGAGTCAGTTCGTTTTCCCCTGCAAGCTCATTGTCTCAGTGACTGGGACCCTGTGTGACAGGGAAATGGTCTGCTTCGGGAACATGACTGTCTACGCATCGATCTACCACATGCACCCTGCTCTGGGGACTCTTCCTGTCTTCCTGCCTCAAGTCACGTCCACTTCTCAGTCACATGTTCCTGGTTGGTCTTTGCTACACACCACCTGGAGCTATTTGAGAAAACACACACACACACACACACACACACACACACACACACACGCATGCACACACACACAACTGTGTATATTCATCAGGTAGGAGAACTTTTTTTCCAACTTGTGTTCAGTGATAGGCCTGTAAATTAACAAAAGACAAATGAGTGGAAGATAAAACAAAGTTAATTTTCATATGCAGGAAGGAGTAATCAGGGATGAGTAACTGAACAGAGATAAAAGAGGTAAGTGCTGCCAAACATAAGAGGAGAGGAGGACTCAGGGCGTCCACAGGGAGGCTTGGGAGAATCTTCCAGGCTGCTGTCTGCTGGTGAATAAGGAATCTGTCTCTGAGGCTGTGGATTCACCGCTGACCCTTCAGAGGAGGCAACGGTGACAGCAGTATCTTCCAAGGCACTGCCTTCGTCAGTTAAGGGAAGCTCGGGTAAGATTTCTTTCTGTATCTTCTTAGCTCAAATGTGTTCACTTTAAATAATCTTTGCACCACCTCTGGGGCCTAATGAGTACACACATGCATATGTGTGATGATTGTTACAGCAGTGAGTGAGCGAGCAAAGTAAGGGTGTGTTATTTCAGCGTGTGTCTCCTGCCACTGTGAGGGAACACAGCTCTTCTCCGCATTTTGAAGGCAACACAAGTCATACCTGGACAGTTCTGAAGCCTTAATCACGCAAATCAGAAAGCTCTTGATGTCAAATGGCTCCAAGAACCAGAGAGGACTCCACAGAGCATCCAGGTCCTGGATCTCATTGATATTTTAACCCCGATGAAGGCCTTGTGCTAGAGACAGGGCCAGCTACTTACCTGGGCGTTTCCCTGTGCAAAGTCAGAGGAGGGCATCTTGTGCATGAAGTACGAAACCAAGTACAACTAAGCGAAAGGTACTAAGGCAAAATGTTTTCTTCTAGAAACATTTTATTCCTTATGAACTGTAGTTACTATAATAGTGATCATAAATGTCAGGAAGTGTCTACGCTGGATACACATGCAGGGCTGTGGCATGGCCCGGCATGGTTGAAATGAGAATGAGGAGACACCTCAGGTGGAAAAATAGGCCACAGCTGAGGCCACCTGGAGACTTTCTGGATAGTTTTCCTTAATCAGCATCCTCTGTTGCTCTGAGGGGTCCCTAAACCCCTCCCAAGATCCTGCTCAGGTTTCCTCTGTTGTCTACTCCACTCTTTGCTTGTTCTGATTAATTACAGGCTGGCCAGTATGAATCACTTGACCAGGTAGCAGAGCTGTGAGCACTTCTGAGTATTTCTTCACCTTAAAGATCATGTCGCATGTCTCATTCCTTTGAGCCTTTGCAGTGCACCCCTTTGGGGGGTTGGTGATCTAGGTACAGACTCCAACATATAAATAACAGGATAAGCCAATAAATTGTAAGAAAAGATCTCAATGTTGTAATCGAATATAGTATTTTATACAATTGAATATATAATGCATACTTCTATTAATATAACAAATGATAAATTTAATGTGATACTGTGATTCATTATGACATTGTTATGGTTTTCTCCTCCACAAATTTATTTGTAGTTGATTCAAATTTAGACTTTTAGAAACTTCAGTATCATTCAATGCAATTGAACGTGTTACCAGTCACTCGTGGAAAATGCAAGATTGTGGAATGTTTGATAGTTTTCAATTTTCTGCTAACTAATCTATCACTGGAGCTATTAAACATTTGATGGTATTGGAATAAAACTTGCAAGTTATTTTATAACACTCATTGTAGTTTTTCTAGGTCTGATGACTCCCAGAACAGTTTCTCAGAGAAAATTTCACTTCCAACAAGTCACTCTTAAGTCTGAATTTTCACCCCATAATTTGCAAGGTCTGTACAATTAGAAAGCAAATTCATGATTTGTGCATAATTTGAAGGAATCATTTATGCATTATCTCCCTCTACCTTAAATGACAAGCAAAGATTAATTCAAAAGCTGCCTTTGAATTGGTTCATCTGTAAATACCTGTGGAAATATTATTTCTCTTCTGTCCAGCGCAGCTCTGCCTTGGCGCCAGATGCCACCCCTGGGAGACATCCTTAGGAGTGCAGCAGGTACAAGGATTCTGGGCCCCAGAGGTGCTGGCGGGGATTCCCCAGCAGGCGGAAGTGGAAGCTGCTTTCAGGGTAACCACACCGCACTGCCTTGGCTTCTGGCCAGGCCTCACACACTCCCCTCGCACCCCCTGTGCTTCCTGAGATAGCCTCCCCGATAAGTACTTTGGCTTGTTTTTGTCACAGGGTCTGCTTCTCAGAAAATGCAGTCAGTCAACAACTCAGGTGCTTTCCCTTAAGTACTAATGTGGTTTCCTTCCTGCCAATAATGTGGAAGGGCTCCTTTTTCCCAGATCCTGGACACTGTTTATTACTGGTTGATTTCTTGATGACAGCCATTCTTTCTGGAGTGCAATGGAATTTCAGTGTAGTTTTAATCTGCATTTCTCAAATGACCTCAGACACTGAACATTTTTTCATATACTCACTGAACATTTGTATTTCTTCTGAGAAGTGTCTACTTATTACGTTGCCCATTTTTTGGGTTTTTTAAATTTAGGAGTGATCTAGTTTTTCCACATTCTTTAGTGCCTGGTCCAAGCAGTGGGAGGTTAAAAAATTTTCCCATTCTGTAGGTTGTTTCCTCAAGCTATTGATGGTTTTCTTTGCTGTGCAGAAAGTTTTTATTTGATGTGATCCCATTTGTTTATTCTGGGTGCTATTTCTCATACACCTGGAGTTCTAATAAAATCTTTATGCTTATGACTTTAAGAGTTTTACCTATTTTGTCTTCTAGTAGATTGTTTCTGTTTTAATATTCAGGTTTGTGGTCTATTTTGATTTTATTTTGTAGGTAATGAGAGATAAGAGTGTAGATTATTTCCCTTTAATGTATCATGTCAAAAGAGTTAAAAGACATATTATAGTGATACATAGATTCTCATGTTTAGAGCAGCACCTCTCTTATGGTTTGTGTTTGGATGTCCCCCAAAGCCTCTTGCAGTCATGGTGTGGGGTCTTTTTCTAGAATTTGTGATTTGTGCATTGTCCCGTGCTGGGATTTTAAGTGTGAGTGCTTCGCCCACCCCATGATGAGTAACCTGCATACAATGTAAGGGAGGGAAAAACTATTGCTTTCCCTGTTTACTACCACCATGGGCTGTTGCTCCTCTGCCATGTGCCACTTTGCCTTGGAGCCATTATGGACTGAATTATGGACTGAAATCTCTACAAACTGGGAGCCAAATAAATCTTTCTTCCTTTAACTTTGAGTATTAGGTATTTTGTCTCAGCAACAAGAGAAAAGTAACAAGACAACAACTCAAAGTAGCTAAATTTTGAAAGCAGCCTATATGTCCCTTACCAGCGGACAAAAAAATATAGCATGTATACATGACGGAGTACTCATTTGTAGGAAAGTGGATGCATCTTGAGACCATAATATATTTGTTTGTTTATTTTTGGTACCAGGGACTGAAGTCACAATCTTGTACTTGTCAGGCACGTGCTTATACAGCCAAGCTAAGTCCCCAACCCTTGAGAATATAGTGTTAATTAAAAGAAATTAGAACCATAAACTTAAATATCAAATGGTTTCTCTTATGTGAGATAACAAAGAATAAATAATTCAATTTGGCTCCAGTGTAAAACCCTCAACCTACTGGCACAGCTCCTTTACCCAACTGACAGACTTTCTAGCTTCCACCACTGATCTTTGAGCCTTCCCAGCACAGATCTGTAAAACAGATGGGCATAGGTCCCTGTTGTGGGCTCTACACCTGTAGTTGGATGTGTGGGAGCATTGTCATGGGCTCTGGGTCTTCAGCTGGACTCATGCACAACATTGCTGTCTGATTCAGGCTGTTGGCTGATTATTCTAGGTGTTTAGTGTTGTGGACAGATTTCCTGCACTTTCTTGTATTTAACTCTGGGTGACCATCATAAAATAATGTTATAAATTCCGTGTCCTGTATGTAATTGTTCTCCTTATAACCTCTGAGTACAGCAGTGTATAAGTGATTTGCGTGTGTGTCAGAAGAGCAGAGAGCATGATGGATCCAGAGCCTTTGTGAGGCCTCCGGATTGTCCTTTATTCCCCAGGGAAAGCAACTGGGACAGGGGCTCCTGAGGCCCTCAGTCTTTTGGGCCACAGCCAGCAAACATTTTCTGTAGAAGGCCAGGTCATAAATACTCTCAGCTTTGCACATCATATGACATCTCTGGCAACTGCTCAGCTCTGGTGTCAGAGCTGGAAACTGAAAGTAGATGGTGCTTTCGAGAATGAGAGTGACTGTTTCCAGTAAAACTGTTTCAGAGACACAGAAATTCCAGTTTTACATTTATTTCATATGCCATGAACAGTGTTTTCTTTTGAGGTTTTTTCCCAACTACTTAGGAATATAAGACACACTAATTACCACAAAAGCACAGGATGGACAAAAGTTAGCCCCTACTGTGGGTCATGGACACACACTGTCTATGATGCTGTTAATTATGGCTTACTGAACCCCCAGCATGCACACACGCACACACGCACACACACACACATACCACCTCGTAAGCCCTTTCAAGGTCAGGAGATCCCCACCCGTCTCACTGTGCTTTCTCATGAGGGCTGGCTCTCTAGCCTATGTGCAGAATGTATTGGACCCTCCCCTACACATCACCCTCAGCTCTCCCCTGTCCACCTTCCCTCTACCTTTAGGAAGAACTCCTAATAGGATTTCTAGGAGCAAAGTATCTTGGGCCATATTTTACACCTGGACTAGGTTATTATCCCACCATATGATGTCTTCCCTGGGCTGTCCAGCTCCGCACAGGACAAGGAGGGGCCCCTGTGGAAGTCTAACAATCAGGCTCCTAAATAACTGTGTTAGTGCTTTGCCATTACTCTAATGAAATACCTGAGGTAACTAACTTAAAAAGAGAAAGAGTATTACTTGTACCCTTATACTGTTTTGGGTTTTTTTCCCCTCTAAATAAAAAAAGAGAGAGAGAGAGAGACAGAGAGAGAGAGAGAGAGAGAGAGAGAGAGAGAGAGAGAGAGTGTATTTCGACCCTCAGTTGTAGCAGGTTCAGCCATGATTGACTGATTCTGTAGTTTGTGCCTGTGGCAAGGCAGTACACAGTGCTGAGAGCGCCTGGTAGAGCAAAACCACTCATCTCACATCCAGGGAGGAAAAGAGAGCAGGGAAAGGCTGGCACCCGTCATCCCCTCCCTGGCCCGTGCCCCAGTGACCAAAAGACCTCGCACAAGGCTCTGCCCCTTAGAGCTTCCACAGCTTCTTCATAGCAGCACCCTGGGACCAGGCCTTTAACACATGATTGTAGTGTGGAGATTAGACATCTAAACTGTAGCAATATGAAGGTTGATTTCCAATCTGGGATTTTATCTGTCTTGTTAGGGCTTCTCCTTTGGAGGTGGAATGACCATCAGGGCCAAATTCAAAGAGTGTTGCACACAGGCTGAAAATCAACACCCTACCTCCAACCTAGTTCGCAACCAGCTGGTTCCCAGGACAGCCTGAATTGATAGCAACTCAGGCACATAAAGCAACTAAATGCTTGTATTGTTTGGTTGACTATGCAGGACTGGGGCCGGCAGTCTGAGCCAATCTTGGGAAGATGACAGTATGCAATACAGCAAACCTGGGGGATATCCTTCTGTCTTGTCTTTGAAGTCCAATACTGTTTTCACTATTTTTGCTTTATTGTAATTGTTTTGTTTTATTCACTATTCTGTTTTGACTGCTTTTATTCTGTTTTGCTTTTGGTTTGATTCTGCTATACCTTATGGGAAGGACAACTATTGTGAAGGTAACAAGATATGCTATAGTAGCCACTATTGTTTTCCTGGTATCCTGCTCTGAAGTCCTCTACCAATCTTGCTGCATTGTCTTGATTGGCTTTGTTCTGTCTTGTTTTGTTGGATTTTACTATTAGGCCTTCTGTCTGAGAAACAGCACAATCATCATAGCCCCAGTTCAAAGCTGTGCCGTGATAATGCACAGCTCCTTCTTCCAAGAAGCCCCTATGGCTTCTCCCTCCCAAAAGTCTGTGCCAAAGCTCAGGCATGTAAAGTTTACCTAATCCCCTGCACTCTCACAAAATAAATCAGCTCACTACAGCCACCAGAGCCCTACCCTCATCAGAGGCTATTCCTGGGAGAACCTGCCCTTTGTCTGCAGGGAGAGCCCACTGTAGTGACTCCCTCCCTGCCCTCCTCCCTTATTAAACTCTTTTCTTATATACTTGCTTTCTCTCTTTAACATTCTGCAAAGCTCTAGATTGAGGACAAATCAATCAGTTGGTGCCACTGACTCCAGCAGTTGGAGGCTGTGTGTCTCCTGGGAATTCTGTCTCCCAGTCTGAGCCCTGCTCTGGCTTAAGGACCTTTCCGTGCTCTTCCTTCTCTCTCTCTCTGACTCTCTCTCTCTCCCTCTGTCTCTCTCTGTCTCTCTCTCTCACTCTGTCTCTCTCTGTCTCTCTCTCTCTCTGTCTCTCTCTGTGACTAGGGACTCATCAGCCTTGCTATATCTAGCCAACATCCAACACCGGCCTTCATCTTGTCAAGTCAAAGTTGTGCCTCCCCTCTACTCTACTTTGGGGCGCCTGTCCCAAATTGTGGCCATGTCAGGACATGCCCCTACTACTCTACATCCCTCTGCTTCCTTTGGGACTCCCACATGCCTCCTCTGGTGGTGACCAAAGAACTCATTGTTGGGACTACATTACGACTGGTTTCACTGGAGGATGACGATTCTTTGCTGACTTACAGCCCTCCCCATCCCCAGCTCACCTTCCTAATTCTAACACATGGATAATAATCAATCATTACTCGACAAAACCATTCCTCTGGGCTGCGCTTAGATACACTAGGGCTAAAACAAACTCTCAGGCCAAAAAGACTCACATTAAGAGATTTACATAATTTTTACTACTGAAACAGCAAATGGGAGTAAATACCGTATATTCAGCTGGGGGCACACACTACCTATTCCAAACCTGCGAGGCCTCCCAAATTCTTTGACTCACTTCACAGGTCCTTTTCCTCACCACCATGACTGTCTCTTTCTTGTGTCTGAGACACAATAGATAAAACACCTCAACACCCCTATAGCCCTCATGGGGGACCCCCTCCTCTCTCCCCACCTCCCTACCTTCTTCTTCCTCTTCCTACTTATCTTAAAGTTTCACTTAGAGGACTACATCACTGTGAGCACCTCCTCTGTTTACCCAACTCTGGCCCCTCCTCTCTCTCCCTCTGCCCATCATACTTGGTCCTAGGGTCCTCCTGAACTCTCATTTCATTTCCCAGGGAGCACCAAACATTCAGACTAAATTCAAAACATCAGACCTTGATCCTCAATCCCCTCAGGGAGACCTCTTACATATGGCTTTTCATGTCTTCAACAATAGACAATGACCTTAAATGGTTACATTCCAGGATGATTATAAAAAGGTTGCATTCTAGGCTAAAACTCTAAGGCCAGTGTACAGCCACAGCAGCAGTAGCTGCAGGGAGGAGCACACAGGGCTTGAGATAAAACACAAACTGGAGAAAAAAGATCTAAAAACCCGAGAGCCTCCCCGCCATCATGCTTCAAGTGCGGCAGAAAAACGATATTGGACAGAAGCCTTGCCTGGCCTGTGGCCATGACTGGGAACCGGTCTCATCTGCAACCAAGAGGGCCACTGGGAGTGCAACTGCCCTGTCCACTAGAGGGCAGGTAAGTCATCACCTTCCCCACCTTCACAGGATGGGACTCTGCTGCCTGGGACTCATCACCAACTCATCTGCTCAGCATTGCCGCTGAAGAGGACTCATGGGGCTCGAGGCCAAGGCCTCACCCAGGTATGGCTCCCAGAACCCCGAGTCTTGCTGGACATCTCAGGTAAAACTTTCTCTTCTCTTGTTGACATGTAAGCTACCCAGAATGTTCTTCCTGAGTTTCAGGGCCAATGTTCCAGGTCTGCAGTCTCCACTGTGGGAGCTGACAGTCAGCATACATGACCTCCACAGAAAAACCTACTCCCTGCAGGTGCCAAACCCTTTCTTTACACACAGTTGTCTTATTATCCCAGCCTGTCCTGCACCTCTTTTTGATAAAAATTCTGCTCCAAAACCTTAATTTCTCTTACACTCTCTCCCTCTCCCCACGGCTCTCATACTGCAATCCCACCATCATAGGCCACTGACTCAGCCCCTCCCCTGCCCAGCTCCCTCAGGGTCCCTCCAGTCTGGGACAACTCCAGTCCCACTCATGCCACCCACATTATTCCGCTGCTAGTTCATCTCAAACATTCCTCAGTCTTCCCTTCTGTTCCCCAATACCCAATAGCCCCTAAACAGCCACAAGGACTCAAACCTATTATCCACTTCTTGCTAACACTCTACCCCTCAGAATACACCATTCGCCAAAGGCTTACAGTTATCACTTCATATTAATAATTCCACTGTTTACATTCCTTGATTGTCTTAGTCGGCATGATAGGCTCCTCTACCTCAGTCTATTCCTTCACCTTACCATACAACACCCATACACCCCAAAATACCAATTCTGCCTGACTAAACATGGGGGAGCAGTGGGTCCCTCCCATACAACTATTGCTAAAGCCACTTACTCTTCAGGACCTCTCACATTTGATTTCTCTTGGAGTGTGGTCACTATAAAAGGTTACTAAAATGCACAACCTATGCTCCTCAATTTTACCTCTGCCATGACGACTCCATCTACATTAACATATCTACCACATGTATATTCTAGACAGAGGTCTCACATATTCACATAAAAAATCTAAAACATTTCCACTACTTCCTTGCAGTCAATGGCACATCTACCTCTAGACCTACATTTATATTGTGAACAACTGCTCCCCAAAACATAGGTCCCCACATTGCAACTCTTAACACCTTCCTCACTGTTAAGGGACACACATCTCACAACCCCTCCCACTCCTCAACATTTAAACACTTTTCAACTTTTATATGCTTTAAATATCTCAGACCCTAGGTGCTGGGTATGTCTACCCTAAAATCAGTCTGCCAAAATGCTAATTCACTCCAAGATCAAATAAACTCATTGGCCATGGTAGTTCTCCAACAAAAAGGGCACTTAAAATTCTCTCAGCAAGAAGGGGGGATACTATGCCATGGCAGGAACAGAATATTGCTATTTTATTAGCCAATCAGATATAGTAAAGACCAGGTACAAAACTCAAAAAATTGGCAAATGATATATGAAGCAGACAGCACTTTTCAAAACCTACCTCCTGGTCATCGTTGTAGGGCTTCCTGAACACATGGGCCCCATCTTAATGCTCATTATAGGTCCCCTAATTACTATAATATTTTTTTGCTTTTTGTCCCTGTGTCTTCAGGCTCCTCTCGTGGTTTATCCAAGCCAAAGAAATCCTACTACTGAGAGACATCACTACCTCACAAACTAGGATCCCTAAATCCCATTCTCTTCCACACTATGTTGGAAACCCCCTCTCAGCAGGAAGCAATCAGAGAGACTTCACAGCACCCCCTAATACCAAAGAGATAGTAATTTTAGGTCCCCTGTCTGAGAGACAGCACAATCATCATGGCAACTGTTCAAAGCTGTACCATGATAATGCGGTTTCCCAGAAACCGCTATGGCTTCTCCTTCTCAGAAGTCTGTGCCAAATCTCAGGCATGTAAAGCTTTACACATTCCCTGGACTCTCACAAAAATAAATAAGCTGACATCAGTCTCCAGAGCTCTACCTCCATCAGAACCTATATCAGGCAGAACCTGCCCTTTGTCTGCAGGGAGAACTGCCACAGCCTTCTCTGTGGTGACCTCCCCCATTCCCCTTCTAATTAAATTCTTTTCTTATCTCCTTGCCTCCTCTCGTTAATATTTTGCATTGCTCTAGATTGAGGACAAATCACTCAATCACTTACTATCCTTAAAATAAAAAAAAAAATTTAAATTCAAAGAGTCCCACTTCTTGGGGATAATACTATCCTGAAACAACACTACTGTTCCCGAGTGTTCTGAGCAAGACAGTAAATATTTACCAAGCACAGTAAATTTGTTAAATAAAGTGCAAATACTTAGGACAATCTCCATAGTTGAGAGCATAAACATTTGTACACATGAATCTCCCCACCTGGGAAAAAGGGCCGCTAATGTCTCAGCACCACCTCCCCTCTGGCTGCAAGATCTCCATTCTTCTGGTCTCAAGTTCAAGCTACTTGTTTTAAAATTCTTCCTGCTGTAGATAAGAGTAGGTCCCCCACTCTGCAACCTCAATACTCCCTGAAACATCTTTGCCACATACTTAAAGCACAGTAATTTGTACTGTAGTAATTATCAACCGGTAGGAGTTGAGAGAGTTTCTCCCTTGCCCTTAACCCTCTTTCTTTCTCTGAGCATTCTCTATAAATTGTATTTGTAGAAGTGAATCCAACTTCTTTTTCATACAGATAAAAGAATAATTCTCTGGTTATAAGTGTGTTCAGATCACTGCATCATGCAAAATTCAAACAAGCTTAAAATGTTCTTCTGAACACTTCTTAGTGTGTGATACCTGACCACAAATAGAAAAAGTGTGTAAGCACCAACTTAGAATTCACATGTCATATATTCCACAGCCAAGTAACCGAGGTGCATCTGTTCCAACCCAAAATAAGCACCTTAAACATTGGGGTAAAACATGCATGCTCAGGTTGTCTTTTCAACAGGCATTTTTGAAAAATACGTAAGTCATTTCCATGAGAGTTCATGTAATTCTAATAGCCATACAACAAAACTTAAAAAGGACCAAACCACATAGCAGTAAGTGAATATGCTTTAAATTATCTGCTGTATTTTATATCTTTTGCGGGGAGGAAACCCCTGCATTGTTAAAATGTAGAATGTGTGTATATGTACATGTATATATATGACATGTAATATATGTGTAATATATGTATTACATATAATATGTGTGAAATATACATATAATATATGTGTAGAATATGTGTAATATATGTAGGGGTATGTATAATATATGTGTAGCACATGTATAATACATGTAATATATTTTTATAAATATATATGTATATATTTATTTATATGATTCTCATTACTGGGATATCTTCAGTTAGAGGAATCAAGAAAACACAGAAAAATAACAAGGCTTTAAGCTGAGGTTCCAGAACCTGCTTTGTTGGCTAGTAATGTGGATATTCAGAACCCTTGCCAGGGCTGAAAGGTAGCTTTCCAGTCTCAACAATTGCTGTGCCCTGGGCGCCAGCTCAGGCATTCAGTTTGCCTCTGTCCTTGGTGCCCAAAGGCCCCTGAGAAGAGCCAGGCCAAGTGCTGAACTTCAAAAGCCAGTTCATTAAGTTCCAACCAGAGCACAGTCTTGGATGAAGACCATTGCCATGAGTTCTATTTTTCTGCCTTGAGGAATTCCAAAAAGACTGAATAAATTGATGAATAAGCACCAGGATTTCGTGCAACTTGCCTTGGGCTATCCACACAGAGAGGATCACAACACTTTTCCACATGACAGTCTGCACTCACATCAAATAGGCAATGTTTGCAAAAGCTCAGTTTTCATTTTTTCACAGGAGGAATTAAGAAATCTGGTGTTCACTGTATCATATCTCTACTTCTACATCTTACTTTAGAAATACTCACTGTTGAATTTGTTTGCACTGGCTGCCATAACAAAATAGGAAATGGAGGAGGGCTGTATTAACTTCCCTGCACTGTGACATTTAAGGTGATTTGAACTAATCATCTTAAAAAGAGAAAAGTTTTCTTTGGGTTCACAGCTTCAGTGGTTTCAGTCCATGGTGGTGGGCCATTCCTTGAGGGCTACAGTAAAGCAGTACATTGTGACAGAAACATGTGGCAGAGATGACTCCTCATCTCCGGCAGCCAGAAAGCAGAGAGAGACGGGAAGTGGCTGGAGTCCCACAATATCTCCTCAAAAGCACCCCTTTCTGTGACCTGATTCTCTTCCACGAGGCCCCATCTCCTGGATGTTCCACCAACTCCCAGTAGCCCCGCAGACTGGTAACTGAGCCTTGAACATGGCCTGCAGGGGATGTGCCAGATTCCAACTGTAGCCAAGACCCCTCAGCTCAACGTGGGATTCAGATAACCAGCCCTCTAGCTGGCCAGCCTGTTGTGGCTCCCCCTCCACATCTCTGAAGACCATCCAAAGAGGGTCATCATGTTTCGTCATCAAAGTCATGGCCCTCTGATCGTCCGATAGTCAGGGGACATGTTGAAGATTTTTGTCTCATTCTTTTTCTCATTGTTATCTAACAACATCATGAGATTCCTCAGAATCTAGGTGCTCCCTGCTTTCTACCTATGTATCCTTCAGTCTCTGTAAAGGTCCCTCTGCTATCTTAATACTGCAACAGACAGGTATGATAGCTTATCAAGAGGGGCTTGGAGGCATCCTTGAAATTCTCCTCCAGGGTCTAAAATTCCTTTTCAAGCTGGACTTTCCTCTTCCTCCTCTTCCTCCTCCTTTCTTTGTAGTTTTAGTTTCATAGCAAAATAGAGCAGAATATTGTGTGTTCCCATCTCTACACATGCACCACCTCCTCCGCTATTCCCACCAAAGCAGTGCCCTTGTTAAGATCACCACCTACACTGACCCATCCTCATTACCCAGCAGCCCTAGTTCACAGTAAGGTCCACTTTTGGCCTTGTACCCTGCACAGGTTTTGACACATGGATAGTGCCATATATCCACCATGATGGTACCATACAGAGCATTTTTACTGCATTAGAAGTGCAGGCTTCTACATTATCCTGCTGTCACTGATGTTTTGAGGACACAACTGTAGACAAAAGTGATTATACTTGTAAAAAAGTCATCTCCCACCACACCCTGGAGAGCTGGGTCCCTTTTGTGTGAGACTTCGAGATCTTTTGTTTCTCCCAGTATTTGCACTGTTGTGGTTCCCTCGGTTTTCTCTTCATTCACTCACCCAGAAGATGTGTTCAGAGCACCCGCTGTATGTCAGGTGAGCACCTGTGCTGGATCTTTCAGGTAGCGGAGAAACAGAGTGTGGTTTTCCCAGCTGAGCCTCCCTGCCTCTGCCGTGAGTAGGGCCTTGAGAAGTCACCCTGGTCCAGGAGAAAGCCATCTGTCTCACTTTCTCATGGGTCCCAAAGGACACTACAGGAACAGATCTCATGGGGTCGGGAGGGCTGAGAGGCCGAGTATGAAAATCTCTGCACCGTGCTCTCTGCACATTAGCTCCTGGACTGTGAAGAACAGGCAGAGGGTGTTTAGAAAGCTACCCAACAAGTGCAGGAGGAAAAGCAACTGTCCCAGCCATGAGCAGCTACCCAGTGCAAGCTGACTATGCCTGGCGCTGTTCCAGGCACTTTGTATGCACTAACTCAGCTCCCTGTGAGTGTCTGGGATCCCCACTCACAAGGGAGTTAATGCAGTTCAGACACAGTGAGGAACTTGCCCAAGGCCACTGCTCTGCCAAGGGCTACAGGCAGGGCTGGGGCCACACTGCTAGGTACTGATGCCAGCTCTTGGCCACGATGCTGCACTTCCTCCCCATGACCCCTCTTGGTTCCCCAAGCTTGAGGAAGGCACTCAGTACTAAACACAAACTCAGATTCATCAATGGCTGCTCCTCTTATCATGGGCTCACAGGATCATGGCTGGTTAGGGTAAGGCCCTGTGACAGCCACAGAAACACCTGGATAAGGTCACTGTGTGACATCCAAAGACCTGTGTCTAACCCTGGAACACAGTCAGGCTTGGAGGAGGAGGAAGAGAGCAGAGAGGAGGCTTATGTTGGAAGTGGGGAATAGGGAGAGGGTAAGTGGAGGTACGTGGTAGAGTTTCCTGGACACAGGACAAAGAAGTTACTTGGGCTAGCAGGGAAAGGTCTTTAACATTAAATTTAAAATTCTGGACTTTGGGCTGGGGATGTAGCCCATGGCTAGGACAATGGCTAGCATGGATGGGACTCAGGGTTTTATCCCCACCACAAAAGCAATCCAGCAAAAGAGAGAGAGAGAGAGAGAGAGAGAGAGAGAGAGAGAGAGAGAGAGAGAGAAAGAGAGAGAGAAAAGAAAAAGCCCATAGAGATGAATTTTACTTTGCTGATAATCGGAAGCCATCCAGGAGGTGGTGATGCCGTTGGGGCCTTGTTTTAGGGTGCTTTCTCTGGCCCTTTGGTAGAAGTCAGGCTGGAAGAGGAAGCCAAGCATCAGGCTTCAGGGCAAAAGAGCCACCAGGAGTCAGGGCTAAGTCTGCATGGGGTTAGGACCCGAGGCTTAGTGATCCTGCCACAGCCTGTACTCTTGGGCCAAATATTGCTACCTGTGTTTAACAATATGAGCAAGCCTATGAATACAGAAATTGAGTTCTCTGCACACAGTGTGACAGATGGCATTTTTTGTCTTCTTCCTAAATGTTCTATACAGTACAAATATTTTCAAGTAGTAAGGTAAAAGGCCTTTTACATTTGAATAAGTAGATTTCTTTGTAGCTTTTAAAACTAAAAGCATTTTCTTTGGTCCACCAAATGGCAGCATCTAATTAAGCTGCAGATCAGGGTGCTGTGGGCGGCTGTGGAAGTCCCCTTGTAACCTAGGCAACCCAAATGCCGTGGACACTGTGTTCTCCAAGGCTGGCTTAAGATACACCATGGCTGAGGCTCCCTCTGGATTAGGCCTAGGAGCCGCCTGGTCCCAGACAGACTGTAAACTGGGGTTGAGGGACCTCTGTGCTCCTGTTTACTCTATCACCAACAGTCTTTCACACCTCAGCCTCATCCTCCTGCTCTGGATCCTTCACACACATCAGTGACATCATGCACTTCATGTGCTCTGGAGAAGCATCAAGCACACGTAGTGTGTCACACAATACTTGCAATCTGCTCTCCTTCCGTCCCGATATCCCCCAAAGAACTGAGAGCCTGCCTCTTCTTCTCAGAGCTCAGTCCATTTCCTAATCTCTTCTCTAACTGAAGCACATCTGGAAGGCCCACCTCAGCCAGGCGTGGCCATGGCAGGGCTGCAGAGATTGGTGAGAGCTCAATGAAGCTGCAGTCCCCGGGTGAAGCCAGGCAAGGACCATGGGGAGGGACCATGGCAGGGGAAGTGACCTGGGCAGAGGGAGGAGAGGAGCAAAGAGCTCCTAACTTCAGCTCCAGGGAAGAGGTGATGCTTGAGGCAGGGCTTGACCTTGACATCTGCCAGTTTGCTTAGAATTGACTATTTCCACTGGGTGGGTGCAAGCCATTCAACAGATTACAGATTCCAGTCCCTGTGACTAGAAAGCAATTATGAGAATTTCTAGGAGTCATAGGATATTGCCTGCTTTAGATTACAGACTCACAAGACCAGGGTTTTAAGCCACTGAAATCAGCCTTAACAGAAGCTCCAGTTCTGGCTCTGCCAAATTTGCAAAAGCCTCTTTCCCTCTATGTAGATGAAAAGCAAGGGATAGCAAAAGGAGTACTGACCCAGAGTTTAGGACCATGGCAAAGGCCTGTTGTCTATCTTTCCAAGAGACTTGATAATGTGGCAACTGGATGGCTGCTTTGCCTGCAGATGATTGCGTCGGTGGCCTTCCTGGTGAAAGAGGCCCAAAAGTTGACATTTGGACAAAAACTTAATTATCTCCTCTCATTCACTTGAGACTCTCATCAAAGCTCTGCCGGACCTATGACTGTCTAACTCCGGAGTCATGCGCTATCAGGCATTAGTTCTGGATCCAACTACCATCCATTTCAAGAGGACAGCAGCTTTGAACCCAGCTACTCTGCTGCCTGATGATGACTCCTCCTTGCCCCTCTGATCATCTCATGAGGCTTCAACCAGACTTGACAGAAGAACCACTATCCAGAATTCCATCGCATTTCTCCCAAGGAAGCAGTTACATCTATCAAGGTAAGCAGGTCACGGGAGCCACTGTCACTACGGACTCTCAGATTCTATGGGAACGAACCTTGGAACCAGAAACATTGGCCCAATAGGCTGAACTCATTGCCCTCACTGAGGCCCTCAAGTTGTCAGACTGATAGCAGTTATGCATTTGCTACTGTCCATGTTCATGGGGCCATTTATCAAAAATAGAGTTTATTGACTTAAGGGGGCCAAAAGATCAAAAATGCTCCCCAAATTTTGGATTTGTTAGCTGCTGTTTGGATGCCAAGGAAGGTAGCTATTAAATAATCCAGCAGATGCTACTGCCCAAAAAGTGGCCACAAAATCAGTGGGGATTGAGACAGCCCCAGCATTGCTGCTGATTCCACTTACTCTGTCAGAGCCCTTTTGCATTCAGAAAGACTTGCATTTGGCAGCTCAACTCCAAGCAAATCCTGATATCCCTGGGGGCTGGTACCAACTGCCTGATAAGTGAGTCTTCCTCTCCGAGGTCTTGGGACAAGAACTCATCCAACAGGCTCATCAGTTCACTCACATGTGAGGATCAAAACTAGCTCCTCTTTTTCAAGATCATTTCTTTATCCCTCAGTTATCAAAGTTTACTCAGTCTGTGAGCCTTAGCTGCCCTCAGTACCAGTTGGTGAACCCAAAGCGACCACAACAAATGGAAAACACTCGTTATCATGGGACTATGCCTGGAAAACATTGGGAAATAGATTTCACAGAAATGGGAAAGCCTGGACTTCAAGGGAATCGGTACTTATTAGTAATGGTAGATATTTTCACTGGATGTGTCAAAGCTTTTCCTACTAAGTCTTGAGTCAGCCCTGATAGCAGTTTCCCAAATTTGGCCTCCCTTTATCTATTGGGTCTGCCAGTGGCCTGGCTTTTAGAGCCCAGATAACTCAAAAACTAACCCAAGCTTTGCAGATTGATTGGAAACTCCATTGTGCTTACTGGCTTCAAAGTTCAGGACAAGTAAAAAGGATAAACCAGACTTTAAAAATGGTAATAACTAAGATGGCCTTGGAAACTGGCAAGAACTGGGTGAGTCTCCTTCCTTTTGCCCTCTTGCGTGTGGGATGTACCCCCTATGTTGCAGGTGTTTCCCATTTTGAGGCTCTATATGGGAGAGCTCCTCCTCTTATTCCTAAGATTTCTGAGGAAAAATTTGATCTGGCTAATCAAGATCTTGTTAAGTCCCTCCAAGCCCTTCAGCTAGCTCTGACTTCCATCCACTGGTTATTCCGAGAACAACAATCTCTGCCTGCAGCCCATCCCAAGGATGAACATCTTGCAGTGAAACCTAGGACACCAGTCCTCATCAAGAGACATCACCGTGAATCCCTCGAACCACAGTAGGAAGGCCCCTACACTGTGGTCCTCAGCACGCCAACTGCTGTCAAAGTTGCTGGAAAGCCTGCCTGGATTCATCATTCCCATTTCAAGCCAGTTCTGACCTCTGACAGGGATCAACCTACAGATAAGTGGGCTGTTGCTCCTTCCAAGGATTCTTTAAAGGTTAAAATTTCCAAATGTATCCAATAACTCTGTTCTTATGTGTTCTTCCTTATGGAGACCCCAAGGAGATACCTCTTACACTGTTTGAAACTTGGAAAATTATTGACTGTTTCACTGGTGAATTATTGATAGCCAATGCCACTGTCCATGGGATAATTAAGATAGATTTATGTTCCCTATTAAATAACATCCCAGCAAAAATTAGACAGAAGAGAATGTTGTTCCATCCACATGCCATGCTGCATGATTTGTTGCTAATAGAGACTTGCAGGGACCTATGTAGTCAAAAGAAATTACAGTCCACTGGCTGGAATCTTTGCCCCCAAAAGCAACAGCCAGCCTCAGATGACACTGATCACACTAGTAGTTGTTCACAGTCTGTAGAGATAAAATATTTTTGTAGACATTGAGGTTATGAATCTATATTGCCTTGGCAGGAAAATAAAGGGGGTCGTTACCTTTTCCTCACTTGGGAGATCCCATTTTCCTGTCTCCTCCACTAGACTTCCCGCTCCTGAGACCTTTTGGCCCTCTGCCATTTCTGCACCATCTCTAGACCCCTTCTTGCCTCTGGAAATTGCTTATGGCAAATAAACTTTTAAGTTCCTGTGCAGATGACACCACTTGTTGGTGGCGTGCTTGGCCCCTGCTCACAATGGAGCTGCACTCTGTAATCTTACCTCTTGAGCTTTGATTCATAATTTTTATTATTCTGCTAATCAGCACCTTGTCACTCCCAATGGAACCTGGTTCACCTGTACTTCTGATTTAACTACTTGTTCCATGCATCACCTGTTCACCCAGTGCCCTGAGCTTTGCATATTAATCCCTACTTTTCCCCAACTATGTTGGTACTCTAGATAATGGTAGGAGTCACTTATTCCCTAGCTTTGACTTAAAGAGTCGAGTTGGCTCTGAGCAAAGAAAAATCCTGTATTCTTACCTGTATTACTGGGAATTGAGATGGCAGGGTAAATAGGTTTAGGAATGTCTAGCCTAATAGTTGGAGACCAAAATTATAGACACCTAAGTACACTCATTGACCAAGATCTAGCAGACCTTAGTGACTCTGTCTCCAAATTAGACGATTCTTTAAGTTCACTGGCTGGTGGTTTTGCAAAACCGGTGAGGTCTAGATCTCCTGTTTATAAAGAAAGGAGGCCTCTGTCTGGCCTTAGGAAAAGATTGTTGCTTGTATTCCAGTTATTCTGGGGTTGTCTGACAAAGTATGGCCAGCCTTAAAAGGCGACTACAGGAAAAAAACAAGCCAGACAAGCTAAACAGAATTGGTTTGAACGATGGTTTTCTCTATCTCCCTGGTTGACAATGTTAATCACAACAGCCTCCAGACCTCTGTTAGTCTTATTTACTGTTTAACAATTGGACTTTGCATTATAAACAAATTGATAAATTATGTCAAAGATTGGGTTCATAAAACTCACGATTTTAAGCACACTGGTTTATGAACAGATACCTCTGCTTGAAAACTCCATGAGCCACTGATTTGGATCACTGACAAAAATCAGTGGGGAATGTTATGTTCTATGCTTATCATCCTAGTAACCATGTACCTGGAGCACCAACCACATTGTTATAAATTAGTTATAAATTAACTGAGCCATTGCATATTGTTCTGTATGCGTCATCACCTTAATAACCTGTTTGCTGTGTCAACCTTTGTTCCCCTTGTAAAAGACAAATGATGCTGTGTCAACCATTGTTCTCATTATGAGAGACAAATGTTCCTGGAATTGGCAGACCAAGGGCTATGAACTGGCTAACCACCCACTGTGAAATGCCTCTGACCTCAAGCAAAGGGGAACAAAGGCCCATCTTGTTTCTGTTTTTCATTACTATGTACTTAATGATCAATGAGCTAACCATAAATGAACTATAAAAATCAGTCAAAATTCTAACTCAGTTGCACAGCTTTGCAAATTCCATCTGCGCTGTGTCACTGGGCCAGCTAAAATAAAAGTGCTTCTTTTAAAAAAGATGTTGTTGGCTGGGGAGTTAGCTCAGCGGCATAAGGGCCTGCCTTGCAAGCAGACAGACATGAGTTCGATCCCTGGTACTGATAAAAAGACAAAAAAAAAAAAAAAAGATGTTGTCTTTCTCCATTTTTCATCTCAGGACCTTTTTGGGGGGGTTACAACAATGATCACTATCCAGGGTTAGCTACTCTGCCTTTTGGTTTATTTCCTTCCCTTTTACTCACTTACTGTGTGTTACTCACACACATATTCATGATTTAACTTATTAAATTCATATTGTGTTGGAGCTGGGTGTCCTGGTGACATAGGAGATCAGGGTGTGCCACAATTGGCTGGGCAGGGAGGTGGACACATTAATCACAAGATCTGGGAACCTGTGCACAGAACAGTTCCCAACGCGCTGCCTGGGGACATCTTTTGGACCCCAGCAAGTTTTCAGGACCCAGCCTGCAGTGCACAACGCCAGTGTTGCCTCTCAGGAGAGGAGGGCAGAAGCTGCCATGGGCTTCCTCGAGACTTAGACGGCATAAAGGGGCCCAGATGCCAAGAAAAGCTTGCTACTGTGGCTTTCATGGTATCTGCCCTGCTTCCTCTAGGGTCTGCTTTCATCTTGCTTTTTCCTCAGACCCAGTTTCTCTCTCTCCAGTTTTACTTTTTCAAATAAACTTTGCCACTGCTTTTTGCTTGTTTGGTTCTTTATTCCAGAAGAGAAGAACTTGTAATCAAACTCCAGAAGGACAGGTGAGAAACCCCCAACCCAATAACGTCTGCGTGGCCAGCCAATTTTAGAAGGAACTACCTGATGACATGCTGGTGTAGCCAGCCAGGAGATTCCAGCAGCAGTGGTGTGCCCAGCACTCAGGAGGCTGAGGCAGGAGGATCACCACAAGTTCAAGGCCTGCCTGAACTACATAGCAAAAACTTGTCTCAAAAAAAACAAAAAATTAATAACTGATTTCCATTATGTTTTGGACAACTGGAGTATACAGTAGCTTTACATGCTGCATAGTACCTTTCACACATCAATGACAGTTTTGCTATAGGATTAAATACTCTTCAAAGGCCTCTCTTTTCACTTAAGTAGTGAGACAACGCTTTCTGATGTACAAGCTCAAAGAGACATGAAAATGCACGGGGCTATGTTCCACTCACCCCACCACAATCAAGATAGGTTCAGACCCTCCGCCTTCCTCTCCTGGACCCTCTAATGTGCCCCTTCTGCCCATCCTTACCTCTGCTCCCCTTTCTGCCTCAGCAGCTCCTGACCTGCCCTCTTTCCCACTGTCCTGCCTTCCCACAGCCTCCTATAAACAGAATCACACAGGGCACACACGTTCAGTCTGGTTTCCTCCCCTATCAGGATGATTTGAGTTTCATCCACATCGCTGCAGAGGCATCAGCAGCTGATCACTTTCCGTTGCTCAGCAGTGTTCCAGGGCGTAAGTGCCCCTCAGGTAATTTACCTGCCCTTCTGCTGAAGGACACTTGTGTTGGTAAGCATGGCTTTTACTTGTTGGATGATATTGCACCCTACAGACAGCCCAAAGCTTAGCAAGCAGGGCTAAGCATTTCCAGTCAGTGTGTAAATGTTAATGGACATTTGGCTTGCCCCTACTATAAGTAGACTCTCAGTAAATCTCTTTCTATTTTTACATATCTGATATATGTATATTACAAGGTACATAGATCTCAAGTATCTATAAGCCTGCATCTGCACTCATGGAGATTTAGAAAAATTCTGAAAATAAAAATACTGTTCTACTAGAATTTTCTAAATATTTGTTTTATATGCAACCCTCAGGGGTCAGGAGTCTTGGTGCCATTATTAAAATAAACAAATCAAAAATTGCTTTAATTACGAGGCAGCAGATTTAACCTACTAAACAGGATGGGATTAGTTTCTTGTTTCTGGAATCCTGAGCATGAACATCACTGAAAAATGACCACATTTCCTCATGAAGAAACATCTTCAGAGAAGAGGACCACATGATGGATACAGAATGGGGTAAGACCCAGGGCAGGCAGGCGTGGCCACAGCTGTTCAAACAGCAGAGAGGAGCTTCTCCTCACTCTGGAAAACCCCGGGCCACAGCCACTGACAGAAGCAGGACCAGGGCGGTGCTCTGTTCAGGAACTTGAAACGTGGCTCCCCCTCCAGTCAGTGCTGCTGACCCGAAAATTAACAGAGAAACAAAAGACATCAGTCCTGCCTGCCATGAGACCCCTGCTTTCCACAATACACATGCACCTTCCAGAAAATGTTAACTAGGGCAGACAGGTATAAAGCGAAAACTAAGTATCTCAGGATATCCATTCCTCCTTCCCAGAGAGAATCACCACTGGTAATTTGGATTGTCCTTCCAGGAAGGAGACAGACAGACATAGCCAGTCTATCTCTCTGTCTCTATCTCTCTCTGTCTCTTTCTGTCTCTTTCACTATCTCTGTCTCTATCTCTGTTTGTCTGTCTGTGTCTCTCTCTCTGTCTCAGTCTCTGTCTCTCTCTCTCTTTTCTCTGTGGCTCTCTCTCTCTCTCTCTCTCTCTCTCTCTCTCTCTCTCTCTGTCTTTCTCTGTTTCTCTCAGCACAGGCAGTCTGCACTCTGTCCGTAGCAGGATCCTCCCCAACCTCCCTCCGCCTTTAGAAAGTGTCCACAAACTGCTCAGCCTATTGTCCCCAACAGGGAGACAGTCTTCAGAGCACCACCTTGATGAATCCTATCTCAAGAAGAAGACTTCAGACAAGACTGCTTTCCTGGAGACCTCCTGACTCCCCTAGCCCTGCAGGTGATGCCCCTTCTGCACCGATGCGACACCATGCAAGTGCCACACACTCTGCAACGTGCAGTGGGCCTCTGGGTGCATCTGACACAGCCTTGTGGATTCCAGGAAACCAGTGGCCCTTCCACAGCTGCAGATCATGCAGTCCTGCAATGTTCAGTTCTCAGGCTGGTCCTCCCCGCCTCCCACTCCAGAGAGACCCAGACCTGTGGCTTCTTTTCCTCCCACCATTCTGAGTGCTGGCACCAGAGGGGCGGTAAATCCTCCCTCAGAGTCTGTGGGCATTTGTGTACAAATGAATTTCATGGAGTTGACTTTCACATACTGTGTGTGTCATCAAAATGGGAGGTTTGGGGAAGTAAAACTGAAGAATGGGCTTCTGAGATAGCCCGGGAATGTTGAAGAGGAAGGAGAAGCAAAACAGAAAGAGAATCAATAGCTGTGATGTGAAAATAAAGGACCCAGAGAACTCATTCAACTTGGACACAGAAGTGATGGGCAGAAGATGGGGGAAGATGGTTTATCTGGCCAAGTTCATTCCCCAGGTGACAACAGGCCTGAGTGACACTGTGTGGAACAGGCCACCTGGTGGATCTGGGCTACCCTGCAGACTTCTTAAAGACAATCAGTGATGGCTGCTTTAAGTGACTAAATTTCAGGGCACTGGCTCATTGTGCAAAAGTAGAAAATGCTATCTGGAAGGCAGAAACTGCACAACAAATCCTAAAACAAATGCATGACAGTGAACCTGCATCATCACCTTGTCGAGTCCCAGGTATCCAATCACTGCTTACTCATTTCCAGCTGTTGATATAAAATATTGTTTAGATGAGAGTCACACTTAAGTCACAAGGCTTGATGTGTACATCATCTTCAATGTTTTGGATGAGCTGCTTCTAATCAATGGAAGGCTTTCAGAAAAAGACTTGAGATCCAGGACCCAAGCTACAATATCAACCCTGCCCAGGTCTCCTGCCTGCTAGAATTTTCCAGTTGCCACCCTGCAAAGCGATATAAACCAAGCCCCATCCCTCCCCATACATGTATTATGTTTATTTTCCTCTGGAGGCCCTGACTAACCCCTATAACATTTGTACTGAGACTGGGTGGCAGACAGAAGAAGGGAAGTCTCAGGAGATGGTGAGTGCAGACTGGAGGGAGCAGCAGGCCACCGGCCCAGAGGCTGGCAGGGCAGCAGCCCACCTCACGTGACCTGTAGTAACGCACTCACCTGCTCTAACGGAGGTGTAAACACTCCTCATTGGCTGGGATGTCAGGCTAAGCGGACTTCCATGCAGAATGCTGAAAGGTCCTGCTCTTTTCTTTAGCTGTGTAGGGTGAGGTATAAGAAAAAAAAGGGAAAACCCTTGATTTGTTTAAAGCAGAAGCAACAGCAAACATTTCCAAGTTGGAATTTGCCAAGTGCAAAATAAAAGTCGGACATGGAAGCACATGCATATAACCCCAACACTTTGGGAGACCGAGGCAGGAGGAGCACATGTGCTAGCCCAAAGTGAGCAACTTAGCAACTGAGTGAGACCTGGTCACCAAAACATACAAAAGCTGGGGTGTAGTTTAGTGTGGAAGTCCTGGGTTCAATCCCCAGTACTGACAAATACAGAGGAAAAGAATAAGAAAACTGTCAGTCCTCAGCTTTCCTGGTAAAAGACTGTCAAAATAAGAATGGATCTCAAGGCCATCATCAAATTCAGGAAGCTGCCAATCAAACAAGGTCCAGGAAAGGGGCTATAAGATAATGTGCCTGATGACATTATCTATAATATATGAAGAACTCTTACAGAAACAAGGAAATGTATAATAACTCTATAGAAATGGCCACGTGTCTGAACAAGAACATCACAAAAAAGTATAAACTGCTGATAAAAATACACAAGATGCTTAGGCTCACTGCAGAAAAATTGGAAGACACTTTTCTCATACCTAAAGTTGAAAATATTCAAGAACGAAGAGATCACTGGAACACACATCCTCTGATACGTTGATGTCAGTGTGTGCAATGGAATAGCTATTTTAGGGGGAATTTGGAAATTTCATCAATGGAAAAAATTAAAATTGAAAGTGACAATGTTGACCCAACAACAGCCTTAGAAATGCACCCTGCAGAACCATCCCCATGGGAATGTAAAGGCACAGAGACAAAGATGTTCTCAGGGCTGGTCTCTACCAGCGGAAAGAAAGCTCCATAAGAATGGGGGATTCATCATGTTCTCCTGTGACTTTATTTGTTCACTGCCTGCAACACAGTAGGTCCTCAACATGGATTTGGCTGAAAGAATGAGAAATTTAAAGAATGGAAAACACACTAATTTTCTGTAAGCTGAAAACGGCCCCATCTTCCCCTATGGAGTATTAAGAGATGCTCAAAAGAAAAACATGGGTCAAGGTCAGTAAGTACCAAATGAAAGATTTGTGATCAAGCCTTAAGAGTAAAAGATCCTTTAAAAAACCAATATGCTGTCACTAGAGCGCTGATTTGCTCAGTGATCACAAGCCAATCACTGCAATGACCTTGATCTGGACTTATTAGTACAGCAAGCTGTCTGTGTGCTACATTTCCAAAACAGGTTACGGTAAGAAGATTCCTTCTCCTACTCCCCAAAATTGGTCCACACAGGAGAAGGCTATGGTGAACACTTCCATTTACAGTTGAGAGCAACAGGGCGCAGGTAAACTTAGGAACTCTTGAAAGGTCACACTGTGAGGTCACCAAGCTGTGAGCCTGAGTGCTGAGACTCCTGAGTGGAGGAGCTCAAGCCACCCCGGGATAAGGTGTCCACGGGCTCTGAGCACAACCTGTCCACTCCAGATTTGTGATATTCATGTCTCTATTTCAAGTCTCCAGACCTGGCCCACAAACGTTACCCATTCAGGCTACAGAACACAGGAGGATAAATTTGTGGCTAAGAGCTCAGTCTGCATTGCCCAGTTTTGGGCAGCTCACTCAAACCCTCCATTGACTTCTCTGTCAACTGCGGTTATCAGTGGTAACCACCCACTTAGTGGTTAAAGGATTAAGTGCTTTAAGGTTCTGAGTGCTCAGTAGATGACAAGAAGCTCAGTGTTATTAGTAATCATTCATCTCAAATGTGGGTGAATAGGTGTGGACAGCATAAGACATCTGTAAAGATGTCTGCGAAAGTGTTAAGGGACCATACCCTGTTAATTTGAAACTGGATTATGATTAAACAAATATTTGTTTATTTATCTTCTGCAGAATATACAGACACAAGTGGAGATGTGTGTCCACACTTGTGGTTAACACTTTGTCCGCACCCAGGAGGACACTGAAAGCTGTGCAATCACTGCATGCATCTATCTTGCTATGTGGCTCTGCATATGGAAACGACCGTATCTGTTTATCAAAACCAGTGAAACAACCAAAAAGTCTTAACTCTGTAAATTCAGTTGAAAACAAATATAAAATTTTTTTGCCTTTGCTTGTACTACCCTTCCCTCTGTTTTTTCCTCCTCCTCCTCCTCCTTCTTCTTCTTCTTCCTCTTCCTCTTCCTCTTCCTCCTCCTCCTCCTCCTCTTCCTCTTCCTCGTCCTCTTCTTCTTCTTCTTCTTCTTCTTCTTCTTCTTCTTCTTCTTCTTCTTCTTCTTCTTCTTTTCTGTTTTACTCTTCATTTGGAAACAAAGCTTCCCTTAGTCGTGAAATTACCTAGGCTTGGGCCTTTGAGCTCTTGCCTCAGCCTCTCCAAAGACTGATTTTTAAGAGCTCATTCAAGTTGGATTTCACACTGCACTGCACAGTGTAGCTTGAAAGAGTGCCTCCAAGTCTAGTTTCTCTTTCAGTTAATCATCGAGTTATCCTTTAAGAAAACTCTCAGTGGGACCCTGAGACCCTTGGAACTGAACAGTCTGCAAGCCCGGCCCCTGCTTCAGATTCAGCTGCTGAGCGGGGCATGGGCTGCAGTAGTTGGTCGTGGTGGCCTCAGGGCACTGTGGCATCTGGGGACCAGGCATTCTGCACCATTAAGCACCATGCACCTTGCAGCTCCCTGCAGGCCTTCCCAGCCTCACCTGCTTTCTGCACATCTTTAAAGCTAGGTGCCACCGGGCAGACCTGGCCCTGGGGACAGAAGTGCGGTGAGTGAGGCTTCCCCTGCAGAAGGGCAGCATCCCATACCTCAGAGCAGATGGGATTCTGCTAAGGGTCTGGAACATTTGGGATTGCAGAACACCAGAGCAGAGGGTGTTGTGTAAATGAACCCACATTGAGGGGTTCAGATCCCTGTCTCCATGGGAGAGGGGGGAGGCACTACTTGGTGCCCTCCCAGGTGCCCAAGTCACAGCCTGGTCCCTGTACTCCAGCCTCATCAGCTTTGCAGTTTACACTCCAGCCACTGCTCAGGGAGCTGGAAAGGCTGTGGGCTCTTTGCCAGCATCCACACAGTACCTTCTTTCTAGGAAGGGTCGCCCTGTGTCTGCAGGTGCCTGCTCAGCCCCTAATGGCCCAACTTAAGCTGGATTCCCGTGAGTCACATCCTTGGGGTGGCAAAACTCTGAGTTCAGACCCATCCCGGCTAATTTAACCTCTGCCTTCAAATGTGAAGCAGAGATTGGTGCCCTGTGGGCTTCCCAGGGTTTTAGGACCCTTTGGATTCATGTTTCCCAGAGGTTGAGCACACTGCCTGGCTGTGCTCAGTGGTCTCTAACTTGTTACTATCCAGGTTTTCCAGGGCTCTAGAAGTTCAGCTCCTTGGCCTGTGGAATGAGTTCAGAACAGGGTTAGAGTTAGAGTTTAGGAATCCAAGGGCTTGCCCCTGGCTGTGTTTTCCCAACAGAATGTCTGTGACACTTCACCAGAGACCTGAGTTACATGAATGGTCAGACCACAGGATTTCTACAGGGCAAATGATTTCCAGGCAGGACACTGTCCCTAGACTAGAGAGAGTATGGAGACAATGAGAGCTTCAGAAAGGATCCCCAGGACTTGTGGACATGGGGAGTGACCAAGGTGGCAAAGAACAAAAGCAGAATTGTGGATGTAGTTTGAAAGTAGAGGGTGCAGGATTTACTGGTGAATTGGGTGGTGAGTTTGTTAGCAGGAGAGGAGTGAAAAGTGACTCCCATACTTTGGGTCTGGGTAACTGATCAAAGGAAGGACAGCATTGCTACGTAGAGAGACAGGAAAATTGGGAACAAAGTGGATTTGGTTTTTGAAGAAGCATGAATGGAGATTTTGTTTCAATGTAGTGAGTCTGAGATGCCTACAAGAGGACACATCAAGTAATTGCTTCTCAGTGAAGAGACCTGTCCTCTTCTGAGGTGAGCAAGGCACTGATGGGACAAGGCAGAACCTGGGAAAGAGCTCCAACTCTAGAATGAAAAGGAGATTCACAGGGTGTTCCTGGGAGGTCAGGGATTTAGATACAGGCCTGTCATGGACCTTATGTCCTATGGGGTCACTTTCCACTGCTTAGACAAAAGGGAAAAAGTGGACAGAGACCTGGGCTTGATAGGGATGGGGATCCTGGGATGAGTAGTTTGCTGCACAAAGTACCACACATTGGGTGCCTGAAACTATGCAAATTTACTGCCTTGCAGGTCTGAAGGCTGGAAATTCAAGCCCAAGGTGTGGCAGGGCAGTTTTCTCCTGAGACCTCTCTCCCAGCCTTGTAGCAGGCTGTCTTCTCCCTGAGGCTTTGCATGACCTTCCCTTTGTGCCTGTCTGTGCTCAAATGTCCATTTCTTAAGGAGACATCAGTTGCAGTGGGTGTGGGTCTGTCTTAATCTCATTTTAACCTAAGTATCTGTTTAAATGTGATTACTCTGTCTCCAAATACACTCACTTTCTGCAGCACTAGGGATTAGGACCTCAAATAAGAATTTTGGGAGGCCACCACTGAGCCCACAGCACTGGGTGCACTACAGCAGAGCAGAGGAAGCCTAGGAAGCTGAAAGTTTAAGCAAAGGTAGGCTTTTGTCATAGACTGGCATCCACATCCCATAGAAACTGAAATGAGGCACAAAGGAGGGTATAAGAAAAGATAGAAAGACTAAGAGCTCACACCAGGAGGGCCCGATGGGCCTGATGGGGCTGATTAGATGTCTTCCTCACTCACCCACTCTGACGGAATCCCTAACACCCACAAATTAAAGGAGGAGATGTTTCCTCTGGCTCACTGTTTCAGTCCGCGGTTGGTTGGCTCCAAAGTGTGAAAAGCTGGCAGAGGGGCAAGGTGGGAGAAAGCTGCTTACATCACAGCAGCCAGGAGAAGAGAGGAGCTGGGAGGAGGAGACCCTTCCAGGTCACTCCCCTGCTGCAGTTTATCTGTAGATGTCCCCCTAAGGGCTCAGGCGCTCACAGGTGGAGCTCTGGAAGCTGACTGGGTCTGGGAGTGTGATGATTGTCACTGGATGTGTCCTCTGAAGAGTTTATAGCTGAATGTGACCTTGGGAGGGTATGGCCTGGAAGGGTTTCTCTCCCTTCCCCTGCCTTGATCTCTTTCTCTGCTTCCTGTCTGCCATGCTGTGAGTGACTCTCTGCCATTCCACCCTGCCTTGGAGCCAGCAGGCCACAAACTGAAACTTCTAACAACCGTTAGCCAAGGTTAGCTTGTCTCTCTAGGTCATGGGTGTCAGGTATTGTGTCCTAGCCATGAGAAAGTAACTAACAGTCTCCCCATGGTCCCCCTGCTACCACCCCCCATCTCCTCTGAGCAAGACATGGATAACATCCCCAGAAGCTGACCTCCATTCTCAGTCCAAAAGCTTGAGACTTTTAGGGCCATTCTAGATCTAAACCATGGCTTTAGATAAGGGATATCTGTGCTTGAGTTGTTTTCACACTCCAGGAACCATGCCCTCCTTCTGTTCCCTGCTGGACTGTTAATCTTTCTCCAAACAAGCTTTCTTCCTGCTTTTTCATTTTTAACAAATGAGCCCAATCTCCCCCACCCAAGAGTTCAAACTTTCAAATCTGCTTGGGCTTCTCTCTCTCCCGCATCCCACCTGGCTGTAGTAGGTTGGTGGCTACCACTTGCAAATTATTCACCACGTGCTCATTTTGTATGTCTCCATTCCCACCAGTCCAGTCCATGTTCTTTCCCACCGAGGAGAGGCTTCCAGGCCACTTCCCCCATTCAGTTCTCTCCACACCACAACCAGCTATGTGATGTCCTTTCCAGATGCCCTTTTTCCTTTTTCCACAGAGCTCTGATTCCCTCACCTCCCCACTGGTTCTGGAAACAGCAAGCTCGATGTGGGATTCTTTCTGCTTCTCTAACACCTGTGGCACATCTGTCCCCAACTCCCGTGACTTTCCATTCCTACTGGGCCAAGTCTGTCCCCAACCAGCTCAAGCTCTTTGCCTTCAACCTGCACTGGTGCCAGGCCATCGTCCTTCTTCCAGCTCCTGACCCTCAAGTGAAGCCCATGTGCAACCTCCTCCAGAAGTCTTTTCAAACAAGGCCGAGTCTCCAAGCTGTGCGAGCCTAAGATGGTACAGATCTTGGAGACTCTGGACCAGACCACCCAGCCCAGGAAAGAACCTTCTGGAATTTCTTTTAGAAGATCCCCTCTTCATCAGCACAAAAATTTGCTCATGGCTGGAGCAGAAACTATCAAAGCTTCTTTTTCACTTTGTGTGTAGAGCCCAAGTTGAACTTCTCAAATGCTGACTGGAAACATAATAAATGACAATTCTGGCATCCACTACTCTGCCCCTTCTTCCAAGTGAAGCTCAGAGATTTCTCACATTGTCTGGGATAAACTGCAAGTGTGGATACAGTGAGAAATTGGTTTTGCCTTGGTTTCATTTTCCGGTGACACAGCTGTGTCCCTGCCTTTTCCCACTCTGTTATCCTGTGCTTTTCGTGTCACATGAAGAATAACGATAAGAACCTGTTTCATGTTATGAGCCATGTTTTCTCTTTCTTTTTTTTATTTAAAAAGAAAAATAAAACAAAACAAAATGGTAAAAGGGTACAAGTAATACAGAATTTCAGAAAAATAAACAGTAAGAAATCACTAGTTAATAGATTACATATTGTCATCTTAGAAATAGTTGTTCAAATTACAAAATTAAAGCATAAAAAGTGGACATTCAAACAGTGAGACTGCAAAAAGTTCTGTTCAATGATCCAACAAAAACTTAGTTATATGGTTTTCTATCTTATACACTAAAATATACATGCAGTTATATTCTTTAGACCACTTTCTTTTCCTCTCTTTTTTACAATAGCAATTACACATTTTGGGTTTTATTACTCCCACAGTTCTTATTACTTCTTTTTGAAGAGAATAAAGCCAATTGTGACATAAAAAAAGAGAAGTCAGTCAAATCAAAAGGATGGACATAGTACACAATGTAAAAACAGAATACAAGGTGATCAACAATGGTTACAATAATGCCTCTTGCTATCTTAAAAAGAAATGCCTATATCATCAGTTATAATAAGATTGAACAAAACAGTACAGAACAAAACCAATAAAACTGAAACACTGGAGACATTACCGGACTTCAAAAGAAGATAACAGTCAAATCAGAATGGGTATCATAGTGAATCTTATTGTCTTCAAAGTTGCCTATAACCTGAAACTTGATACTATCAAGCAAAACAGAATAGAGTAAAATCAGTCAAAACAAGATGGTGAGAGCAATACAGGGCTTTAAATCAAGTTAATAGGAAATCAAAATGGATACTATAATACATCCTGCTATTTTTTGTTTATTTTCTCCCCTAATAAAAAATAAATTTAAAAAAATTTTTAAAAAGGAGATTGAGATAAAAGAGAATGTAACAACACAACAGCACAGGTCAGAACATAACAATTTAAGCAACATAGTGTTTCACCACAAGATATCTTGACATAACAGCAGTTGCCACAGTGTCTATCTCCTTGAAATATTTGAGTATAACTTCGTGTACTGTAGCATCAAACATATCAAGACAATGTAAAACCATTCAAGAGAATTAAAGTACTACAGGGTATTTAGAACCAGCTAACAGAAAATGAGCAATGGTTTCTATATTATCTCTTTGCCTATAAAAATTTTGTTTCTACTATCACATATAATAAAATCCTTTAAGATACCATATGATAAAACCAATGGACACAGAAGAACAACAGCTTAATGTGACTTCAAAACAAGATGATATTAAATCAGCACTAGCTATTATGATGTCTTGTTTTCTTCAAAATAGCTGTTCATACCATCACAAACAATAAGATCAAACAACCCAGAATAAAACCATTCCAATTAATGAGTGAAAACATTATAAGTCTTCAAACCAATATAATGGGGATTCATGATTACCACATATTTTATGTATTCTTATCATTTCTTACACTAGGTAAACTATTCAGTATTCATACATGTGAGTTTGATTTATTTCACTTATGAGTATGATCTCAAGCTACACTCATCTATCTATAAATATCTCAGTATGATCCTTCTTTATAGCTGAGAAGTATTCCATTGTATAAAAATACCACTTTTTTTTTTAATCCATTCCTTAGTTGATGGGCACTTAGGTTGTTTCCAAGATCTGGCTATTACAAATTGTGCTGCTATAAATATGGGTGCGCATATATCACTGTGGTATGATGCTTTCAATTCGTCTGGGAATATGCCTAGAAGTGGAATAGCTGGAACAAATGGGACTTCCAATCACAACTTTTTGTAAAATCTCCAGAGTGCCCTCCACAATGGTTGCACCAGTCTACACTCCCAGTGACAGTGCAGGAGAGTTCCTTTTTTCCCACAGCCCCTCCAGCATTTGTTGTTGGTGGATTTCTTGATTCTGACCATTATTTCAAGAGTGAGATGAAATCTCTGTGTGGTTTTAATTTGCGTTTCTCTAATGAGTAATGATGATGAACATTTTTTCATGTATTTATTTGCCATTTGTATTTCTTCATCTGAGAATTGTGTATTCATCTCAGATGCCCATTTTTGGATTGGATCTTTGAATTTTGGGGGTTTGATATTTTTTAATTCTTTGCATATTTAGAACAGAAGTCCTTTGTCTGTTGCACAGTTCACTAAGATGTTTTTCCCAGTTTGTGGGTTTTCTTTTCACTGTGCTGGAGATTTATTTTGACATGCAGAAACTTTTTAATAAGACTTGATCCCAGTTATTGATTCTGGGAAGTATTTCCTATGTGGATTGATTCCTATTCAGGAATTCTCTACCTACTCCTATGTTGTCATGGTTTATGTTTGTGTCCCCCAGGCCTCATGAGTTTGCATTGTTCATTTGTGATGGTTCATTGTATGGTGCTCAGGAGATCCTCACCCCTCTCACTGTGGTTTCTCCTGAGGGTTGGTTCCCTAGCCTATGTGCAGAATGTATTTTATCCTCCCCTAATGCCTCCCCCAGCTCTCCCCTGTCCAGCCTTTAGGAAGAATTCCTAATAGGATTTCTAGGATCAAAGTATCTTGGGCCACATTTTATACCTGCACTAGGTTATTATCCCATCCATATGATGTCCTCCCTGGGCTGGCCAGCTCAGCACATCAAGGAAGCCCCATGGAAGCCTGACAGTCAGGTTCCTAAATAACTGTGTTAGTGCTTTGCCACTACTGTAATGAAATACCTGAGGTAACTAACTTACAAAGAGAAAGAGTGCATTTCGACACTCAAGTTTTGGCAGCTTCAGCTATGATCGATAGATCCTATTGTTTGTGCCTGTGGTAAGGCAGTTCATCCTGCTGAGAGCGCCTGGTAGAGCAAAATGACTCACTCACATCCAGGAAGGAAAAGAAAGCAGGGAAAGGCTGGAGCCCATCATCCCCTTCCAGACCCGTGCCCCATGCCCCAGTGACCGAAAGACCTCCCACGAGGCCCTGCCCCTTAGAGTTTCCACAGTTTCATCATACCAGTACCCTGGGACCAGGCCTTTAACATGTGCTTGGAGCAGGGGTTTTTCTAAGTTGTAGCAATATGAAAGTTGATTTCCAATCTGTGATTTTACCTGTCTTGTTAGGGCTTCTCCTTTGGAAGCAGGGTGAACGTCAGGACCAAATTCAAAGAGTGATGCCCATGGGCTGAAAATCAATACCTCACCCCCATTCCCATTATCTACCTGATGTTTCCCAGGACAGCAACCAAGGCACATCAAGAGACTAAATGCTTCTATTGTTGGGTTAATTATGCAGGACTGGGGCCACAGGTCTGAGCATCCCTTGGAAGGATGACAGTATGCAATATAGCAAACATGGGGGATTTTCTCCTATCTTTTCTTTTCACTACTTTTGCTCTATTAAGATTATTGTTTTGTTTTATTCAATATTCTGTTTTGACTGGTTTTATAGTGTTTTGTTTTTGGTTTGATTCTGCTATACCTGATGGAATGGACAACTATTGTGAAGATAACAAGATATGCCATTGTAGTTACTATTGTTTTCCTGGTATCCTGCTCTGAAGTTTTCTACCAATTTTGCTGCATTGTCTTGATTGGCTTTGTTCTATCTTGTTTTGTTGTATTTTAACATTAGGTTTCCTGTCTGAGAAACAGCACAATCATCATGGCAACTGTTTAAAGCTGTGCTGTTATAATGCACAACTCCTTCTTCCCAGAAACCCCTATGGCTTCTCTCTCTCAAAAATCTGTGCCAAAGGTCAGGCATGTAAAGTTTTACACATTCCCCTGCACTGTCACAAAATAAATCAGCTCACATCAGTCTCAAGTGCCCTTCCCCCATCAGAGGCTGTGTCAGGCAGAACCGGCCCACAGCCATCTCTGTGGTGACTTCCTCCGTGACTTCCACCCTTACTAAACTCTTTCATTATCTACTTGCCTCCTCTCTTTAAAATTCTGCATTGCTCCAGATTTAGGACAAATCACTCAATCAATTGGTACCATTGACTCCAGCATTTGGAGGCTGTGTGGCTCCTGGGGAGTCTGTCCCTGATATGAGCCCTGCTCTGGCCCAAGGTCTTTTCTTCTTCCCTGCTCCTCGTTTTCTCTCTCTGTCTCTCTTTCTGTGACTAGGAACTCTTCAGCTCTTGCCTCTTCTAGGCAACAGCCAACACCAACCTTCATCTCCTCAGGTCCAAGGTGAGCTTCCCCTCTACTCTAGGATGCCTTCCCCAAATTGTGGCCACATCAGGACATGACCCTGCTACTCTACATCCCTCTGGGACCTCTTTGTCTATTGGTACTCCCCCATCCCTCCTCTGGTGGCGACCAGAGAAGTCATTGTTGGGGCTATGCCTCTACTGGTTGTGCTTCACTGGAAGGTGACGATTCTCTGCTGACTTACAGCCTCCCCATTCCCTGCTTATCTTCTTAATTCTGACACATGGGTAATAATCAATCATTACCCGACAAAACCACTCCTCTGGGCTGCAGTTAGATACACTGGGGCTAAAACAAACTCTCAGGCCAAAGAGGCTCACAGGAGGTCAGACTGGAGTTTTCTCAAAACGTTGGATTGGAAGTCCCATTTGTTCCAGCTATTCCACTTCTAGGCGTATTCCCAGAAGAACTGAAAATATCATACCACAGTGATATATGTGCACCCATGTTTATAGCAGCACACTTTTGTAATAGCCAGATCCTGGAAAAAACCTAAGTGTCCATCAACTGAGGAATGGATAAAAAAACTTGTGGTATTTTTATATAATGGAGTACTACTCAGCTAAAAGAAGGATCACATTGAGATATTTATAAATAAATAGATGCAGCTTGAGACCATACTCATAAGTGAAATAAATCAAACTCGCATGTATAAATACTGAATAGTTTCCCTAGTGTAAGAAATGATAAGAATACATAAAAGTATGTGGTAATCATGATTCCCCATTATATTGCTTTGAAGCCTTATAATGTTTCCACTCATTAACTGGAATGGTTTTATTCTGGGTGGTTCGATCTTACTGTTTGTGATAGTATGAACAGCTATTTTGAAGAAAACAAGACATCATAATAGCTAGTGCTGATTTAATATCATTTTGTTTTGAAGTCCCATCAAGCTGTTGTTCTTCTGTCTGCATTGGTTTTATCATGTTGTATCTTACTGGATTTTATTATATGTGATAGTATAAACAAAATTTGTATAGGCAAAGAAATAATATAGAAACCAGTGTTTGGTTTCTTCTAGCTGGTTCTAAATGCCCTGTAATATTTTCATTTTCTTGAATGGTTTCACACTGTCTAGGTATGTTTGATGCTATAGTATATGAATTTATACTCAAACATTTCAAGGAAAGAGACACTATGGTAAGTACTATTATGTCAGGTTATCTGGTGGTGAAACACTATGTTGCTTAAATTGTTCTGTTCTGACCTGTGTTGTTATGTTGTTATATCCTCTTTTATCTCAATCTCTCCTTTTTTTAAAAAATTATTTTTTATTATGTTTTAATTAAGGGAAAAAATAAATTAAAAAATAGCAGGATATATTATAGTAACTTTTTTGTTTTCCTATTAACTTGATTTGAACCCTGTATTGCTCTCACCATCTTGTATTGGCTGATTTTACTTTATTCTGTTTTGTTTGACAGTATCAAGTCTGAGGGTACGGGTAACTACTTTGAAGGCAATAAGATTCTCTATGACGCCCATTCTGGTTTGACTATTATCTTCTTTTGAAGTCCTGTAAGGTCTTCAATATTTAGGTTTTATTGGTTTTGTTCTGTACTGTTTTGTTCAAGTTTATTATACCTGATGATATAGTCAACTCTTTTTAAGATAGCAAGAGGCATTATGGTAGCTATTGTTGATCACCTGGTATTCTGTTTTCACATCATGTACTTTGTCCATCCTTTTGTTTTGACTGACTCCGTTTTCAATTTTGTCGTATTTGGTTTTATTCTCTTCAAAAAAAAAAGTAATAAGAACTGTGGGAGTAATAGAACCCAAAATATGTAAATGTTATTGTAAAAAAGAGAGGGAAAGAAAGTGCTCTAAAGGATATAACTGCAAGTGTATTTAAGTGTGTAAGAAAGAAAACCATATTACTAAGATTTGTTGGATCATTGAACAGAACTGTTTGCAGTCTCACTGTTTGAATGTCCACTTTGTACCCTTTAATTTTGTAGCTTGAACATCTACTTCTAAACAATATGTAATCTGTTAACCAGTGATTTCTTACTGTTTATTTTTTTGAAATTCTATATTACTTGCACCCTTTTACTGTTTTTGTGGGGGATGTTTTTTCTCTTTAAATAAAAAAAATTTAAAAAAGAAAGGGAAACAAGCAAGACAGAAAAAATTTAAAATTTCTTTGTTGTTGCAGTTTTAAATTATTTAAGATGAAAATTGAAGGTCATGTTCTAGAGTCAGAGAAATAAATTTCTATGCACTATTACATAAAATAAAATTAATAAAAAGAAAAAAAAGAGGTTTACATAACTTTTACTATTGAAACGGCAAATGGGAGTACGTATCTTATGTCCAGCTATGGGCATGCCCTGACCTAATCGGAACCTGCAAGCCTCCCAAAATCTTTTGACTTGCCTCGCAGGTCCTCCTCCTTTATCAGCCCACCACCATGACTCTCTTCTTTCTTATTTCTGAAATCTGATAGGTAAAACACCTCCACCACCCTAAGCCATAACTCATGGAGGCTCCCTCCTCTCTCTCTTTTCCCACCTCCCTACTTCTTCTTCCTCCTCCACCTTATCTCAAAGTTTCTCTGAGAGGGCTACACCACTGTGAGCTCCTCCTCTGATTACCCAACTCTGGCCCCTCCTCTCTCTCCCTCTGCCCATCATACTTGGTCCTGTGGTCCTCCTAAACTCTCATTTCATTTCCCAATCAGCACCAAACATTGAGACTAATTCAAAACTTCAGACCTTGGTCCTCAGTCCCCCCATAGAGACCTCTTACAAATGGTTTTTCAAATCTTCAACAATAGACAAAGACCTTTAAAAGGTTACATTTCAGGATGACCATAAAAAGGTTGCATTCCAGGCTAAAACTCTAAGGCGATGGTACAGCCACAGCAGCAGCAGCTGCAGGAAGGAGCACACAGGGCTAGAGATAACACACAAAGTGGAGAAAAAAGATCTAAAAACCCGAGAGCCTCCCCGCCACCATGCTTCAAGTGTGGCAGAAAAACGATATTGGACAGAAGCCTTGCCTGGCCTGTGGCCATGACTGGGAACCGGTCTCATCTGCAACCAAGAGGGCCACTGGGAGTGCAACTGCCCTTTCCACTAGAGGGCAGGTAAGTCATCACCTTCCCCACCTTCACAGGATGGGACTCTGTCGCCTGGGACTCATCACCAGCTCATCTGCTTGGCATTGCCGCTGAAGAGGATTGATGGGGCTCGGGGCCATGGCCTCACCCAGGTATGGCTCCCAGAGCCCCGAGTCTTGCTGGACATCTCAGGTAAAACTTTCTCTTCCCTTGCTGACATGTAAGCCACCCTTAACGTTCTTCCTGAGTTTCAGGGCCAATGTTCCAGGTCTGCAGTCTCCACTGTGGGAGCTGACGGTCAACGTACATGACCTCCACAGAAAAACCTACTCCCTGCAGGTGCCAAACCCCTTCTTTACACACAGCTATCTTATTATCCCAGCCTGTCCTGCACCTCTTTTTGATAAAAACTCTGCTCCAAAACCTGAATTTCTCTTACACTCTCTCCCTCTCCTCATGGCTCTCATACTGCAATCCCACCATCATACGCCACTGACTCAGCTCCTCCCCTGCCTGTCTCCTTCAGAGACACTGCAGTCTGGGACACTTCGAGTCCCACTCATGCCACTCACATTATTCCACTGCTAATTCGTCTCAAACACCCCTCAGTCTTCCCTTCTGTTCCCCAATACCCAACAGCCCCTAAACAGCAATAGGGACTCAAACCTATTATCCACTGCTTGCTAACCCTCTGCCCCTCAGAATACACCATTCTCCAAAGGCTTACAGTTATCACACTCTTCATATTAATAATCCCACTGTTTACATTCCTTGATTGTCTTAGTCATCATGGTAGGCTCCTCCTCTACCTCAATTTTTCCTTCACCTTACTGTACAACACCCAGATACCCCAAAATACCAATTCCGCCTGACTAAACATGGGGGAGCAGTGAGTCCTTCCCACACAACTATTGCTCAAGCCACTTGCTCTTCAGGACCTCTACTATTTGATTTCCCTTGGAGTGTGCTCACTATAAAAGGTTACTATAATGCACAACCTATGCTCCTCAATTTTACCTCTGCCATGACAACTCCATCTACATTAACATATCTAACACATGTATATTCTAGACAGAGGTCTCACATATTCACATAAAAAAAACAAAACATTTCCACTACTTCCTTGCAGTCAATGGCACATCTACCTCTAAACCTACATTTATATCTCTTCATGAACAACTGCTCCCCAAAACATGGGTCCCACATCGCAACTCTCATTGTTAAGGGACACAAATCTCACAACCCCTCCCACTCCTCAACATTTAAACAACACATTTCCACTTGTACATGCTTTAAATATCTCAGACCCTGGCTTCTGGCTATGTCTACCTGAAAATCAGTCTCCCAAAATGTTAATTCACTCCAAGCTCAAATAAACTTACTGGTGACAGTAATTCTCCAATAGAATACTGCTATTTTATTAGCCTATTAGATGTAGTGAAAGACCAGGTACAAAACTCAAAAACCTGGCAACTGATATATGAAGCAGACACCACTTTTCACAATCTACCTCTTGGTCATCATTGTGGGGCTTCCTAAACACATGGGCCCCCATCTTAATCCCCATTATAGGTCCCCTAATTACTATAATAATTTTTTGCTTTTTGTCCCTGTGCCTTCAGGCTCCTCTTCTGGTTTATTCAAACCAATATACAGGTGTTCATTACTAAAGAAATCCTACTACTGAGTGACATTACTACCTCACAAACTCAGAACCCTCAATCCCATTCTCTTCTACATTAGGCTCCAACCCCAGGCTCAGCAGGAAGCAGCCAAAGAGACTCCACAGTACCCCCTAACACCAAAGAGATAGGAATTATAGGTCCCCTTTCTGAGAGACAGCACAATCATCATGGGAACTGTTCAAAGCTGTGCCACGATAACGCACACCTCCTTCTTCCCAGAAACCCCTATGGCTACTCCGTCCAAAAGTCTGTGCCAAAGGTCAGGCATATAAAGGTTTACCCAATCTCCTGCACTCTCACAAAATAAATCAGGTCACATCAGTCTCCAGAGTCCTACCTCCTATCAGAGGCTGTACTAGGCAGAACCGGCCCTTTGTCTGCAGGGAGAGCCCACAGCCTCCTCTGTGGTGACTGCCTTCTTGTACCAGCCCCATTAAACTCTTTTCTTATCTACTTGCCTCCTCTCTTTAACATTCTGCATTGCTCTAGATTGAGAACAAATCATTTATCTTTAAAATAAAAAAAATTAAATTCAAAGAGTCCCACATCCTAGGGATAACAATATCCTGAAACAATGCTGCAGTTCCCAGGTCTTCTGAGCAAGATAGTAAATGCTGGCCAAGCAAACTATATTTGTTAAATAAATAAAATGCAAATACTTAGGACAGTCTCCACAGCTGAAAGCATAAACCTTTGTACACATGAGTCTCCCCACCTGGGAACATATCCCGCTAACCCTCTCAGCACCACGTCCCCTCTGGCTGCAAGACCTCCATTCTTCTGGTGTTGAGTTGAAGCCATTTTTTTTAACTTTTTTTTTTTTTTTTTTTTTTGGTACCAGGGATAGAATTCATGACCTCGCGCTTGCCAGGCAGGCACTTATGTCACTGAGCTAAATCCCCGCCGAAGCCACTTGTTTTGAAAATCTTCCTGCTGTAGATAAGAGTAGGTCCCTCACTCTGCAGGCTCAACGCTCTCTGCATCATTATTGCCACATACCTGAAGCACAGTGATTTGTACTGGTGTAATTACCAGCTGGTAAGAGTTGAGAGAATTCTCCCCTGCCCTTCACCCTCTTTCCTTCTCTCTCTGCATACTCCATAAATTGTATTTGTAGGAGGGAATCCAAATTCTTATTCATACAGACAAAAAAAACTCTCTTGTTATAATTCTACTCAGATCACTGGATCATGCAAAATTCAAACAAGCTTAAAGTGTACTTCTGAATGCTTCTAAGTCTGTGATATCTGACCACAAATAGGAAAAGTGTGTAAGCACCAACTTAGAGTTAGCATATCATATATTCCACAGCTAAGTCAGTTAGGTGCATCTGTTCTAACCCAAAACAAGCACCTTAAACTTTGACACAGGTGTAAAACATACATGTGCAAGTTGCATTTTCAATGGGCATTTTTCCAAAATATGTGAATGATTTCCATGAGAGTTCATGTAATTCTAATGGCCATACAACAGAACTTTCATAGGACCAAACCACATAGCAGTGAATGAATATGCTTTAAATTACCTGCTGTATTTTATATCTTGAGGGGGTTATCCTTGCATTGTTAAAGTCCTAAGTAGAGTGTGTGTGTATATATATACATATATAATGTGAAATATATGTAATGTATGTGTAATATATGTATTATGTATATGATGTGTGCAATATGCATATAATATATGTGTAGTATATGTGTAACATATGTGAGTATGTGTATAATATATGTGGAACACATGTAATATGTGTATAATATATGTTTTTAAATATACATGTATATATTTATTTATATATTTATAATTACAGTGATATCTTCAGTTAGCCCTACCAAGAAAACACAGAAATACAACAAGGGTTTTAGTAACAAGAAATTGTGTTGGAATTATCAATGCTGAGATTCTGAAAACTTGTTTAGTTGGCTAGTAATGTGGATATTCAAAACCCTTGCCAGGGCTGAAAGGTAGTCTCAACAATTGCTGTGCCCTGGGTACCAGCTCAGGCATTCAGTTTGCCTCTGTCCTTGGTGCCCAAACTCCCCTGAGAAGAGCTAGGCCAAATGCTGAACTACAAAAGCCTGTTCATTAAGTTCCAACCAGAGCACAGTCTTGGATGAAGACCATTATCATGAGTTCTATTTTTCTGCCTTGAGGAATTCCAAAAAGACTGAATAAATGGACAAACAAGCAAGAGTTCGTTCAACTTGCCTTGGGCTATCCACACAGAGAGGAACACAACACTTTTCCACATGACAGTCTGCACCCACATTAAATTGGCAACCTTTACAAAAACTCAGTTTTCATTTTTTCACAGGAGGAATTAAGAAATCGGGTGTTCACTGTATCATATGTCTACTTCTGTGTCTTACTTTAGAAATACCACTCTTGAGTTTGTTTGCTCTGGCCGCCATAACAAAATAGGAATTGGAAGGTGGACTGCGTTTGCCTCCCTGAACTGTCACAAAGCATTTGAATTAATCATCTTAAAAAGACAAAAGTTCTCTTTGGGTTCACAGTTTCAGTGGTTTCAGTCCATGGTGGTTGGCCATTGCTTCGAGGGCTACAGTAAAGCAGTACATTGTGATAGAAAGATGTGGCAGAGATGGCTGCTCATCTCTGGCAGCCAGAAAGCAGAGAGAGACAGGAAGTGGCTGGAGTCCCCCAATATCTCCTCAAAAGCACCTCTTTCTATGATCTGACTCTCTTCCACCAGGTCCCATCTCCTAGACATTCCACCAACTCCCCCCAACCCCACAGGCTGATAACTGGGCTTTGAACACAGGGCCTGCAGGGGATGTGCCAGATCCCAACTGCAGCCAATACTCCTCAGCTCAAGGTGGGATTCAGATAAGCAGCCTTCCAGCTGGCCAGTCTGTTGTGGCTCCCTCTCCATGTCTCCGAAGACCATCCGAAGAGGGTCATCATTTTTTGTCATCAAAGTCATGGCCCTCTGATGTATTTTCTTAAATCAACCAATAGTCATGGACGTGTTGAAGATTTTTGTGTCATTCCTTTTCTCATTTTTAATCTAACATCATGAGATTCTTCAGAATCCAAATGCTCCCTGCTTTACACCTACATATTCTCCGGTCTCTGTGAAGGTCCCTCTGCTACCTTAATACATGCAACAGACAGGTGTGACAGCTTATCAAGAAGGGCTTGGAGGCATCCTTGAACTTCTCCTCGAGGGCCTAAAATTACTTTTCAATTTGGGATTTCCTCCTCCTCCTCCTCCTCCTCCTCCTCCTCCTCTTCATAGTAGTTTTAATTTCATAGCAAAATAGAACAAAATACATATGGAGCTCTTGTGTGTTTGCATCTCTACACATGCACCGCCTCCTCCACTATCCCCACCGAAGCAGTGCCCTTGTTAAGATCACCACCCACACTGACCCATCCTTATTACCCAGCAGCCCTTGTTCGCATTAAGGTCCACTTTTGCCCTTGTACCCGGCACAGGTTTTGACACGTGGATGGTACCATGTATTCACCATGATGGTACCATACAAAGTATTTGTACTGCACCGGCAATGCAGGCTTCCGCATTATCCAGCTGTCAATGATGTTTTGAAGACCTGAACATGGATGGAAGTGGGTTGGGCTTGCAAGTAAGTCATCTCCCACCACATCCTGGAGAGTTGGGTCTCTTTTCTGTCAGATTTCAGGTCTTTTTGTTTTTCTCAGTATTTTCACTGTTGTGGTTCCTACGGATTTTTCTTCGTTCGCTCACTCAGATGTGTTCAGAGCACCCGCTGTGTGTCAGGTGAGCACTTGTGCTGGATCTTTCAGGTAATGGAGAAATAAAGTGCGGTTTTCCCAGCTGAGCCTCCCTGCCTCTTCCCCAGTAGGGCCATGAGAGGTGACCCTGGTCCAAGAGGAAGCCCTCTGCCTCACTTTCTCATGGGTCACGAAGGACACTAAAGGAACAGATCTCATGGGGTCAGGGAGGCTGAGAGGCCAGGTATGAAAATCTCTGATCTGTGCTGCTGCACAGTGTTCTTGGGCCACGAAGAGTGGGCAGGAGGAGTTTAGACATCTATCCAACAAGAGCAGGAGGAAAAGCAACTGTCCCGGCCATGAACAACTACCCACTGCAAGCTGACCATACCTGGTGCTGTTCCAGGCACTTTGCATGCATTAACTCACCTCCCTGTGAGTGCCTGGGATCCATGCTCACAAACGATTTGATGCAATTCAGACACCGTGAGAGACTTGCCCAAGGCCATACCTCTACCAAGGGCTACAGGCAGGGTTGGGGCCACACTGCTAGGCCGTGACAACAGCTCTCAGCCATGATGCTGCGTTTCCTCTCCATGACCCCTCTGTGCTCCTCAAGCTTGAGGAAGGCACTCAGTACTAAACACAAACTCAGATTTATCAACAGCAGCTCCCTACATCACGGGCTCACAATATCATGGCTGGTTAGGGTAACATCCAGTGACAGCCACAGAGACCCTGCATAAGGTCACTGTGCAACATCCAAAGACTTGTGTCTAATCCTGCAACAAGTCAGGCTTGGAGGAGGAAGAGGAGGAGAGCGGAGATGAGGCTTATGTTGAGAATGGGGAGTGTAGAGAAGGGATGTGGAGGTATGTAGTGGGGTCCCCTGGGCACAGGACTTGGAAGGTACTTGGGCACACAGGGAAAGGCCTTGATCATTAGATTTAAAACTCTGGACTTCGGTCTGCGGATGTAGCCCAGTGGTACGACAATAGCCTAGCATGTACGGGACTCAGGGTTTTATCCCCACTGCCACAAAAGCAACCAAGAAAAGAGAGAGAAACAGACAGAGAGAGAGAGAGAGAGAGAGAGAGAGAGAGAGAGAGAGAGAAGAATAAGCCTACAGAGATGAATTTTATTTTGCTGACAGTAGGGAGCCACCCAGTATGCGGAGAGAGAAGGTGATGCACCTAGGACCTTGGTTTAGCTTGCTTAGCTCTGGCCCCACTGTAGAAGTGGGGCTGGAGGAGGAAGCCAAGCAGAGGCAAAAGAGAGGCCAGGAGTCAGGGCTAAGCCTGCACAGGGTTAGCACCCGAGGCTTAGTGATCCTGCCTCAGCCTGTACTCTTGGGACCAAATGTTGCCACCTGTGTTTAATATGAGCAAGCCTATGAATACACACAGAAAGAAATCGAGTTCTCTGCATGCAGTGTGACAGGTGATATTTTTTGTCTTCTTCCCAATTGTTCTTCACAGTACAAATTTTTTCAAGTGGTTGGGTAGAAGGACTTTTACATTTGAATAAGTAGAGTTCTTTCTAAGTTTTAAGTGTTTTCTTTTGCACTTCAAATGGCAGCATCTAATTAAGCTGCAGGTCAAGGTGCTGTGGGCAGCTGTGGATGTCCCCTTGTCACCCAGGCAACCCAAAGGCAGTGGATACCATGTTCTCCAAGACTGGCCTAAGAGACACCATGGCCCGGGCTTCCCCTGGATCAGTACAAGGAGCCAGCTGGTCTGAGACAGACTGCAAACTAGGGTTGAGGGAGTCCTGTGCTCCTGTTTACTCTGTCCCCAACAGTCTTTCACACCTCGGTATCATCCTCCTGCTCTGGATCTTTCTCACATGTCAGTAACATCATGCACTTCACGTGCTTTAGTGAAGCATCAAGCACATGCAGTGTGTAACACAATACGTGTAATCTGCTCTCCTTCCATCCCGATATCCCCCAAAGAACTGACAGCCTGCCTCTTCTTCTCAGAGCTCAGTCCATTTGCCAATCTCTTCTTTCACTCACACAGGCACGGCCATGGCAGGGCTGCAGAGATTAGTGAGAGCTCAGTGAAGCCGCAGTCCCCGGGTGAAGCCAGGCAAGGACCATGGGGAGGGACCATGGCAGGGGAAGTCACAGGGCAGAGGGAGGAGAGGAGCAAAGAGCTCCTAACTTCAGCTCCAGGGAGGAGGTGATGCTTAAGGCAGGGCTGCATCTTGACATCTGCCAAGTGGATGCTGGGAAGGAAGGGAAGTCACTGCTGGGAGAACAGCATGTTCAGTGTGCAAAACCCCTCAGGAGAAGGAAAGCAGGACACATGTGGGTCACATCAAGCAGCTCAGTTGGCGAATGAAGCTTCTCTATGGGGCTTGCACCACTATTACAGTGTGTGCTGGTGTCTGCGCATTCTGTGTGCCCCAGATCTTCCCTCCTCTGTGCCAGTCTGCAGCCTCATGTGCCAGTCTGTTCCTGTCACCCTGCCCCGCTTCCCACCCACACATGCTCCACATCAAGACTGTGTCAGACCATAACCAGGCCTGAGGGTGTTCTGTGGTAGAGGGCAAACATCCACTGTCCCCCAAAATGCCTAGATCACGTGTCACTCATCACCTACAGCCTGTCATCTATGACTCAATGAACACTCCCTACACTGAGAAGAATGAGGGTGACTGTGGTGTATTAAGTCTGTTTTCTGATTACTAAGAAGAATGGAGGTGAGATACCTTAAAGAGAAAAGATGTTTACTTCCATTCACAGTACTAGGGGCCCAAGATCCACACAGCAAGGGGTAGGCTGTGGTGAGGCCCCGCCATGGCTCTGTCCTGCTCCTTCTGAGCCACCAAGATTCAGTCACTGGATCCATCTAATCTGCTAATCTGGTCTCACCACTTCCCAAAGGGCTTCCCTCTGAGCCCTGTTGTGAGAGTAAGTCCCCACCCTCTTAATAAATTAGCACAGGACTTGAGATTAAATTCCTGTCCCTGTCCAAGGGGACAAACTTTAATCAGACACAGGAGATGACAAGAGCACACAGCCTGGCCTCTTCTGCCCCAGGAGACACGACCACCAGGAGGAACCCACTGGGAGGTGCAGGTCTCTGTGTAGAACCCACAGAGAAGGGCTTCACTGGGAGATGAGAAGGAACCAGGAAAGAAGCAACTCAGAGGAGACCCATTAGGCCACTGTCAGGTCATTTCCAAAAAGACCGTGTGAGGACCACCCCTGAGGGATAGTATCGGGGGTGACTGGCACCCACAGCTTGGCCTGCAGGCATTTGCTGGCTATGTTGATCATGAAGCTGTGTGATCTCCTGGTTGTGGAATGAATATTTGCTTAAAGGCCCATCAATCTGAGCTGCATCACTGTGAAGAGGGCCTCCCCCAGCAGCGCGGGACAGAGGGGTCAGGAAGACAGTGTTCCCACTCTATGGTGGGGGAACAAGCAGCTCTGGGTCACTCTGCCTGCAGCACAGTTCCCAGGCTCCCCAGAACTTTACAGGGGTCCAGGAGGGCAAAAAGGCACCCTGCCACTTGCTGAACCCTGGGGCACCACAAGCCGGGAGTTCACCCACGAGGCCACACACGCTCACTGAGGGGTAGAGTAGTGAGCAGAGAGACAACAGAGAGATGTCTGCCACAGGCTGCTCTCTATTCTGAAAATGTCTTGTATTAGGTCAAATTCCTACACCTGCGGGACACAGATTTTTACATTTTTTGTGATAATAAAATATTGCATCTTCTTTGGAAAACACAAAAAGTTAACAATCAGAAATAAAACCATGAAACTGAATAACACACTATTGAGTAATCAGTGGGTCACAGAGGAAATTAAAGAAGAAACTAAACAATACCTTCAAGCAAATGAAAATTCAAATACAACTTACTGGAATCTGTGGGATGCTATGAAAGCTGTCCTCAGAGAAAAAATTTATTGCACTAAGTTCCCACATCAGGAAAACAGAATGAATACAAATAAGTAACCTGATGGTACACCTCAAACATCTAGAAATAGAAGAGCAAGTCAAGCACAAATTCAAAAGAAGAGAGGAAATTACAATATCAGAGCAGAAATTAATGCAATAGAGACTAAGAAAACAATTCAAAGAATCAATGAATCAAAGAGTTGGTTCTTAGAAAGAATAAATAAAATTGATAAGCCCCTAGCCAACCTTATTTTTAAAAAGGGAAGGAAAAGCTCAAATTCATGCAATAAGGAATCTAAAAGGCAAAATCACTACAGACCCTGTAGAAATACAGAAGATCATCAACACCTATTTTGAAAACCTCTACTCTCTTAGAATTGATAACACAGAAGAAATATAGATTCCTAGAAACATATGAAGTACCAAAGCTAGGTCAAGAAGATGTAAAACTGCTGAATAACCCAATTTCTATTAATGGAATAGAAAATGTAATTAAGCCCTTAACTACGAAGAAGAACCCAGGCCCAGATGGATTCACTGAGGAATTCTGCAAGAAATACAAAGAAGACTTAATGCTGACACTCCTCAAACTCTTCAATGAATTTGAAAGGGAATCAATCCTTCCTAAGCCATTCCTGGAAGCAAATATTACTGTAGTGCCAAAACCAGAGAAAGACCCAACTAAAAAAAGAGAACTACAGGCCAATCTCCCTAATGAACACAGATGCAAAAATCCTCAATAAAACATTGGCAAATAGGATGTAACAAATCATCAAAAAGATTATAGACCATGACCAAGTGAGGTTCATCCCAGGTATGCAGGGATGGTTCAACATACATAAATCAAAAAATGTAATCCACCATATCCATAAAGCCAAAAGTAAGAATCACATGATCACTTCTATAGATGCAGAAAAAAGCTTTTGATAAGGTCCAACATTCATTTATGATAAGAACCTTACAGAAAATTGGCATAGATGGTCTTTACCTCAATATAATAAAGGCTATCTATTGCAAACCAACAGCCAGTATCACACTAAATGGCCAAAAACTGAAGGCCTTTACCTTAAAATCAGGCACAAGACAAGGATGTTCATTATTACCACTCCTATTCAACATAGTACTGGAAAGCCTAGGCAGAGAAATTAGACAAAGAGAGAAATAAAAGGGGTAACGATAGGAAGAGAGGAAGTTAAATTATCATTATTTGCAGATGACATGATACTCTACGTAGAAGACCCCCAAAACTCCATTTAAAGACTATTCGAAATAATAAATAAATTCAGCAATGTAGCTGGATACAAAATCAATACTCAAAATGAATAGAATTCCTATACACTAATAACAAGATCCCAGAGAGAGAAATAAGAGAAGCCATATTCTTCACACTAGCAACCAAAAAAAATGAAATATTTAGGAATTACTCTCATGAAAGAAGTTAAAGACCTATACACAGAAAATTATAATATACTGAAAAAAGAAATTTAAGACAATCTCAGAAAATGGAAAGCCATTCCTTGCTCCTGGATAGGAAGAATAAATATTGTGAAAATGGCCATTCTCCCAAAACCGTTATAAAATTCAATGCAATCCCAATAAAAATGCCATCGACATACCTCATAGATCTTGAGAAATCACTCCTAAAATTCATCTGGAGCGAGAAGAGTCCTAAAATAGCAAAGACAGTTCTAAGCAACAAAGGCAAGACAGGACGCCTCAAAATTCCTGACTTGAAATTATACTACAAAGCAACCATAGTAAAATCAACATGGTACTGGAATCAAAACAGAGCCAAAGATCAATGGAGTAGATTAGAAGATACAACCACAACTACAAACACACTCAACAACCTTATCTTTGATAAAGGGGCCAAACGTATTTACTGGAAGAATGACAGTCTCTTTAATAAATGGTGTTGGAAAAACTGGCTCTCCATTTGCCAAAAACTAAAACTAGACCCATGCATATCACCATGTACTAAATTAAAATGTAAATCGATCAAAGATCTGAATATTGGGGCTTGGGGATTTACGTCAGCGGCATAAGCGCCTGCCTCGTAAGCAGGCATTTGTGAGTTCAATCCCTGATACTGATAAAAAAAAAAGATCTGAATATTAAAACAGAAAAACTAAATCTATTGGAAAACAAACTGGGTAAGAACCTTGAAGACATATGGGTAGGTAGAGAATTCATGAACAGGACTCAAACTGCACAGGAAATAGTTCCCAGAATCAATAACTGGAATCACCTCTTATTAAAAAGTTTCTGCATGTCAAAAGAAATCTCTAGCACAATGAAAAGAAAATCCACAAACTGAGAAAAAATCTTAGTGAACTCTCCCTCATACAAAAGACTTCTGTGTAAAACATAAAGAATTTTAAAAAATCAGACCCCCAAAATTCAAAGAGCCAATCCATAAATGGGCATCTGAGATGAATACACACTTCTCAGATGAAGAAATACAAATGGCAAATGAATACATAAAAAAAATGTTCATCATTTTTATTCATTAGAGAAATGCAAATTTAAACCACACTGAGATTTCATCTCAGAAAGAATGGCCGGGATCAACAAAACCAACAACAACAAATGCTGGGGAGGCTGTGGGGAAAAAGGAACTCTCCTGCACTTTTGTTGGGAGTGTAGACTGGTGCGACCATTTTGGAGGCCAGTCTGGAGATTTCTCTAAAAGCTGGGATTGGAAGTCCCATTTGTTCCAGCTATTCCCCTTTTAGGCATATTCCGAGAAGAACCGAAAGCATCATACCACAGAGATATAAGTACACCCATGTTTATAGCAGCACACTTTGTAATAGCCAGATCTTGGAAAAAACCTAAGTGTCCATCAACTGAGGAATGGACAAAAAGCTTGTGGTATTTTTATACCATGGAGTACTACTCAGCTAAAAGAAGGATCACATTGAGATATTTATAAATAAATAGGTGCAGTTGTGACCATACTTATAAGTGAAATAAATCAATCTCACATGTATAAATACTGAATAGCTTCCCAACTGTAATAAGTGATATAAATACATAAAAGTTGTGCTGATCATGATTCCCCGTTATATTGCTTTGAAGCCTTATAATGTTTTCACTCATTAATTGGAATGGGTTCATTCTGGGCTGTTGGATTTTATTGTCTGTGATGGTATGAACAGCGATTTTGAAGGCAACAAGACATCATAATAGCTAGTGCTGATTCAATATCATCTTGTTTTGAAGTCCCATCAAACTGTTGTTGTTTTGTCTCCATTGGTTTTATCATGTTGTATCTTATTGGATTTTATTATATGTGATAGTGTAAACAAAATTTTTTATAGGCAAAGAAATAATATAGAAACCAGTGTTCGTTTTCCATTAGCTGGTTCTAAATACCTTGCAGTTCTTTCATCCTCTTGAATGGTTTCACACTGTCTTGATATGCTTGATGTTATAGTGTGTGAAGTTATATTCAAATATTTCAAGGATAAAGACACTATGGTGACTACTATTAAGTCGGTTTATCTGGTGGTGAAACACTGTGTTGCTTAAATTGTTCTGTTCTGAAGAAAAAAAAAGAAACAATTAAAATCACTGAGCCACATGGTAGGGGGTGCACACCTGAAGTCAGCACTCAGGGAAGTGGAGGCGAGATGATTCCACATTCAACCCTGGTCTAGAAAATTTACCAATCTGGGAAGATCCTGCCTCAAAGTATGTTTTTTAAAGGACTGGAGATGTAGCTCAGTGAGAAAGTCCTGGAGGCAGACCCCATTACCATAAGAAGGAAGGAAGGAAGGAAGGAAGGAAGGAAGGAAGGAAGGAAGGAAGGAAGGAAGGAAGGAAGTCACTGATATGACCACTATCCAGAGTTAGCCAGCTCTGCCTTCTGGTTTATTTCCTGCCCTTTTACTCCTTTACTGTGTGTCACACACATACATATTTAAGATTTAACTTATTAAAATCATATTATATTGGAAATGGGTGTCCTGGTGACATAGGAGATCAGGGTGTGCCACAATTGGCTGGGCAGGGAGGTGGACACATTAATCACAAGATCCGGGAACAGGTGCACAGGACAGTCCCCACCGCCCCGCCTGGGGACATCTTGTGGACCCGAGCAGGTTTTCAGGACCCAGCCTGCAGTGCACAACCCCAGTGCTGCCTCTCAGGAGAGGAGGGCAGAAGCTGCCCTGTGCTTCCTGCAGATCTGGACAGCGTAAAGGGGCCCAGATGCCAAGAAAAGCTTGCTACTGTGGCTTTCACGGTACCTGCCCTGCTTCCTCTAGGGTCTGCTTTCATCTTGCTTTTTCCTCAGACCCAGTTTCTCTCTCTCCAGTTTTACTTTTTCAAATAATCATTCCCACTGCTTTTTGCTTGTTTTCTTCTTTAGTCCAGAAGAGAAAAACCTGTAATCAAACTCCAGAAGGACATGTGAGCAACCCCAAACCCAGTACAGTCTGCGTGGCCAGCCACTTTTAGAAAGAGCTACTAGATGATGTGCTGCTGTAGACAGCCAGGAGTCTCAAAAGCCAGGAGATTCCAGCAGCAGTGGTGTGCCCAGCACTCAGGAGGCTGAGGCAGGAGGATCACCACAAGTTCACGGTCTGCCTGAACTACATAGCAAAAACTTGTCTCAAAAAAACAAAACTTAACAACTTATTTCTATTATGTTTTGGACAACTGGAGTGTGTAATAGCTTTACATTCTGCATAGTATCTTTCACACATCGATGACGGTTTTGCTATAGGATTAAAAACTCTTCAAAGGCCTCTCTTTTCATTTAAATAATGAGACTTATGCTTTCTGATGTACAGCTCAAAGAGATATAAAAGTGTGCAGGTCCATGTTTCACTCACCCCACCACAATCAAGGTAAGAACAGACCCCCGCTTGCTCTCCCAGCCCCTCTAATGTGCCCCACTGCCTGTTCTCGTATCCGCTCCCCTCTCTGGCTCAGCAGCTCCTGGCCTGCCCTCTTTCCCACTGTCCTGCCCTCCTGTACCCTCATATAAACAGAATCACACAGGGCACACACGTTTGATCTGGTTTCCTCCCCTAGCGGGATGATTTGAGTTTCATCCACATCGGTGCAGAGGCATCAGCAGCTGATACTTTCTGTTGCTCAGCTGTGTTCCAGGGCGTAGGTGCCCCTCAGGTAATTTACCTGCTCTCCACTGAAGGACATTTGTGTTGGCAAGCGTGGCTTTTACTTGTTGAATGATACTGCACCCTACAGACTGCCCAAGGCTTAGCAAGCAGGGCTAAGCATTTCCAGTCAGTGTGTAAATGTTACTGGACATTTGGATTGCCCCTACTATAAGCAGACTCTCAGTAAATCTCTTTCTATGTATAAATTTACATATCTGATATATGTATATTACAGGGTACATAGATCTCAAGTATCTATAAGCCTACATCCTGCACTCATGGAGATTTAGAAAAATTCTGAAAATAAAAATACTGTCCTAGAATTTTCTAAATTTTGTTTTATAAGATTATGCAACCATCAGGGGTCATGAAACTTGGTGCCATTATTAAAATAAAGGAATCAAAAATTGCTTTATTTTCAAGGCAGCAGATTAACCTGCTGAAAAGGATGGGATTAGTCTTGTTTCTGGAGTCCTGAGCATGAACCTCACTGAAAAATGACCACATTTCCTCAGGAAGAAACATCTTCAGAGAAGAGGACCTTGTGGTGGATGCAGAATGGGAGAAGACCCAGGGCAGGCAGGCGTGGCCACAGCTGTTCAAACAGCAGAGAGGAGCTTCTCCTCACTCTGGGGAACCCCAGGCCACAGCCACTGACAGAAGCAGGACCAGGGCGGTGCTCTGTTCAGGAACTTGAAACGTGGCTCCCCCTCCAGTCAGTGCTGCTGACCTGAAAATTAACAGTGAAACAAAAGACATCAGTCCTGCCTGCCATGAGACCCCTGCTTTCCACAATACACATGCACCTTCCAGAAAATGTTAACTAGGGCAGACAGTTATAAAGGGAAAACAGTCTCTCAGGATCTGCATTCCTCCTTCCCAGAGAGAATCACCACTGGTAATTTGGGTTGTCCTTCCAGGAAGCAGACAGACAGACACAGCCAGCCAGCCTATCTCTCTGTCTCTGTCTCTCTTCTGTCTCTGTTGCTATCTCTGTCTCTATCTCTGTCTGTCTGTCTGTGTCTATCTCTGTCTCTGTCTCTCTCTCTGTGTGGCTCTGTCTGTCTCTGTCTCTCTCTCTCTTTCTCTCTCTCTGTCTTTCTCTCAGCACAGGGAATCTGCAGTTTGCTTCCTTCATCTAGCCCACTTCTTGGATGTACTTCCAACACCGAGGTCCTCGGTGGCACACATTACATCTCTGGGGATTAACTGATGCAGAAAATCCAGTCCTGACACAGGTTGGCTTTTAGAGAGGGCCTGGTCAAAAGTCAATCCTGTTCATAGCAAATAGCAGCTGACCTCTGGATTTTTGAAAACAGAAATTATGAATTCTGTGAAATCAATTAAAACATGAATTTTAGAAATCCTGAAGCCACCTTGTGTTGGGTGGAAAATAAATCTGATGGCACCAGAAGAGTGGTCTTAAAAAATTCCCTATTTTAACATTGCTGACCCCTTTGCCAGCAGAAGGAATCTGGCCTTCCAATTTGTGTTAGGCCTCCCCCTGCTGGACATTTGCTACAATTACACTTCTGGTTCACTTCCTCAGTCTGGATTCACTAATTCTGCTTTCAAATAACTAATTAGTATAAGGATAACTTGCCAGGCTTGGGGTGCTGCCCACAATCCCAGCACTCAGGAGGCTGAAGCAGGAGGACTGTGGTGAGCCTGAGGCCAGCCTGAATTACACAGTTAGAGCGTCTCAAAAAGAAAAAAGAAAACAAGATAAAAGAACATAGAAAGATACATAGTGGTCCTGAGAGTGCCCTGTGATCTTTTTCCTCCCTCTGAGAACTAAGGGCTGTTAGCAGCTTGGAGTTCGCGTTCTCAGACCTGCTTCTATCATGTACGCCCACTACCACCGACAGGTGGAAATGCACAGCTTAGGTTTCCTTTGCTTCCCACGTCCCTGTTCATGCTCTGTGTTTCGCTTCGTCAAATTTTATCTTCATAAGCTTTGCTTGCTGACATGGGTTATACTTGAGGCAGTTTGATGCACCATTTGTAGTTATTCTGGTTTTAATAATTAATTCTTAATATTAAATTTATAAATTCAGACACACCTTTATGTTTAAGTTGTGAATTGTGTCATTCTATTGATGAACCTTCTGCACTCTGACAAGCTTTTCCCACTCGCAGGGACTGAACTCCCAGGTCTTTCCCAGTATACATCACCAGCGTTTCTTAAAATGCACTGTCTTGAGACAAGGTCTTGCTAAATTGCCCACGCTGCACTTGAACTTGTGACCCCTGCCTCAGTTCACCAGAGTATGGGTGTGACAGGGCATCACTGTGCCTGACCCTGACAGCTTTTCATGGTATTTCTCATTTAATTTCCTTGGATATTTATAGCAAAAGTTATTTAAGGTTAAAATATGCAAATTTAAGCTTGATAATATTACATTAATTTTCCACAAATATTTTAGCTGTCTTTAAATAGGCAAAGCTTCCAGGGGTGGTGATGCATGCTGATAATCCCAGAACTCAGGAGGCTGAGGCAGGAGGATAGCCTGTGAATTCCAGGCTACCCTGGGTTACATAGTGAGTTCAGGGCCAGTCTGTGCTACACAGTGAGACCTTACCTCAAAAAATAAAATAATTAAATAAATAAGCAAAACCTGCTCAAATATTTGATTCTAGTAAATCTAACAACTGCGTAAGAATTGATCTTAGTTGTTTTCAATATTCCAAAAATGACTAAAAAATATAATTAAATTCTCCAATAAGTTACACCTAAGCCTCCCAGATCTCAAATCAGCTAATACCTGCGTGCTTGTTGAGATTGTGGACTGATCCAACCACTGTTCTCATATGCTGAATTCTCTAAAGTCTTGCAAATAAACTTAAAACCAAAGCACAAGATTGTGTCTACACTTACCCTGCAATTATTAATAATATGGATTGAATTAATATCAACAGCAGCTTTGATTCAAAATTTTGCAGACTAAAAATCCTTTGCCCCACTGTGTCTAAGCAAATGCAGATAAATGATCCTGCTACTGTGGCTGGGGGCATTTCTGACCAGACACTTCCAGCCACAATGAGAGAGCTAACACTTGCCCTGGGCTCTCCCCAAATAACTATCAGGAAGAGGAAGGGGAGGTCTGTGTTTTCATATCCTCACCAGCCTGGTCACTGGATTTCAAGCCAATATTGCATCACACGGTCACATAATTTTTTTAAAAGATTAGATTATTCGACATTTTCGTAGAATTATCCACCATTATCTTTGAAGGCTACAACCTGTTCTGCTTCAGAAGCGGATGCTTTTGTGGATTCCTTCACTTGTCACTGGGTATTTAGGTCCAACCGGAGTCTCCAGTTGTTCTTCGTTGAACATCTTTGACCATGTAGACTATATCCATTTCTCCATTATTCCTTTAGAATAGGATACCAGAAGTACCCCAAAGGCTGATACAGCTCAAAGGTTCTGAATATTTTCATACTTCTGGTCATCTGTTGTCAAAGAGTTTTCCCAAAAACATTTTACCAGTTGAAAACCCCATCACACATTCAATGACTTCATGACAGCTTTACTTTTTTTTTTTTTGCTTTGTTTAGAAACTGAGGTGGAAATTATACCTTGCAAAACTAAAATAGTAAGCAGTTTTGCATACTTGCTATGCATGGATTTGTTTTTGTAAATTGTCTATCCATTTACATTGCCATAATGTTCAAAGCAGAGATTGAGAAAATCACTACAAGGGGCAATGAAAGGGGAGGAAAACTTGCCAAAGGGTAAAAGAGGGTTTTCGTCCTCTCATTGAAAGGAAATGGGAAAAAAAGGGTCAAAAACAGACCTGCCAACGATCAGTGAAATAAATACTGAAGCGAGGGGGAGAAAAGAGGCAGAGAATCTCCAGGCCTTTGCACGCCTGCTGTGTGTGTCCACGTGGCCTGAGGGACAGGCAGGGTGGTAGCGGGCACAAGGACTTCAGCTGGTGTTGCTTCTGGCTCTGATCCCATGGTAGTGAACCTGTGACACACATGGCACATCACAAGGCCACATCAGCCCAGCATCACCTCAGCTGCCAAGCATCCAATATCAGCACACGCAGGAAGTGTAGGCACTTTGCTACTTTCTGGTAGGTATGTGGTTTGGAATTGCAGTTTGGACCCTCGGTCTCTGAAGTGTTCACCATCACTGCTCTACACAGTCTGGGTGAACTTAAGGATTCCTTAACCTCTCCAAACCTCAACATCACTGAAGACCAGTGAGGTGGTCCAATGAGGGGAGATGGAAACCACACAGCACCAGCTGGAAGCCCCACCCAGCTACACCACCCTCCTGCCGCCAAGATCAGAGACGGGGCCCCTGGGCTGAATCTCCCTCAGTCAGGAATGCCCCATGGATGCAGTGGGTGCACATGAGCTGTGCCCAGACAGGCTGAGTGACAATACATGGACCTAAGTGACACCACAGTCCAAGACCACACCCCCACTCTGGCCTTGTGACACTCCTGGGGCACTGGGAATCTGTCCCCTTGAGTCCCTGAGATAATGTTTACTGTCCTCCTCTCCACTGAGAGTGGCATAAAATCACAGTTCACTTCCCCAGGGGCTGTGCATGAAGGAATCTTAGGAAGGACAAGAGGTCTGAGTCCAAACATTTACTTACAAAGTCAAGGCACAGTCAGGGTGAGCGCTGTGGTCCACACACATCAAGAGCTTCACTGGGCTACAGAAAGAAAAGGAGGGATTTTTGTTTTGATTTGATTTGATTTTTGAGACAGAGTCTCACTATGTAGTTCAGGCTGGCCTTATTACTACATAATCAGGCTGGCCTCAAACTATTGGAGATCCTCCTGAGTGCTGAAATAACAGGCATGTACTGGCAGCATTTAAGAGATCAAATAACACATCTATCAAACACTTATGGTGGACCTGAAAAGTCTTGGTGATACAAAGACTGGGTCCTTGAAGAACATAAAAAGTATTCTTTTTTAAACCTGAATGGGTGGTCCTTGCCTGTAATCTCAGCACTTGGGACTCTGAGGCTAGCTACGATTTACTACATAGTGAGTTCAAGGGCAGCCTGAACTACATAGTGAATTCCAAAGAATCCAAAGTATGCAAAAAGTAAAGCTAGCTACTATTTACTATACTATGTGCCGAAAAATTTATGGTTATGTGCACCTGTGCATGCTAGGGAAGCCATCTGCAACTGAGCTGCACTCCCCCTGGTAGTAAGAAATGTGATCAAGGATTTCACACAGATCATGTCATTTAATCCCAAATGCAACTGGTTCTATTTTCTCCGATTGCCAGTATTGAGAGCTACACACAGTGACTTGCCCAAGTTCTCACAGTAGAGAACTGAAGAGCCAGGTTTTATCCTTGGAGGTGACTCAAAGCCAGAGGGTCTCCCCTCTCCTGCACAGACATATTTTAAAAGAAAATGCTCCCTGAGGGATATAAGATGATGCTGGTTCCCTAACAATGTAAACACCAAAATACTTCAGTTTCAGTTTTTTTGTAGCCCAAGTAATCTTCAGTTTAATTCAGTTTCTGTTACTCCTGGCTCTAAGAAACAGCAAATCACTAAGATGCATTGCTGGTCACAGGATGCACATTGTCAGAATCAGTGCCAATGTCAAGCCATCTTATTTCTGTACTTCTGCTTTGCAACCTCACAAAAACCTCCCTCCCTGCACCTTGACAGCCCAAATTCCTTAGGAACAATGCTAGTCAGTTCTTCCAGAATATTTAAACCTCATTCTTGCCTCCAAATCTCAGTATAGCTCAGTCAGAACTTTGCTGTTACATTTGGTTCCGTGACCAGTAAGGCTGATGTGCCAGCCATTTGTGAGTGAGGACCCTTCAGCCCTTCCAGGACAAAGGTGTACCTCTAAAATATTTTTAGGGTTTCCCCAAGGGACCAGAGAAGGACACCCTGCTTTTCCATTTGTGGCTCACTGGATCAAGGGAGGGGGTACACAAAGAAACCCACCCTGCCTTTGGCTAAGGTGAGACTCTGGCACAACCCCAAGTCAGACCTATCCCACTGAGCAGGAGAGACTGAGAACTTCTCATTAGAAAAAATTTTCTCCAGAGGAGAGGAACTGTTTTAACCTCTGAATGAATGCTGAGTGTGTGTCTGAATGTCATGGATGGGATAAAACATAGATCATTCCATTTCTGCAGCTCCACAGCAAAGTAATCCTGGACCGTGGAGTCTGAATGTGTCCTAACCTGAAGGTCTGGGCATGCTTCTAAAGAGACATAATGGAGACCTTAGTGATGACTTTCTCCTTAGCCCAGATGGTCCTAACTTTCCAAGAGATGTACAGCCAGATGGGCACCTGAATGGCCTCTCTCTGAGGGGCATCCATCCTTTGTCTGTTGCAACTCTGCTCAATGGCACATCACATATGTGTAGGGAGTCAGCACAGGATCTAATTAGTCAAAGCTTATAATCCTGGAATGAATCCTAAAAAATATTTTAAGAGCTTCTCTGCTGATTATAAAGTTTAAATGAAACCAAATCAATTCCCTGACCCTGAACAAAGACCCATTCTTCTTGAGGATTCTTCCTTGGCAGATATATCACCCCATACTGCCCACTGCAGCTGCTGCCAGAACCTCGTTTCACTGGGTAGTCCTCCTCCTCCTCCTCCTGCTCCTGATGCCTCTACCTCCAGCCTATTGAACTAGTTTCAGCCAATGGTGCTTCTGCTGCCAACCCTAGGCAAGTTCTTCTGATACTATGGCAGTGTGCCTCTCTACACCCAACTCTGGAGAATCCAGTCAGTCATTTCCTGTGTTCAGCCACCAAAGCGTCCCTGGAGCCTTCTGTTTTAATGTTACCCTTACATGCCTATTCTGTCAGATGGCATCATCTAACATCCAGTGGGATGATTATGAGCAATCCCAATTCTGTTCAACTCAGAAATTTTACCACATTTTGACAAAGAGAAAAACTGGAGAAAGGGAGAGGCAAACTGTCAGACATGATGAATGGGTTGCTAAGGCCTTTCCCAAAGGGGCCTTGCCAAAATTACAACACACACACACACACAAAAAAAAAACCCAAAGCAATCCAGTCAAGCACTCCTCAAAGGCATCAAAGAGGGCCACAAACAGCCATCAATATGTCTAAAGTTACTACTGTTACTCTGAAGCTTGATAAAAAGTCATCAGACTTTTTGAGAGACTTTGTCAGGCTTACAGGGTCCACATGCCTTTTGACCCTGAGGCCCCAGAAAACTTACAGATGGTAAATGCAGTCTTCATGCACAAAAAGTACCTGACATCCACAAGAAAATTTGGTCTACAAAACAACTTTAGCCTCTGGCCAAAAATCAATATGTAAGATGTAAGGGCTATCAGCACATTTAAAAATGCTCATACAGACTAAAAGATAAAAACTCTCAAAACTTCAGCCTGGATCAAACAACAGGCTTTTCATCAATCTAACAGGATCCATCTAGGTAAGATTGGACTCCCTTCTTCAGCTGGGTCACTGGCAGACCACAGTACACATCCATATTGGAGAGCCAATATATGATTTTTCTGAAATAGAACACTTTGTAGTTACTTAACCTATTGTCCCTCTGACAGAAAAAGGTTACCATTACCAGGGCAAATGGTATTCTTCATCCCTTCTTGCCAAGCATGACCTTGCAGCCTAAGAGAACATCAAATCAAACATGAGTTCCTATGTATGTCAGAATGCTCCATACCACTTCTGAGAAGAGGCTTCCTCTCCAAATTCAGAGCTACCCTCTCTTTCACAGAAAGCCTAATCAGCCTCACTCTAATTAATCCTGCATCTTCAAAGTTGGTCCTAACTCTGACTGTTCTCAGAGACCAAGAAGGATGCTGTTATACCCCAAAAATGAGCCCCGAGATGTTGTCCAAAGAACAGGGCAAGACATCTTTTAAAGAAGAAAAAGAGCACTTTTATTTAAGCTGGCACCAGCAACACAATGCAGATGGAGTTTGCAAAGCTGTGTAACTGGGTTAGAATTTTGACAAACTTTTATAGCATATTAACCATAGCACATAAACCACAAAGTACAGAGTGATGATGAGCAGGAATGAGGAAGACCTTTGATCCCCCTTTGTTTGAGGTCAGAGGTGTTTTGCAGTAGTTGGTTATCCCTTTCCCTTCCTTATAGGAATCCACAGCCCTTGGTCTGATATTCCAGGTATATTTGTCTCTCACAAAGGGAACAAAGGTGGACACAGCATAATTTATGTCTCACAAAGGGAACAAAGCTTGACACAGCAAACAGGTTACGATGGTAATGACACATACAGAACAGTATGGCTGCGCTTACTTCAGTTAATTTATAACAATGTGGTAGGTGCTCCAGGGTGGCCAGTTGCACAAAACAGCTGTGTTTGAGAAGAGAGTTACATGGTTACTAGGGTGATAAACATAGCACAGGATGACAAAGCTTTTTTTGCTAGTGCACAATAGTTACAGTTTTTTTAACTTTGCATTTCAGCTTTTTAGCATTTTAGCACAACAGATGCCTGCATCATCCTCAGACAAATAATCACAAACCTGAAATTTTGAAAATACTTCTCCAGAGATGTGAGCCAAAGCCTCACTGCTGGGCCTGCTCACCAACCATGCTCCTGTAGTGATTTAATTCCACCTCACCACAACTCCAACTGCTGTCAGACAATATCCCACATCACAAAACACAAACAGGCATCAGCCACTAAAGCAGTTCAGGATACACTAATTTAAAAACTGTCATCTTGGAATGCTCCTCACCTCCTGATGAAAAAGTCCAGGGGGAACGACCAGGCAGTGCAAGATCTTCATGCCATCAACAATGCAACCATCACCTTTCACACTGTGGCTCCCAACCTATACACCATTCTTGGACCTCAAAATGTCACCTGGTTTACATGTGTAGATTTAAACGATGCTTTCTCCTGCTTGTGGGTAGCTCCCATAAGCCAACTACTCCTTGTCTTTGAATGAAGGTCCCTGAGATAGGAGAGGGCCAACTCCCTTGGACTTAATTGCCAGATGGGTTTAAGAACTCTTCTACTACTTTAGGGGTGATTCGCACAAGTTCCTATCATGTTCTCTCTGGGAGAGTCCATTTCTCTGCCCCTTCCAGTTCAAGACTCTCTTTCCTTGATTTTGAGCTGTCAACCTCCTGTTTCTGATTCTGAAACATCATCCTGGGGGAATCTCCATCTGCATCAAGCAGTATCCTTTGCCACAAGAGACTCAACTAGGAATTCAAACACATATCAAGAAGCTTCAGAACTACTGGATTTCACAACTTTTGCCTGTAAAGAAACCCAGCAGGGATTATTGTACAGTTTAGGATGTCTTAGCTGTCAGTTTCACCACAGCTGCCTTTTATCCTGCAGCCTAAAACTCTTATACTCTCCTCAGTCTTCTACCACTCACATCCTTCTGGCATACCTGATTGAACTTGAGGATGCCTCTTTTGCCTTTGATTGGCTCCTGTCAGCTAGCCCCTTTTCATCTTTTAAAGGAAAAAGCCCAGTTCAGAACTCAAAATTAACTGATCTGCACTTATGCAAAATCTCTCACCTGATACTTGTGGCACTAAAATCACTCAATCCTGCCATGTACCTACTCACAAACCTGGGCCCTCCAGGCCATGACTGTCTGGCACTAACTGATGAGCTTTTCTCAGCCAACCAGACTTAAAGAAGAATTCCCTGAGAGATGCTCAGCACATGCAGTTTATGGATGCAAGTATCCCTGTTAGAAATGCAGTCTGCCAGGCTACATATTCTGTGATCACCTTTGACAAAGTTCTTTTGGTCAAAACTTTCTCTCAGGATGGGCTTCACAATGAACTAAACTAGGAGACCTCATAAAAGGTCGCCTCAATTCACCTGAAAATGAAAAGATCTGCTGCTTCCTGCTGTTGCCTGGAAACCCACTGTTAAAAGATCACCCTGGCATGAAAATACCCTACAAGTAAACATAGAAATTCTAATGGACAATTTCCCTGACACTATGATGGTAATCAAAACCCATTTTCCTGCTTATACAAAAGAAAAAGATGACTAACCAAAACAACAGAGAGCCATGAATGGACTCACCCCATGGTGAACATTCCCATATAGACAAACTGTTGTCCCACCAATATGGCCTGAGATACCAAAGAACCAGCCTGGGTTCAAAATCACCACAATATATCTCAAAAATGAAAAGTACCCATGAAAGACCTCCTGAGTCACTCCTATTGCATCTCATGCCTGGTCAGCATCTGTTCCACTATCTACCAACTATTCTAAACCTGTGCTCAAAATAAACCGATCCAGAAGCCTAAGCCTCCTCTCCAGGGATCCAACAGACTGAAATATCTGTCTTTGAAGATATACAAATAGACACTACTGAAGGAAAGCCTTACAATGGTGACTGATATCTATTGGTGCTTATATACACCTACTCAGGCTGGCCCAAGACATTCCCTACCCAAACCATAAGTTTAGAGGATCCTGCTTCAAAAAAAACATTCATAGATATGGCCTCTGCTTCAGCACTGGCAAAGACAATGGGTCTACATTTGTGAAAACTCAAAAACCAGCAGAACTATTAAAGATTAAATGAAAAGTACCTACAGCACACAGGCAACAAATTCTATAAAGCTGAGAAAATAAACAGATCTTTAAAGTAAATTCTTGCTAAATATCACCAAGACACACATATCCCCTGGGTTGACTTACACTCCATGGCGTTATTCAGCATGAAAAGTTTAACCAAATGCACTGGATACACACCCTTTGAAATCTTATATGGAAAACTACCACCAATTATCTTCCATGGAGATCTCTGCCAATTAGGTAACATAGCACTACAGGAACAGCCTATGCAATTAGACATTTAACCAGCTCCATAAAATTTTAACTAAAAGACCAGCCATACCTGCAGAGACCCCTACACACACATATAACAAAGACAACATGATATGGATCAAAATTGGAAAAAAAGAATTCCTATGATCTACATAGAAGAGACCATACATGGTCATACTAACTACATCTACCACTCTTAAAGTTTAAGAAATCCAGTCCAACATTCCAGAGATAAAAGGGTCCAGTCAGACAATTGCTGGAGAATCTATCCAGACCAGACAGCTCCTCTGAAGCTCACTCTGAAGAGACAATGCACTCAAAGCTCTACTCTGGTAGCTCCAGAGGCTAACTGATCTACACATGACTTAACCTTAAGGACACTGTTCATAGAAGTGTCACATATCTAAATGCTTGATTCCCTTTGATTCTTGCACCTTTTCAAATTTTTTACCCCAATCCTTGCTTCCACTTCAGCTTACAAATGTACCTTATATTATATTGTCAAACTTGAATTTGTTTCCCAATCTCCCGCTGCCTGTGACCTTTGCCTTACTCTGTGGATGGTTACCCCAAGAGAAAAGCACAAAATCAATATGATCCTCTTTATTCTACAGTTCACTAAGCAAATTGACCAAGATTTGACAAGTTTCCAAGGTGCACAGAAGACACTCCAGGGTCAGATTAATTCTTTTGCCAAAATACTGTTATAGAACAGACAGGCCCTTGATTATAGATGACCACTTGAGAAAGACTAGAAAAGGGCATAGGAAAGACAAGCCACAAATTCCTGGTGGTAAACTTTCCAATCTTGAGAATCTAAGTTAGGACCCATCCTAGGACCACTGACAGCCTTAAAGCTACTACTCCTATTTGAGCCTTATACACTTAATTAGCTTACTCAATTGGTTTATCTCAATTGATATAAACTCTATCAAATTCCAAAAGGCAAAGATTTGCAGAGGTACTGAAGAGGGAGAAATAAAATACAAAATGCTCCCCTCCCAGGATATAGGCTGATGTTGGTTTTCTGATGATATAAACCACCAGTATACTTCTGTTTCTGTTTTCTGTTGCCCAAGTAACCTCCAGTTTAACTCAGTTTCTGTTACTTCTGTCTCTGAGAAACAACTGATCTCTAAAAATGTATGGAGGTCCCTATCAGGCACATTGTAAGAACCAATCCCCGACTGACAAGACACCCTTCTTCTGTCCAAGAAATAGGAAGAGCCTCTCATGACACCTGAGTGTAATGATACAAATGCCTGCTCATAACAGCCTCAAGAAATGCCTGCCTGATAAACATGAGGTTGTGAGTTCAATATCCAGTACATAAAAGGAAAAAAGAAATGGAGCTATTATGATCTTACTGGTTTATAGTCTCATTGTATCTGTCTGTACCCTATCAAACTCCCACCTTATGCTGTTATGAAAGAGGTCCCCACAAGGTTCCAGAAACTCAAGAAACACATTTCTGTTCCTTGGTTATGCCACAGTAGACAAAGGGAGGAGAAAACAACTTGGACAAATGATAAAGTGTTCTGTCTTTAACTGTCATTAAAATTGACTCTAAAGAGGGCTGGCTTTGTGGAACCGGAACCAGAAGGTCCTCTCTGCCCACTCTTCTGGAGGCAACAAGGAGGCTTGAGCCCATGGGCTCTGCAGCAGCTGCCCAGCAAAATGATTTCCACCCCTATCAACACCCCGCCCCTGAGTGCACCCTGGTCATGTGCAGGGTCACCTACAGGTAGGTGGTCATTAAGCCAGGGGTACTGGAACCCAAGGCCTTCAGTCTCTCCTCCAGGATCTTCACACTGTCCCCACCACAGGACTCTCTAACACAGAAAAACACGTTCTCAGCAGTGAATAAACAAAAGGAAGAGAAGAGGACAAGGGAGAAGAAGAGGCTGACTTTAAGCTGAATGTTTCTTTAGAACACCTCTTAGAGGCAACCTGGGAAAGTCTCTGATCCAAACAGTGCAGCTTCCAGTGAATGCGCAGCGTCCAAGACGGGGCGCTCTGAAGACGCAAAGCAGGGTGTGAGGCTGTGCTCCTGGAGTCCAGGCAACATTACCCAGAATCTACAATGAATCCTGTGTAAGGATAAGAAACTGCTCACAGATCAAAAGTAATTAGAATAAGGGAAAGGAGGGAAGAAGGAAGAGAAAAGATTAAGAAATAAATTTGTGCATGTATGTATATATACATATATATATATATATAATTAAACTGACTATGTTATGCATTGTATTCATTATTAGAAAAGAACAGTTAATATTCCTCTGTTTAGATCAATTTTACATGCCTACATCTGTTAATCTAAGCAACTCACTTGAAGGTAAAGTTACCCAGTCAAGAAACATGGGTCAGGGTTGTAGCCCAGGGGATGCATGAACAAGGCTCTGACCCTGTTAAACCTACAGTGAATTAACAACCGATACACTTTCTGAGTACTGGAAAAGAGAGAGCTGCTACCAACACTCCCATGCACTCTAGCACACATTTATCCATACTTTTGTTTCCTGATTTTTGTTATCCACAGTCAATACTGACCCAAAAATAGTTAGGGGGAAATTCCCTGAATATATGATTCATGGGTTTGAGTTTGCCCAGCATTCTGAGTAGCAGGATGAAACCTCTCCCTCACTGTCCTCTTCCACAGGACATGGATCATCCCCTGGTCTATCATTGAACCCACCACTGTCCATGCTTCCTGTTTATTAGTCACTTAATGAACACTTTTGGTGACCAGATGGACTGTTATAGATAGCAGTCCTTAAGTGTTAATAACCCTCTTGCTGTCAATAATGGTCACGAAGCACAAGACTAGCAATTTCACTCTCTGGTGTTTTGCTGGCTTTTTTGTTTTAGTCTTGTTTTGTTTTTTTGTTTTGTAACTGGAATCAAACTCAGGATCTTGTGCTGGCCAAGCAGCTGCTGGACCACTGAGCTACATCCCTGGCCCTGTGATTTCCTTTCAGTTACTTTTTTCTCACAAGAGCAACTAATGTCTATTTAGCAATAATCCGTACCATAACACTATTTTATTGCTTATGATCTCCAGTTATTCCTAAAATCTGAGCAGCCCAACACCCTTACCGTCTTATCTCATGACCTGCAACTCTGTTTAAACTGTGGTTTAAAATTACAGGTGAGTGTTCTGACCTCTTATCAAACTTCTCCCTCAGCAGACATGATGCACTAGGAAGATGAAAAATTGCAATTTCCTACTGTCACTACAGGTAGTGTCGAAGATCAAACTTTCTCTAATAGATACATTTAAAAAATAGATGAGCCTAACTTCTAGCCGAAGAATAGCTTTTCACAAAAAATGAGAACACCACCGTGGATTTCTCACAGAACAGTAAGTATCATTTGTCTTCAGAGAAGGTAAATGCTGATCTTAGCAGAACCTGAATTATATGCAGTTTGCACATTCATTACAGTCCATTGCCCAAGAGCTAAGGGAAAATCACACCCATTATATGGTGAGTCACAGACGAGGCAGGGAACAGATCTTGCTGTGTTCCCTTAGGACACATGTGCAATGGCACCTCTGCTCCAGGGTTTGGGCAATTCTCTCCTCCAAATATCACCAGTGCTCTGAAGACCAAGGTCTCAGCTTGATGCCAGAACCCACACTTCGGACGCTTCAGGCCGTGGTCTCATTGAATGTTTCTGAACCAAAAGGATTTAACTTATCGGGTCTTGCATTTGTGCCTGAAATGTCTTTATGGGTGCGACATACCAGTTCAGTTTGCACTTATATATAAACTCAACAAGTTTCCCAGAAAAATACGATACGAGTCTTAAAACTTTCTTCCCAAGGTTATCTGAGACACAGTGGTGGAGTTGGTTATTCTGTGAGAATAAAACCTTCATCACGGAGTCCTTGGGCTGATTCTAAAGACCCTGATGAGAGCTTTTGGGTTTATAATGACCAGAAAGATGAACTGGCTCCAAACCTCACATAAGCATAAGGAACTTGCCTATCCAAAGCTGACCAGGTCATTCAGAAACAAACCTTGTGCTCCCTGGCAGGATAAAGGAGGTTTTCCCTCTGGGATCAAAACTGAACAGTGGCATTCCCAGAAATCTAGAACTGCGACCCTCTCAACCAACCCTACCAGAAACAGAAGACTGGCATTTCCCCCAAACTGAGAGTGGAAAGTGGACTTAACTGTACCATATTCAAGAAAACATGATTATCCTCACAGATAGCGCCAAAATTTACACATTAGTCCCTCAATATCATGCATGACCCAGACTTCAATTTGTGTGACTTTATCCATCTACAGGTACAAAATTCAAAATCTGGAAAAAAACTGAGAGACAAAGGGAGTCGTTTTTGTTTTCCCCTTTGCAGTGCACCCCTAGGCCCCAGCCTGGAAGAACATTGCTCACAGTTCTAAGCAGCGGTGGAGAGGCTATGGCACCCGCGCCCTCTCTGTCACCACGGGAACCAAATCACCCCAGCAGTCAAGCATCAGATATTCAGGCCTCATTGCAATGCTGACTCTGTGACCAGTGAGTGAGCAGGGGGTTGCAGTACTGGCACTGGGTCTCCAAAAGGTTCGTCATCACGGTTCTGTACCAAAATGATTCTTTCTCTTTTCATTTTTAATTGATTTGCAAACTGTTTTTCAAAAGGGATTGTTTCCTAACTTTTTTTTTCAAGGCACATTTAATTAATATCAGAAGTGTTAGTGTGAGAAGCCCAAATCCAGTGAAGGGGCCCATCCCCAGTATCACCAAAGACGATGCTGTTAACAGGTGTCAGTGGGATGGACTGGGGGCCTCCTAAAATAATGCAGCGGTCTCCTCACTGCGGCCCTCACACAACCCAGCTGTGAAATGAACATCCACCCTGCTTCAACAGGTAAGCCTGAAATGTGGCAGCATTCCTTCACTCCTGTGTCATCCCTAGTTCAGATTGCCTCGCTTCTGCAACCATTCGAAGCACAAACCATTGATTAAACCACATTGATTCAGGCACCATTAAGTATCACAGTGCTCTGAGCTAACTGGTTAAATACACCTGCTGTAGCACCAACATCTGTCACTTCTGTCATGACTAATAAAGGGCTTCCTATCAAATAAACCCTTTGAAGGTAAAATTCCCCTCATTTGAGATCCAACCCAGAAACACAACAGTGCTCACAAGGTCCACAGTCTCAGTGGCGAAGCTGATACATGGTGTCCCTAAGTTACTGCGCTCAGTTAAGAACAATGCATACCCCATCTTGACATTGAACTGGGACTCCACATGCTCAGTTCATGATTGGATATCTTTAGTTTTCAATCTTCCAAATTGGCTGAAGACACAGCATGACACAGACTCAAGACTCCTGTTCCTCCATTTTCTTCAAACAGAAACATTCCTCCAGTGTCTACATGTTTCAGAAGGGGAAATTTTCAAAGTTGGCCTCTTCTTCAGAATCATCCTCAGGCCTCTGAAGCAAGGGGAGGGGAAAAGAAAAGAGCAGAAACACAGGCTCATCTGGTAAGGTTACAGGAGCCACTACACGCTGGACAGTACGTGAGTGTATGTATTCTTTCCTCAGAAAGCCTGAGCCTTGGTGTGTCCCTCCCCAGTTTTCTCCAAGTATGACTGTCAGAAGTCCTGACCAGGGCACATGACTGACTTAGGAATCAAACAGAAGCTTCCGGGTTCCTTTTGGGCTTGTTTGGGTTGGTCTATCGCCTGTTCCAGGTCACCTTTCATGTTTAGGGAACACGTGTTGGCCCTGGGGTTGGCCACTGTGGATTCCAGTGGGGCAGCACTGGCTGCCAGACTCCCTTGAGGTACTAGGCCGCACCGTGCACACCTGTCCCGTGGTGGTGGTCATTTCTGTTTCCCGGCGTCAGACTCTAGCTGTTGGTGCTTTAGCTTTTCCTCACCCTGCCTTGAGCCAGTCACACCATGTAAGATCTGCGTCCTTGGCTCCAAAGCATGAGCAAGGCTTTCTGTTGCATCCATCCTAGGTCCACTGCGCTCTGCCATAACTGTGAGCTCTGTTTCACTCCGTGGAAACTCTCTGGGACCTTTCTGGGAAGAGGTTATTTGGTCGTCACTTTGAATCTGAGGAGTCACCTCCAGGGTGTGACTAGGTCCCCTGGGGACGTAGGTGCAGGAGGCTGGGTGACAGATGGGGACCTGAGGCATAAAGGTGCAGCTGAAGTCCTCCAACAGCCTCAGCCCAAGACTGGCATCTGGTAGGGTCCCTTGATTTTTATTTTTAGGTTTTGTTATTCACATATTCATCAGCTGCTCATGGTTTAACTGTATAGACAAGGCTGCAATCCTTCAACTATAAACCTGAATTTACAAAGGCAAGCATTCCACTGGGGACTAGGCTACTTCTCTTTAGCTTCCACTCACACCATTTATTTATGAATAAATATTTTTTAACCCTCTACTGTTTTCACTGGTGCTGAAGTGCTTACCGTTTGACAGGATAGGCTCCTTCGTCTCTGAACCATTCAACATGACATAGATCACCCCAGAACTATCCCTGCAATACTGCAAGAAGAAAGAATCAGAGTCATTTTTTAGCAAGCTGAAAGATGCCTCTTTTTCTGCTATGAAATGACCTCTTTTAGTGATAGTTTTCAACATGGGAAAATGTAGTATTTCGAACATTGTGTCCTTGAAATCAGAAAGTGTGCAGGGCTGGGTTGGGCTTGTTTTAAACATTAAGAAAGGCCCAGATCCTGCCTGAGACAAAGCCTCACTGAGTTTCACCAACACATTTGACAGCTTTGTGAGTTACAGAACATTGCTGAATACTTCAGTGTCAGGCACTGGATATTTTTGCTGTTGTTTTTGTAACAAGAAATCATACACACACATTTAGACGCACACACATTCCTGATGTATGTATGTATATCATTTCAAGTATTCAAGTCTAACATTTCACAACTGTATTTGCAAATGTGCTTCAAACATGATACTTTCAAGAGTCACAATAAGGGGAAGAACATGATTCTTAGGAAGTGTGAAAGGTGACATTAGGCTGGAGTCATTTCTAACCTTAGGTTAAAAGGATGGTGTGTGGGAGCAGGGATGGAAAGAGAACTTTCTAGAGCAAAGAAGAACAGAGAGGGGAGATGAGGGCAGCGAGTTTGTGGGTGAAGTGGGAAGTATGTGAACAACCAGAAATGCAGCAGTCACCAGCGAGAAGAGGACCGCAGGTGCTGTTCATGGGTAGCAGGTCCCTAGGGCTGGAGATGGATGGCTGTGTGGCCAATGGCAGCAACACTCCAGGTTGGAAGTGCGGAAAGGAAGGAGGCGGGGACAAAGCATCACAGTAGCAAAGACACACAAGGAGGTGCATGGGGAAAAGAGCCTCCAGGCCTCCAGTCACTTCCTTGGCTCCTTGGGGGCCCCTGTAGCATCAGCTGAAAACCTTAGAGGCCAAAGATACAGCTCAGAGGAACAGCAACTACCTGGCAAGTTCAAGGTCCTCAGATCCATTCCTGGTACCAAAATGAAGAAGAGAAGGAAGAGAAGAAGGACGAAAGAAAACCTTAGGACCAGTGTCCTCTAGGGTTTCCACTGTCTCTGAATTTGTCCACTTAACTGAGTCTGTTTGTGTGTTTGTGTGGTGGATTTCATTTTCCATTTTCTTTAATTTTTATTAGTACATGTTCACAAGACACACTGATTTCCTTTGTTGTGCAAAGTTGGTACATGCACATAACACATTTCAAATCTATTTTTGGTTTCTTTCTTTCTTTCTTTTTATTTTTTCATCTTTTTGAGGCAGGATTTCACTATGCACTTAAGGCTGCCCTTGGACTCACTTTGTAGCACAAGCTGGTCTCCAACATGCAATGATCCCCCTGCATCAGCCTCCCAAGGGTTGGAATTACAGGAGTGCACCAACACATCTGGCTTTTCATCTATTTTTGTCTCTTTCCCTTCTCCCGCCTTTCCTTCGTCTTTCGATTCTTTTCTCATTTGCAAATCCATGTTCCTGTTTCCTATTATCTTTCTTTCATTTTACTCTTTATCATATAGTTTGCATTTCTCACATAACAGAAACATCACCACATTTTGATGGGGATAAGTTAATAATCTTTGAGTGAAAAAGAAACTGAAGTTCAGAGAAGTTAGGTATTTGGCTCAGAATCACAGAGAGGTGCCAAACTATAAATCTAGAAATATTTGAGCCCCCTGCTCACGCCATTTTCAACAAACCAAGAAAATTCTTAGAGGAAGACTTGAATTCATTTATTAACTCTCATTCAACATGTCTATTTCCCAAAAAATAGTAAAACTCAAGTAATGTACGTCTTCTTCATAACAATGAAATCAGAAAATACTTCTAACAGAATGATAGTGAAAAAAGACATTGAAATCTAAAAACTACAGCTAGCATAGGGCTCAGAGTAAAATTTATAGTCCACAAAAGTGTGTATAAAGGAAGAAAACAGGCTCAAAATTCAATTCTGAGCTTCTATGTCAAGAAACTGAGTGAGGACACACAGGAATTAGAAGAAATTTTTATACTACTAAAATAAAGAGCAAAAACCAAGTATAAAATAAATCAACCAAGCTAAATGTTGGCTCTTTTAAAAACTGATAAAGTGAATAAATATCAAGAAAAAAGAGGAATAAAATGTAAATGGGCAGTATCAAGATCAAATATATTTTTTTATTTTAAAGAGATTAAGACAAAAGAGGACATAACAAAGCAGATCAGAAGAGAACAATGTAGGCAACACAGTATTGCACCACGAGACAACCTGTAATCAATATATATTATTTTAACAGCTGACTGTGTAACACGTTGAACATGAGGAGGAAAAAATGAATTTTTTGGTGCCATCTGTAAAAATCACATTCTAGAATATACTGTGCTTAGTTTCACCCAGCACACATTTGTTGGAGAACATAACATGCTGTCAGCTTGGTGTTCTCTGCCTAGAAGAGAGATTTTGGAGCTAGACAGAGCTCAGTTCCAATCCACCTCCTACCTTGATATTAAATGTGTGACTTTTGGGCTAGGAAGGGCACAAAAATAGACCATGAGATAAAGTTGGTTGTTTAGATTCTACTGTCTTCTGAAAAGTTTACACATTTTATTTTCCTATCTTCCTGTGTTAATCAGAGAGGTTTGGTGTAGTCATTTTTTAACAGAAAGGATGCTCCTAGCTAGAGTGGGGTGTAGCTGAGCGGCACAGCAGTGGCCCACATGGGACCCTGATTTAGTTCCTAGCATGGCCAAAAAGAAGTTACCTACATATAAAGCACATAAAAGCAAAACATGAAAGTTTAAAAATACCAACATATTTTGTACAATTTTTTTTTGTTGAATAGTAGCAGAACACAAGAAAAAGCTATGCTGACAACATAAGTTATCTCAGTACGATGAGGGGTAGAGCTTCAGTCTCTGGTGTTGACCTTTCTGCCTGAGGGCTCCCCCAGGCCAGCAGTTCTCCCTGGGCTGTTGCTGAGTCTTCCGTACCACCAGACAGATAATTACGATTTTTCATGCATGTAATGAACATGTCAGGTCTAGGAGAGGGGAGCAAAAAGAAGAGATCAAGAAGTGGGACAACACGTTTATGCTGCTACTCACCAGCGAGCTAAGCCCTTTCCGCGCAGACACACACATGGCTGACACTTTCCCCATTCCCACTCCTCACTTTGTTGGCGATGGTAAAGATGCTTTTTAATTTGATGTGACACTATTGGTTAATTCTTGGGATTATTTCTTGTGCCACTGGGATTCTGTTCAGGAAGATTTTGCCTATGCCCATGATTTCAAGTGTTTTATCTATTTTATCTCTCAGCAGATTGTTTCTGCCTCAACGCATAGATCTTTGATTCATTTAGATTTTAGGATTTTAATTATCAAGAATACATAAAGAACTTTAAAAAAAAAAAAACTAGACCTCTACCAAAAAAACAAAAGGCTCAATAAAAAGTTGGGCAACTTAAATGAATAGATATCTGTCCAAGAAGTACAAATGACCAATAAGCACATGAAAAAAAGTTCAACATCAGGGCCATTAGAGAAATGCAAATTAAAACTGCAATGAGATGCCATTTTACCCCAGAAAAAATGGCTGTCACCAAAACATCAAGTTAAACCAGTGCTGGAAAGGACGTGAGGAAAAACGAAGTCTTATACATGTTGGTGGGGGTGGAAACTATCATCACCACTAGGATCAGTGTAAAGATTCCTCAGACAATTAAAAATAGTAATTTCATTTGATCCAGGTGTCCCCTTTCTGGATGCCTCCCCCAAACTTAGAGTCGCCATGCTGCATAAATAACCAGGCTTAGGCAGCACCATTGATGGTAACCAGTTCTTGGAAACAGGGTGTGTGTGCCCATTAACAGATGAAAGGGTAAAGAATATGTTGTATTTACATACAGCGCAATACTACTCTGCCATAAAGAAAGATAAATTTGAGGAATTTGTAGGCAAATGGATGCAACTTGATAACAGAAAGTTAAGTGAAGTCAGACACAAGCTGCAGTACTGTATTGTTTCTCATACATGAGAAACTTACATCTGTCCATATGCACAGTCTCGCTAAAAGTATGCAATTCTTCAGCGATTCACAAAATTACTCAATATCTGGAAACTAATGGCCTCCACTCTGAGCACCTCTTGTAACTGTAGAGGCCAAGGGTAACTTGTATTAGTCTCACGATGTTTCAATAAATTTAATATTAAAATATTTATACAAGTTTTTCTTTTCCCTGAAGTATACAGTTCTTTGGCAGACTCTTTCTACATTAAAACCTCACTTCATGAACTTGATTCTTTCCATGATTCTGGTCACAAACTGAGTTGGAGGACAAGTCAGTCAAATTCAGGGGTTAGGTTAAATGTTGACTTCATAGGAAATTTGAGCTCACTTGAAGCCAATTGTCTTGACGCGTTGGACTCCTTAGCTGTAAGGGCAAAGTCTCACCATCCCACCAGTATGGTCAGTGGGACTCCGCATATGACTCCATTCCAGGCAGAGAGAGCGTCTCTTCCTTAAGGAACTCTCCCTCCCATGGAGAAGGAGCTTTTCTGGCCATTTAGGACTTTTGAAGCTTTTTTGGCCTCACATTAAATGAAGAGAATATGATGTTTTTTTATAACAGTTTCTGACCTATTGGGAATTTCATTATGGAAAAGAAGCAGCCATTATATTGTTAAGATGCTCTCTCTCCATTGATATGTAAACATTCACATCCAATGTTCTAAGAAAATAGATGCACCTCTCACATGTTGGGTATATTTTGAGGGATAGACCCAGGGTATATTTTAAAGTAACAGAAGAATTAGTGCACCCCTTAAGAGAGATATTTAGTGCTGTTTTTGGTGTCTTTTTTTTTTTTGTATCCCACTAGTGGACACCAACACACTGATCTTTGCTGTTTTTATGGGGAACCCCCCCAAATTGTTCCGGCTATTCATTCCCTGTTTAACACTTATATCAATAAAATTTGTATGTATTTTATCAGGAGCGTATGTAAGGAAAGATAGGAAAGTTCCTAAAGGACACAATGCCAAATGTCATTAGTGTTTCTCAGGGGAGTAGGATTTCTTAAGGGGCAGCATCAGTATCACTAGGAAATCTAATCTATGTATATGTAATTACACTTCTGTTTGTTCATTGAATGCTCATACCTAGGCAGCCAGATGAAAGTTTTCAAGTAGGGTGGAGATTTGGGATAGAGAGATTGAAATTACCAGACTACAATCTGTAACATTCACTTTGGGCTCCCTAGAGACAAATGCCTGTCCCCAAAAGCAGCACAACTCACAAGGGGCCCTACAGATCATCACTTCATGTCACCACAGAGGCCCAAAGAGTCACACCAAATATAACAGTCCTCTTGGTCGGAGAAAACAAGCAGTGATTTTAACAGATCCCCATAACTAAGGCCACAATTTCTGGTCCTCTGAATGCCAAATGTCGCCTTGGGAAGGAGCCACTGTCTGTCCAGGCCCCTGTGCTTCTGTGTTCTTCCCAGACAGAGAGTGAACGAGTTCACCTGAGCATCAGTGAAGGTGGTCAGTGGGGTTTAATTTAAAAGTTTCTGGCCCTTAATGTTTAATGCAGGAAAAAGAAGACTCAGTGAGGGAGACCCTTCACTCTCCAGTCTTCTGCTGGACTTTGAGTACTCTGTATCCTCCAAGAAAAATGTCTTGGGGTAACTCACACTGACAGCCTCCTCTACAGTTCCTTCCTGGCTCATTCTGCCTTCCCATCTAATGGCTGCAGGTTGTGAGTGTGATTTTCTGGCAGTTGCCAAGCAACAGCCAGCTGAGTGTTGGAGCATTTGGAAAACAAGTGTCATTAGTGAGAGATCCTTGCACCTCTCTTTCTGCCATAATATGGCTCATGGGGTGAGAATACAGAAAAGACACCTAGCAGTTCTGCTTCCAAAAATTTTTCTTCATATAGTAGTTTTGTTCTCAGTCACTATACACAGAGGAAGCTCCAAAGACGCTCCTAGCCATGTGTCCCCACCTATATTCTCGGCCAGAAAAACTTAAAGGTGAATGGAGCGCTGGGTTCAATATGTAACATGGAAGAAAGAAAGAAAATGGGAGACAGACAAACAGGGAGAATGAAACCAAGAAAGAAGTAAAGAGGAAAAACAGAAGAGTTTCTGGCTTTGAAAACAGAGTTACAGGTAAAACATACTGTACCTGTCTGTAATTTTAAACATTTTCTTTAAAATTTTTCCTCTTTGTTATTTAAAAAGGCAAACCTTAGTAGACTGCAGCATAGCAGCTTACCAAGCATTCGGCATCTACACCCAGAGCCCAGTAAAGAGGCCTGCGTATGCCAAATTGCAAGGGTTTCCTCAGGTGGGAGATCAGTCTTGGCCAAACACACCTCTGCTCCCCTGAAATCCAGAAAATACACTAGCCCTTGGCATGGCCGCTCTCTCTGGAAACCAGCAGACAGGCCCTTAAAGGCCAGGTCAGATTCAGGAGAGGGTCTATGCTGGGGGTTGGCATTGGGGCGAGTGTGACAGGGAGAAGGTGCCCAGCTAAAGTCCCCTGGCTAGGAAAACCTTCTGAGCCAGGCTTGGCAGAGGGACAGAGATCACCACTGAGGCCCAAGAGGGAGCCCAGCCCAGAGATCAGGAGAGGTCAGATGTGTACAAAGGGCAACTTAGCTGTTTCTTCACAAAGAAAGCTATTACCTGTAATATCCCTGCAGAGAAATTTAATTTTCCGTGCCTCCACAATTGACTTCAGTTGTTGGAGGGAGGAACTTGAGCATAACTCCCTGGGGAAGAAAGAAGATGTCAAAATAGCAATATGTCACAAATGTCTTCCTTAGATTCTTCATCAGAGGAGGCCCTAGGCAAAGCCCTGGGATTAAAAGATGGAGCACAAGTCAACTCTTCAGAGCTTTTGAGTCAGGAGGCAGAGGAAGGTGAGAGCTAACTAGATGCCCATTTTGGAGATAAAATTAAGAGGTTCCTGGAGTGAGCTCAATGTAAAACACTATTCATCTCCTGAGCCAGAGTCTGTTCTGTGAATATGCTCCCAATGTCTTCTGAGCATGCATTGTTTTGTGGGCTAACTCCTAAAAAGTTTCCCGGGTCCTCAGGAATAAGATTTACCTGTATTTTGATGGTTGATGAATCACCAAGGCATGTAACTCAAGGACTTTCTTGGCATCCAAATGAACAACTTCCACACTTCCAAAAATGCTAAAATAGAAGAGACAGAGACGTTTATGGGAAACTATGCCTCTTGTCAAAGACCAGCAGGTGAGGCTAGTCTCCTTGGTCAGACCCACCCTTTGGAATTGACCCATTTACCTTAGACTGCCACTTATTCCCTCTCAACACAATCCTGAATTATTAAAGAATTTCAAGATAAGATTTTTAATCTGCACATCGAGTTTTTAAAATATTTGCTACTTGTGAGGTTTCATCTTGATTGTCAAGTTGACTGGCATGAGCGATGCCTTGGAGATCTGTAAGACACACTTCTGGGTGTATGCGGGTGAGTCATAGGACTGCAAGCTTGGAACTGTATCAGATTCACGCCTCATTCTTCTCCAACTTTTTCACTCTGTCTCACTCTCCTTCTTGACTGCTGTGGGTTGAGCTGCTTTCCTGTGCATCATCCTCCCATCACAATGCCTCTGCCTTGGAGCCAGCGCACCATGGAAGGAAACCTTTGGAATTATGAGCTAATATGAACCTTTCTTTCATTTGCTGTTGGTCACAGCAACAAAAAGCTGACTAATACTCAGAGAGATCCACAGATCAGTAGATGAAGATCGCCAGCAAGGTAGTCAGAACCAAAAAGTCTCAGCCCTTCACCACCCGCTGAGTTAGTTGGGGCCAGAACTGCCCCCAGGTGATTTCCATACTCAGCAAACTCCTAGAAGCGTATAATCTTCTCTGACCCCATTTCTAAACTCCCACTCATTTCTGACAGCTGTGTCCCTCCTGTCTCAAGAACATAAATCCTAATATCTGAGTATAAAATCCTTGAATGTTAGGTTTCTCTAAAAAGCCCACAGGAGATGGTCAGTAGATGCCATAAGGGCAAACATTTCTTTGTGGATTAAATATTAAATTCACGAAGCAGAGAGGGCACGTACAGGACCCAGAACAAAACCAATATATCTCCATCTCTCAGCCAATCAACCCTATCAGGAAAAAGTTAGATAAAAAGGACCACAAGCAATCAATGTGATAAAAACTGTAGCTAGAAGAGGAGCTCAGAGAATGAAGGAAACAGTGCGGCTGGTTCCATGACGAGGATTAAATGAGAGATGAATCACTGACCCTCACTGAATGGTGTCTGTGTCAGGCAGAGCTCAGCACTTTTCACTAACATCATCTCAGTGAATCTGTATCACAATTACCTCTTCTGGTTCATATGCTGGGGTTTAGAGTTAGCAATGTCTAACACAATACAGATCATATGTAAAGATATCTGGAGACATTTTTTTTCCAGTACTGGAAGTTGAACCCAGGGCCTTCACACTGGACCACTCCCCGCCCTTCCCTCTTCTCTTTTTTCCTTTTTTTTTTTTTTTAGACAAGTTCTCACAAAGTAGCACAAGCTCGGCTCCATCGTGAAATCATTCTGACTCAGCCTTCTAAGAACCTGGGATTCCGCCTCGCTGAAATACCTGCACAAAGATGAAGAAGGTGAAGCGCCTAGCACATTCCTGATGTTTGAAGTAGTAATCTTACTGCTTAACTGGGATACAAACTTCGTTGAAGATACAGGAGGCAGGACAGTTATTCCTGGATGGAAAGAATGGTGGTGGGGGTTGGGAGAGCAGCATGAACTCAGGTGGAGGATGGATGTGTCAGTGTAACAAAAGAGAAAGCTGAGAAAATTACACCAAGTCTGCAGTTGTGACCGTTCATTGTGATGTGTCTACTTGACCTGAGTAGGCCCACACAGCAGATTAGGAAAGGCTTGGAGATGTCTGCGGCTGGATGACATGCAGACCATAAACCAAGGAAGGGAAGCTGGCTCCTGGTGAGGATGGCATCAGCCAGGAGGCTTGTAGACTGGGTGGAATAAAAAAAAGGAAAGAAGTCTCCCCTTTTCCTCTGGCAGAGCTCCAGTCTTCGCTGTCTCCTCCGGACATAGTTTTCCACTTCTTTAAAGCTTTCAGCCCACGTTCTTCAGCCTTCCAACATAGACCTTGAAACTTTCAAACACAGCCATACACCAGTAACCCTGAGGTGAGCTTCCAGGGCTTCACTGGCTCCTCTGTCTCTGCAGCACATGGACGGCCATTCTGGAGTTTTCCACCACCGATGACCACTAGGACTCTTCACCTCTTGAGCCTGTAAGCCTACCTAATCAATCCTTGGTATAACTGTACTTGTACTGTATATTGATTCTGTTCCTCTGAGAGCCCTAATACAGAAGCCAAGAGTAATACCTGCAAACAGTGTCACAGCCATTAGGAGAATTAGAGGATTTTAGATAAAGATAAAGGAGAAAACATAAAAGCACTGACCCAGAAAGACAAACTTTATAAAACTTTTTTTTGCCTTTATATCCCATATCTATATTATTGATGTGAAATATGAAAAGTATATATTTTCTCTAGGGATGAAATACTTAACAGGGAAATATCAAAGCACTTGCAAATAGGGACTGAAAGAAATAAGTACCTTTTTTTACTGAATGGTTCATTTAAGGACCCGTTGAGCACCACGTGGACCTCACCACAGGCAGACTCTGCAAACTTAAAAGAAAGAAATGCTCACCATTCCTCAGTAAGTTATCCTAGTCACCATTCCCCAGAAGATGCTTCTACAATGATTCTTAGGATTATCTGACTCAGGAAGTAACATCCCCTAGGGAATTGGCACAGGAATGCCAGGTCTAAAGAGCTGTATTCCAAAGCACTGGAGCAATTATGCTTGAAAATATCAGAGTTTTTGAAGCAGTTCCTCCAGTCTATAAGTGTTCCAACAATTAAGTTCAGTGGCATTGTTCACAGGGTTGCCACATTCAGAGAAGGAAGTCCAAGGGACAAATGTCTTTAAAGGAGGAAATTGAAAGTACTTTCCTAGCACCATGCACAGGAGACACTGAATTTAATTTAGCAGATAACAAAATGGACAATTTAGCATATAGGAAATGGGAACATTATGGAAATGGAGACGGGTGAGAGAAGGTGACCATGAAGCCTGAGCAGGCACTAAGAGAAAAGGAAAGTAGATGAATGAGTGAGTGAATACAGTCGAGCAAGGAGTTTTATTTCCTCATGCAACATTTAGCTGAAATCTTTGCTAAGCACTGGAAGAAACAAAATGAACAAGGAAAAACCATCTAGAGTTTCCTCCAGGAGACACACCAGGACTGCTGTGTGGGAGACTGCCCAGCTGCACTCTCCTGGGAAACAAAGCCCCTTGCCGCCATCTTTCCCTGATCCCTCCTTCAGCCCTACCTACTGAGATATGCAGAGATGAATGTATTACACCAGATGTTCTCTTAACTGGCTAAAAGAATGTGATCAAGTCTGGTAGAGAGGCCAATGTGTCTCATTACAACCGACAGGTGAGAATTGTGCACCCTGCTGAAAACTGGAATGGGGGCTCCAGCAAGAACCTCTGAGATTCTAGGGTCAAGCCATGAGTTGACAGCTCAGCTGAGGTTCTGGGACTCACAAAAGAATTATACCTTCCTTTCTGTCACATTGAGAATTGGAGGCCTTTGTGCCTGGTACAAAATTGTGCTTCTCATTATAGCCAATGCTTTCAAAGTTTCTCTTCCCTACCCATCTGCCTCCACCTCCACTCACCTCCCTGACTGATACCAATAAAAGCCATGAGCTATTGGAGTTGTAGCCTTTTGTTTTACAGAGAATATTGGTCAGCCCAGATCCATTCAGCTGAAGAGCATTCTCCCTTTGTCTTTTGCATCTGTGTGCCATGTTGCCAGGTGGGAGACCTGAACCCTCTGCATGGAGTTGTGGTACTCCTGGAGCACACTTAGGCTACCTTCTCTGAATCCTAACAACCTCCCATGTCTCCTTAACATTATTAACTGTACAGAATTGTAATGATAAGCTAATGCACTTTGGCTATCAGTAGTAACAGTTTCATGAGAACTGAGAGCCCAGTTTTCCTGCTCACCTTCACAGCCCTGAGTGGCATGTCCTTCATATATGGCATGATTGACTGACCAATAGAAATCAAAGGAAGGAAAAAATGGAGGAAAGAGAGTAGGTCAAGAGTAAGCAAGGTGTCAGAGAACCTGTGGTAGAGACCAGGAAAGAGCAGGCGAAAACCTTGGAAGGCACAAAGGCCACATCCCAAAGGAAGAACACACTTGCAGCAAGCATAGGCTGAGGCCGCAGTGAGTGGAGGGCAATGTAATGTGAGCAAGTTATTGTTTCTGAGGAAGAGGTTGTTATTATTTGTCATACAGTCAGTTGAACACAGGGAATTTGCATCAACCTACATCCCCAGTTTTTACAAATCTTTTTCTTGTTTTTAGACAGTCTTTCTAAATCCTAAATAGCCCAGGCTGGGCTCACACCTGTAATCCTCCTGTCTCAGCCTCCCAAAATGCTGAGATTACAGGCTTACACCACCATACTCAGCTGAATCGACCACAGTTTCAACTCCCAGGCTATCTGCTCTTCTCACCTTTTCCTGAATCTCCTTGAGGTACTTTAGTTTGGTACCAAAAGGGAGTTAAAGAAAATCAAACCTTCCATTTAAAAGACAAAGCAAATAAACAGAATTCCATAAACAAAATCAAAGAGCACTGCTTTAGAACAGATAAAAGTTTGGCTCTTTCAGATTTGCTCCTTACTAGCCCAACCTTGGTTGAGTCATTTAACCTAAGAATCCTGGTTTCTTCACTGTTACTGTGTGAATTTGTTCCTTCTTACACTGCCATTTGGGAGGAATACATGGGAGTGACTTAGAGAAGGCGCCTCTTGGCTTGTCACACAGGAAATGCATCAAATGTGATGCACAGTTTAGCCATGCCGTGCATTCATCTTCCTACCTGCCCCCGTCTGCAAGCCAGAAGCTAAGACCCATTGTGACAGCATGAGTAAGATGGGGCCTTAGGAAGGGATTAGGCCATGAGTGTTCTGCTCATACGAATAGGACTAGTGTCCTTATTTTAATGTCCAGCTGGGCATTTTTACCCTCCTGCCTTCTGCCATGTGAGGGCAGAGCAGCAGGCACCGTCTTGGAACCAGAGGGCAGCCTTCACTACTCATCCAGCCTGCTGGGACTTCCCTGTCTGCGGATTATGAGGAATCTATGTATCACCTGTGCCCAGATATTTTATTATAGCAGCACAAATGGGCTGAATGATAATCACTAACATACATAATATTGTACTTGCCCTACCTGCCCCCTCAGTTATCTATTTAAAACCTTGTACTTCGTGTTTTTTACTTTTTCTTCTTTTACTTCTTTTCATTTTTTTCTTAAATCTTTTTATGCCTCCCCCTCCCAATCCACTTACAAAGCAGTTTTCCTTTGATCATTTCCAAAGAAGCAAATTAAAAGGGAAATAAATATACACTGGTAGTTTCAAGTGAAGACAGATAATATTTGAAGGGGGTGGCAATTTTCTCTCAGATTCTGGTTCTGAGTTAGATAAGTGGGAATAAATTCCCAGATCTAGGTGGGCATATTTTAGACTGATTATGTTACATGATATCCACAAGCCTTACTTCATAGCATTCTTGTGGGGATGAAAACTTTCCATTTATGTAAAGAACTAGGCACACAGTAAATAACTTATCAATGTAGACTCATAACGCTATTCAATGAATCTAATCATCCTGTATCAAAGGACTGAAGCTGACCTAACTTCCTGGCAGCCACAGCCAAAGTAACAGGTAAGAGCCTTGATTTTGCAACTGGAGCCTATCAACCCTTTACAAGCACCATAGTACCGGATGTGAAAATCTGCCTGCATGTTCTTCCAAACATTTCACTCAGGAAAGAATCTTACAGTCTTCTCATATCTAAAGAGTTCTGTGATCCATTTACTGGGTATCATCTTCAAGGTCTATGTCTCACCAGTCTAGAACTGTATTCTTTGTTGCTTACGTTTTGGGAAATCGCCTTCCAGAACGCTGAGACAGCTGTATCTTTGCAATCACTCCAGCGTGGGCAATTTTCATAGTTCAATTCTAAAAGACATAGTTGATAGAAAATAATGAAAGTACCAAAGAGCTATCAGAAGCCCCATTCTTCCCTGGATTGTCTATCACAATGGCATCATTTTCCAACAGCATCATTGCCAAGATAGAGACCAGGAAGGGACAAGTCTCAGTGCAATTTAACTACTGTGCCCCGAATCTCTTCCAAATCCTTACCTTCCCTCCAGATCCCAGGCTACAACACAGCAGTAAGTTTGAGTCATCATTCTTGGAAATGGCAGCAAGAGTTCACCCAACCGAGATAAGCCCCTACCCTTATTCCTGAGTCCAGGAAGACTCAGGGGTAAAACCGGCAAGAACACTTCTCTCCTCATTCACAGCTCTCTCTGGAGAGTTTCCTCCCTGACTCTGTAAGTTCTGACCTCCTTGTGCTCAGGTGACCTTTGCGGCTTACTACACTGGTGTCCAGCAAGAGAGGCTTAGCCCTCAATGGAGGGCAAATACAGAGCATCAAAATGGATTCTGTGTCTCTTCCTTCAAGGGCATTGTTAACATTTAGACCTAGATGCTCCCCCAAAGCCTCATGTACTCATGGAGGGGCCCAGGGAGGTGACTGGATTATGGAGGAGAGGCACTCATTGGTGGATTAGCCCACTGATGAGTTTAGCTCAATGCCATTCTGGGTAAGATCTTGTGTGAGGAAGTGGGTGACTGGGGAGGAGGACCAGGAAGTTCTATTTTCCTCCCTCTCCCCTTTGTGTCTCTCTCTCTCTCTCTCTCTCTCTCTCTCTCTCTCTCTCTCTCTCTCCCTCTCTCTGTTCCAGCCTCCATGCCATGCACAGTTCTTCCCTGCCATACCTCTTTGCACTCTACCTCTAATGATTTTAGTGAGCAGCCCAAGGAATTTAGACATTACACTTCAGGCAAAGGAGACATTCTAGGTTTTAGGGGGAACTGCTTACAATCACAGCTTCATCTTAAGAAAATCACCATTATCATTAGAGGGAGTGTGACCTAAAGAGGTAAAGGTGATCAGTAAGAATACTATGATAGTCCTTGCAAGAAAGGAGGGGACTCAAGCAGCAGTAATGGGTAGAAAAGATTAATTACTGGGCAAACAGTTTAGGTTGGTGAATGACTGACTATAAAAGGAAAAATATCACCATAAAAATGGTGACTACCAGAAGAAGTCACTGCTATTAGCTTAAGTGCAATAAGCAGTTCACTATGTACATGTGCATCAAAACTTCACCCTATATACCTTAAATACACGCACTTTCAGCTTAAAATCAATTTTAAAAAGAAGAAAAGAATGCACACTCTAGAGAGGCTGAGGAAGGAGATCACTGTGAGTTCGAGGCCAGCCAGGGCCACCAAGTGAGTTCAAGGCCAGCCGGAACTGCATAGTGCAACTCTGTCTCAAAACAATAAAAAAAGAAAAGAACGAACGAAAGAGAGAGAGAGAAAGGGAAAGAGGAAAATTGATCCAAATTTCTTAAACTATGTCCCAGAACTATGTGGCATAGAATGAAATAATCAATAGCCAAGGTGGCTATTTCCCGAAGGAAGAAAGAGAAGGGGTGAGAAAGACAGAGATAGAGACAGAGAGAAGGAGGGACAAATGGAGGACGAACAGAAGAGATGATGATAGGGCAGAACCTATGAACAGCGCACCCCCAGCTTACCACTGTCAAGCAGCAGTAGGATTTAAATGTGGTTCCCCCCCCCCACCAAACCCTGCGCTAAAGATTAACTCCCCAGTATAGCTGTGTCGAGGCAGTGGGGCCAGGAGTGTCGCCCTTAGTAAACTGTTTTTCTTGCCATATTGGATTAGCTCCCTCTAGGCTGAATGAGGGCTCAAGGGACTGAACTGGTTCCCAGGAAAGCGGGTTGTTAGGAACCGAGTCTGCTTTCTGGGCTCTCTCCCTTCCTTCCCCTCTACCGTGTGGCTGAGTTCTCCTGCTGGCACACTCACCACTGTGCAGCACTGTCCACCATGCTGTGAGGTGACATGGGCCCTGAGCAGGCACAGTCACTCAACTTCACCCCTGGAACTGTGACCGGGATCCATCTCTTTTCTTCCATAGATGTCCTGCCCTGGTTACTTTGCCAGATCAATGCAAATAAGCCCATAGATAGTCTTGATCAGAGTGTAAATTGCTACCACCTTTTAAATGAAAGTACAGCAGTTTCCATCACAATGTACCCTTAAACACTGAAATTCCATTAAAAAAATTTCTCTTTCAATATACTTTCAGCATTCAGTGGTGTATATTTGTGTGTGTGTGTGTGTATGTGTGTGCACACAAAAGTGTTTCTTGCAACAGTAGTCTATATCAATAAAAACTAAAACAACCTAAATGCCTAGCAATAAGATTGTTTAAATATGAAGCCTGTTGTAGTCAGGGGTTGTACACAGAAAACAACTAGGATTAGGATATGGAGTTTATAGTATTTTATAATGGTTAACACAGGAAGTTAACACAGGAAAATGCAGGAAATCTATCCGCAACACCAAAGACGTAGATTATTTATTCAAGAGCCTAAACACCCCTGCAATGTCCCACATGAATCCAGATAAAAACCCAGAGCTCAAGACAATGCCTCCCACGAGTCCAGCTGGAGGTCCAGAGCCCACAAGAAGGACTCACACCAGTCTCTTTTATGGATCCGTGCCGGGAAAACCCAAGGGTCAGCGGTGGAAGCCAGAAAGTCTATGCCAGCAGGATGAAGGAGCTGTGCTAGTGGAATGAGCGTACTATGCTGGAACCAAGAAGTCACACTCACAACAAAGACCAGGGCTGTCCTGAGAGGCACCACAGCTGTCCTCAGTTACATGGAGGCCCCCAGCTCCTCCAACAACAAGCACAGTCAGGTATATGCCAGGAAGCAGCGTGACAAGTTCATCCTGGAAACTAAGCAGCACATGTCTTCCCCTCCGGAGCCAGGAAGCAATGCTCAATGTGAGGACCAAGGCTTCTCCAGGAGAACCAACAGCTCAGACAGCAACACATAAAAGAACCCATAATGCCTCCTTAACGCCTCAACCTTCCAACAGTTCCCTTCTTCTCCACCTATTTATCCTGGCAACTTTCCTCAGGTGGAACATCTTCACTCAATGCCATGCTTATGTAATCCAGCTGGTGTTAAGTTGACCACCAGTTCTTAATCCATAACAAAGCCTTTTAAAGAATATGGTTATCTCTATATCTAATAATTAATAAGCATGTTGCAAAGCTGTAAGTACACATTTTAAATATATATACTTCCATAACCATCCGTTCTGGAAAGAGATGTACTGAATTGTTGAAAAGCTATTGTTTTCACAGTGATATAGAGGTCAGCAGTGGTATGTTTCAAGGTGATCACTTTTTTTAATTTTTGTTTTTACTAGCACATGTTTGCTGCATATTCCTTTTATTTTATGCATTTCTGTAATATGTAAGATTTTTTTTGAAATAATCAGGGTTCATGTTTATCACAGGAAATAATGAAAAATATAAAGCTAAGTGTAGTGGCATAAGCCTGTGATCCCAGCACTAGAAGGCTGAGGCAGGAGGATTGCAATGAATCAGAAGCTAGCCTGGCCACTGTGAGGGTTGATATATTCTGTCAACTTGAGAAGTTCAGCAGTTTAACCAAGTGGCTCAGCAGAGGGTCAGGGGCCTCGCTTAGTAAACATGCTCAGCTTGTGTAAGAGGAGGGGGGAAAGGCTTGTTGTCCCCGCACTTCTGTTTTTGTTGCTTTTGCTGCATTCTGCTGCCAGGAGCTGTTGCCCCTTAGTCATGCCAGCCTGCCTTGGAGCCTGCTGATTATGGACTGAAATCTCCACAACCTGTGAGCTAAATATACCTTTCCCTCTTTAACTTTGTATGTCAGGTATTTTGTTCCAGCAACAAGAGAGAAATAACTAAAAGCTACATAGTGAGTTCAAGGCCAGCCTGAACTACATATCAAGACACCATAGCAAATTAAAAAGAAGGAAAGAAAGAAAGAAAATAAGACAAACATTTGCACTAATCAAAAAACACTAAAAATAACATAAATAAAAATACTCCCCATATAAAAATAAAAGAGAGAGAGAAAAGCAAAGTCAGGCTCTGGGTGGTTTCGTGGAGGGCGAACACCTTTCTGAGGGAGGTGCTCTGGGTCTTCCTGTGTTAGACAAGCCACAAGGTGTCCATGGCAAAGCCACCACTGGGGGCTCCTGTGGCTGCCGTGGCTTCCATGGGACACGACATTGGTCTGGAGGCCTCATGAATTCTTTGGTCCTGAATGACATCCACAATATGGGGCAAAAGCCTAAGAATCTGAAGCCCTCAGAATGGAGGGAATCAGGCCAGGGTGATCCCAGACTCCCCAGCAGGTTAGGGGTTTGCTAGGGCGCACGCCTCCCACTGGACACAGCTGGTGTCAGGATGGCAGCCCAGGGCTCTCTCACCACACATGCCTCTTGGGGACCCCTTGGCAAGGCTCCTTCCCTGAACACCCAGGTCCTCACCAGCAGAGCTGCTGTTTCCACACCAGTTGAGGTCGTCGGCCATGTGGCCCAGCAGTGTGTCCTCCAGCATAAACATCCCACGCACCTTGGCAAAGCAATGCGCCAGCTCCTTCGCCTTGCTCCAGAACAGGCTCTGGGGAAGAGCAATGCAACTTCAGTCAGAGAAGGCAGCCATGCTGTCAGAGAACATCACACACAGCAAAGGTAAAGACTGATCTGAGCTAAGTGCATTCTATGAGAAGCAGTGAGGAAGACAGAACGTGTGTGTGTGTGTGTGTGTGTGTGTGTGTGTGTGCTCTCGTGCATGTGTGCACGCACATGTGCACATTCTAGGTCATAATGGAAAATGCATTTATTATTCTGGGTTGTAGTCAAGAAACCTTAGAAGCCACTGAACAAAACCTTACAATTAACGCTGCACTGGAGGAGGCGTTAGGGAGCTCCAATGTTCCTCCAGTTCAGTTATCTGTGCAAAGTTTTGCCTATGTGCTGTTTCCTGGGAGATTTGCTCTTTGTTTCTTAAAAAGCTCCATAGTCCTTTCTACCTTTACCCAAATGTCCCTAACATGCACACAAGGCGGGGGGGGGGGGTTCCGTCTCTCCCTGAAAGGAACAGCCAGTGGCATTGCAGGAGACCCTGCCTCCTGAATCTGTCTATCCATGAGGCAGAGGGTGTGGCTCACAGCATGGGCCCCGAGGTCCCGCCCCTTGTGGATGTCACCCAGTGCCACCACTTTTCAGCTGTTTGACCAAAGTACTGTGGAGCCTCACCTTTGTACCTGAGAGCTGGCAGGGACACCCAGGCAGCTGGGCAGGCTCAGTGAGTTCCTGTGAGTAGATCACAAGGCACCATACAGGCAGAGTTGCTATTTGCCAAGCTCTCTGCACAGGGAAGCATGTTTGGTGTCCTGATGACTCCAACTCACAGAGGCACAGGAAGAGAGGCCATGATGCCTTTGTGAATGGGCTTAAGGGCTTCACAGGAACAGTCCTGGACACTCAGGAAATTGGGCGACTCTGGAGAAGCTGCTCTCCATGCTGTGCCCTTCCCTGCATAACCAGTCCATCTGAACCCAAGCTTCTATGTCTCCAGGTCTTGTTCTGAGTACGTTTCCAGCCTGCCACACTTGGACAGTCACCGGCCACCTGAATGCCACTTTCTCGCTGGTGACACAGGAGTGTTCACAAGGGCTCATCTGTCTCACAGCACAGCCCTGCTGCCTTAGAAACTAGCAGGAGAGTACGCTAAGGGCGGGGCTGCAAATGCGAGTTGACTTAGTTTCTGTTCATTTCCTTCTGTTCGGAGGCCCAGGGCAAAGTTCTCCTGTAAATGAAGTCAGGCTGCTCTTGCTTCTCTGTGTGCAGGGGGGTGGTGTTAGGTGTGCTTCCCTCGATTTGGGGCCAATTCTCCTTTATTCTCCCCCTGGTTCAACCTTACCTTTCCTCCCGACAGGTCTCAAACCCTGATGATATCCTCATTTCTTCGTGGCCCCAACAACTTTCTCGCTAATGCCCACTCCCAAGTTATAATATTTATATTTCCATCTTCCCTGATCCCACTCAAAACCTGTCCCCTGTCCTCTTCCCACTGGCTTTTCTACCCAGTTTCAGGCGTAAGACCTTGACCACTTACTTTGTTGCAGGGCACTGTTTGTTTGACCAAGCGAACTAATGGTTCATAGTCTTCTTTTGTAACACTGCAGGGATTCTTTGATATAAAAGCATTTTTGAATGCATCCCGTATTTTGAGGCAGGTTTCACGTCTGTGCGGTAAAATGTGGAAAATAAAATTAAACAGAGATGGATATTTAAAATATTGAGTTGAGTGTTGTTATGTGTGCCTGTAAATCCAGCACTCAGGAGGCGGAGGCAAGAGGATTGGCCTTGCCTTCCAGGCCAGCTTAAGCTACACAGTGAATTTAAGGCTAGCCTGAACTGCATAATAAAACACTGTCACAATGGGGCCAGGGGTTTGGCTCAGTGGCATAGGTGCCTGCCTTGCAAGCACAAGGTTTTGAGTTTGATCCCTGGTACCAAAAAAGAAAAAAATGTAAAATTAGCTAGTATTTACTGAGCTCTTACTCTACTACGCACCAAGAATTTATAGTTGTTTGTGGTGCTGGAGGTAGACTTCATCAAAACCTCACACACCTCCAAATTATTTTTATGCCTCTTAGGTACATAAACACTTTTTTAAGAAAGATTATCTTAAGAAGAGTTCACGAAATTTCAAGCTAAAAATGTAAGAGAAAAGAAAATTAAGAGAGTTTCTTCCTTAGAAGGAGTAGAATCCAAAGCATTGCAAGAGTCTGTAACTTGGTTCCGAGTCCTTCATGCAGTCTAGGATCGCAGCCTCCCAAGTACCCCATGTGAAGACCAAAACGGGAAGTGCTGTGAAGTGTGGAGGAAGGCTTTGTGAAGCTTTCCTGCACCCACGGAATAAACACTTCCCTCTGCACAAGCACATCAGCCTTTTCACTGACTTAAACACCTTGAAACAGAAAAGAGCTAGGCCTTCGGTGGACAGAGATGGGAGCAGACCTTTCTCATTCCGAGCACATGGCAGAGAGGCACTCCTGCAAGGTCAGTATCACAGTTTTCTTCCAAGCCCGCTCTGTTACAAAATGGTAGGCCCAGTCCTGAGAGCTCAAGGCTGCTGCTTAGGAGGGGACTGCTGGCAACAGCTGTCAATGCAGCAGATGCTGCTGGGAGCTCAACCTGCGCCCAGGTCGATTCCCACCTGAGCTGCAGTGCTGCTGGACACTGTCCTACCCGGAGATCCTCAATGCAGGCCCCAATGGGGGACCAGCTACAGAGCCTCAGAAACATCACAGTGCCTGTGGCCACCTCAGCGTGGGAGTGGGCAGGCAGTAGGACTTGAAATTCTCCAGTAAGCTTAACTGGGTAACTGCCGGTGAGGACACTGATCTAACCAAGCTTTCATTTCACAGGGGAAGGACACTGGAAGTTCAGAGGGGCGACACATGACTAGTCATTCCACGGTTCTACTGAACTCTTCAATCCAGAAGGAGCTCTTGACCTGTGCCTCCAGCACCTCCCTACTTATGGTCACCTGCTTATGGCTGGTTAGCCAATAACCACCAATGTCCCATCACTGCGATAACTAGAACCACAGCCATTAGATTCTACCAGGGTTGCCCTGGTATACAGTTAGGAATATGGTTATGAATAGTTATGAAATTTATTTTCATAGCTAGCTCCTTGCCACAGCCACTGACCCAGGCACCGTGGGGAAAGCAGATGGTGACCGGGACACTGGAGTGGACACAATGGAGCAGAGAAATGGCAAGGTAATTTATAATATCACTGAGCCCTCTTTGAGAAATAATTTTTCCTCATGAGACCATAAAATCTTTCCTAGTTTTCATTTTTATTGGTACATGTCTGCTACACTTGATGGCACTCACTGTGGGTACATAACATATCCTAGTTCTTTTTTCATCCCCCCTCAAGCTCTGCATCCCTCTTCCCTCCATCTCTGGATCCTCTTTTCTTTTGCAGAAGATTGATTTCCCTGTTTCCTATTCTATAACTTTTGTGTTTTCTCCTCAATTTATTTACACCCTGGAATTCTTGTGTAAGGAAAGAACATACAATGTTTAATCTTATGTGTCTGCTTTATCTTACTTAACAAGACTGTCTTCTTTTCCTATGATAGTCCATTTTCCTATGAATGACTGGGGTATGCCACTCTCTGTGGCACAGTAGTGCTCCCGTGGGTATAAACACCATGTTTTCTTTACCACTCACTGGTGACTGAAATATAGGTCGCTTCCCAGCCCACACTTTTTTGTTTCCCCCTCAAAACAAAGAAGCAAACAGAACTGTCTCCTCTTATCCCCACTCCACAGGTAAAATATTCCACTTGCTCTTATTACCCATAGGGCTTGCCTGCCCATGCCTTGTGGGCGGAACTCTAATCACATTACATCTTTAACAAAATGTGGGCTTCTCTAACGTAATTTTGCCTAGTCTTAAGTGTTTCTGCAGAGTTGGAAGAAGATGGGACACAGAGCCCACTTTTCTACTTTCAAGAGTTTAGAAGTTGGAGAACACAAAGTAAAAATGACCTTGGCCTAAGTGAACAGAAATACTGCCTTCTCTTGTCCCCTGTCCTTTCCACTCACACTGTCAACTGCAATGGAGGACACAAGACAAAGAGCCTCTCTGAAAATTGCTGTCCAGATGCTGGAGTATAGCAAGGCAAGGAAGGCAAGGAGGGCGGTGGGTGTCTCGGCCCAGTGGAAGAGAGGAAGACAGGGAGGGAAGGCTTGCCTGCCTGGCAAGCACTAGGTCACAAGTTCAAATCCCAGTATCAAAAAACAAACAAACAAGTCAACAACAACAGCACCAAGAAAAACACAGGAAAGGGAGAGGCAGAACAGTCCTAACTGCTCAGAGGGATGAGAACTGAAAATGCTCTCACTGTCGCACTGCCTCCTTCCTTGGCTGTTGGTTTTAGTGCAGAATAAAAACAGTGGGTAAGAGTCCAACAGTGGGAACCACTAACCTTTCTAGGGATGCTCAGTCATCTTTCCCATTCCACAGGCTTCCAACCAGCCTTTCCTGCTAGAAGATTCTACTACCACAGCTGCATTGTCCTGGACATCCTGGCAGCACCCCAAGCCCCACAGGGCCCAAATCAGTTTATTGGCCCATGAATTTCACTCCACCCATCCACAGATTACTCAGGTTGAGAGCTGACCGCCCTTTCATAACCAGAGCATCCCCAAGCTCCACTTTCAGACAGGTGGATTAAAGCTGTCTGGCTGCGGCTTTAGTCCCAGGACCTCTGAAGGAAAGGTGGGGTGGAGGAAGCTTGAAAATCATCCCCTATGATTTAAGAAGACATGAAGGGTACAATTCTGTCCATAGGTCTGAGGAAGCCCGCAGGCTGACAGGAATCCTGCTGGGACCAGGGGGCCACTCCAAGGTTCCAAAGTAAAACCTTGCTGGGATCCCCTCCTGCCCTGTCCTGCCCTGCCCTGCCCTACCCTGTCCTGTCCTGTCCTGTCCTGCCCTGTTCTGTCCGGTCCTGTGTGAAATGGTTCCTCTCCTACTCTTGTGAGTACTGAGAAGACCCAGGTCACAGACAGGAGGTCTGTACTCTGTCAGCAGTAGGATCCTCGCCAAGCTCCCTCCACCTTTAGAAAGCATAAAGTGTTCAACCTTTTGTCTCCAAAAGGGAGACGGTCCTCAGAGCACCGCCTTGATGAATCCGATCTCAAAGAAGGCTTCAGACAAGACTGCATTCCTGGAGACCTCCTAACTCCCCCAGGCCTGCAGGTGATGCCCCTTCTGCACCGAGGTGGTACCATGCAGGCACTTGGCCCACACACTCTGCCACATGCAGTGGGTCTCTGGGTGTGTCTGACACATCCCTGAGGATTCCAGGAAACCAGTGGACCCTACACAGCTGCAGATCATGCAGTCTTGCAGCGTTTGGTTCTCGGGCTGGTCCTCTGCGCCTCTCACTCCAGAGCAACCCAAACCTGTGGCTTCTTTTCCTCCCACCATTCTGAGTGCTGGCACCAGAGGGGCAGTAAATCCTCCCTCAGAGTCTGTGTGCATTTGTGTACAAATGAATTTCACGGAGTTGACTTTCACATATCATGTGTGTCATCAAAACAGAAGGTTTGGGGAAGTAAAACTGAAGAATGGGCTTCTGAGATAGCCCGGGAATGTTGAAGAGGAAGGAGAAGCAAAACAGAAAGAGAATCAATAGCTGTGATGTGAAAATAAAGGACCCAGAGAACTCATTCAACTTGGACACAGAAGTGATGGGCAGAAGATGGGGGAAGATGGTTTATCTGGCCAAGTTCATTCCCCAGGTGACAACAGGCCTAGGTGACCTGTAGCTGGTGGATCTGGGCCACCCCGCAGACTTCTGAAAGACAATCAGTGATGGCTGCTTTAAGTCACTAAACTTCAGGGCACTGGTTCATTGTGCAAAAGCAGAAAATGTTATCTGGGAGGCAGGAACTGCACAACAAAAACCTTAAACAAATGCATGACAGTGAACCTTCATCCTCACCTTGTTGAGTCCCAGGAACCCAATCACTGCCTACCCACTTCCGGCTGTTGACATGAAAATATTTTTTAGACAAGAGTCACACTTAAATCAAGAGACCTGATGTGTACATTGTCTTCTGTGTTCTGGGTGAGCTGCTTCTAATCAGTGGAAGGCCTTCAGAAAAAAACTGAGATCCAGGACCCAAGCTGCAACATCAACTCTGCATGGGTCTCCTGCCTGCCAGGATTTTCCAGTTGCCTCCCTGCAAAGCGATATAAACCAAGCCCCATCCCTCCCCATACACATACTATGTCTCTTTTCCTCTGGAGGCCCTGACTACCCCTCTGTGACATTATCACTGAGACTGGGTGGCAGACAGAAGAAGGGAAGTCTCAGGAGATGGTGAGTGCAGGCTGGAGGGAGCAGCAGACCACCAGCCTGGAGTGCGGCAGGGCAGCAGCCCACCTCACGTGATCTGTAGTAACACAGTCACCTGCTCTAATGGAGGTGTAAACGCTCCTCATGGGCTGGGAGGTCCAGCTAAGAGGACTTCCATGCAGAATGCTGAAAGGACATATTCCTTTCGCTAGCTCTGTAGGCTGAGGTATAAGAAGAAAGAAGGGAAAACCAAAATTCCAAGTTGGAATTTGCGGAATGTAAAATAAAAGTCGGACATGGAAGCACATGCCAGTATCCCCAACACTTTGGGAGACCGAGGCAGGAGGAGCACAAGTGCTCCCAAAGTGAGCAACTTAGCAACTGAGTGAGACCTGGTCTCCAAAACATAAAAAAGCTGGGGTGTAGTTTAGTGTAGAAATCCTGGGTTCAATCCCCAGTACTGCTGAAAACAGAAAGAAAAAATAAGAAAACTGTCAGTCCTCAGCTTTCCTGTAAAAGACTATCAAAATAAGAAACAGTCTCAAGGTCATCATCAAATCCAGGAATCTGCCAATCAAACATGGTCCCAGAGTGAAATTCCAGGGAAGGGGTTATAAGATAATGTGCTTGATGACATTATCTAAAATATATGAAGAACTCTCACAAAAATAAGTAGATGTATAACTCTATAGAAATTGTCAAGTGTCTGAACAAGAACATCACAAAAAAGTATAAACAGCTGATAAAAATACACAAGATGCTTAGGCTCTCTGGGGTAAAATTGGAAGCCACTTTTCTCATAACTAAACAAGTTGAGAATATTCAAGAATGAAGAGATTACTGGAACACACATCCTCTGATACATTGATGTGAGTGTGTGCAATGGGATAGCTATTTTAGGGGAATTTGGAAATTTCAGAAATGGGAAAAATTAAAATTTAAAGTGACAATGTTGACCCAACAACAGCCTTAGAAATTCGACCTCCAGAACCATCCCCATGGGTATGTAAAGGCACAGACACACAGATGTTCTCAGGGCTGGTCTCTACCAGCAGAAAGAAAGCTGCATAAGAGTGGGTGCTTCATCACACTCTCCTGTGACTTTATTGGTTCACTGCCTGCAACACAATAGGTCCTCAACATGGATTTTGCTGAAAGAATGAGGGATTTAAAAAAAGGGAAACAAACTAATCCATAAGCTGAAAACGGTCCCATCTTCTCCAATGGAATTATTAAGAGATGCTGAAAGGAAAAAGTGGGTCAGTAAGTAACAAATGAAAGATTCCTGATCAAGCATTAAGCTTAAAAGATCATTTAAAAAGGACACCATAATTGCTGTTGTTAAAGGGCTGATTTGCTCAGTGGACACAAGCCATTCACTGCAATGACCTTGATCTGGACTTACTAGTACAGAAAGGTCTCTGCGTGCTACATTTCCAAAACAGGACACTGACAGGTTATGGAAAGAAGATTCCTCCTCCTACTCACCACAATTGGTCCACACAGGAGAAGGCTATGGTAAACACTTCCATTTACAGTTGAGAGCACCAGGGCACAGGTAAACTTAGGGACGCTCACGAGGTCACACTATGAGGTCACCAAGCTATGAACCTGGATGCTGAGACTCGGAGCAGAGCAGCTTAAGCCACCCCAGGATAAGGCAGCCACATGCTCTGATCACAACCTGTTCACTGCAGATTTTTGATACTCATGTCTCTATTTCAAGTCTCCAGATCTGACCCACAAACTCACTCAGCCTATAGAACACAGGACGATAAATTTGTGGCTAAGAGCTCATTCTTGCATTGCCCAGTTTTGGGCAGCTCATGCAAACCCTCCATTGACTTCTCTGTCAACTGGGGTTATCAGTGGTAACCACCAATTTAGTGGTTAAAGGATTAAGTGATTTAAGGTTCTGAGTGCTCAGTAGATGGCAGGAAGCTCAGTGTTATTAGTAATCATTCATTCCAAATGTCGGTGAGTGGGTGTGGACAGCATAAGACATCTGTAAAGATGTCTGCAAAACTGTTAAGGGACCATACCCTGTTAATCTGAAACTGGATCATGATTAAACAAATATTTGCCTGTTAATATTTTGCTGAACATACAGGCACAAGTGAAGATGTGTGTCCACACTTGTGGTTAACACTGTGTCCACACCCAGGAGGACACTGATAGCCGTGCCGTGACTGGGTGCATCTGTCTTGCTATGGCTCTGCACATGGAAACGACTGTATCCGTTTATCAAAACCAATGAAACAACCAAAAAGTCTTAACTCTGTAAATTCAGTTGAAATCAAAAATAAGATCTTTTTTGCCTTTGCTTATGCTACCCTTCCCTCTGTTTTTTCTTCTTCTTCTTTTTTTTTTCTTTTCTCTTTTACTCTTTAATTGAAAAATTAAACTTCCCTTAGTTGTGAAGTTACCCAGGCTGGGGCTTGTGAGCTCCTGCTTCAGCCTCTCTGAAGACTGCTTTTTAAGAGTCCTTTCAAGTTGGAGTTCATACTGCAAGGCAGAGTGTAGCCCAAAAGAGTGCCCCCAAGTCTAGTTTCTCTTTCAGTTAAGCATCCAGTTATCTGTTAACGAAACTCTCAGTGGGACCCTGAGACCCTTGGAACTGAACAGTCTGCAAGCACTGCCTCTGCTTCAGATCCACCTGCTGAGCAGAGCATGGACTGCAGTAGTTGGTCTTGTCCTCAGGGCGCTGTGGCATCTGGGACCAGGGGTTTTGCACCATTAAGCACCATGCATCTTGTAGCTCCCTGCAGGCTTTCCCAGCCTCGCCTACTTTCTATACATCTTTAAAGCTTAGTTCCACCAGGCAGACCCAGCCCTGGGGGCAGGAGTAGGGGTAAGAGGGTTTCCCTGCAGAGGGGCAGCATCCCATACCTCAGAGAGCTATGGGTTATGAGCAGTTGGGGATGCACAAGATGCAGAGCAGAGGGTATTGTGTATATGAACCTAAAGACTTCCAGGGCTGGGGCCCTGCACACACCCTGTGGCCTCACCACAGGCTCGCAGAGGGTGTCCTTGGAACAGTCATCCCCATGCGCTTTCCACGCTGGGACCGGATGGGGACAAGGATGTGGACAGGGACTGGAGCAGGGACGGGGACCAAGATAGGGACCAGGACAGTGACCAGGATGGGGATGGGGACCTGGACTGGGATGGTGACTGGGTCGAGGAAGAGAACTTAAACTTCCAGGGGGACCAGAAGGATGACCATGGCAGGGACAAGGACCTGGACCAGGAAAGGGATCAGGACCAGAACCAGGACATATACACCCAGTGGTACAGGCTGTGCCCACCCCAGATCACCTGTGGTACAGCAGTTCTAAAGTCCACTTGTGCAGGATACACCGGTGCAGGACAATGTTGAAAAAGTCTCGGGTGCTGCCAGGGCCATTCCACGCCTCAGGATTCCGTGCCCACTTCAAAGTTACAACCACAATCACTGGGATGGCGATCAAGACCAGGAGGCAGAGCACAGCACAGCATTTCGTAGGGATCCCACAGACAGCCATGAGCCTAAGGCAGAAGGCTTTGTGGCTGGCCAGGCTAAGACAAGGGAGGCCAAGGCAGCTGGAGGCTGGGCAGGAAGAGAGGAGAGCGCAGTCCTCTCTCACCTTGAACCTCCCCCTTTCCTGTGGGTTGCTTTTCTTTGTTTCCCTTCCCACCCCCCTTTCAAAGTTTCCGTGGGACACTGAGCAAATAGGGCTTGAAAGAGCTTAAAAGACACCACCTTCCTCCAGCCCGTCACTTCCAGTACATTGAGGGGCTCAGACTCCCTTCTCCATGGGGGAGGAGGGAGGCACTGCCTGGAGCCCTCCCAGATGCTGAAGTTACAGCCTTGTCCCTGCACTCTGGCCTCATCAGCTTTGAAGTTTACACTTGAGCCACTGCTCAGGAAGCTGGAAAAGCTGCGGGCTCTGTGCCAGCATCCACACAGTACCTTCTCTCTAGGAAGGGTCGCCCTGTGTCGGCAGGTGCCTGCTCCACCCCTACTGGCCCAACTTAAGTTGGACTCCTGGAAGCTGCATCCTTGGGGTGGCAAAACTCTGAGTTGAGATCCAGCCTAGTTACATTTAACATCTGCCTTCAAATGTGAAGTGGAGATTCATGCCCTATGGGCTTTGCAGGGTTTCAGGACCCTCTGGGTTCATGTTTCCCAGAGGTTTAACACACTGCCTGGCCATACTTAGTGGTCTCTAACTTGTTACTATTCAGGTTTCCCAGAGCTCTAGAAGAAGTGCAGCTCTTTGGACTGTGGAATGAAATCAGAACAGGGTTAGAGTTAGAGTTTAGGAATCCAAGGTCTTGCCCCTGGCTGTGGTTTCCCAACAGAATGTCTGTGACACTTCACCAGAGACCTGAGTCACACGACAGGTCAGACCACAGGATTTCTACAGGGCAACTGATTTGCAGGCAGAGGGAAGTGCAGATTTAACTCTGATGCCTGGCGGACTCCTGAGTAGATAGACAGGTGAAGTGCATCTCCCTGAAGAACCCATGTTCAGGGGACCCTGTAAGCTACTTGACCTGTGCCAGCAGCAAGCAGGACACTGTCCCTAGACTAGAGAGAGCATGGAGACAATGAAAGCTTCTGAAGGCATCCTGTTCCAGATCACCATGGCTCTATAGGACAGGATGCAAACATGTTGGGGTTTTTTGGACAATGTGCTTTATGTTTAACCCATTCAGGTCTCAGTCTAATATGATGCTCTCAAGTTTCAATCTGCCTCTGCTATGGAGAATACAGTGCAATACAACACAGAGAGCTCTGCAGACGGAGCAAAGAGCAAAGCAGAGAGCTCTGCAGGCGGAGCAGAGAGCAAAGCAGACGGAGACCTCTGCAATGAAGTGAGGAGCTCAGGGATGCGAACGTGCAGACCATTCCTATTACTTTGCGGAGACGGGGAGTGACCAAGGCTGCAAAAAATAAAAGCAGAATTGTTGATGTACTTTGAAAGTAGAGGCTGCAGGATTTGCTGGTGAATCGGGTGTTGAGTTTGCTAGCAGAAGGGGAGTGAAAAGTGACTCCCAAACTTTGGGTCTGTGTAACTTATCAAAGGAAGGACGGCATTGCTAGTTAGAGAGATAGGAAAATTGGGAACGAAGTGGGTTTGGTTTTGGGGAAATCTGAATGGAGATTTTGTTTCAATGTAGTGAGTCTGAGATGCCTGCAAGAGGACACATCCAGTAGCTAGTAGGACTTAAACGTCTGTGCTTCAGGTGAGGCACCAGGGCTGCGGGCAGCGTATCAGGAGGTGTTTGCACACAGTTTAGGACCAAGAGCGGGAAAGGATCCTATGGAGATTACAGGCAGACAGAGAAGAAAAGTTCCACAGACTCAACACGGGGGCGTCCTGGACTAGAGATCAGACAGAGCTGGGTGGGCTTGAGAGCTGAAATAAGAGGAAGGGCAGCCTGGATGTCACTGGAAAGATTGGCTATCAGCACCAGTGTAAGGAGAAAGGAGACAAGCCTACTCAGAGAGTCCACAAGTAAGCCCTTTGTGTGTGTGTGTGTGTGTGTGTGTGTGTGTGTGTGTGTGTGTGCAGAGGTAGTCTGTCCAACAGAGTAAGGACATGGTTGGAAGACTCTGGGGACTCAGGGGAGAATATTGTCTCATGAAGTGAGACCTCTAAGTGAATGCCTGTAGGATGCCTCACTAGAAAGAAAGCGGCTGACAAGGAAGGGCAGGAGGAAGTGAGCAGAGCAAAATTTTCTGTGTAGAGGAGAGGAATCCTGGGCCAGTGATGGCAGGGCGGGTGCTCAGTAGTCCACAGAAGAAAGATGGAGAAGGCCTCTAAGCTGTGCACTCCTGAAATGGTACAGATCTTGGAGATTCTGGACCCAACCACTCAACCCAGGAAAGAACCATCTGGAATTTCTTCTAGAAGATTCCCTCTTCCTCAGCACAGGAATTTGCTCCTGGCTAGTGCAGCAACTATCAAAGCTTCTCTTTCACTTTGTATCTAGAGCCCAAGTTGAAGTCCTCAAATGCTGATTGAAAACGGAATAAATGACCATTCTGCCATCCACTTTTCTGCCCCTTCTTTGAAGTGAAGCGCAGGGTTTTCTCGCGTTGTCGGCACTAAACTGCAAGTGTGCACACAGTGAGAAATGTTGGTTCTGCCTGGGTTTTGTTTTCCTGTGCCACAGCTGTGTCCCTGCCTTCTCCCACCCTGTTATCCTGTGTGTTTTTCATGTCGAAGAATAAGGTTAAGAACCAGTTCCATGTCATAAGCCATGTTTTCTCTTTCTTGTTTTAGAAGAAAATATCTGGGGCTTGTCCCCCACAACATCCCTTTAGGAAGGATGTTTGTTTTTGACATGATATGATAAATAAACATGAAATGAAAGTCAGGTAGATATAAATAATGTTTCTCCAACTCCCAATCCCTCTAATGTTAATGAGCAAGTCGCCCTTGTGCATACACACAGAGAGACAGAATTTTATTATTTAATAAACTTATTGCATAAAGCATGTCCTTTGGGGCACCTGAATTTCTCCACATGATGATACATGCTGAAGACACTCCACATGAGCATGTGCTGCTTTATCTAATTCTTTTAAATAAGTCCACTATTCTACAGTTTCCTTAACCAGATACTTATTGGTGAGCACATAGGTTCTCCACATCTTCATTACTACAGTTTTTGCTACAATAAATATGTTGTGACAGGATATATTTGACATGTCTAGGATTCTAGGGCTGTTGATGGAGCTCATTAATACAGCATTTGCCTAGTGCAAGGTCCTGAGTTTGGCCCAGAATAACACACACACATGCACGCACACACGCATACACACACACACACACACACAAAGGCACATGTGGTCTCTTAAAAATTTACTTCCTGGTCAAAGTGCATGAAGACTTTCAATGATGCAATGTTATGATTTATAACTAGAAGTTCCTGTAAATCCTCTTGTAACCCTAGGTGGGAATTGGAAAGCTGACTTCATTACAGGGGCTTAGAGCTGACTTACTGGTAGGAGGTGAGGCCTGACTAGAAGAGGCCTTCACTGTGGTGCCACCAGCAAGGTTGTATTTCCTGTCCCTGCTCCTCCTCAGAGCCTCTGCTTCCTGATCACTGTTGCTGAGCAGCTCTCTGCCTCCACACCTCTATGCACTGAGGTCAGCTGATCATGGACTAAAACGCAAACCCAAATAAACTTATGTCTCTTTAATTTGTGGATGTTTTTGTCTAGCCACAAAGTGACCAAGACATAAGGATACCAAGAGCCTTAACTAACAGCCATGAACATAGAGAGTGCCTAAGAATCTGTTTCCCAGCAATCACAACTGCAGGTGAGCTTTGTCCTCTCTGGTGATGACCCATCTGCAGTGTCTGTAGGGAATTTAAGCTTTCAGTTCTCCTTTCTCGCAAATGTAGCAAGCACTTGAGAAAGTAAATACTAAAGGGATCCTGAAATCTTTTCCTTCTGCTAAGTCCATGGCTTGGAGAGCACTTTCCCTTTGTCTTTTGTCTTTCTGCAAATAAGATGCTCAGGTACAAATGTTGGATATGGTGATACCAAAAAGTATCCACCTTTTCCTAGAACACTGTATTACTGTGTTACGGGTGAGGCCAAAGTACTCAAGTTTTTAAACTTCTATCTCTCATCTGTAGAGTGCTATAAGGCAATGCCTCCTCATTAAACCAAAGTGGAGATGAGTGGGGAAAAGCAGACACACCTAGGATGGGTCAGACATGCAAGGCATGGTAGTACTTGTTCCCATGAACCTATTTGTATGCAACTGCAGTGCACAGAGGCTCAAAAACTGACACACTCTAGCATTCATTCCTTCAACAAATGTTAAGGACCTGCTCTATGCCAGGGGCTATGTTAGGTGCAGAGAACATCACAATAACCTGCTTTGAAGAACTGCTCTGTCCCATAGCAGCGAAAAGCATGGGTTTTGTGGTCAGGTACAGATGAGTAGGCTGTGTCTTTTAGAACAATAACAACACTGTTCTGAACCACAATTTCCTCTGCTGTAATATGACCTGAGAAACATCCTTGGCCTCCCTGAGTTCATTAGTATCTGGCCACCAACAAGTATTCCGTGAATAAGCCTTAAAGTCGCAGCGACTCTGTGGTACACAGGAGTGGCCTGTGGGAAGCTTTCTCAAGACAGGGGTGCAACCTCAGGCTGTGAAGTGCCAGTGAATGGAAAAAGCGGAACTGGCTTTAAACAGAGCCTCAGGGAGAACACGGGGAAATGGTTGCCCAGGGAGGCAGTGGAACCACTGCTCCTACAATGAGGGTTTGCAGCTTGCTTCTCTGTTCAGCACACTGCATTGATCATCTTTAAATCACTCAAGCAATATAATCACATTTCCAAAATTATAAATAGAGAAAAGAGGAAAAGTGCCCCTCATTGCAAAACACTAACCCAACTGCCAGTAAAATTTTGGTTATCTCTCCAGTTTTTTCCTCATATTTGATAGGCTTTTCAGTGACCTATAAGATATTACTTAACTTAGTTTGTTATTTTACAGTTTGATCCTTCACAAGTAGTGGGCATGCAAACATGAATAGGGAATATTTCATAAATCTAAATTAAATAATGGGGTATAAATTCTCTAGTAGACAAGAGAAATCGGGTTTTTCTTTAAAAAAGGAGACCAAAAGGTAATCGTATTTTTTAAAGGGTAAAATATATTTATTGAGGAAAGAATGCTTCTGTCTGTGAGAGACAGAACGAGTCTCAAGTGGGTTGCAAAGTGTAATATTTAAATTGTAATTTTAATAAATACTGCAGCTTCAAAACACAAAGCAACTCAGAAATTCCTAAGGGCCTGTAAATTCCCTTGTGAAATGGGTCTCTCCTTCACAGATGGGCCACAGCTCTGTCATCTACAAATGGGCCATCACCCTTCTGCAAAAAGACTGTCACTTTCAACCCCTTCTTTCCACAGAGCCACAAACCCTGCAGAACTTACTCTTAAATTCCTATATATATAGAGAGAGTTCAAGACTCTAAAGTGATGCTCTCACTTTTTGTGACCCACATTTTACCTCTTTGAGTGTGTACTTTTAAAATCTTGTCTAACAAGTCCCTTTTAAATCTCATACTGTTGCATCCCTAATATTCTCTTTCTGAGACAGAAGATAACAACCTGAAACCTGTTTCATGATGTGTGGTGAGTCTAGGTTCTCCCTCTCCACTTTGGGGACCTGCTTAGACCCTGTCTTATGATATTTCCACTTCATTGTGCAGGCAGGGTTCCTACCAGGCCATGTCTCCTCTCCCAGCCTCAAATGCAAACTCTCACCTTTGGGAGCTCGTGGCATCTCCCCACATCTCAGGTTTCCTGAAAGAACCTTAATGTACAAAGCAGATACAACATCTAGGAAGAGACCCCAAGAAATTGAGGTACCTCCTCTTCTCAATCTTCCCACTGGAAGGTCTCTCCCCTGAGAAGAAGGATATTGCCTGCCATTGTTCACCAGCAACACCAAAGGCACTGTGTCCTCAGTACTAAGACCATGCTCACTACATGGCGAACACATGGGAAAGGAAGAAACAATTCCCGGTCCCTATTCAAACACTCAACAAGAGGCTGAGCAGCCACCAATAATCCAAGGCCTTCCACAGATTCTCCAGTTGAACTCTGTCACCAAGTCTCTCATGCCCATTTGCTGAGAACAAAGCTCAGTGATGGAAGGAGAAGTGGAAGGTGGTACAATTAACCAGATAACTTTATTTTTCCCCTTTCTATGCTTTAGCATGGCTAAAGTCATTTCTAACCTGAGGTTTTGCTTGTGAAGCACTGGAAGCAAGCAATTCTTCATGGGCCTTGAAAGCAATACTTCATGCAGTGGACATCTCCTTGATGTGTTCTGGGTACTGCACTGTAGATGAGGAGCTGGAAATGGAGATGACTGCATTCTTGAGGATGATACATGGCCCACAGTGGGACCTTCAGGAAATGTGCTTGGGTACAGGCCAAGGAGATCTCATGTGGCCCCGGGAAGCTCTGGGTCCATCTGTCTTCTGGGGAAAGATCTTGCCTCCTCAGCGGGTTTTATACATCCTCATAAGAGAGGAGTGAGTAAAAGTTGAGTATTGAAAACAACAGGAAAAATGATGGCAGATCAATAAGTAGCAGAATATAGATCCTCCCTGAGAGAAACAACTCAGATGCCAGAATAAAACATCCTGGAGAGGTCCAGACAGAGAGACATGGATCCTCTCAACCCAGGAGGAAACTAAAGGGAAAAGGGCTGGTCAAACATGCAGTCAAGGGGCTACCAGTGGAGCAGCTAAGATTAGCAGCCATGGCACTCCCACTGGAGCTGCCCAAACTTTTGCCACAGTGACTAGCCCAAGCTACCCAAACTCGCCCCCCTGGTACTCACTGGAGCTGCAGTCATGCTGAAGTCAGAGGTACATGAGCCCAATGGAGAATGGAGCCAGCAAGGGATGTGCATTAACCCATGGTGAATGCTGGGAATAAGACCCTCTCATAGGAAAGGGGAGACCAACTGGATAACGTGTTAGAATTGGGCATGTTGGAGAGGAACAAAGAAGGACGATGACTTCAGTCAGTTCCTCCCTTCCCAGAGCAGATTGGTTGGATCTGCTTAGCCTGGGTCACGCCCCTGGTTGGGACCAAATAAGTCATCCCAAACCAGTTCTGTAGGTGCAGCACACACCAAGCTAATGATGGCCCCCTAAGGTTGACTTGCCTGGAGGGGAGGGGCCAGCATAAGTCATCCATGCTTGCACTTTAGTGATGAACAGCAAATTGGAGAGGGCAAAAATTCCTAGCCAACACGCTTCAGAAGAACCATAACCAACATGAAAGGGGCTAGGACCTCCACTATACACCTGTATGAAAGAAACCAACAACATGACAAGAGAAAGAAATAAGAAAAGCCCCCAGCCCCAATTCTGAGAATATTGATCCAGGAGAGGCAAATACAAAAAGAGATTGAGGACAGCAAACATGCAATATCAGACATGGCATCAGCCAACATAAACAGATATCTTCCAGACCTTGTAGACAAACTCAAAACTGAAATATTAATTCAAGTAAAGCAAGATATAAGCAGATTAATAAAAGAAATGCTAAGCACCTCTCAAGAAGACACTGATGGAAGAATAGAGGAGCACAAAAAAGGAGAGAAATGTTCAATGAAGAATATAATGAAAACCTAGAATATATGAAGCAGATTCAAAGAGATTAAAAGCTCCATTGAAAAACTGGCAAAACGGCTTGAACAAAACTAAGGATAAACTATCAAACTTGAAGACAGGTTTCCAATGTGTGATCATGAAAGGAAAGTAACAATGCAAAGGCTAGAAGACAACAAGAGAATCTATAACTCAAGAATAAAAACTTTGTAATACCTAATGAGATAGGCAATTCTTTTTAAGGAAGCAACAGGCATTATGGTAACCATTGTTGATAATCTTGTACTCTGTTTTTACATCATGTGCTATGTCTATCCTTGGTATTGACTGACAGCTTTGTTTTGCCATATTTGACTTTATTCTCTTCCAAAAGAAAAGTAATAAGAACTAAGGAGTAATAAAACCCAAAATGTGTAAATTGTGTTGTAAAAAAGAGAGGGAAAAAAGGGCTCTTAAGGATACAACTTCAAGTGTGTTTAGGGGTGTTAAATAGATGACCATATTAATGTTTTTCGTTGGATCACTGAACACAACTGTTTGCAGTCTCACTGTTTGAATGTCCACTTTGTATGCTTTGATACTGTGACTTGAGCAACTATCTATAAATAAATAAAATGATAATGTGTAATCTATTAACTGGTGATTTCTTACTGTTTTTTTTTTTTTTTTGTAGTTCTGTATTACTTGTACCCTTACATTGCTTTGTTTTGTTTTTTCTCTTTTTCCTTTTAAATAAAATTTTAAAAAAATTAAAAGTGTGGCGGTCCTGAGCGGGCCTGAAATGGCCTTCCTGCTCCCGGCCGAGCTTGAAGTTCTAAGCAAGCAGGCGCCATCAGTTCTAGAGGCTGGGCGGGTGGGGGTGAGTGTCCCCTGTAACTTCCCCTGAGCCCAGCTAGTTTGGGACCCTTGTTTGGCCCAGAAAGGGAACTTCTTGGCTTCTGGGTGCACTGGACCAGCGCAGGGGATCCTGAGCAGGCCTGCAATGGCCTCCCAGCTCCTGGCTTTGCCTGGCGGACTGGAGTTCTAATCGAGTGGGTGTCATCAGTTCCAGAGGCTGGGTGGCCTGGGTTGAGTGTACCCCGCACCTTCTGCAAAGTCCAGCTAGCTTAGGACCCTTGCTCGGCCCTGGACAGGGAACCTCATGGCTTCCTTTTGCACTGGACCAGCTGGGCAGGTCTTGAGCTGGCCTGTCCCACCCCAAGTGACCCTCTCTCAATCTGGGGAACTGGGCAGCCAGAGTCCAAGGAGATGAGGACATAGAAGAAGATTTCCAACAGACCCTGGGGAAGCCTTGGAATAACTCTTTAAATGCAGAAAAATAGGAAATGACAAAATGAAATACCAAATTACAATCTCAAAACTCAGCCCATTGCAAGAAAACTTAGGAGCTATGTACATAGAAGAAAATATATGCCATACACTTGAAATATCAGACATAACAGCAACTGAAATAAAGAAGTAGGAAGCTTTAGAGGAATTCAAAATAGAAATAATCTCCCAGGTAAAAGAAGAAATGATAAAAGAAATGAAGGAGATGCTGAACATACCTAAAGAAGACACAGTTTTTAAAAATTGGAAGAACTAAACAAAAAGATAGAATCCCTGGATGAACAATACAAGAAACAAAAAGAATACATAAAGCAGATTCAAAGAAATATACAGGAAATCAAAAATTCCATTGAAAGCTGTAAAATTCACCTCAATTTTAAGTGAAGATAGAATTTCAGACCTCAAAGACAAGATTTCAGCTAGTGAACAGGAAAGGAAAGATCTCTTAAAAATAACAAGGAATCAGGAAATAACAATTCAACAACTGCAAATGATGCAAAGAAAAACAACATAAGATTGATAGGGATAAATGAGGAAGAAGGGGACAACATAAAGGATGTCAAGAGGATATTTAGAGAACTAAGACCTGACAATTTCCCAAACATGAGATTGGAAACTGACATCACGATCAGTGAAGCGTACAGAACTCCAAATAGCCATAACCAAAATAAAACTACACCCATACATATAATAATCACCACCCCAGAAATCCAACAAAAGAAGAGAATATTAAAAGCTGTCAGAGAGAAAAGACACATCTCTTATAAAGGAAAACCTATCAGAATCACAGCAGACTTCTCAGCACTAAAAATAGAGTCAAGAAGAGCATGGAGTAAAATATTTCAGACCCTAAATGAAAATGATTTCCAACCTAGACTGCTGTACCCTGAAAAACTGTCCTTCAAAATGGATGGAGAAATAAGATATTTCAATGACAAAGAACAGCTGAAGAATTTCATGATCACCAAGTCAATCCTGCAAAGAATAATGAAAGACAGTTTAGATACACTTAGGAAAAAACCACTAAGCAAAGCAGACAATTAAACACAATGGAAAGATAAAGATGCAACAGCAGAAAGATAACATGTCAACAATAAACCAACATATAACAGTCATTACCATTAATGTAAATAGTCTCAATGCACCAATTAAAAGAAATAGGCAAAATGAATCAAGAAACAAAATTCATATGCTGTCTACAAGAAACCCGTCTAACCCAAAAGGATACACACAGACTGAAAGTCAAAGGACAGAAAACAATACTTCACGAAACAGGAACCAAAAAAAAAAAAAAAGCAGGGGTAGCTATTCTGTTTGCAGACAATGTGAACTTAAAACCAATAAGGACCAGAAGAGATAAAGAAGGTCACTACATACTGGTTAGGGGAAAACTTCAAGAGGAAGAGAAAACTATCTTAAATATATATGCACCAAATTCCAGAACAACCAGTTATATAAAGCATGTAATAACAGAAATGAAAAACCAAATTAGAAGTAACACAATTATAACACGAGACTTTAACACACCATTGACACCAAGGGACAGATCAACCAGACAGAAAATCAGCAAAGAAATAATAGGACTGAATCACACCTGTGAACAAATGGAATTGATAGACATATACAGAGTGTTCCATTTAACAACATCAGAATGCACATTCTTGTCAGCGGTACATGGGTCATTCTCTAATATAGATCATATATTAGCTCACAGAACTTATTTAAATAAATGCAAAAGAGTTCAACTTATCCCTTGCCTCTTATCGGATCATAGCACCATGAAATTAGAATTAATGATAAAAGATACTGCAAAAATCCCACAAACACATGGAAACTGAATAACATACACTTGAGTAATCAGTGGGTCACAGGGGAAATTAAAGAAGAAATTAAGCAATACATTACAAGCAAACAAAAATATAAATACAACTTACTGGAATCTGGGGGATGCAATGAAAGCTGTCCTCAGAGGAAAATTTATTGCACTGAGTTCCCACATCAGGAAAACAGAACGAATACAAATAAATAACCTGATGCTGCACTTCAAACATCTAGAAAAAGAAGAGCAAGTCAAGCCCAAAGCCAAAAAAGAGAGGAAATTACGAGTATCAGAGCAGAAATTAATGCAATAGAGACTAAGAAAACAATTCAAAGAATCAATGAATCAAAGAGTTAGTTCTTTGAAAGAATAAATAAAATTAGTAAGCCCCTAGCCAACCTTATTTTAAAAAGGGAAGAAAAAGCTCAAATTCATGCAATAAGGAATCAAAAAGGCAAAATCACTACAGACTCTGTAGAAATACAGAAGATCATCATCACCTATTTTGAAAACCTCTGCTCTCATAGATTTGATAACACAGAAGAAATAGCCAGATTCCTAGAAACATATGAAGTACCAAAGCTAGGTCAAGAAGATGTAAAACTTCTGAAAAACCCAGTTTCTATAAATGAAATTGAAAATGTTATTAAGTCATTACCTACAAAGAAGAGCCCAGGTCCAGACAGATTTACTAAGTCATTACCTACAAAGAAGAGCCCAGGTCCAGACTGCAGAATTCTACAAGAAGTACAAAGAAGACAAAATGCTGACACTCCTCAAACTCTTCAATGAAATTGAAAGGGAAGCAATCCTTCTACATCATTCCTGGGAAGCAAATATGACTCTAGTAGCAAAACCTGAGAAAAACCCAACTAAAAAAGAACTACAGACCAGTCTCCCTAAGAAAGACAGATGCAAAAATCCTCAATAAAATATTGGCAAATAGGATGCAGCAAATCATCAAGATTATACACCATGACCAAGTGGGATTCATCCCACGCATGCAGGGATGGTTCAACATACGTAAATCAACAAATGCAATCCACCATAAATCCAAAAGTAAGAATCACATGATCGTTTCTATAGATGCAGAAAAAGGTTTTGATAAGGTCCAAAATTCATTTATGATGCGAACCTTACAGAAATTTGGAATAGGATGGTCTTTACCTCAATATAATAAAGGCCATCTATAACAAACCAACATCTAGCATCATACTAAATGGCCAAAAACTGAAGGCCTTTACCTTAAAATCAGGCACAAGACAAGGATATGCCTTATCACCACTCCTATTTAATACAGTACTGGAAATGCTAGCCAGAGTAATTAGATGAGAGAGAAATAAAAGGGGTAAAGATAAGAAAAAAAGTTAAATTATCATTGTTTACAGATGACATGATACTCTACATAGAAGACCCCCAAAACTCCATTGAAAGACTTTTAGATATAATAAATTCAGCAATGTAGCTAGATACAAAATCAATGCTCAAAAATCAATAGCATTCCTATACACTAACAAAAAATCACTGATTTTTTTGAGAGAAATAAGAAAAGCCACACCCTTCACACTAACAACCAAAAAAATGAAACATTTAAGAATTACTCTCACAAAAGAAGTGGGAGACCTATACAGGGATAATTATAATACACTGGTAAAAGAAATTGAAGACAATCTCAGAAAATGGAAAGACATCCCTTGCTCATGGATAGGAAGAATAAATATTGTGAAAATGGCCATTCTCCCAAAACTGTTATGCAGAGTCAATGCAATCCCAATAAAATACCATCAAGATACCTCATAGATCTTGAGAAATCACTCCTAAAATTCATCTGGAGCAAGAAGAGATCTAGAATAGTGAAGACAGTTCTAAGCAGCAAAGGCCAGGAAGGACGAATCACAATCCCTGACTTGAAGTTATACTACAAAGCAACTGTAGAAAAAACTCAACATGGTACTGGAATAAAAACAGATCTGAAGATCAATGGAATAGGTTAGAAGATACAACCACAACTACAAATACGCTCAACCACCTTATCTTTGATAAAGGGGCCAAACAGGCTTACTGGATGAACAACCATCTCTTTAATAAATGGTATTGGAAAAACTTGCTCTCCACATGCTGAAAATTAAAACTAGACCCATGCCTATCACCATGTACTAAAATAAAATCTAAATGGATCAAAGATCTGAATATTAAAACAGAAACACTAAATCTATTGGGAGACGAATTGGGTTAAAATCTTGAAGACATAGGAGCAGGTAGAGAATTCCTAAACAAGAATCAAACCACCCAGGAAATACTACCCAGAATCAATAACTGGGATTACCTCTTACTAAAAAGTTTCTGCACGTCAAAAGAAATCTCCAGCATAGTAAAAAGAAAACCCACAAACTTGGAAAAAATCTTAGTGAACTCTTCCTCAGACAAAGGACTTCTGTCTAAAACATATGAAAAATCTTTTTAAATCAGACGCCCAAAATTCAAAGATCCAATCCAAAAATGGGCATCTGAGATGAATACACAATTCTCAGATGATGAAATAAAAAAGGAAAATAAATACATGAAAAAATGTTCATCATTACTCAGTAGAGAAATGCAAATTAAAACCACACTGAGATTTCATCTCGCTCCTGAAAGAATGGCCAGGATCAAGAAAACCACCAACAATAAATGCTGAAGAGGCTGTGGGGAAAAAGGAACTTTCCTGCATTGTTGGTGGGAGGGTAGACTGGTGCAACCACTGTGGAGGTCAGTCTGGAGATATCTCAGAAAGCTGGGATTGGAAGTCCCATTTATTCCAGCTATTCCACTTCTAGGCATATTCTCAGAAGAACTGAAAGCATCATACCACAGTGATACATGTGCACCTATGCTTATAGCAGCACAATTTGTAATAGCCAGATCTTGGAAACAATCTAAGTTTCCATCAATTGAGGAATGGATAAAAAAAAGTTGTGGTATTTTTATACAATGGTGTACTACTCAGCTATAAAGAAGGATCGCATTGAGATATTTATAAATAAATGGGCACAACTTGAGACCATACTCATAAGTGAAATAAATCAAACTCATATGTATGAATACCGAATAGTTCCCCTAGTGTAAGAAATAATAAGAATACATAAAAATATGTGGTAATCATGATTCCCGATTATATTGATTTGAAGCCTTATAATGTTTTCACTCATTAATTGGAATGGTTTTATTCTGGGCTGTTTGGATATTGTCTGTAATGGCATAACAGCTATTTTGAAAAAAACAAGACATCATAATAGCTAGTGCTGATTTAATATCATCTTGTTTTGAAATCCCATCAAACTGTTGTTCTTCTTTCTTCATTGGTTTTATCATGTTGTATCTAATTGGATTTGTTATATGTGATAGCATAAGCAAATATTTTTATAGGCAAAGAGATAATATAGAAACCATTGTTCATTTTCTTTTACCTGATTCTAAACACCCGCTAATACTTTCATCCTCTTGAATGGTTTCACACTGTCTTGATATGTTTGATGCTTTAGTATACAAAGTTATACTCAAATATTTCAAGGAAAGAGACACTATGGTAACTATTATTAAGTCAGGTTATCTTGTGGTGAAACACTATGTTGTTTAAATTGTTCTGTTCTGACCTGTGTTGTTATGTCCTCTTTTATCTCAATCTCCCCTTTTTTAATTTATTTATTTTTTTATAAATTTTAATTAAGGTAAAAAATAAATTTTAAAAATTAGCAGGATATATTATAGTAACTTTTTAAATTTCCTATTAACTTGATCTGAAGCCCTGTATTGCTCCCACCATCTTGTTTTGACTGATTTTATTCTATCCTGTTTTGTTTGATAGTATCAAGTTTAAGGGTATAGCAACTGCTTTGAAGGCAATAAGATTCACTATGATGCCCATTCTGGTTTGACTATTATCTTCTTTTGAAATCCTGTAATGTCTCCAATGTTTCAGTTTTATTGGTTTTGTTCTGTACTGTTTTGTTCAATTTTATTATACCTGATGATATAGGCAATTCTTTTTAAGGTAGCAAGAGGCATTATGGTAACCCTTGTTAATCACCTTGCATTCTGTTTTTACATCATGTACTATGTCCATCCTTTGTTTTGACTGACTCTGCTTTGTTTTGTCACATTTGGTTTTATTCTCTTCCAAAAAAAAGTAATAAGAACTGTGGGAGTAATAAAACCCAAAATGTGTAATTGTTATTATAAAAAAGAGAGGAAAAGAAAGTGCTCTAGAGGATACAACTGCAAGTGTGTTTAGGTGTGTAAGATAGATGAACATATTACTAAGTTTTTGTTGGATCATTGAACAGAACTGTTAGCAGTCTCACTGTTTGAATGTCCACTTTGTATGCTTTAATTTTGTAACTTGAACAACTATTTCTAATAGTTATAGAAATCTATTAACTAGTGATTTCTTACTGTTTATTATTTTGAAATTCTGTATTGCTTGTACCCTTTTACGGTTTTGTTTTTATTTCCTCCTTAAATAAAATTTTGAAAAGATTTTTGAAAAAGAATAAAAAATGGTTGGGGAAGAAGCTAGAGTAGGGGCTGGGGATTTAGCTCAGCGGCATAAGTGCCTGCCTTCTTGCAAGCAGGCAGTTCAATCCCCGGTACCAATAAAAAGACAAAAAAAAAAGCTAGAGAAACAACAAAGGAAATACAAAGGCTATTCACAGAAATAAAGAAAACTTCCCAAGCATAGGAAAAGAAAATGATATTCAGATGTATTAAGCATACAGAACTCCAGCCACCTACAACCAAAACAGAGCTACACCCAGACATATAATAAACAAGATGCTGAATTTCAATACAAGGACAGAATATTAGAAGCCATCAGAGAAAAGAATCATGCATAAAGGAAAACCAATCAGATCATGCATAAAGGAAAACCAATCAAAATCATGACGGACTTCTCAACACAGATTATCAAATCAAGAAGAGCCTGAAGCCAAGTAATCCAAGCACTGATAGAAAATAACCTCCAACCCAGATTGATGTAACCTGAAAAACTGTCTCCTGAAATTAATGGAGAAACAAGATGCCTCCATGACAAAGAGGAACTGGGGCAACTTGTGACCACCAATCCAACCCTACAGAGAATACTGAAGGACATTCTAGAGAGAGAGAGAAAAAAAAATACCAGGATTCCAGGAACACTGGCAGAGAGGCTTCAATGAACAGGCCAGACAGTGGAATGAAGGAGAAAAGTAGACAACCAATGGCAGAAAAATAGCATAGCAGAAATGAGTCAGAGAAGGTTGGCTATAATCTCTAACATTGATGGCCTTGATACCCTTAAAAAAGAGAAAAGAAACACAGGCAGAGTAGATCAGGAGGTAGTGTTCACCAAGATGCTCTGTGTAGGAAATATAATTAATCTGAAAAAGCATTTATGGACCAAAAATCAAACATGAGAAAACAATGCTCTATGTGACAGGGAACCAGAGAGAAATAGGGGCAACTTGACCAGCACCTGCAAATAGACTGGAAAGACAGATACTTATGTGCAGTACAGCACTATTCAGCTATAACGAAGGAAAACCTTGAGGCTTTTGTAGGTAGAGCAGTACAACTTGAGATCAAGTCCAGGAGTGAGAAGGTTCAGAACCACTTAGGTAAATAGCAAGTTGCCCACCCCCCTCCAATCTAAAAACTGAGGGAGTTTGTGGGACCCAAAATACGCAGGGCCCTGTGGGAGTGAAAGGGGACGAATAGTCTAAAAAAGAAGGCAGAAGATTTGTTAATAGTGTCTCATGATTTAAAACCCACATTACTTACACTGCTCTGTTTATATGCACTATATTCCATTCCAGTTTTTCTACTTGTACTAGATTTGAGGGCACAGGCAGCTATCCTGAAAATAGCAGGATACAGTACAGTAATCATCCTTAATTTCCTATTAACTTAATCTGAAGCCCTGTAGAACTTATACTGTTCTATCATGACAGGTCTTAGTTGAATCTGGTTTGTTAGGCTGCTGTTTTGTATTGACATATTTTATTCAAATATGTTATGACTGATAGCATCAAGTCTGAAAGTATAGGCAACTACACTGAAGATGACAAGATTCACTAGGATAACCACTGTGATTTGATTATTACCTGCTTTTGAAGTCTTACACTGTCTACAATGTTTTGTTTTTATTAATATGTTATGTACTGCTATAATCAATTATACTATGCCTGATGATATGGACAATTCTATTGAAGATAACAAGAGACAACACAGCAACCATTGTAGATCACCTCGTACTGTGGTTTTATTTGAATTTTCATTTCATATTTTTATAGGAATTTGTTTTGTTTTGTCTTGTTATGTTTTGTTTTTCCCTCTAATACAGAAAGGATAGAAATACATGTAGAGACTCATGCATGTGTAGAACTATAAACAGTTTATGAGAACTGATTATACAATGAAGGATGAAATTAACAACTACTTTGAAGAAAAAGAGACACTATGGTACCCATATGATTCCGTAGTGTCATGATCTGAAATCCAACAATAATATTATTCTTTATTCAAAGTGATTTCAGTCTGTTTTGTATTGTTTAATTTCAACATACATGAAGGTATGGACAGCTATTTTAGAGAGAATGAGAGACACTAAGGTGGAGGGTGCATGACCACCAAGCCAGCCACGGGCAGTGATCCAGGCAAGAGGCTGCAACAGCTCAAATCACCCATGTCCGCGCTTCATGGCCTGGTTCAACTAAGCTCTCTATTCTGTTTTGTTTTTGTTTTTGTTTTTTTGTTTTTTGTCTTTTTCCTTTTTATCGGTACCGGGGATCGAACTCATGACTGCCTGCTTGCAAGGCAGGCGCTTATGCCGCTGAGCTAAATCCCCAGCCCCTAAGCTCTCTATGCTGAATTGACTGCTAAATCCACTTTAGATTTTTAGTTTCTGAATAATGAAAGTAGAAAGAAAAATAAAACTATTCATAACTTCATTCTTTGAAAGCAAATACTAATGTTAATGTCATAGTATAATATTTGTATGATTTTCCCAGACTTTATATCCTTGCATTTTAAACACTATATAATAAATATTTTGCTTCATCTTCATACATGAAGTTTAGTAGCGCATAATCATCTATAGTATTGTCATACCATAGTTTAATCATTGTCTTGTTTTCAAATGTTTCCAGTTTTTTATCATATTGCAGTAATAGCCCAAAGATAAATCCATGGGGACAACCCTTATAGTTTGCTTACAATAATTTTCTGGAATTTGAATAAAATCTATGCTCTTCATGTTAGAAGAAAAAAGACAGAAATTAAAAGGAGCAAGGAAATAAAACATATTCTAGCCACAGTCATTAAAACCCATACCAAAAAAAAGCTCTTAATAATCAAGAAAATCATCTGAGGATGCAGCTGAGAGGGTGAAGCATTTTCCCAATGTACAAAGGTGTAATCAAAAGTACAGTGAGTGTTCAATTTAGAAGCTTTTTAAATATCTTATAGTAAATGATGCTTTCCCGTTACTCCACCTCAGAACACTGCCTTTGACTTCATGGCTTAGCCCATCCTTCTTGCCACTTTCTGAAGTGGTCCTGGAAGTTTTCTCTCTCATGAGTGTCTCTAGTTATGCTGCTGTGGCCGCCTCAATATCCTGAATTCACTGAAGACATGTACAACAATTTCTGTCAAACAAAAATGATGAGATGTGTCTTCAGGCTCCTTATTCACCAGATCTGGCACCATGAACCTTCTGACCCTTCCTCAAAGTCAAAACGGCCATGGCAAGTATGTGTTTTCACTCAGCAAAGGAGATGGAGACAGCCAAACACAACAAGAGACACTCACGACAGAAGAAACTTCCTGAGCTGTGTCAGCAGCACCAAGAATGTTGGGATGGATAAATTTAAAGTGAAGAGAAGCAGTTCAAGGGGAATTAATGGCAATGTGTCTTTCACTGTAATTATTTTTAATTTAAACATTCATGTAGGTTTCAAACACATATCATATGTGGTGTTCTGGTTTTCATGCCCATGGTGGAGGGAAAGACAGAAAGAGAGGAGAGAGGAGAGCAAAGAGGGAGAAAGAGAGAGGGAACGGGGAGGAAAAGGGGGAAGTGAGAGAAAGCAGGAGGGGGGGGGAGGGAGAGAAAAATAATGCCATCTAGAAGTCAGTTACTCGTTTTCTAGATTATACTTATTAAATGTAATTTCCATAACTCAGTGTAATACAGCCTATGTCTTTTGAAAAAGAATGGGAAAAATAATCATGTTCACTTCAGCATTATTCACAATTGCCAAGCCTCACAGCCTAGTGTACATCAATGAATGAATGAATGAATGAATGAATGAATGAATGAATGAATGAAGAACTTGTGGTACATTGGTACAGTGGAGTGTAACCCTGGCATAAAAAGAAGTCCTCTCATTAGTGGTGATGTATGCACACATGAAGGGCACGGTGTAAGTGACACAAGCGAAACACACAAGGAAGAGCGCGTTCTGATCTCACTTATATGTGGAATGTGGGGGAAAATTGAACTCATAGAAGCAGAGAGTAGAATAGTGCTTACCAGGAGCCAGAGGACAGGGAAATGGGAAATGCTGATCAAGAGTCAAATCTTCGGGCATCCTAGGAGCGAGTTCTGAGGATCTAAGGTACAACATGGGTGTGAGGAATGCGGTGATTGCTGTGATCGTGGTAATCATCGCACCTCTGCAAGTTCATCACATCTCAGATTGTACACCGTGAATAGGCTCTGTCTGTATCAATTAAATATTTTACATAAACTTAAAAACTAGTATGCAGGGATGGTGATGTAGCTCACTGTGAGTGCAGGGTCTTGGCTTTGAGCAGAAAAATGTAAGAGGGAGAAAAGATGCAAGATTACAAATAAGAGAAAAAAACCACCCAGTGTCAAGATACCAAGAGAAAATCACATTTATACTCATCCTTCCACCCATACATATAGAGAAAAGAGAAAAGTTGTGTACATTCACACACACACACCACAGAGTTCCTAAAGCTGTCCACAGAAAAGCAAATAGCCTGTAGTTACTAAAATTACAACACAAAATGCTCACTTAGGGCTCAGTCATCCTTACTCTGTGCTTCTGTGTGTTCCTGACCAAAGGCAATGCCAGGAACCCCCAAGACCTTCACGGTAAGCATCTACACTGAGCGCATCTCTTCCTGATCCAGGAGAAGAAATTCCCAGTCCATCAAGCTAAGTGACCCTTATGCACACTATGATGCCAGCTCACCCACAGAGAGGGGTGACAGAAATAGTGACAGATAGGGACCAGAACGTGTGCTATAGCAGTGACTTCACCCAGGGATTCACCAAGAAATTATTTTCTCACATTCTGTGTACAGTTCTAAAATTTGGTCTTCCAGCTATCAAGCTAGCTTCAGACTGAAAGATAAAAATACAGAATCTACTTTTTAGATTCTAGATTCTGCCTTGTTTGGCAATTTAATATTTGTCTGTATTAATTATTTTCATTATTCTATACATGTATTACCATATATGGCTTGGTCTCATTTAAATTTCTTTTTTTAAATTTTATTTTAAAGAGGGTAAAATTAAACAGAACAAAAAAATCATAAGAAAATCATGTAAGAGACACAGATTTCAAAGCAAGAGAACAGGAGATCTTCACTGTCTATCATATTGTCTGTTTTCTTCCAAATAGTTGTCCGTATCTTCACCCACAATGAATTCATACAAAATAAAATTGTATTAAACTGATCAGAAGAAGATGATGAAGGCATTTTACGTCTTCAAAACCAGACAGTAGGGAAGTCAACAATGGCTGCCATAGTGTCTCTCGTTCTCTCCAAAATAGCTGTCCACACCTTCATGTAGGTTGAAATTAAACAACACAAAGTAGACTAAAATCACTCTTAACAAAGAATAAGCAAATTGCTGGGTTCACATCATGATGCTACAGAATCAGCACTGGGTACATTAAGAGTGTCTCTTTTCTTCTAAGTAGCTGTTCATTTCATCATGCATTATATAATCAATTCTCATAAATTGTTTAGGAGAAGTTCTACATCTGCATGAGTCTCTTCTTGTATACCTATCCTTTCTGTATTAGAAAGAAAAACAAGACAAAACAAATTCCTAGAAAAATCCAAAACAAGTCAAATAAACAACCATAGCAAAGAGCCCAAAACATTGACACTATAGGCCGTCAAAACAAGGTGGTAGGAGCATAACGAGGGTTGTTACTTTACATAATGATCTTCAAGAGTTCCTCAGATCACCATACAATAATATGCACAATATTTCCAGTCCTATGAATATTAACTATTTTGTTCCAAGAACATATAGAATTTGTAGCACAATCATCTTAGCTATCCTAAGTGTGTTTATATAATTTTAGATATTTTTTGCTTCTTTTTTCTTTTTTCCTCACTTTCCCTGAAATATTTTTTCCTTTGATTCTTATGATTCCTATCCTTTCACTCTATTTATTGAATTTTTGTATATTATTTACTCTTACCATTTCTTACACTAGGGAAACTATATGGTATTTACACATGAGTTTGATTTATTTCACTTATAAATTTGGTCTCGAGTTGCATTCATTTACTTATAAATATCTCAATTGATCATTCTTTTATACCTGAATAGTACTCCATTGTATAAAAATACCACAACTTTTTTTATCCATTCCTCAGTTGATGAGCGTTTAGGCTGTTTCCAAGATCTGGCTATTACAAATTATGCTGCTATGAAAATGGATGCACATCTATCACTGTGGTATAATGTTTTCAGTTCTTCCTGGAATATACCTAGAAGTGCAATAGCTGGGTCAAATGGGACTTCCAGTCCCAGCTTTCTGAGCAACCTACAGACTTTCTGAGCAACGTACAATGGCTGCACCAGTCTACATTCCCACCAACAGTGCAGAAGAGTTCATTTTTCCCCTGTAGCCTCGCCAGCATTTGTTGTTGGTAGTTTTCTTGATCCTGGCCATTCTTTTTAGAGTGAGATGGAACCTCAGTGTTGTTTTAATTTGCATTTCTCTAATAACCAGTGATGCTACACATTTTTTCAGATATTTATTTGCCATTTGTATTTCTATATCTCAGTATTCATCTCAGATATCTGTTTTTCGAATGGGTCTTTGAATTTTGGGGATTTAATTTTTTTCAGTTCTTTATATGTTCTAGACAGAAGTCCCTTGTCTGAGGTGCATTTCACTAAACTTTTTTCCCAATTTTTTGGTTTCCTTTTCACCATGCAGGAGATTTCTTTCAACATGTAAAAGCTCTTTAATAGGACCTGATCCCAGGTATTGATTCTGTGAAGTATTTCACACACGGTTTGATTCTTGTTAATGGATTCTCTACTTACACTTATGTCTTCAAGTTTTCTACCTACTTTGTCTTCCAACAGATTTAGTGTTTCTGTATTAATATTTAGATCTTTGATCCATTTAGACTTTAGTTTAGTACATGGTGATAGGCATGGGTCTAGTTTTAGTTTTCAGCATATGGAGAGCCAATATTTCCAGTACCATTTATTGAAGAGACTATCTTTCTTCCAGTGAATGTGTTTGGCCCTTTTATCAAATATAAGGTGATTGAGTGTGTTTGTAGTTGTAGTTGTAGCTTCTAACCTATTCCATTGATCTTCAAGTCAGTTTTTATTTCAGTACCATGCTGATTTTATTACAGTAGCTTTGTAGTATAACTTCAAGTCAGGGATTGTGATCTCTTGCCTCGTCTTTGTTGCCTAGCATTGCCTTTGCTACTCTAGGTTTCTTCTGGTTCCAGGTGAATTTTAGGAGTAATTTCTCTATATCTATGAGGTATGCTGTGGCTTTTTGATTGGGATTGCATTAAATCTCTATAACAATATTGGGAGAATGGCCATTTGCACAATGTTTGTTCTTCCTATCAATGAACAAGGGATGTTTTCCATTATCTGAGGTCATCTTTGATTTGTCTTTCAGGATATTATATTTTCCCTGAATAGATCTTTTATTTCTTTTGTTAGAGTAATTCCTAAGTTTGTTAGATTAATTCCTGGATTTCATTTTGTTGGATGCTGTTCTGAAGGGTGTGTCTTCTCTTATTTCTCTCTCAGAGGTTTTGTTGTTAGTGTATAGGAATGCTATTGACTTTTCAGTGTTGACTGTGTATCCAGCTACATTAGTGAATTTGTTTATTATCTCTGGGAGTTTTTCAATGGAGTTTAGGGGGTCTTCTATGTAGAGTATCATGTCATCTGCAAATAATGATAATTTAACTTCTTGTTTTCCTACCCTTACTCCTTTTATTTCTCTCTCCTGTCTAATTGCTCTGGCTAGTTTTTCCAGCACTATATTGAATAGGAGTGGTGAAAATGGACATCCTTGTCTTGTGCCTGATTTCAGCCTATAGGCTTTCAGGTTTTGGCCATTTAATATGATGCTGGCTGTTGGTTTGCCATAGATGGCTTTTATCATATTGTTCTAAAGATCACCTATAAGTTTTTTTTATCATGAATAAGTTTTGGGCCTATCAAAAGCTTTTCCTGCATCTATATAAATGATCATATGGTTTGGCTGCATTGATATGGTGAATTACATTTATTGATTTGCATATGTTGATCCATCCCTGCATGCCTGGGATGCAGCCCATTTGGTCATGATGTTTAATCTTCTTGATGATTTGCTGCATTCTATTTGCCAAAATTTTATTGAGAATTTTGGCTTCTATGTTCATTATGAGATTGGACTGTAGTTCTCTTTTTTGGTTGGGTGTTACTTAGGTTTTGGCCTTAGAGTAATATTTGCTTCCAGGAATGAGTGAGGGAGAATTGTTTTCCTTTCAGTTTCATTGAAGAGTTTGAGGAGTGTCAGCATTAAATCTTCTTTCACTTTCTTCTAGAATTCCACAGTGAATCCATCTGGAGCTAGGCTATTCTTTGTTGCTAAGGATTTAATTACATTTTCAATGTCATCAATTGAAATTGGGTTCTTCAGAAGTTTTACATTTTCTAGACCCAGGTTTGGTACTTCATGTTTCTAGGAATCTGTCCATTTCTTCTGTGTTATCAAACCTATGAGAGTAGAAGTTTTTGAAATACGATCTTCTGTATTTCCACACAGTCTGTAGTGATTTCAAACTTTTCATTCCTTATTGCATGAATTTCAGGTTATTTTTCCTTTTTAAGTAAGATTGAATAGAGGCTTGTCAATTTTAGTTATTCTTTCAATAAACCAACTCTTTGATTCACTGATTCTTTGTATTGTTTCCTTAATCTCTACTGCACTGATTTCTACTCCAACCTTTATAATTTTCCCCTTCTTTTGGCTTTGATTTGACTTGCTCTTTTTTCTCTAGATTTTCGATGTGTAGCATCAGGTAGTTTATTTGTGTTCATTCTGTTTTCCTGATGTGGGATTTCACCACAACTGATTTTATTTTGAGGACTGCTTTCATTGTGTCCCACAGGTTCTGGTTAGAGGTATTTGTGTTTTTGTTTCCTGTAAATATTGTTTAATTTCTTCTTTAATGTCATCTGTGACCCAATGATTGAACAAGAGTGTGTTATTGAATTTTCATGTGTTTGTGGGGTTTTTGCAGTTTCTTTTGTCATTAATTTCTAGTTTCATGGCATTATGATTCAGTAACATACATGGGATAATTTCCATTCTTTTGCATTTTCTTAAGCTTGTTCTGTGGGCCAGTATATGGTCTACTTTAGAGAACATTCCATGTGCTGCTGAGAAGAATGTATATTCTGATGTTGGGTGGAACACTCTGTATACATCTACGAAGTCCATTTGTTCACAGGTGTAATTCAGTTCTGTTATTTCTTTGCTGATTTTCTGTCTAGTTGATTTGTCTCTTTGTGTTAATGGTGTGTTAAGGTCTCCTGTTATAATTGTGTTATTGATTATTTGATTTTTCATTTCTGTTAATATTTCTTTTGTATAGCTGGGTACTCCTGAATTTGGTGTATAGATATTTAAGATTGTTATTTCTTCCTTTTGATATTTTCCCCTAACTATTATGTAGTGATCCTCTTTATCTCTTTGGACCATTCTTGGTTTGAAGTTCACATTGTCTGCATACAGAATAGCTATTCCTGCTTTTTTTGGAGAGGGCATCCTGCCACATGGAGTACTGTTTTCCATCCTTTGACTTTCAGTCTGTGAATTTCCTCTTTTGTTAGATGGGTTTCCTGTATACAGAATACAGTTAGATGTTGTTTCTTGATCCTTTCTGACAGTCTGTTTCTTTTAATTGGTGCATTGAGGCCACTTATATTAATGGTTATAACTGATATATATTGGTTTACTTTTGACATAATATCTTTCTGCTGTTGATTCTTTACCTTTCCATTCTGTTTGTTTGCCTCTATTACTGGTCTTTTCCTATATCTGTCTATAATGTCTTTCAGTATTCTTTACTGGGTTGCTTCAGCTGTTCTTTGTCATGGAAGTATCTTATTTTCTCCATCCATTTTGAAGGACAGTTTTTCAGTGTATGTCAGTCTGGATTGGAATTTGTTTTCCTTTAGGATCTGAAATACTCCGCGCCATACTCTTCTTGACTTCATTGTTTATGTTGCAGAGTCTCCTGTGATTCTGATAGGATTCCTTTTATAGGTCTGACTCTTCTGTCTAGCAGCTTTTAATATTCACTATTCTTCCTAGCATGGCCACAGTGCAAACAAGTTCCTTTCCAACTTCACCATCCCTTTTTCCCTCTAACTGGTCTCCTGGGATGAATGGCTGCAGCTGTGTTCCCAGAAAACTGTCTGCTACTTTCTTTGAAGCCAATAAACGCAGAGGCACATTATATGCAAGAGACTATAGCTTGTTTCTGTAACCAGTTATAGGGAGAAGGCAGCACCTAAGTCCAATCCAATCCAGTTTACAATTGTGTTTTTTCTCTACCAATACCCTGAGCAAGGAAACTTTACAGGCACGAATGAAGGAAGACACTAATCAGAGGAATCACCACACAGTGCCTCCTAGCCAGTTTTATGACTGCAGCTGCATACCTGTGGTCACTTTCCTGGGATGTGCTAATTTGGGTGACCTGAGTTGTTTCTCTTATCTTTGAAGAAACACTTTCCAGGGGAACTGGGTGGTAGGAGGCAAGAGTCTGAGAACCATCCCGAGCCCTGGGAGAGTTTAAGATCATAACTCCCACTGGTCAAGAAACTGCCCAGCTTCCAGCCAACATTGGCTACACAGGTTCCAGGCCTGCCTGGGCAACTCCCAGTGATTCTCTCTCTCTCAATCTGGGGAACTAGGCAGCCAGAGGTGACTGTATACACACCATCCTGAGCCCTGGGAGAATTTAAGATCATTGCCCCCAGTGGTCAATGACCCAGCCAGCTTCCAGCCACCTAGACTAGACTAGGTTTTGTGGAAGGTTTTGTGGCCAAACTAAATTATCCCCAGCAACCTTCTTTAATCAAGGGAGTTAAGGGCATGTGTCTTAGTTACTTTTTACTCATTGCTGAGACAAAATACCTGAAGCCCAAGTTGGGAAAGAAAAGGTTTATTTCTTACAGTTTTTGGAGGTTTCAGTCCACATTCAGTTGGCTCCAAGGCAGGCGGGCATGGCTGGGCTGCAGTTCATGGTGGCTGCAAACAGCAAGCGGGAACCAGCAAAGAGCAAGACACACCTCCTCCCTGCCATTACATCACATCCTGGCTCCACCCCTATGTGAGTGGAGCACTGACACCATTAATCCAAGCACTAGACAATGAACCAATCACAAATACACAATGCAAACTCACGAGGCCAGGGGGACACAGACATAAACCATGACAGCATGTGAAGTGAGTTCCAGAGCATTGGTCCTTGCCTGAGCAGGGCTTTGGATCATCATCCACAGAGGTTAGGTGCCTGCCCAGCTTACTGGAACCCTGGAGGTGACATGGGAGGTCCTAGGGGCCTGACTGGATAATGCTTAGCAGGTGCCATTCAGTTCCAGGAGCCAACAGCATAGAAGACAATTTCCAACAAGCCAGGGGAAGCTTTGGAACAACACTTGAAACACTGGAAAATAGAAAAATGACAAAACGAAAGACCAAAATGCAACTTCAAACCTCCAACCATCCCAAGAAAATTTAGGAGCTATGGACACAGAAGAAAATATATGCTATACACCTGAAATACATGAAATAATAGTAAGTGAAATAAAGAAGAAACTCTGGGAAGCTTTAAAGGAATTCAAACTAGCAATGATATCCCAGGTAAAAGAAGAAATCATAAAAGTAATGAAAGAGATTCTGAAGACACAGTTAAAAATTAGAGGAACAAAACAAAAAAAAATCTCTGGACGAACAATATAAGAAACAAACAATACATTAAGCAGACTCAAAGAGATAGATAGAAAATCTAAAATTCCATTGAAAGTTGTCAACACCGCTTCAACAAAAGTGAAGATATAATTTAAGACCTCCAAGATAAGATTGCAGCTAGTGAACAGGAAAGGAAAGATCTTTTAAAAATAAGAAGGATGTAGGAAATAACAATTCAACAGCTGCAAGATGATGCAAAGAAAAACAACATAAGATTCATAAGGATAAATGAAAAAGAAGGGGACAATACAAATGATATCAAGAGGCTATTTACAGAAGTAATAGCTGAAAATTTCCCAAACATGAGAATGGAAACTAACATATAGGATTAGTGAAGCATATAGAACTCCAAATAAACATAACCGAAATAAAACTACACACAGACATAAAATAATCACAGAAATCCAACATAAGAATACAACATTAAAAACTGTTAGACAGAAGAGACAGATCACCGTTAAAGGAAAACCTATCAGAATCACAGCAGAATTCTCAGCACAAACAATGAAGTCAAGAAGAACATGGAGTGAAGTATTTCAGATCCTAAAAGAAAATGACCTCCAACCCAGACTGATGTACTCTGAAAAACTGTCCTTCAAAATGGATGGAGAAATAAGATATTTCCATGATAAAGAACAACTGAAGAACTTCATGATCACCAGGCCAATCCTGTAAAGAATACTGAAAAACAGTTTAGATACACTTAGGAAAAAAACACTAAGTAAAACAGACAAACAGGATGGAAAGATGAAGATGCAACAGCAGAAAGAAACATGTCAACAATAAACCAATATATAACAGTTATAACCATTGATGTAAATGGTCACAACGCACCAATTGAAAGAAACAGACTGGCAGGATGGATCAAGTAACAACATCCAACCATATGCTGTCTACAAGAAACCCATGTAACCCAAAAGGAAACTCACAGACAGAAAGTCAAAGGATGGAAAACAATACTTCATGCAATAGAAACCCATTAAAAAAGCTGGGGTAGCTATTCTGTTTGCAGAAAATGTGAACTTGAAACCAAGAATGATCCTAAGAGATAAAGAAGGTCACTACATACTGGTTAGGAGAAAACTTCAAGAGGAAGATATAACAATCTTAAATATATATGCACCAAATTCCAGAGCACCCAGTTATACAAAGCAAGTATTAACAGAAATGAAAAATCAAATAAGCAATCATACCATTATAACAAGAGACTTAACACACCAAGGGCACCAAGGGACAGAACCAGACAGAAAATCAGCAAAGAAATAACAGAACAGAATCACACCTGTGAACAAATGGACTTGATAGACATATACAGAGTATTTCATCCAACAACATCAGAATATACATTGTTCTCAGCAGCACATGGGACATTCTCTAAAACAGACCATATACGAGCTCACAGAACACATTTAAATGAATGCAAAAGAGCTGAAATTATCCCATGCATGTTATCGGATCATAGTGCTATGAAATTAGAAATTAGTGATAAAAGAAACTGCAAAAATCCCACAAGCACATGGAAATTGAATAATATACTCTTGAGCAATCAGTGGGTCAGAGGGGAAATGAAAGAAGAAACTAAACAATACCTACAAGCAAACAAAAATAAAAATACAACTTATTGGGATCTGTGGGATGCAATGATAGCGGTGGTCAGAGGAAAATTTATTGTACTGAGTTCCCACATCAGGAAAACAAAACAAATACAAATAAATAACCTAATGTTACACTCAAACATCTAGAAAAAAAAGACCAAGTCAAGCCCAATGCCAAAAGAAGTGAGGAGATTATAAAAATCAGACCAGAAATTAATGCAATAGAGATTAAGAAAATAATCCAAAAATCAATGAATGAAAAGAGTTGGTTGTTTGAAAGAATGAATAAACTTGATAAGCTTCTAGCCAACCTTATTAAAAAATGAAAAATAACTCAAATTCATGCAATAAGGAAGGAAAAAGGGGAAATCACTTCAGACTGTAGAAATACAGAAGATCATCAACATTTGTTTCAAAGCCCTCTACTCTCATCAGTTTGATAACACAGAAGAAATGTACAGTTTCCTAGAAACATATGAAGAACCAAAGCTAAGTCAAGAAAATGTAAAACTTCTGAATAACCCAATTTCTATTAGTGAAATTGAAAATATAATTAAGTCCTTACCTACAAAGAAGAGCCCAGGCCCAAACAGATTCACTGCGGAATTCTACAAGAAATACAACAAAGACTTAATACCGACACTCCTCAAACTCTTCAATGAAATCGAAGGGGAAGAAATTCTTCCTAAGTCATTCCTGGAAGCAAATATGACTCTAGTACCAAAACCTGAGAAAGATCCAACTAAAAAAGAGAACTATAGACCAATCTCCCTAATGAGCACAGATGCAAAAATCCTCAATAAAATATTGGCAAATAGGATGCAGCAAATCATCAAGAAGATTATATACCACAACCAAGTGGGATTCATCCTAGGCAGGCAGGGATGATTCAACATACATAAATCAATAAATGTAATCCACCATAAAGCCAAACGTAAGAATCACATGATCATCTCTATAGATGCAGAAAAAGCTTTTGTTAAGGTCCAACACTCATTCATTCTAAGAACCTTACAGAAAATTGGAATAGATGATCTTTACCTCAATGTGATAAAGGCCATCTATGACAAACTAGCAGCCAGCATCATATTAAATGGCCAAAAACTGAAGAGCTTTACCTTAAAATCAGGCACAAGACAAGGATGTCCCCTATTACCACTCCTATTCAACATAGTACTGGAAATACTAGCCAGAGAAATTAGACAAGAGAAAGAAATAAAAGAGGTAAAGATAGAAAAAGAGAAAGTTAAATTATCATTATTTGCAGATGACATGATACTCTACATAAGAAGACCCCCAAAACTCCACTGAAAGTCTCCTAGATATAGTAAATAAATTCAGAATGTAGCTGGATACAAAATCAATACTCAAAAATCAATAGCATTTCTATACACTAACAACAAAATCACTCAGAAAGAAATAAAAGAAGCCACACCCTTTACACTAGCATCCAAAACAATGGACTACTTAGGAATTTATCTCACTAAAGAAGTAAAAGATCTATACAGGTAAAATAATAATACCCTGAAAAAAGAAATCGAAAAGGATCTCAGAAAATAGGAAGACATCACTTGCTCATGCATAGGAAGAACAAATATTGTGAAAATGGGCATTCTACCAAAACTGTTATACATATTCAATGCAATCCCAATAAAAATACCATTAACATACCTCATAGATCTAGAGAAATCACTCCTAAAATTCATCTGGAACCAGAAGAGACCTAAAATAGCAAAGACAATTCTAAGCAGCAAAGGCAAAGCAGGAGGTATCACAATCCCTGACTTGAAGTTATATTACACAGAAACTGTAGTAAAATCAACATGGTACTGGAATAAAAACAGATCTGAAGATCAATGCAGTAGATTAGAAGATACAACCACAACTACAAACACACTCAACCACTTTATCTTTGATAAGGGGCCAAACATGTTAACTGGAAGAACTAAAGTCTCTTTAATAAATGGTGCTGGAAAAACTGGCTCTCCATATGCCTAAGACTAAAACTAGACCCATGCCTATCACCATGTGCTAAACTAAAATCTAAATGGATCAAAGATCTGAATACTAAAACAGAAACACTAAATCTGTTGGAACACAAATTGGGTAAAAGTCTTGAAGACATAGGGGTAGGTAGAGAATTCATGAACAGGAATCTAACCACACGGGAAATACTTCCCAGAATCAATAACTGGGATCACATCTTATTAAAAAGTTTCTGCACGTCAAAAGAAATCTCCAGCATAGTGAAAAGAAAATCCACAAACTGGGAAAAAAATCTTAGTGAACTCTTCCTCAGACAAAGGACTTCTGTCTAAAACATATAAGGAATTTTAAAAAATCAGACCCCCAAAATTCAAAGATCCAATCCAAAAATGGGCATCTGAGATGAATACACAATTCTCAGATGAAGAAATACAAATGGCAAATAAATACATGAAAAAATGTTCATCATCATGACTCATTAGAGAAATGAAAATTAAAACCACACTGAGGTTCCATCTCACTCCAGAAAGAATGGCCAGGATCAAGAAAATCACCAACAACAAATGCTGGAAAGGCTATGGGGAAAAAGGAACTGTCCTGCACTGTTGGTGGGAATGTAGACTTGTGCAACCATTGTGGAGGTAAGTCTGGAGATTTCTCAAAAAGCTGCAATTGGAAATCCCATTTGATCCAGCTATTCCGCTTCTAGGTATATTCCAAGAAGAACTGAAAGCATTATACCACAGTGATATATGTGCACCCATGTTTATAGCAGCAGAATTTGTAATAGCCAGATCTTGGGAACAACCTAAGTGTCCATCAACTGAGGAATGGATAAAAAAAGTTGTGGTAATTATATACAACGGAGTACTACTCAGCTATAAAGAAGGATCACATTGAGATATTTATAAATATATGGACACAACTTCAGACCATACTCATAAGCAAAATAAATCAAACTCACATGTATAAATACTGAAAGATCTCCCTATTCTAAGAAATGGTAAGAATACATAAAAGTATATGGTAATCATGATTCCCCATTACATTGCTTTGAATCCTTATAATGTTTTCATTCATTAGTTCAGATGATTTTATCCTGGCTTGTTTGATTTTATTGTCTATGATGATATGAACAGCTATTTTGAAGAAAACAAGACATTATAATAACCAGTGCTGATTTAAAATCCTCTTGTTTTGAAATCCTACCATGCTTTTATTCTTCTGTCTGTATCAGTTCTATCATGTTGTACTTTCATGGATTGTATTATATGTGATAGTATAAACAAAATTTTTATGGACAATAAGATTATATAGTAACCATTGATCATTTTCTATTATTTGGTTCTGAATGTCCTGTAATGCTTTCATTCTCTTGAATGGTTTTATACTATTTTGTTCCATTTGATACTATTTATTTCAAGGAAAGAGACATTATGGTAGCTACTGTTGTGTTGTTTTGTGAATTACTATGTTGCTTAAATTGTTCTGTTGTAAAAAACAAAGAATTACTTTCCATTTTTTTAAATAAAATTAAAGGTAATCAGCCTATAAGAAAGGTATTTTTCCTGCCCAGGTACTTTAAAACCTCTACTACAGCTCTTAGAAAAGTTTTCAGGGTGATTTTCTCTAGACTTGAAATCTCATTGTCATTTCCACCAACTCAAGCAGCTGATAACTAGAAATTAGATCTGCAGCCAGGGATGGTGGCTTTGGCTTGTAACTCTTGGTCACTGGGACACCCCAGAGCCAGACCTTTAGCCAGGGCTCTGGTAAGGGTACCCCTAAAAACCCTATTCCAGGAGGCAGCCCTTAAGCTCTTCCCCTGTGTCCACAGGATTGTGCCCCATTAGTAAGTTCTTTCTCCCCTGTAAACTCATTGTCTCAGTGACTGGGACCCTGTGTGACAGGGAAATGGTCTGCTTCGGGAACATGACTGTCTACGCATCGATCCACCACGTGCACCCTGCTCTGGGGACTCTTCCTGTCTTCCTGCCTCAAGTCACGTACACTTGTCAATCACATGTTCCTGGTCGGTCTTTGCTACACACCACCTGGAGCTACGTGAGAAAAGACACACACACACACACACACACACACACACACACACACACACAACTGTGTATATTCATCAGGTAGGAGAACTTTTTTTCCAACTTGTGTTCAGTGATAGGCCTGTAAATTAACAAAAGACAAATGAGTGGAAGATAAAACAAAGTTAATTTTCATATGCAGGAAGGAGTAATCAGGGATGAGTAACTGAACAGAGATAAAAGAGGTAAGTGCTGCCAAACATAAGAGGAGAGGAGGACTCAGGGCGTCCACAGGGAGGCTTGGGAGAATCTTCCAGGCTGCTGTCTGCTGGTGAATAAGGAATCTGTCTCTGAGGCTGCAGATTCACCTCTGACCCTTCAGAGGAGGCAACAGTGACAGCAGTATCTTCCAAGGCACTGCCTTCGTCAGTTAAGGGAAGCTCGGGTAAGATTTCTTTCTGTATCTTCTTAGCTCAAATGTGTTCACTTTAAATAATCTTTGCAGCACCTCTGAGGCCTGATGAGTACACACATGCATATGTGTGATGTTTGTAACAGCAGTGAGTGAGCGAGCAAAGTAAGGGTGTGTTATTTCAGCTTGTGTCTCCTGCCACTGTGAGGGAACACAGCTCTTCTCCGCATTTTGAAGGCAACACAAGTCATACCTGGAAATACAGTTCTGAAGCCTTAATCACACAAATCAGAAAGCTCTTGATGTCAAATGTCTCCAAGAACCAGAAAGGACTCCACAGAGCATCCAGGTCCTGGATCTCATTGATATTTTAACCCAGAAGAAAGTATTGTGCTAGATACAGGACCAGCTACATACCTGGGAGTTTCCCTGTGCAAAGTCAGAGGAGGACATCTTGTGCATGAAGTAAGAAACAAAGTACAACTAAGATAAAATGTTTTCTTCTAGAAATATTTTATTCCTTATAAACTGTAGTTACTATATAGTAATCATAAATGTCAGGAAGTGTCTACGCTGGATACACATGCAGGGCTGTGGCATGGCCCGGCATGGTTGAACTGAGACTGAGGAGACACCTCAGGTGGAAAAATAGGCCACAGCTGAGGCCACCTGGAGACTTTCTGGATAGTTTTCCTTAATCAGCATCACCTGTTGCTCTGAGGGTTCCCTGAACCCCTCCCAAGATCCTGCTCAGGTTTCCTCCCTTGTCCACTCCACTCCTTGCTTGTTCTGATTAAATACAGGCTTCCCAGCGCCAGTCGCTTGGCCAGCTAGCACAGCTGTGAGCTCTTCGGAGGATTTCCCTCACCTTAAAGATCATGCCGCATGCCTCATTCCTTTGAGCCTTTGTTGTGCACACATTTGGGGGACTGGGGGACTAGGTGCAGACTCCAACACATATATAACAGGATAAGCCTACAAATTGTAAGAAAAGATCTCAGTGTCACAACTGAATATAGTATGTTATAGTGTCGATGTCGCTCCCGGCCGGCAGGAAGGACACACGACAAAGTCTGGCAGTGGACAACCTTTTCTTTTATTTTCTCTCCGTACAGCCTGCCCTGGGATCGCTCCCAGCCGAAGCCTCCTCTGGTCCGCTCCCCGCGGCTCCTTCCGTGCTTCGCTCCGAAGCCTCTACCGGTCCGCTCTCCGCGGCTCCTTCCGGGCTTCTACTTCCCCCCAGGGGTGGCACCAGTATATATATGGATACAGTGTCCAATCATGTTAAAGTAAGCAAGGCAAGCTGATTGGCTAACATATTATTGAGCAGGTTGTTTACGCGGTAAGCAGGAAACTAACGTGCTCGATGGGAGGGGTAATCTAACTCAGGCTTTACTCTTTACCACAGGCCGCATGATCGCTATATGCGGCGGCTCGGCAATGTGGTGGCTCCCAACATTATAGAATTCAATATAAAATGCATACTCAGTAATATAATAAAGTTTAGTATGATACTGTGATTTATTATGACATTCTTCTGGTTTTTTCCTCCACAAATTCATTTGTAGTTCATTCAGATTTAGACTTTCAGCAAACTCATTATCAACCAATGCAATTGAAAGTGACATCAGTCACTCTTGGAAGATGCAAGGTTGCAGAATGTTTGATAATTTTCAATTTTATGCTAACAAATCTATCACTGGAGCCATTAAACATTTTATGGTCTTGGAATAAGACTGGCAAGTTATTTTATAAGACTCCTTGCAATTCGTCTAGGTCTGATGACTCCCAGAACAGTTTCTCAGAGAAAATTTAACTTCCAACAAATCACTCATAAGTCTGAATTTTCACCCCATTATTTGTAAGGTCTGTGCAGCTAGTAAGCGAATTCATGATTTGTGCATAATTTGAAGGAATGATTTACAAATTCTTTCCCTCTACCACAGATGACAAGCAAAGGCTGCCTTTGAGTTGGTTCATCTGAAACTACATGTGGAAATATTATTTCTCTTCTGTCCAGCTCAGCTCTGCCTTGGCGCCAGATGCCACCCCTGGGAGATGTCCTTAGGAGTGCAGCAGGTGCAAGGATTCTGGGCCCCAGAGGTGCTGGTGGGGATTCCCCAGCAGGCGGAAGTGGCAGCTGCTTTCATGGTAACCACACTGCACTGCCTTGGCTTCTGGCCAGGCCTCACACACTCCCACCCCTTCGCACCCTCTGTGCTTCCTGAAATCGCCTCTGAGATAAGTACCCAGGCTTATTCTTGTCACAGGGTCTGCTTCTCAGAAAATGTAATCAACAACTTCATTGCTTTCTCTTAAGTACTAAAGTGGGTTCCTTCCTGCCAGTAGTGTGGAAAGGCTCCTTTTTCACAGATCCTGGCCACTGTTAATTATTGGTTGATTTCTTGATGATAGCCATTCTTTCTGGAATGCGATAGAATTTCAGTGTAGTTTTAATTTGCAGAGACATTGAATATTTTTTCATATATTCACTGACCATTTGTATTTCTTCTTCTGAGATGTGTCTACTTATTTCATTGTCCATTCTTTAGGTTTTCTTAATGTAGGGGGTGATCTAGTGTTTCCACATTCTTCATATATTTTATTTTATTTTATTTTATTTTATTTTATTTTATTGGTCTTTTTCATTTTTATCGGTACCAGGGATCGAACTCACGACTGCCTGCTTGCAAGGCATATATTTTAGATATTAGTCCTCTGTCCAAGGAGTGGGAGGTAAAAAAATTTTCCCATTTTGTAGGTTTCCTATTCTGTAGGTTGTTTCCTCAAGCTACTGAAGGTTATCTTTGCTGTGCAGAACCTTTTTATTTGATATGATCCCATTTGTTGATTCTCAATGCTATTTCTTTTACAACTGGGGTTCTGATAAAATCTTTATGCATATGACTTCAAGAGTTTTAGCTATTTTGTCTTCTAGTAGATGGTTTTTGTTTTAGTATTCAGGTCTTTGGTCTATTTTGATTTTATTTTGTAGATAATGAGAAATAAGAGTTTGTTTATTTCCCTTTAATTTATGATCTCATAAGAGTTAAAGACATAGTGATACATAGATCCTCATGTTTAGAACAGCACATCTGTTATGGTTTGTGTTTGGATGTTCCCCAGAGCCTCATGCAGTCATGGGGTGGGTCTTTTTCTAGCATTTGTAATTTGTGCATTGTCTGGTGCTGGGATTGTGAGTGTGAGTGCTATACCCACCCTACCATGGGTAATCTGCATACAATATAACGGAGGGAAAACTATTGCTTTCATTGTTTTCTGCCACCATGAACTGTTGCCCGTCTTCCATGGCCACTCTACCTTGGAGCCAGCTAATTATGGACTGAAACCTCCACAAACTGTGAGCTAAATAAGCCTTTCCTCCTTTTACTTTGAGTATTTGGTATTTTGTCTCAGCTACAAGAGAAAAGTAATTAAGACAACAACTCAGAATAGCTAAATTTTGAAATCAGCCTGTATGTCATTTAACAGTGGACAAAAAATGTGTCATTTATACATGATAGAGTACTATTCTGCTATAAAGAAAGATACACTTGAGTCATCGATAGAAACATGGATGCATCTTGAGACCATAATGGTTTTTATTTGTTTGTTTTTGGTACCAGGGACCAAACTCACAACCTTGCACTTCTCAGACAGGTGCTTGTGCCACCAAACTAAATCCCCAACCCTTGAGTCCATGAGGTTAAGTACAATAGAACAGACCCATAATCTTAAATATCAAATGGTTTCTCTTACGTGAGAAAACAAAGTATAAATAATTCAAGGAACAAAATTTAAAGAATCAATCATAGAAATCAAGGAGATCTTTTGCAATTGGAAAGGGGATCTTAAAAATGGAGTGAGGAGAGGAAAGCAAAGAGAGATAAAAAGAACTGAGATGTGTTATAGCAGGTACCAGCAACCCACAATTTATGCAATCACTGTGTACTTCAAATGTGTACTGATGAAAACTAAAATAATATGATTCAAAGTTTAAAAAAATTGAAGGGAATTCCTTGGTTCTAAGATCAATGTTGGGAGAAGGAACTGAGCTCAACATAAACTCTTTTCCTTCCCCAACACTGAGAAATGGCTCTGGGGTTTGTCCCAACTCTGAGAGTTGAGAGGAGGATGGGAAACAGAGAGTTATGGATTACAAACTGGTGGTCAACTTAACACCAGCTGAATTAAATCAGCATGGTGCTGAATGTAGATGGCCCGCCTGAGGAAAGTTGCCAGCATAAAGGGAGATGTGGAGAGGAAGAGTGAGGTGTTGTGGGTTCTCCTAAGTGTTGCTGTTTGGAGCCCTTGGTTCTCCTGGAGGAGCTTGTCATGCCTGGCTTCCCTGACATGAATTCAGTCCATTATCATTGGAGGAGCCCAGGACCTTGTCGCTGACAGTGGCTGTGGTTCACTTCAGGGGAGCTCTGGTAGTTATTCTGAGCATCACCTCCTGGCTCTGGAGGGGAAGACGTGTTCTCATTGTCATAGGAGCTTGGGACCTCACTGTCACTGAGAATGGCTGTGGTACTTTTCAGGGTAGCCCTGGTCCTTATTTTGAGCATCACTTTTTGGCTCCAGTGTAAAACCCTTAACCTACTGGCACAGCTCCTTCACGCCACTGACTTAGACTTTCTACCTTCCACTGCTGACCGTTGGGCCCAGCATAAATCTGTAAAACAGACAGGCATCTGTCTTTGCTGTGGGCTCTAGACCTCCAGATGGACAGGTGGGAGGCATTGTTATGGGCTCTGGGTCTTCACCTGGACTCGTGCAGAACATTGCTCTGGAATCCAGGCACTTGGCTGAATATTTTAAGCCTTTAGGGTTGTGGACAGATTTCCTGCACTTTCTTGTATTTAACTCTGGGTGACCATCACAAAGTAACATTATAAATTCTGTGTCCTGTGTGGAATTGTTCTCCTTGCAACCCCTGACTACAGCGAGTGTAAATGGTTCGCATGTGTGTCAAAGGAGGAGAGAGCATGACAGAGCTGGAGCCTTTACCTAGCCTCTGGATTGTCCTTTACTCTCTAGTAAAAGCAAAGGGGATAGAGATTGCTGAGTGCCTCAGACCATTGGGTCATAGCCAGCAAACATTTTCTATAGAAAGCCAGGTCATAAATACTTTCAGTTTTGCTCATCATATGACACCTGTGGCAGCTGCTCAGCTCTGCTGTCAGAGCTGGAAAGTGGAAGTAGAAAGTGTGTTCAAGAATGAGAGTGACAGTTTCCAGTACAACTGTTTCAGAGACACAGAGATTCCAGTTTTACATAGATTTCATACACCACGAAGCAGTGTTCTTCTTCTGATTTTTTTTCTAACTACTTAGAAATATAAGACACACTCGTGGCCACAAAAGCAAGTGATGGACCAAAGTTAGGCCCTGCTGTGGGCCATGGACACACACTGTCCATGATGCTGTGAATTACGGCTTCCTGAGCCCCCAGCACGCGCGCGCACACACACACACACACACACACACACGCATACCACATCGTAAGCCCTTTTGAGGTCGGAGATCCCCACCCCTCTCACTGTGATTTCTCATGAGGGCTGGCTCTCTAGCCTATGTGCAGAATGTATTGGACCTTCCCTTACACATCTCCCTCAGCTCTCCCCTGTCCACCTTCCCTCTGCCTTTAGGAAGAACTCCTAATAGGATTTCTAGGAGCAAAGTATCTTGGACCACATTTTATACCTGTAGTAGGTGATTATCCCATCCATATGATGTCCTCCCTGGGCTGTCCAGCTCAGCACAGGACAAGGAGGGGCCCCCATGGAAGCCTGATGATTAGGCTCCTAAATAACTCCGTTAGTGCTTTGCCATTACTCTAATGAAATACCTGAGGTAACTAACTTACAAAGAGAAAGAGTGTATTTCGACCCTCAGTTGTAGCAGGTTCAGCCATGATTGACTGATTCTGTAGTTTGTGCCTGTGGCAAGGCAGTACACAGTGCTGAGAGCGCCTGGTAGAGCAAAACCACTCATCTCACATCCAGGGAGGAAAAGAGAGCAGGGAAAGGCTGGCACCCGTCATCCCCTCCCTGGCCCGTGCCCCAGTGACCAAAAGACCTCGCACAAGGCCCTGCCCCTTAGAGCTTCCACAGCTTCTTCATAGCAGCACCCTGGGACCAGGCCTTTAACATATGATTGTAGTGTGGAGATTAGACATCTAAACTGTAGCAATATGAAAGTTGATTTCCAGTCTGCGATTTTACCTGTCTTCTGTTAGGGCTTCTCCTTTGGAGGCAGGGTAAACATCAGGGCCGAATTCAAAGAGTGTTACACACAGGCTGAAAATCAACACCCTACCCCATCCCAGTTAGAACCAGATGGTTCCCAGGACAGCCTATACTGATAGAAACTAAGGCACATAAAGCAACCAAATGCTTGAGTTGTTGGGTCGATTATGCAGGACTGGAGCCAGCAGTCTGAGCATCTCTTGGGAGGATGACAGCATGCAACATAGCAAACATGGGGGATTTCCTCGCATCTTGTCTTTGAAGTCCAATACTGTTTTCACTGTTTTGCTTTATTATGATTAATTGTTTTGTTTTATTCAATATTCTGTTTTGACTGCTTTTATTCTGTTTTGCTTTTGGCTTGATTCTGCTATACCTGATGGGAAGGACAACTCTTGTGAAGGTAACAAGATATGCTATGGTAGCTACTATTGTTTTCCTGGTACCCTGCTCTGAAGTCCTCTACCAATTTTGCTGCATTGTCTTGATTGGCTTTGTTCTGTCTTGTTTTGTTGGATTTTACTGTTAGATCTCCTGTCTGAGAGACAGCACAATCATCATGGCAACTGTTCAAAGCTGTGCCGTGATAATGCACACCTCCTTCTTCCAAGAAGCTCCTATGGCTTCTCCCTCCCAAAAATCTGTGCCAAAGCTCAGGCATGTAAAGTTTACCCAATCCCCTGCACTCTCACAAAATAAATCAGCTCACTACAGCCACCAGAGCCCTACCCTCATCAGAGGCCATACCTGGGAGAACCTGCCCTTTGTCTGCAGGGAGAGCCCACTGTGGTGACTCCCTCCCTGCCCTCCTCCCTTATTAAACTCTTTTCTTATCTACTTGCCTCCTCTCTTTAACATTCTGCATAGCTCTAGATTGAGGACAAATCACTCAATCATTTACTATCTTTAAAATAAAAAAAAATTTAAATTCAAAAAGCCCACAACCTGGGGATAATAGTAACCTAAAACAACACTGCTGCTCCCGAGTCTTCTGAGCAAGATAGCAAATATTGGCCAAGCAAAATAAATTTGTTAAATAAAGTGCACACACTTAGGACAGCTGAGAGCATAAACCTTTGTACATGTGAATCTCCCCGCCTGGGAACACGTCCCACCCACCCTCTCGGCACCACCTCCCCTCTGGCTACAAGGCCTCCATTCTTCTGGTGTCAAGTTGAAGCCACGCGTTTTAAGTCTTCCTGCTGTAGATAAGAGTAGGTCCCTCACTCTGCAACCTCAACACTCCCTGCACCATTTTGCCCCCATACCTAAAGCACAGTAATTCGTACTGGTATAATTACCAGCCGGTAGGAGTTCAGAGACTTTCTCCCTTCTGTCTCTCTCTCTCTGCTCACACTCCATAAATTGTATTTGTAGGAGTGAATCCAACTTCTTACTAACAGAGATAAAAGAATAGCTCTCTGATTATTATTCTGTTCAGATCACTGCACCATGCAAAATTCAAATGAGCTTAAAGTGTTCTTCAGAACACTTCTAAGTGAATGATACTTGACCACAAATAGGAAAAGTGTGTAAGCACCAACTTAGAGTTAGCATGTCATATATTCCACAGCCAAGTCATCTAGATGCATCTGTTCCGACACAAAACAAGCACTTTAAACTTTGGCACTGAAGTAAAACATGCACATTCAGGTTGCTTTTCAGCAGGGATTTTTCCAAAATATATGAATCATTTCCATGAGAGTTCCTATAATTCTAATAGCCATACAACAGAACTTTCAAAGTACCAAACCACATAGCAGTGAATGAATATGCTTTAAATTACCTGCTATATTTTATATCTTTTGGGGGCAGGAAACCCCTATTGTTAAAAAACTAATCAGAATGTGTGTATAGGTATATGTATGTATACAATGTGTAATATGTGTAATATGTGTAATGTATGTGTATTATGTATAATATGTGTGCAATATATGTGTAGTATATGTGTAACATACATGGGTATATCATAATATATGTGTGACACATGTATAATACATGTAATATATGTGCAATATATGTTTATAAATATATATGTATATATTTATTTATATATTTCTAATTACAGTGATACCTTCAGTTAGCCCTACCAAGAAAACACAGAAATATAACAAGGCTTTAAGTAAGAAGAAATTTTGTTTGAATTACCAATGCTGAAAACTTGTTTAGTTGGCTAGTAATGTGGATATTCAGAACCCTTGCTGGGGCTGAAAGGTAGCTTTCCAGTCTCAACAACTGCGGTGCCCTGGGCGCCAGCTCAGGCCTTCAGTTTGCCTCTCTCCTTGGTGCCCAAAGGCCCCTGAGAAGAGCCAGGCCAAGTGCGGAGCTTCAAAAGCCTGTTCATTAAGTTCCAACCAGAGCACAGTCTTGGATGAAGACCATTACCATGAGTGCTATTTTTCTGCCTTGAGGAATTCCAAAAAGACTGAATAAATGAATGTTCAAGCAGTAGGAGTTTGTTCAACTTGCCTTGGACTATCCACACAGAGAGAAACATGACCCTTTTCCAAGTCACAGTCTGCACTCATATCAAATTGTCACACTTTGCAAAAACTCAGTTTTCATTTTTTCACAGGAGGAATTAAGAAACTTGGTATTCACTGTATCATATGTCTATTTCTACCTTTTACTTTAGAAATAACCACTGTTGATTATTTCTTTACTTTAGAAATAATCACTGTTGATTATTTAATCACTGTTTGTTTGCTCTGGCTACCATAATAAAATAGGAATAGGAAGGAGGACAGTGTTAGCTTCCCTGAACTGTCACAAAATATTTGAACTAATCATCTTAGAAAGAGAAAAGTTTTACTTGGGTTCACAGGTCCAGTGGTTTCAGTCCATGGTGGTTGGCCATTCCTTGAGGGCTACAGTAAAGCAGTACATTGTGACAGAAAGATGTGGCAGAGATGGCTGCTCATCTCTGGCAGCCAGAAAGCAGAGAGAGACAGGAAGTGGCTGGAGTCCCACAATATCTCCTCAAAAGCACCCCTTTCTGTGACCTGATTCTCTTCCACGAGGCCCCATCTCCTGGAAGTTCCACCAACTCCCAGTAGCCCCGCAGGCTGGCAACTGAGCCTTGAACACATGGCCTGCAGGGGATTTGCCAGATTCCAACAGCAGCCAATACCCCTCAGCTCAAGGTGGGATTCAGATAAGCAGCCTTCCAGCTGGCCAGCTTGTTGTGGTTCCCTCTCCACGTCTCTGAAGACCATCCGAAGAGGGTCATCATGTTTTGTCATCAAAGTCATGTGCCCTCTGATGTATTTTGTTAAATCAACCAATAGTTAGGGACATGTTGAAGATTTTTGTCTCATCCTTTTTCTCATTGTTATCTAACAATATGGTGAGATTCCTCAGAATCCAGATGCTCCCTACTTTGTACCTACATATCCTCCAGTCTCTGTGTAGGTCCCTCTACTACCTTAATACATGCAACAGACAGGTGTGATAGATTATCAAGAAGGGCTTGGAGGCATCCTTAAACTTCTCCTCCAGGGCCTAAAATTTCTTTTCAAGTTGGGTTTTCATAGCACTTTTAGTTTCATAGCAAAATAGAGCGGAATACACCTGGAGCTTTTGTGTGTTCCCATCTCTACACATACACCGCCTCCTCTGCTATCCCCACCGAAGCAGTGCCCTTGTTAAGATCACCACCTACACTGACCCATCCTTATTACCCAGCAGCCCTAGTTCACAGTAAGGTCCACTTTTGGCCTTGTACCCTGCACAGGTTTTGACGCATGGATGGTGCCATGTATCCACCATGATGATACCATACAGAGCATTTTTACTGCATTAGAAGTGCAGGCTTCTACATGATCCTGCTGTCACTGATGTTGGGAGGATCTGAATGTGTATGGAAGAGGGTTGGACTTGCAAATAAGTCATCTCCTACCACACCCTGGAGAGTTGGGTCCCTTTTGTGTGAGACTTCGAGATCTTTTGTTTCTCCCAGTATTTGCACTGTTGTGGTTCCCTCAGTTTTCTCTTCATTCACTCACTCAGAAGATGTGTTCAGAGCACCCGCTGTGTGCCAGGTGAGCATGTGTGCTGGATCTTTCAGGTAGCGGAGAAACAGAGTGTGGTTTTCCCAGCTGACCCTCCCTGCTTCTGCCCCGAGCAGGGCCATGAGAGGTGACCCTGGTCCAAGAGGAAGCGGTCTGCCTCACTTTCTCATGGGTCACGAAGGACACTACAGGAACAAATCTCATGGGGTCAGGGAAGCCAAGACGCCAGGTATGAAAATCTCTGATCAGTGCTGATGCACAGAGATCTTGGGCCATGAAGAGTGGGCAGGGGGTGTTTAGACAGCTACCCAACAACTGCAGGAGGACAAGCAACCGACCTGGCCATGAACAGCCACCCAGTGCGAGATGACTATGCCTGGTGCTGTTCTAGGCACTTTGTATCTGTATGCAGTAACTCACTTCCCTGTGAGTGTCTGGATCCCTGCTCACAAGGGAGTTGATGTAATTCAGACACAGTGAGCGACTTACCCAAGGCCACAACTCTGCCAAGGGCTAAAGGCAGGGCTGGGGCCACACTGCTAGGCACTGAAGCCAGCTCTCAGCCACAATTCTACACTTCCTCCCCATGACCCCTCTGTGATCCTCAAGCTTGAGGAAGGCACTCAGTACTAAACACAAACTCAGATTGATCAACAGCTGCTTCCCCCATCACGGGCTCACAGGATCATGGCTGGTTAGGGTAAGGCCCTGTAATGGATACACGTGGATAAGGTCACTGTATGATATCCAAAGACCTGTGTCTAAGCCTGGAGCACAGTCAGGCTTGGAGGAGGAGGAGGAATGTGGAGAGTAGGATTATGTTGAGAGTGCAGAGTAGAGAGAAGGAACGTGGAGGTATGTGGTGGGTCCCCTGGGCACAGGACTAGGAAGGTACATGGGCGCACAGAGAAAGGCCTTGAACATTAGATTTAGAACTCTAAGACTTCAGGCTGGGAATGTACGCCAGGGGTACAACAATGGCCTAGCATGCATGGGACTCAGGGTTTTATCCCAACCAGCACAAAAGCAACCAAGCAAATAAGAGAGAGAAAACAAAAAAGGCCACAGAGATGAATTTTACTTTGCTGACAGTCGGGAGCCATCCAGGATGCGGTGACGCCCCTGGAACCTTGGTTTAGGGTGCTTAGCTCTGGCTGCACTGCAGAAGTCAGGCTGGAGGAGGAAGCCAAACAGAGGCAAAACAGCCGCCAGGAGTCAGGGCTAAGTCTGCACAGGGTTAGGACCCGAGGCTGAGTGATCCTGCCCCAGCCTGTACTCTTGGGACCAAATGTTGCCACCTGTGTTTAATATGAGCAAGCCTATGAATACACATAGAAAGAAATCGAGTTCTCTGCATGCAGTGTGATGGGTGATATTTGTTGTCTTCTTCCCAATTGTTCTGCACAGTACAAATTTTTTCAAGTGATTAGATAGTAGAACTTTTAAATTTGAATAAGTACATTTCTTTCTAGCTTTAAAAACTAAAAGTGTTTTTCTTTTGTAAACCAAATGGCAGCATCTAATTAACCTGCAGGTCAGGGTATTTCAGGCAGCTGTGGAAGTCCCCTTGTCATCCAGGCAACCCAAAGCCATCAGACACCGTGTTCTCCAAGGCTGGCCTAAGAGACACCATGGCTGGGACTTCCTCTGGGTTAGTCCAAGGAGCCGGCTGGTCTCAGACAGACTGCAAACTAGGGTTGAGGGACCCCTGTGCTTCTGTTTACTCTGTCTCAAATAGTCTTTTCACGCCTCAGCATCATCTTCCTGCTCTGGATCCTTCACACACATCAGTGACATCACGCACTTCATGTGCTTTAGTGAAGCATCAAGCACATGCACTGTGTAACACAATACTTATAATCTGCTCTCCTTCTATCCCGATATCCCCCAAAGAACACACAGCCTGCCTCTTCTTCTCAGAGCTCAGTCCATTTGCCAATTTCTTCTCTCACTGGAGCAATTCTAGAAGGTCACATCACACAGGCGCGCCCATGGCAGGGCTGCCAAGATTGGTGAGAGCTCAATGAAGCCGCAGTCCCCGGGTGAAGCCAGGCAAGGACCATGGGGAGGGACCATGGCAGGGGAAATCACAGGGCAGAGGGAGGAGAGGAGCAAAGAGCTCCTAACTTCAGCTCCAGGGAGGAGGTGATGCTTAAGGCAGGGCTGCATCTTGACATCTGCCAAGTGGATGCTGGGAAGGAAGGAAGTCACTGCTGGGAGAGCTGTTGTACTTTACTTAAAAAACAAGGCCCCATGATGAAAAACAGGGCAAGACCCCAAGATGACAAACGGGGCAAGACGTCTTTTTTAAAAGAAGCGCTTTTATTTTAGCTGGCCCAGCGACACAGCGCAGACGGAATTTGCAAAGCTGTGCAACTGAGTTAGAGTTTTGACTGCTTTATATAGTTCATTTATGATTAGCTCATTGATCATTAAGTACATAGTGATGAGAAACAGAAATAAGATGGGCCTTTGTTCCCCTTTGCTTGAGGTCAGAGGCATGTCACAGTGGGTGGTTAGCCAGTTCATAGCCCTTGGTCTGCTAATTCCAGGAACATTTGTCTCTCATAAAGGGAACAATGGTTGACACAACATCATTTGTCTTACAAGGGGGAACAAAGGTTGGCTGGGGGGGGCACCATATAGAACAGCATAACCATGCAGTCAGTTAATCTTTATGTGGTTGGTGCTTGGTTACTAGGGTAATGAGCTCAGTACAGAATGACAATATTACTAATAACTACCTTTATAAGTAACTATTTTTGTTAATTATCTTTTGATCAATTATTTTAATTTTTAGCATCTTAATATAACAGAGCAGCGTGTTCAATGTGCAAAACCCCTCAGGAGAAGGAAAGCAGGACACATGTGGGTCACATCAAGCAGCTCAGTTGGCGAACAAAGCTTCTCTATTACAGTGTGTGCTGGTGTCTGCGCATTCTGTGTGCCCAGATCTTCCCTCCTCTGCAGCCTCATGTGCCAGTCTGTTCCTGTCATCCTGCCCCGCTTCCCACCCACACGTGCTCCACATCCAGACTGTGTCAGACCACAACCAGTTTAGCCCAATTGTATTCTGCAGCAGAGGGCAAACATCCACTGTCCCCTAAAATGCCTACGTCACGTGTCACTCATCACCTATGGCCTGTTACCTACGACTCAATGAACACTCACTAAGGGGAGAAGGATGAGGGTGACTGTGGTGTCTGTTTTCTGATTACTAAAAAGAATGGAGGTGAGATACCTTAAAGAGAAAAGATGTTTACTTCCACTCACAGTACTAGGGGCCCAAGATCCACAGAGCAAAGGGTAGGCTGTGGTGAGGCCACCGCCATGGGGGGAATGTCTGTGTGTACAGGTATCTCTGTGTGCACTTTGTCTCTGTCCTGCTCCTTCTGAGCCACCAAGATTCAGTCACAGGATCCATCTAATCTGCTAATCTGGTCTCACCACTTCCCAAAGGGCTTCCCTTTGAGCCTCGTAGTAAGAGTAAGTCCCCACCCTCTTAATAAATTAGCACAGGACTCGAGATTAAACTCCTGTCAACGTCCAAGGGGACAAACTTTAATAGACACAGGAGATGACAAGAGCACACAGCCAGGCCTCTTCTGCCCACAGGAGAGACAAACTCTAGGAGGAACCCCCTGGGAGGCGCAGGTCTCTGTGTGGAACCCACAGGGCAGGGCTTCAGTGGAAGATGAAAAGGAACCATGAAAGTAGGAAGACAGAGGAGACCCATTAGGCCACTGTCAGGTCATTTCCAAAAAGACAGTCTGAGGACCACCCCTGAGGGACAGTATTGGGGGTGATTGGAACCCACATCTTGGCCTGCAGGCATTTGCTGGCTATGTTGATCATGAAGCTGTGAGAGGTTCTGGTTGTGGAATGAATATTTGCTGAAAGGCCCATCAATCTGAGCTGCAGCACTGTGAAGAGGGCGTCCCCCAGCAGCCAGGGACAGAGGGGTCAGGAAGACAGCATTCCCACTCTATGGTGGGGGAACAAGCAGCTCTGGGTCACTCTGCTTGCAGCACAGTTCCCAGGCTCCCCAGAACTTTACAGGGGTCCAGGAGGGCAAAAAGACACCTTGCCACTTGCTGAACCTCGGGGCACCACAACCTGGGAGTTCACCCACCAGGCCACACACGCTCACTGTGGGATAGAGTAACGAGGAGAGAGACAACAGAGAGATGTCTGCCACAGGCTGTTGTCTATTCTGAAAATGTCTTGTATTAGGTCAAATTCCTACACCTGCGGGACACAGATTTTTACATTTTTTGTGATAATAAAATATTGCATCTTCTTTGGAAAACACAAAAAGTTAACAATCAGAAATAAAATCATGAAACTAAATAACACACTATTGAGTAATCAGTGGGTCACACGGGAAATTAAAAAAGAAACTAATCAATACCTACAAGCAAACCAAAATTCAAATACAACTTACTGGAATCTGTGGGATGCTATAAAGCTATCCTCAGAGGAAAATTTATTGCACTGAGTTCCCACATAAGGAAAACAGAATGAATACAAATAAATAACCTGATGCTACACTTCAAACATCTAGAAAAAGAAGAGCAAGTCAAGCACAAAGCCAGAAGAAGAGAGGAAATTACAAATATCAGAGCAGAAATTAATGCAATAGAGACTAAGAAAATAATCCAAAGAATTAATGAATCAAAGAGTTGGTTCTTTGAAAAAATAAATAAAATTGATAAGCCCCTAGCCAACCTTATTTTAAAAAGGGAAGAAAAAGCTCAAATTCATGCAATAAGGAATCAAAAAGGCAAAATCACTACAGACTCTGTAGAAATACAGAAGATCATCAACACCTATTTCGAAAACCTCTACTCTCATAGATTTGATAACACAGAAGAAATAGACAGATTCCTAGAAACATATGAAGTACCAAAGGTAGGTCAAGAAGATGTAAAACTGCTGAATAACCCAATTTCTATTAATGAAGTAGAAAATGTAATTAAGGCCTTAACTACAAAGAAGAGCCCAGGCCCGGATGGATTCATTGAGAATTGAATTCTAAAAGAAATACAAAGACTTAATGCTGACACTCCTCAAACTCTTCACTGAAACTGAAAGGAAATCAATCCTTCCTAAGTCATTCCCAGAAGCAAATATTACTGTAGTGCCAAAACCTGACAAAGATCCAACTAAAAAAAGAGAACTACAGGCCAATCTCCCTAATGAACACAGATGCAAAAATTTTCAAAAATATTGGCAAATAGGATGCAGCAAATCATCAAGAAGATTATACACCATAACCAAGTGGGGTTCATCCCAGGCATGCAGGGATGGTTCAACATACATAAATCGATAAATGTAATCCACCATATCCATAAAGCCAAAAGTAAGAATCACATAATCATTTCTATAGATGCAGAAAAAGCTTTTGATAAGGTTCAACATTTATTTATGATAAGAACCTTACAGAAAATTGGAATAGATGGTCTTTACCTCAATATAATAAATGCTGTCTATGACAAACCAACAGCCAGTATCATACTAAATGTCCAAAAATTGAAGGCCTTTACCTTAAAATCAGGCACAAGACAAGGATGTTCCTTATTACCACTCCTATTCAACATAGTGCTGGAAATCCTAGGCAGAGAAATTAGACAAAAGAGAGAAATAAAAGGGGTAAAGATAGGAAGAGAGGAAGTTAAATTATCATTATTTGCAGATGACATGATACTCTACATAGAAGACCCCCAAAACTCCATTTAAAGGTTCTTAGACATAATAAATAAACTCCAGGAATGTAGCTGGATACAAAATCAATACTCAAAAATGAATAGCATTCCTATACACTAACAACAAGTTCACAGAGAGAGAAATAAGAGAATCCACACTAGCAACCAAAAAAATGAAATATTTAGGAATTACTCTCATGAAAGTAGTGAAAGACCTATACAGAGAAAATTATAATATACTGAAAGAAGAAACTGAAGACAATCTCAGAAAATGGAAAGCCATTCCTTGCTCATGGATAGAAAGAATAAATATTGTGAAAATGTCTATTCTCCCAAAACTGTTATAAAAATTCAATGCAATCCCAATAAAAATACCATCAACATACCTCATACATCTTGAGAAATCACTCCTAAAATTCCTCTGGAGCAAGAAGAGACTTAGAATAGCAAAGACAATTCTAAGCAACAAAGGCAAGGCAGGAGGCATCACAATTCCTGACTTGAAGTTATACTACAAAGCAACCGTACTAAAATCAACATGGTACTGGAATCAAAACAGAGCAGAGGATCAATGGACTAGATTAGAAGATACAACCACAACTACAAACACACTCAACCACCTTATCTTTGATAAAGGGGCGAAACATGTTCACTGGAAGAATGACAGTCTCTTTAATAAATGGTGTTGGAAAAACTGGCTCTCCATATGCCGAAAACTAAAACTAGACCCATGCCTATCACCATGTAATAAATTAAAATGTAAATGCATCAAAGATTTGAATATTAAAACAGAAAAACTAAATCTATTGGAAGATAAATTGGGTAAGAACCTTGAAAACATAGGGGTAGGTAGAGATTCATGAACAGGACTCAAACCACACGGTAAATACTTCCCAGAATCAATAACTGGGATCACGTCTTATTAAAAAGTTTCTCCACATCAAAAGAAATCTCCTGCACAGTGAAAAGGAAACCCACAAACTGGGAAAAAATCTTAGTGAACTGTCCCTCAGACAAAGGACTTCTGTCTAAAACATATAAAGAATTTAAAAATATCAGACTCCCAAAATTCAAAGATCCAATCCAAAAATGGGCATCTAGGGCTCGGGATTTAGCTCAGTGGCCTAAGTACCTGCCTTGCAAGCAGGTGGTCATGAGTTCAATCCCCAGTACCGATAAAGAAAAAAAAAAAAAAAAAAAACCAAAAATGGGCGTCTGAAATGAATACACACTTCTCAGACGAAGAAATACAAATGGCAAATAAATACATGAAAATAATGTTCATCATCATTACTCATTAAAGAAATGCAAATTAAAACCACACTGAGATTTCATCTCACTCCAGAAAGAATGGCCGGGATCAACAAAACCAACAACAAAAAATGCTGGAGAGGCTGTGGGGAAAAAGGAACTCTTCTGGACTGTTGGTGGGAATGTAGGCGGGTGCAACCATTTTGGAGGCCAGTCTGGAGATTTCTCTAAAAGCTGGGATTGGAAGTCCCATTTGTTCCAGCTATTCCACTTCTAGGCGTATTCCCAGAAGAACTGAAAGCATCATACCACAGAGATGTATGTGCACCCATGTTTATAGCAGCACAATTTGTAAAAGCCAGATCTTGGAAACAACCTAAGTGTCCATCAACTGAGGAATGAATAAAAAACTTGTGGTATTTTTATACAATGGAGTACTACTCAGCTATAAAGAAGGGTCACATTGAGATATTTATAAAGAATTGGGCGCAGCTTGAGACCATACTCATAAGTGAAATAATGAAACTCACATGTATGAATACCAAATAGTTTCCCTAGGGTAAGAAATGATATAAACACATAAAAGTTGTGGTAATCATGATTCCCCGTTATTTGAAGCCTTATAAAGTTTTCACTCATCAATTGGAATGGTTTCGTTCTGGGCTGTTGGATTTTATTCTCTGTGATGATATGAACAGATATTTTGAAGAAAACAAGACATCATAATAGCTGATTTAATAGTGCTGATTTAATATCATCTTGTTTTGAAGTCCCATCAAACTGTTGTTCTTCTGTCTCCTGGTTTTATCATGTTGTATCTTATTGGATTTTATTATATGTGATAGTATAAACAAAATTTTTATAGGCAAAGAGATAATGTAGAAAACATTGTTTGTTTTCTTTTAGCTGATTCTAAATGTCTTATAATACTTTCATCCTCCTGAATGGTTTCACACTGTCTTTGTATGTTTGATGCTATAGTTTACAAAGTTATACTCAAATATTTCAAAGAAAGAGACACTGTGGTAATTACAATTAAGTTGGGTTATCTTGTGGTAAAACACTATGTTGCTTAAATGGTTCTGATCTGACCTTTATTGTTATGTTGTTATGTCCTCTTTTATCTCAATCTCCCTCTTTTTAAAATTATTTATTTTTTATGATTTTTAAGAGAAAAATAAAATAGCAGGATATATTATAGTAACCATTTTGATTTCCTATTAACTTGATTTGAACCGTGTATTGCTCTCACCATCTTGCTTTGACTTGTTTTACTCTATTCTGTTCTGTTTGATAGTATCAAGTTTGAGGGTATAGCAACTGCTTTGAAGGCAATAAGATTCACCATGATGCTCATTCTGGTTTGACTATTATCTTCTTTTGAAGTCTGGAAGGTCTCCAATGTTTCGGTTTTATTGGTTTTGTTCTCTACTGTTTTGTTCAATTTTATTATACCTGATGATATAGGCAATTCTTTTTAAGGTAGCAAGAGGCATTATGGTAACCATTGTTGATTACCTTGTATTCTGTTTTTACATCATGTGCTATGTCTATCCTTTGTTTTGACTGACTCTGCTTTATTCTGTCACATTTGGTTTTATTCTCTTCAAAAAAAAGTAATAATAACTGTGGGAGTAATAAAACCCAAAATATGTAATTGTTATTGTAAAAAGGAGAGGAAATGAAAGTGCTCTAAAGGATTCAACTGCAAGTGTGTTTAGGTGTGTAAGATAGATGAACATATTACTAAGTTTTTGTTGAATCACTGCAGTCTCACTGTTTGAATGTCCACTTTTTATGCTTTAGTTTTGTAACTTGAACAACTATTTCTAAGATGACAATATGTAATCTATTAACTAGTGATTTCTTACTGTTTATTTTTTTTGAAATTCTTAATTACTTGTACCCTTTCACTGTCTTGTTTTTTTATTCTTTAAATAAAATTTTTAAAAAGAACATTTATAAGTAAACCGATGCAGCTTGAGACCATACTCATAAGTGCAATGACCGTGCACTTGCAAGGCAGGTGCTTATGCCGCTGAGCTAACTCCCCTGCACTGGAGTTTATTATGTGTGGTAGTATAAACAAAATTTTTATGGACAAGGAGATAATATAGTAACCTTTGTTTGTTTCCTGTTAGTTGGTTCTGAGTATCCTATAACACTTTCATTCCCTTGAATGGTTTTACACCGTCTTATGTTTGATACTATAGTGTATGACAGTACACTCAAATATTTCAAGAAAAGAGACATTGTGGTAGCTACTGTTATGTCAGGTTGTCTTGTGGTGAAACACTACGTTGTGTTCTGTTCTGACCTATTTTGTTATGTTCTCTTTTATCTTAATCTGTTTTTTAAAATAAAAAAAAAAGCACCAGACTCTCTGTTTCCTCTCCCAGCCCCTCTAATGTGCCCCTCGCCCACTCCCCTCTCTGGCTCAGCAGCTCCTGGCCTGCCCTCTTTCCCACTGTCCTGCCCTCCTGTACCCTCATATAAACAGAATCACACAGGGCACACACGATTGGTCTGGTTTCCTCCCCTAGCGGGATGATTTGAGTTTCATCCACATCGGTGCAGAGGCATCAGCAGCTGATACTTTCTGTTGCTCAGCTGTGTTCCACGGCGTGGGTGCCCCTCAGGTAATTTACCTGCTCTCCACTGAAGGACATTTGTGTTGGCAAGTGTGGCTTTTACTTGTTGAATGATATTGTACCCTACAGACAGCCCAAGGCTTAGCAAGCACAGCTAAGCAGTTCCAGTCAGTGTGTAAATGTTACTGGACATTTGGATTGCCCCTATTATAAGTAGCCTCTCAGTAAATCTCTTTCTATGTAAATATTTACGTATCTGATATATGTATATTACAGGGTACATAGATCTCAAGTATCTATAAGCCTGCATCCTGCACTCATGGAGATTTAGAAAAATTCTGAAAATAAAAATACTGTTCTACTAGAATTTTCTAAATATTGTTTTATAAGATTATGCAACCATCAGGGATCATGAAACTTGGTGCCATTATTAAAATAAAGGAATCAAAAATTGCTTTATTTTCAAGGCAGCAGATTCAACCTGCTAAAAAGGATGGGATTAGTCTTGTTACTGGAGTCCTGAGCATGAACCTCACTGAAAAATGACCACATTTCCTCAGGAAGAAACATCTTCAGAGAAGAGGACCAAGTGGCAGGACCTGATGCAGAATGAGAGAAGACTCAGGGCAGGCAGGCGTGGCCACAGCTGTTCAAACAGCAGAGAGGAGCTTCTCCTCACTCTGGAAAACCCCAGGCCACAGCCACTGACAGAAGCAGGACCAGGGCGGTGCTCTGTTCAGGAACTTGAAACGTGGCTCCCCCTCCAATCAGTGCTGCTGACCTGAAAATTAACAGTGAAACAAAAGACATCAGTCCTGCCTGCCATGAGACCCCTGCTTTCCACAGTACACATGCACCCCTTCCAGAAAATGTTAACTAGGGCAGACAGTTATAAAGGGAAAACTAGGTCTCTCAGGATCTGCATTCCTCCTTCCCAGAGAGAATCACCACTGGTAATTTGGGTTGTCCTTCCAGGAAGCAGACAGACAGACACAGCCAGCCAGCCTATCTCTGTCTCTCTGTCTTGTTGTGTCTGTCTCTGTCTCTGTCTCTCTTTCCTCTCTCTCTCTCTCTCTCTCTCTCTCTCTCTCTCTCCCCCCCCCCCCGTCTCTCTGTCTCTCTGTCTCTCTCTCTGTCTCTCTGTCTCTCTGTCTCTCTGTCTGTCTCCCCCCCCCCTCCCTTTCTTTCTCAGCACGGGGAATCTGCAGTTTGCTTCCTTCACCTAGCCCACTTCTTGGATGGTCAAAAGTCAATGCTGTTCATACCAAAGTCAATCCTGTTCATAGCAGCTGACCTCTGGATTTTTGAAAACAGAAATTATGAATTCTGTAAAATCAATTAAAACATGAATTTTAGAAATCCTGAAACTACCTAGTGTTGGATGGAAAATAAATCTGATGGCACCAGAAGAGTGGCCTTAAGAAATTTCCTATTTGAACATTGCTGGCCCCCTTGCCGGCAGAAAGAACCTTGCCTTCCAATTTGTGTTAGGGCTCCCCCTTCTGGAAATTTTCTATAATTACACTTCTGGTTCAGTTTCTCACAGTCCAGATTCACTAGTTCTGCTTTCAAATGATTAGTGTACGGATAACTTGCCAGGCTTGGGGGTACTGCCCACAATCCCAGCACTCAGGATACTGAGGCAGGAAGATTGTGATGAGCCCGAGGCCAGCATGAATTACACAGAGAGAGCGTCTAAAAAGAAAATAGAAGAGAAACGAACACAAAGAAATACAGTAACCATGAGAGTGCCCTGTGATCTCTTTTCTTCCCTCTGAGAAGTAACGACTGTTAGTGGCTTGGAGTTCGCGTTCTCAGACCTGCTTCTATCATGTACGCCCACTACCACCGACAGATGGAAATGCACAGCTTAGGTTTCCTTTGCTTCCCACGTCCCTGTTCATGCTCTGTGTTTCGCTTCGTCAAATTTTATCTTCATAAGCTTTGCTTGCTGACATGGGTTATACTTGAGGCAGTTTGATGCACCATTTGTAGTTATTCTGGTTTTAATAATTAATTCTTAATATTAAATTTATAAATTCAGACACACCTTTATGTTTAAGTTGTGAATTGTGTCATTCTATTGATGAACCTTCTGCACTCTGACAAGCTTTTCCCACTCGCAGGGACTGAACTCCCAGGTCTTTCCCAGTATACATCACCAGCGTTTCTTAAAATGCACTGTCTTGAGACAAGGTCTTGCTAAATTGCCCACGCTGCACTTGAACTTGTGACCCCTGCCTCAGTTCACCAGAGTATGGGTGTGACAGGGCATCACTGTGCCTGACCCTGACAGCTTTTCATGGTATTTCTCATTTAATTTCCTTGGATATTTATAGCAAAAGTTATTTAAGGTTAAAATATGCAAATTTAAGCTTGATAATATTACATTAATTTTCCACAAATATTTTAGCTGTCTTTAAATAGGCAAAGCTTCCAGGGCTTTTGATGCATGCCGATAATCCCAGAATTTAGAAAGCAGACCAGGAGGATGGTCTGTGAGTTGAGGCCACCCTGGGCTACAAGTGAGTTCAAGGCCAGTCTGTGCAGCACAGTGAGACCTTGCCTCAAAAGATAATGTAAGTAAATAAATAAGCAAAGCCTGCTCAAATATTTGATTCTAGTAAACCTAGCAACTGTGTAAGATTTCATCTTAGTTGTTTTTAATACTCCAAAAATGGCTAAAAGCTATAGTTAAATTATCTGACAAATTTCAACTAAGCCTCCCAGATCTCAAATCAGCTAATACTTGCATGTTCATTCAGATTGTGGGCTGATCCAACCACTATTCTCATATGCTAAATTCTCTAAAGTCTTGCAAATAAATAAATTCAACACCAAAACGCAAGATTGTGCCTACCCTTACCCCACAATTATTAATAATACAGATTGAATTAATGTCAACAGCTGCTTTGATTCTAAACTTTTGCAGACTAAAAATCCTTTGCTCCACTGTGTCTAATTAAATGCAGATAAATGATCCTGCTACTGTAGCGGAGGCGTTTAGGACCACAGGCTTCCAGCCGAGATGAGAGAGCTGACACTTGCCCTGCCCTCTCCCCAGTGACTACTTCAGGAGGAGCAGGGGGCCTGTGTTTTCATATCCTCACAGCCTTGTCAACAGGATTTGGAGCCAATATTACATCAGATAAGCGAGTAAAAATTTTTTAAAACATAGATTATTCTATATTTTCATAGAACCATTGTCTTTGACAGCTACAACATGTTCTGCTTCATGAGTGGATGTTTTTGTGGATTCCTTCACTTGTCACCAGGTATTTAGGCCCAGCCCGGGTCTCCAGTTTATTGTTGAACATCTTTGAGCATGTAAGTTTTATTTATTTCTCCATCATTCCTTTAGGATACCAGAAGTACCCCCAAAGGCTGATACAGTTCAAAGGTTCTGAATACATTCCTAATTCTGATCATCTATTGTCAAATGGTTTTCCCAAAACATATTACCACTTGATAATCCCATCACATATTCAATGATATCATGACAGCTTTATTTATTTATTTATTTATTTATTTATTTATTTATTGCTTTGTTTAGAAACTAAGGTGGAGGGGCTGGGGATTCAGCTCAGCAGCATAAGGGCCTGCCTTGCAAGCGTGTGGTCGTGAGTTCAATCTCCGGTACCAGTAAAAAAAAAAAAGAAACTGAGGTGGAAACTATACCTTACTGGATCTAAAAAGTGAATAAGTAGTTTTGTGTACTTGCTGCTCATGGTTTTGCTTTTGTAAGTTATCTATTAATTTTTATTACCATAAACAATATGAAATGAAAGTGGAGGATACTTGCCAAAGAGTAAAAAACAGTATTTATTCCTCTCATTTAAGGAAATGGCCAAACTGTCAAAAAATAGATCTTCCAACAATCAGTGAAATAAACACTGAAGCAAGAGGAAGAGAAGGGGCAGAGACCCTCCAGGCCTTTACACGCCTTGCTGTGTGTGTCCACGCGGCCTTGGGGGCAGCCAGTGTAGCAAGGGGCACAGGGACTTCAGCTGCCGTTGCTTCCGGTTCTGGTCCCATGTTAGTGAACCTATGGCACACATGCCACATCACAAGGCCACCTCATCCCAGCATCGCCCCAGCTGCCGAGCATCGGATATCAGCGCATGCAGGAAGTAGAGGCACTTTGCTACTTTCTGGTAGATACGTGGTTTGGAGTTGCAGTTTGGACCCTCGGTCTCTGAAGTGTTCACCATCACTGCTATACCCATTCTGGGTGAACTTAAGGATTCCTTAATCTCTCCAAACCTCAGTGTCACTGAGGACCAAGAAGGTGATCCAATGAGGGGAGATGGAAACCACAGAGCACCAGCTGAAAGCCTCACCCAGCTGTACCACCCTCGTCCCCCCCAAGACCAGAGACAAGGCCCCTGGGCTGCATCTCTCTCAGTCAGGAATTCCCCATGGAAGCAGTGGCTGCACATGAGCTGTGCCCAGACAGGCTGAGTGACACCATATGGACCTAAGTGACACCACGGCCAGAGACCACCCACACACCCTGGCCTCGTGAGGCTCCTGGGGCACTGGGAATCTGTCCCCTTGAGTCCCTGAGACAATGTTTACTGTCCTCTTCTCCACCTGAGGAATAGCATAAAATCACAGTGCACTTCACCAGCAGCTATGCATGAAGGAATCTTAGGAAGGACAAGAGGTCTGAGTCAAAACGTTTACTTACGAACTCATGGCACAGTCGGGGTGAGCGCTGTGGTCCACACACATCAAGAGCTTCACTGGGCTACAGAAAGAAAAAAAGGGAGTTTTGTGTTGATTTGACTTGATTTGATTTGATTTGATTTGATTTGATTTGATTTTTGAGACAGACACTCACTCTGTGGTTCAGGCTGCACTTACTATTACATAAACCACGCTGGCCTCAAACTAGTGGTTAACCTCATGCCTCAGCCCCTTGAGTGCTGAAATTACAGGCACGTATTGGCAGCATTAAAGCAATTAAAAAACACATCTAACATTTATGGTGGACCTGAAAGATCTTGGTGATACAAAGTTTGGCTCCTTGAAGAACATATAAAATATTCTTTTTTAAAAGCTGAATGTGGTGGTCCTTGCCTGTAATCTCAGCACTTGAGAGGCTGAGGCAGGAAGATTGCCATAAGTTCAACACCAGCCTGGGTTATATAGAGACACTGTCACACACACACACACACACACACACACACACACACACACAGAAAAAATCAAAATAATAAACCTAGCTACTATTTATTGAGCATTTACTATAATGTGTGCCAAGAAATTTATAGTGATTTGTGGTGTTGGGGGTGGAATCCAGAGCCTTGTGCATGCTAGGGAAGCCATCTCCTACTGACCTGCACTTCCAGCTTGGTAGTAAGAAACTTGATCAAGGATTTCACACAGATCATATCATTCAATCCTACAACCAAATGCAACTGGTTCTATTTTTACCTCCAATTTCCAGTACTGAGAGCTGAACACAGTGACTTGCCCAAGTTCTCACAGTAGAGAACTGGAGAGCCAGGCTTTATCCTTGTAGGTGACTCAAAGCCAGAGGGCCTGTCCTCTCCTGCACAAATGTATTATAACAGAAAATGCCCCCTGAGGGATGTAAGATGATGTTGGTTTCCTCACAATGTAAACCACCAAAATTCTTCAGTTTCTGTTTTTATGTAGCCCAAGTAACCGGCAGTTTAATTTGGTTTCTCTTACCTCTGACTCTGAAACAGCAGATCACCAAGATGCATGACTGGTCACAGGATGTACATGGTAAGAACCAGTGCCCAATGACAAGCCACCCTGTTTCTGTACTTCTGCTTTGCAACCTCACAAAACCCTCCCTTCCCACACCTTGAGGGCCTGACTTCTTTAGGAACAATGCCAGTCAGGACCACCAGCATAAATAAACCTGATTCTTGCCTCCAAACCTCAGTATCACTCACTTCTTGGTCAGAACTTTGCTGTTACATTTGGTTCTGTGACCAGTAAGGCTGACTGTGCTGGCCATTTGGGTCCCTGACCATATCCCCCACAGAATGAGTGAGGACTCTCCAGCCCATCAAGGAGAAAGGTGTGCCTCCAAAATATTTTTAGTCTCCCAAGGAGACCAGAGAGGACAACCTGTTTGCCATCTGTGGCTTACTAGATCAAAGGGAGAGGCGGACACAGAATCCTGTCCTGCCTTTGGCTAAGGTGAGACCCTGGGGCCACTCCCAAGTCAGGCCTATACCACTGGATGGAGTGACTCAGAACCTCTCACCAGAATAAAGATTCCTCAGACTAAGGATTTCCCTTATTGTTTTAACCTCTGAATGAATGCTGAGTGTGTGTCTGAATGTCATGGATGGGGTATACCATACATCATTCCATTTCTGCAGCTCCACAGCAATGTAACCTGGGACCATGGAGTCTGAATGGGTCTTGACCTGAAGTTTTGGGGATGAATCTAAGAGACATAATGGAGACCCTAGTGATGAGTTTCTCCTTAGTCCAGATGGTCCTAAATTGCCAAAAGACATGCATCCAGGTGGGCACCTGAATGGCCTCTCTCTGAGGGGCATCCGCCCTTTGTCTGTTGCAACTCTGCTCAAGGGCACATCACATATGTGTAGGGAGTCAGCACAGGATCTAATTAGTCAAAGCTTATAATTCTGGAATGTATGCTAAAAATATTTTTTGAGGGCTGCTGAATGAAACCAAATCAATTCCCTGAACCTGAACAAAGACCCATTCTTCCTGAGGATTCTTCCTTGGCAGATGTATCACCCCTTATTGCCCACTGCAGCTGCGGCCAGAACCTCCAGTTTCACTGGGTAGTCCTCCTCCTCTTCCTCCTCCTGCTCCTGATGCCTCTACCTCCAGCCTATTGAACCAGTTTCAGCCAATGGTGCTTCTGCTGCCAGCCCTGGACCAGTTCTTCTGATACTATGGTAGTGTGCCTCTCTATTCCCAACTCTGAAGAATCCAGTCAGTCATTTCCTGTGTTCAGCCACCAAGGCCCCCCTGGAGCCTTCTATTTTAATGTTACCCTTACATGCCTATTCTGTCAGATGGCATCATATAACACCCAGTTGGGATCATTATGAGCAACTCCAATTCTGTTCAACACAGAAATGTTTCCAAATTTTGTGGAGAGAAAAACTGGTTAAAGGGAGAGATAAACTGTCAGGCCTGGAGAATGGGTTGCCAAGGCTTTCCCAAAGGGGCCTTGCCAAAATAACACGCCAGCAAAAAGAAACAAAGCAATCCAGTCAAGTGCTCCTCAAAGGCATCAAAGAGGGGCACAAGCAGCCCATCAATATGTCAAAAGTTACTACTGTTATCCTGAAGCTTGATAAAAGGTCTTTTTAATGAGAGACTCTGCCAAGCTTACAGGGTCTACACGCCTTTTGACCATAAGGCCCCAGAAAATTTACAGATGGGAAATGCAGTCTTCATGCACAAAAAGTAGCTGTATCTACAAGAAAATCTGGTCTGAAAGACAACCTTACCCTCTGTCCAAACACCAATATGCAAGATGTAAGGGCTATAAACACATTTTAAAATGCTCATACAGACTAAAAGATAAAAACTCTCAAAAGCTTCAACCTTGATCAAATAACAGCCTTTTCATCAATCTGACTGGTTCCATCTAGGCCAGACTGGGCTCCCTTCTTCACCTGGATCACTGGGAGCCCACAGTCCATGTCCATATTGAGGCACCAACATATGATTTTTCTGAAATAGAACACTTTGTAGTTAGCTAACCTATTGTCCTTCTGTCAGAAAAAGGCTACCATTACCAGCGCAACTAGGACTCTTCATCACTTTTACCAGGCATAAACTTGCAGCCTAAGAGGACACCTCATTAAACATCGGTTCCTGTATATGTCAGAATGCCCCAACACTTCTGAAAAGAGACTTTTTCTCCAAGGTAGGAGCAACACTCTACTTCACACCAAGCCTACTCAGCCTCCCTTTTCTTTTGTAACCCTGCATTTTCAAAATTTGTCCCAACTCTGACTGTCTTAGTTACTTCTTACTCGTTGCTGAGACAAAATACCTGAAGCCCAAGTTGGGAAAGGAAAGGTTTATTTCTTACAGTTTTTGGAGGTATCAGTCCACACTCAGTTGGCTCCAAGGCAGGCGGGTATGGCTAGGCTGCAGTTCATGGCAGCTGTAAAACAGCAAGCAGGAACTAGTAAAGAGCAAGACACACCTTCTTCCTGCCATTACATCACATTCTGGCTCCACCCCTATATGAGTGGAGCACTGACACCATCAATCCAAGCACTAGACAATGAACCATCGCAAATGCACAATGCAAACTCATGAGGCCTGGGGGCCACAGACATAAACCATGACACTGACTGTTCTCTGAGAAGAAGAAGGATGTCTTCTCAGCCTCAGACAAATAATCACAAACCTGAAATTCTGAAAACTCTCCTCCCAGAGGTATGAGCCAAAGACTCACTGCTGGACCTAATCATCAACCATGCTCCTGTAGTGATTTAATTCAACCCTGCCACAACCCCCACTGCTGTCAGACAATATCCCACATCATAGGGAGCACAAACAGACATCAGACACTAAAGCAGTTCAGGATCCACTATTGGGATCCTGATAAACTGTCACCTTGGAATGTTCCTCTGCTCCTGATGAAGAAACCCAGTGTGAATTAGCAGCCAGTGCAAGATTTTCATGCCATCAACAATGCAACCATCACCTTTCACACTGTAGTTCCCAACCCATACACCATTCTTGAACTGATACTTCAAGATGTCACCTGGTTTACATGTGTACATTTAAAAGATGCCTTCTCGTACTTGTGGGTTGCTCCCATAAGCCAACTGCTCTTTGCCTTTGAATGAAGGTCCCTGAGATAGGAGAAGGCCAACTCCCTTGGATTAAATTGCCACACAGGTTTTGAGAACTCACCTACTACTTTAGGGGTGACTCTCACAAGTTCCTATCATCTTCTCTCTGGGAGAGTCTGTTTCTCTGCCCCTTCCAGTTCAAGACTATCTTTCCTTGAATTTGATCCATAAACCACCTGCTTCTGATTGTGAAACATCATCCTGGGGGAATCTCCATCTGCATCAAACAGTATCCCATGCCACAAAAGACTCAATTAAGAATTAAAAAATATATCCAGAAGCTTCAGAACTACTAGATTTCACTCTTTTGCCTGTAAAGAAACCCAACATGGAATATCATTCAGTTTAGGACCACTGAGCTGTCAGTGTCACCACAGCTGCCCTCTATCCTGCAGCCTAAAACTCTTATACTCTCCTCAGTCTTCTGCCATCTACAGCCTTCTGATACTCCTGCTTGGATCTAAGGATGCCTCTGAAGCTTTTGATTGGCTTCTGTCAGCCAACCCCTCTTCACCTTTAATTGGAAAAGCCCAGTTCAGAACTCAAGTCAACGGATCTGCACTTATGCAAAAACTCTCACCTGATACCTGTGGCAATAAAATCACTCAATCCTGCTATGTACCTACTCACCAGGCTGGGCCCTCCAGACCATGACTGCCTGGCAATAACTGAAGAGCTTTTCTCAGCCAACCAGATGTAAAGAAGAACTCCCTGAGAGAGGCTGAGTACATGCAGTTTATTATTCTGTGATCACTTGGGACAAAGTTCTTATGGCCAAAACCTTCTCTCAGGGATGGGCTTCACAGTGAACTAAACTATGAGACCTCATACAAGCACTCAATTCATCTGAAAATGGAAAGATGGACTGCTTCCTGCTGTTGTCTGGAAACTCACTGTTAAAGGAGCACCCTGGCATGAAAATATCATACAAGTAAGCCTAGAACTTCTAATGGACATCCTGCCTGACACTGTGATGGTAATCAAAACTCAATTTCCTGTTTATACAAAATAAAAAGATGACTAACCAAAACAACAGAGAGCCACAAATGGACTCATACCCTGTTTTCCCACAAAGGTGGCCTACGCCTGGGTTCAAAGTCACCACAATCTAACTCATAAATGAAAAGTAGACGTGAGAGAGCTCCTGGGTTCCTACTATTGCATCTCATGCCTGATCAGAATCTATTCCTCTGTCTAGCAACTATTCTAAATCTGTGCTCAAAATAAACCAATCCAGAAGACTAAGTCCCCTCTCCAAGGATCCAACAAACTGAAATGTCTCTCTTTGAAGATATACAAATAGACACTACTGAATGAAAGCTTTATGAGGTGACTGATATCTATTGGTGCTTATATATACCTACTCAGGCTGGCCCAAGAAATTCCCTATGGAAACCAAAAGTTTATAGGGCCCTGCTGCAAGAAACCATTCATAGATATGGCCTCTGCTTGACCTTTGGCAAACACAATGGGCCTACATTTGTGGAAACTCAGACTAGCAGAACTATTAAAGATTAAATGAAAACTACCTACAGCACACAGGCAACAAACTCTATAAAAGCTGAGGAAATAAACAGAACTTTAAAGTAAATTCATACCAAATATCACCAGGAAACACACATCCCATGGGTTGACTTACTCTCCAGGGTGTTATTCAGCATGAAAAGTTCAACCAAATGCACTAGATACACACCCTTAGAAATCTTATATGGAAGACCACCACCTATTATCTTCCATGGAGACTCCTGCTGATTAAGTAACATAATCCTACAGGGACAGCCTGTGCAATTAGAAAAGACCTTGAAGGCTCCATAAATATTTAACTAAAAGAACCTGCAGACACCTCTACACACACATATAACAAAGACAACATGATATGGATCAAAAATTGAAAAAAGGAATTTCTATAACCTACATGGAAGAGACCATACATGGTCATACTAACTACCTCTGCAGCTCTTAAAATTTGAGAAATTCAGCCTTAGATCCAATATTCCAGAGGTAAAAGGGCCCAGCCAGACAACTGCTGGAGAATCTATCCAGACTAGACAGCTCCTCTGGAGCTCACTCTGAACAAACAATGCACTCAAAGCCCTACTCTGGTAACTCCAGAGGCTGACCAATCTATGCATGACTGAACCTCAAGGACACTGTTCATGGGAATGTTCCATAGGTGAATGTGTGACTTTCCCTTGATTTTTGCAGCTTTTCAAATTTCTTACCCCAATCCTTGCTTCCACTTCAGCTTATAAATATACCTGATATTATATTGTCAAACTTGGATTTTGTTTCCCATTCTTCTGCTGGCTGTGACCTTTGCCTTAGCTCTGCAGATAGTTACCCCAAGAGAATAGCAGCAATTCAATACAGTCCTCCTTATTCTACAGTTAGCTGAGCAAACTGACCAAGATGTGACAAGTTTCCAAGGTGCACTGGACATACTCCAGGGTCAGATTAACTCTTGCCAAAATAATGTTACAGAACTGACAGGCCCTTGATTTATAGATGGTCACTTGAGAGAGACTAGAAAAGAGCATAGGAAAGACAAGCCACATACTCCTGGTGAGAAACTTTCCAATGTTGAGAATCTTGGTTAGGACCCATCCTAGGATCACTGACAGCCATAAAGCTACTACTCCTAGTTGAGCCTTATGCACTTAATTAGCTTACTTGGTTTATCTCAATTCATATAAACTCTATCAAATTCCAAAAGGCAAAGATTTGCAGGGGTACTGAAGAGGGGGAAATAAAATAGAAAATGCTCCCCTCCCAGGATATAGGATGATGCTGGTACCCTGATGCTATAAACTGGCAGTATGCTTCTGTTTTTGTTTTTCTGTTGCCCAAGTAACCTCCAGTTTAACTCAGGTTGTGTTACTTCTATCTCAGAGAAACAGCTGATCACTGTGATGCAGGGCTGTCCCTATGATACACATTGTAAGAACCAGTTCCCTACTGACAAGCCACCCTTCTTCTGTCCAAGAAATAGGAAGGGCCACACATGATGCCTGAGTGTAAGGATACAAAGGGCTTGCTCATAACACCCTCAAGAAATGCCTGCCTGATAAACATAAGGTCCTGAGTTCAATTCCCAGTACAAAAAAGGAAAAAGAAATGGAGCTATTATGAACTTACTGGTTTATGGTCTCGTTGCATCTGTCTGTATTCTACCAAACTCACACTTTATGCCTGTTATAGAAGAGGACCCCACAGGGATCCAGAGACTCAAGAAACACATTTCTGTTCCTTGGTTACTCTACAGTAAGCAAAGGGAGGAGAAAACAATTTGGACAAACAATAAAGTGTTCTGTCTTGAACTGTCATTAAAATTGACTCTGAAGTGGGCTGGGCCCAGGACGAAGCTCTGGCTTCGTGGAAATGGAACCAGAATCTCCTCCTTGCCAACTCTTCTGGAGGCAACAAGGAGGCTTGAGCTCATGGGCTCTGCAACTGCTGCCCAGCAAAATGACTTCAAACTCCATCATCACCCTGCCCCTGAGTGCACCCTGGTCACGTGCAGGGTCACCTACTGGTGGTCATTAACACAGCGGTACTGGAACCCCATGGCCTTCAATCTCTCCTCCAGGATCTTCACGCTGCCCTCACCACAGGACTCCCTAAAAGAGAAAAACAAGTTATCAGCAGTGAATAAACAAAAGGAGGAGAAGAGGACAAGGGAGAAGAAGAGGCTGACTCCAAGCTGAACGTTTCTGTAGAACACCTCTTAGAGGCAACCTGGGAAAGTCTCTGGTCCAAAAAGTACAGTTTCCAGTGAATGCGCAGCGTCTGAGAGGGGGCGCTCTGAAGACACAACACCAGGGGTGAGGCTGAGCTGCTGGAGTCCAGGGAACATTACCCAGAACCTACAATGAATCCTGTGTAAGGGTAAGAAACTGCTCACAGATCAAAAGTAATTAGAATAAGGGAAAGGAGGGAAGAAGGAAAAGAAAAGGAAAAGACATAAATTTTTGCTTATATATGATAGCTAAACTGACTATGCTACGCATTGTATTCGTTATTAGAAAAGAACAGTTAATACTCCTCTGTTTAGATCAATTTTACATGCCTATATCTGTTAATCTAAGCAACATTCCTAAAGGTAACATTCCCCACCCAGAAACATGGGCCGGTGGTGTAGCCCAGGGGCTGCATGAATAAGGCTGTGACCTACAGTGAATTAACAACCTGCAGTGAATTAAAAACCAGTACACCTTCTGGGTACTGGAAAATAGAGGAAAAGCAGCACTTACTCCAAATCTCCCATCCCACATCCCTAGAGAGAGCTGCTGCCAACACTCACATGCACCGTAGCACACACTTATCCACGCTTTTACTATCCTGATTTTTGTTATCCATAGTTAACTCTGGCCCAAAAATTATTAAGGGGGAAATTCCCAGAATAAATGATTCATGGGTTTGAGATTGCCCAGCATTCTGAGTAGCAGGATGAAACCTCTCCCTCACTGTCCTCTTCCACAGGACATGGATCATCCCCTGGTCTATCATTGAACCCACCACTGTCCATGATTCCTGTTTCTTAGTCACTTAATGGCCACTTTGATGACCAGATGGACTGTTAGAGATAGCAGTCCTTGAGTGTCAATAATCTTCTTGCGGTCAATAATGGTCACGAAGCACAACACTAGCAATTTCATTCATTTTGGTGTTTTGTTTTGTTTTGTTTTGTTGTTTGGTAACTGGAATCAAACTCAGGATATTGTGCTGGCCAAGCAGCTGCTGGACCACTGAGCTACATCCCTGGCGCTGTGATTTCATTTCAGTTACTTTTTTCTCATAAGAGTAGCTAACATCTATTTAGCAATAATTCCTACCACAACACTATTTTATTGACTATGAGCTCCTGTTATTCCTAAAATCTGAGCAGCCCAACACCCCTACCTTTTTGGCTCATGACCTGCAACTCTGTTTAACCTGTGGATTAAACTTCCAAGCGGGTATTCTGACCTGTTGCGTAAATTCTCCCTCAGCAGACATGATGAACTGCGATAATGAAAAATTGCAATTTCTTACTGGTCACTGCAGGTAATGTCAAAGATCAAACTTTCTCTAATAGACACATTTTTAAAAAATAGGAAAGCCTAACTTCTATTCCAAGAACAGTTTCTCCCAAAAAGTAAGAACACCACCGTGGATTTCTCACACATAAGTATTATTTGTCTTCAGGAAGGGGAAATGCTAATCTTAGTAGAACTTGAGTAATATGCAGTTTTCACATTCACTGCAGTCCATTGTCCAAGAGCTAAAGGAAAATAACACCCATGATATGGTGAGTCACAGAGGAGGCAGGGAACAGATATGCTGGCTTCTCTAGGGACACATATGTAATGGCACATATGCTCCTGGGTTTGGGCAATTCTCTCCTCCATGTAGCATCATCAGTGCTCTGAAGACCACGGCCTCAGCTTGCAGCCAGAGCCCCACTTCGGCTCCTTCAGGCCATGGTCTCATTGAACATTTCTGAACCAAATAGATTTAACTTATCTGGTCTTTCATTTGTGCCTGAAATGCCCTTTATGGGAGAGACACATGAGTTCAGCTTGCACTTATACATAAACTCAAGAAGTTTTGCAGAAAGATACAAATCTTAAAACTTTCTTCCCCAGGTTATCTGAGACCCAGTGGTGTGGTTGATTATTCAGTGAGAATAAAACCTTCATCATGGAGTCTTTGAGCGGATTCTAAAGAGCCTGATAAGGGTTTTTGGGTTTCAAATGACCAAAAAGAGGAACTGGCTTTGAACCTCACATATGCACAAGGAACTTGCCTATCCAAAGCTGCCCAAGTCACTCAGAAACAAACCCTGCACTCCCTGGCAGGATAAAGGAGGTTTTTCCTCTGGGATCAAAACTGCCTAGTGGCACTCCCAGAATGCTAGGCCTGTGGCCCTCATTATCAACCCCACCAGAAATAGAAGATTGGCGTTTTCCCCAAACTGAAAGTGGAAAGTGGACATAACTATACCATATCCAAGAAAAACATGATCATCCTTATGGATGGCACCAAGACTTACACATTAGGTCCCTCAATATCATGCATGACCCAGATTTCAATTTGTGTGACTTTATCCTTCTGCAGGTATGGAATTTCAAAATCTGCAAAAAAACTGAGAGACAAAGGGAGTCATTTTTGTTTTTGCCCTTTGCAGTGCATCCCCAGGCCCCAGCCTGGAAAAACATTGCTAACAGTTCTAAGCAGTGGAAAACCTATGCCACCCGTTCCCTCTCTGTCACCATGGGAATCAAATCACCCCAGCAGTCAAGCATTAGATTTTCAGGCTTCATTTCAGAGCTGAGACTCTGTGACCAGGGAGTGGGCGTGGGGTCGCAGTACTGGCTCTCGGTCTCCAAAAGTTGGTCATCACTGTTCTATAGCAAGATGATTCTTTCTCTTTTCATTTTTAGTTGATTTGCCAGCTGCTTTTCAAAAGGGATTGTTTCCTAACTTTTTTTTCAAGGTACATTTAATTAATATCAGAAGCGTTAGCATGAAAGGCCCAAATCCAATGAAGGAATCCATCCCCATTATCACCAAAGACGATGCTGTTAACAGGTGTCAGTGGGATGGACTGGGGGCCTCCGAAAATAATGCAGCGGTCTCCTCACTGCGGCCCTCACACAACCCAGCTGTGAAATGAACATCCACCCTGCTTCAACAGGTAAGCCTGAAATGTGACAGCATTCCTTCCCCCCTGTGTCATCCCTAGTTCAGATTGCCTCGCTTCTGCAACCATTCGAAGCACAAACCATTGATTAAACCACATTGATTCAGGCACCATTAAGTATCACAGTGCTCTGAGCTAACTGGTTAAATACACCTGCTACAATACCAATATCTGTCACTTCTGTCATGACTAATAAAGGTGCTTACTTGCAAATAAACCCATTGAAGGCGAAATTCCCCTCATTTGAGATACAACCCAGAAACACAACAGTGCTCACGAGGTCCACAGTCTCAGTGGCGAAGCTGATACACGGTGTCCCTAAGTCACTGCGCTCAGTTAATAACAATTGCATACCCCATCTTGACACTGAACTGGGATTTCACGTGCTCAGTTCATGATTGGAAATATTTAGGTTTCAGTCTTCTAAACTGTCTGAAGACACAACAGGACACAGAATCAAGACTTCTGTTCTTCCCTTTATTTTCTTCAAACAGAAACATTCCTCCAGTGTCTACATGTTTCAGAAGGGGAAATTTTCAAAGTTGGCCTGTTCTTCAGAATCATCCGAAGACTCAGGCCTCTGAGGCAAGGGGAGGGGAAAAGAAAAGAGCAGAAACACAGGCTCGTCTGGTAAGGTTACAGGAGCCACTACACGCTGGACAGTACGTGAGTGTATGTATTCTTTCCTCAGAAAGCTGTGTCCCTCCCCAGGTTTCTCCAAGCGCAACTGTCAAAGTCCTGACCAGGGAATATGACTGATTTACCAGTCAGGCAGAAGCTTCCACATTCCTTTCCAGCTTGTTCTGGTTGGTCTTTTGCCTGTTCCAAGTCACCTTTCATGTTTAGGGAACACGTGTTGGCCCTGGGGTTGGCCACTGTGGATTCCAGTGGGGCAGCACTGGCTGCCGGACTCCCTTGAGGTACTAGGCCGCACCGTGCACACCTGTCCCGTGGTGGTGGTCATTTCTGTTTCCCGGCGTCAGACTCTAGCTGTTGGTGCTTTAGCTTTTCCTCACCCTGCCTTGAGCCAGTCACACCATGTAAGATCTGCGTCCTTGGCTCCAAAGCATGAGCAAGGCTTTCTGTTGCATCCATCCTAGGTCCACTGCGCTCTGCCATAACTGTGAGCTCTGTTTCACTCCGTGGAAACTCTCTGGGACCTTTCTGGGAAGAGGTTCTTCGGTGGTCACTTTGAATCTGAGGAGTCACCTCCAGGGTGTGACTAGGCCCCTGGGGACATAGGTGCAGGAGGCTGGGTGACAGATGGGGACCTGAGGCATAAAGGTGCAGCTGAAGTCCTCCAGCGGCCTCAGCCCAGGGCTGGCGTCTGGTAGGGCCCCTTAATTTTTATTTTCAGGTTTCTTTTTCACACATTTATCAGCTACTAATGGTTTAGCTGTATAGACAAGGTGCAATCACCAGGTCCTTCAAGTAAACCTGAATTTACAAAGGCAAGCATTACACTGGGGACTAGGCTAGTTCTCTTTAGCTTCCACTCAGAGCAATTAAATAAATACTTTTTCACCCTCCACTGTATTCACTGGTGCTGAAGTGCTTACCCTTTGATAGGATAGGCTCCTTTTGACTCTGAACCATTCAACATGACATAGATCACCCCAGAACTATCTCTGGAATACTGCAAGAAGAAAGAATCAGAGTCATGTTTTAGCAAGGTAAAAGATGCCTCTTTTTCTGTTAAGAAATGACCTCTTTTTTAGTGACAGTTTTCAACATGGGAAAATATTCAAATGGTTAAGGAGAGAGGAAACTGATGTTTTTTGCAAAGTCAAATGATTTTTTTCTTGTCTTTTTGAGACAGGGTCTTGTTACACAGTTCAGGCCGGCCTCGAGGTCACAGCCCAGGCTGGTCTTGAATTTGCAATGATCCTCCTGCCTCAGCCTCTTGAATGCTGAGATTATAGGCATGTATTACCACACCCAGTAACCCAATTGTTTTCAAATGTTAAAAATTCATTTACTCAGTAATTCATGTCTCAGATTCTAATTAAAAGATACTGTGAACTACACAACATGGTATCACTAGAGTGAACTAGGTCAAGCTGCCACAGCAAAAGCCTCAAACTCTCAATGACTTTAAACAGAGCCTTCAGCATGCACTGCCTGTTTACCACATGCTCACTGGGGTCTTGCTCAATGAGTTTTCCTCAGGGGCCAAGCTGGGGAAGTTTCCACATCTGTAAAGTCATCATCATCAGCAAAGAACGTGATGAATCACTGACCAGTTCTGAACAGTTTCCACCCAGGAGTCACAGTGCCTGCCTCTCAGATATCACTGGTGGTGTAAGTTGCATGTAATTAGCAAGCCATGGGCGCAGCCGAATGCTTGGTAAAGAGCACTAAGAGTCACCTCAAGCACTGTGCACCAAGATGTGTATTGCAGCATTGTAATTAATACCAAAATATAATAACCAATTTAAAACAACCACAGGGTACTTACATGTCTGAAATAGTAATCATCCATTAGCAAAATTCTATGCAGTATCTGCAGCAGCACAGAAGCGTTTGCCTTCCAAGCAAAATGCAAGACCAGATGGGCAGAGTACAGGCTCTACTAGGTTAAAAATAGCAGCACGGGGATGTAGCTACTTAGTACAGCACTTGCTAGCATGGGCAAAGCCTCAGGTTTGACCCCTAGCATCATAAAATAAGCAAATAAATAAGCAAAATTCTAGAAACTCCCAAGAAAGTGAGTGCTGAAGAAATCACCAGTTTGGAATACTAATGGAGCATATAATTTCCCTCCTAAAATTTTATACCAGAATAAAGGCCAGATGAGAGTGCTCTAGGATCACTGGGCTATACAGTGCTGGGTTTGCTCTATAGAAAAGTGATGCCCAATATTAGCTGCACCAAAACAATGGTGCCATCCACGTCTCATTGTTTCCAGATAGTACAAACAAAATTAAATCCTCAGTGCAGAGGTCTGAGGAGAATGCTAAAAGGCTTGTGGTAAGGGGGCGGCAGGAGCGTGCATGAGTGTCACTTATATTTTCCGTAATTTGTCATTCTCTGGCATGAAAAGTCATTGTATTTTCTTTACTATGTCATGAAGAACACTTTTAAAATAACTTAACAGTAGCTAGGTAGGGCAACGCACATCTGTAATCACTCTGTAGCTGAAGCAGGAACATTGCCACGAGTTGGAGGCCAGACTGGGCTACATACAGAGTTCAACGCCAGCCTGAACTACACAGCAAGACTCTGTATCCAAAAAAATTCAATTTTTGGACTTAAGCAGTAGAGCTATTACCTACCATGAATATCTTGTGTTGGTTCTCAAACCATACACACAAAAAATACTAATAACTTAATATAAAATGAATACTTACCTGCTAAGGTCCAAGCCCTCCACCCACTGCAGACATATCTTTTTCATGCCTACACTCCCCAGCATATTCTAAGGCCTCACAAACTCAAACTCTGTGGGTCCTGTTCTTAGTTCCCATTGTAGCAGCGGGGGAAGTGTAAGGAGGCAACATGACATCCGGCACAGCGCCTAAGGAGAACTGTGGCTTCTTCACACATAGCATTGCTATGTCCCCTGGGTTTATATCATGATCCCACCATCAGGAGATGACACAGCCATGGGCCCCCAGCCCTGTGGGAGAGGCTCTGGCACCTGCCACGGTGCCTGGCAGGAACCCACACTCCGGCGACACCCAAGAAAGTGGGGCTGCCAGGAGAGCACAGCCCACAGCACAATGCCTCCTGACTCGAGGGGACCCTGTGCTTAGCTCCCACCTCCAGCCACAGTCTAGGGTTTAGCCAAGTCCTTTACCCTGACTAGCGATTGACCCAGGGTGCACCCCAGATCACCAAAGAAGATGGCACCAAAGGGATACGATACTCCTGACGGGGTGGGGAGGGAGCACGCTGGAGCCCACCAAGTGTCCATCTGCCTCCTGGTCAGCACACTGGATGCTTCGTCCTCAGCAGCCAAGCACTGAGCTAAGGATCCAGCTCTCTTTATTTCCAATCTTTACTTAGTCATGGCATTTTACAGCCCTTGAGAACTGTCACTCTGGTGACATTTCCTACGAAACAGATCTATCTTAAAGGGCCTATTTCTCAGTCTTTAGCCTGGCCATCGCCTCCTTCCGTCTCCTCTTCCACTAACTTAAGTTCATGAACATTCCTGACCCATATGTCTAGATACTACATATTCTGGGGTCTTTCCTGAGGCAAGGATTACCCAATTTTACATAGCAACTAAAAAATCACATGAATTTAATAGTAATAAACAACCACGACATAACAGAAATAATGACTATATAATGTCCTTATCTCTAGGTAACATTTACTGGATGCTTTTTCTGTGTCAGACACTGCACTAACCTTTACTTTGTTAGCTAGGCGCGGTGGTACATGTGTGCTACTCCAGTACACAGTGGGTTTGAGGCTGGAGGATTGCTGGACTGAGTTTACTCACAGGAATGTAGCAAGTTCAAAGCCAGTCTGGAGATATCAGGAGACCCTGTTCCCCACCCAAAAGAAAAGAAAAAGATGAAAAGGAGTGTGTGCGTGTGTGTGTGTGTGTGTGTGTGTGTGTGTGTATTCTTTTCTTGAATTCTCCCAACTTTATGGAGCAGCGAGAATGGATTAGGATGCTGCAGAAGTGAAAAGTGAGACTCAGAGGAGTTAAGCAGTGGCCTGGGATCCCGGCTCTGAGCCCTGCTCCGTCTTCACAGGTCGCATGGTGCTCAGCCACTGCAGCTTACCTGCATGGATGCCCTTTTCCAGTAGGAATCCACAGCATTATTTTCACAGTCTTCTGACGTAGGGCAGGATTGGTAATCAAGTCCTACAAATAAAGTAGACAAACATATTTCTTGTCAAAGATTGCACAGCAAAGAATGAATCTTTAACATTAGCTGGATCCAGGTTAGCCTGCATCCTGCACAATGTGTACGGATCATTAACCCTTCCCCAGCCTCAGGCTCCCACAGTGGAAACTGAGAGCAGGAAGGCAGATCAGTGCCAGCAGAGACTCAGCCTCTGGAGGCTGCTACCTTACTCTGCTGCTGTTTAAAACCTCATTTCTCTATATGCTAAAGTGGGGACTTTTTTCTAGCTAATGTTTCCTTCTTATTGGCACAGGTTAGCGGTACATAATTAAGTTACTTATGAAGAGAAATTGCATGTACCTAACACATCTTCATTCTTTTTTCTTTTCATCCCTTTCTCCTATCCTCCCACCCATCCTACCATCTCTTGGTGCCCTTCCATGAGACTTCCTTGGTCTATTGCAAGAATTAAGTGAGTTAATATGCATAAGGTGCCTAGACTAGTACCTAACAAAAGATAAGTGGTCTCTACCTACTAACCGTGTTGGATTAATATCAGAGAGTTTGGGAGGAAACCAATGAGATAAACACATATGAAAATTCCCAGTACAAATGGCAAATGCATGGTTGTAAGGGCTCTTGCTTTTTCATGGGATGTGCAGGAGTCTTACCAGAGGCATTTTCCTGGCGACACCAGCTTAAAAAATCTCCAAGCCGACCATACAGAACATCACACAGCGGCATAAAGCGCCGCGCATTCTCTGAATAGCTGGTAACGAGGAGATGGTTATTTTCCCAGAACAGGGACTGAGGGGAAAGAAAATGAAATATCAAGGTAAAATCAAGCCAGACTACTTAGGCACAGTATCATCAAGACAAGTCAGGCTGCCCTTTGCTCATTCAATGCTGGCTTGCTGCAGAACGACACACTTTCTCTTTTGTTATCTTTCTGTACCACTAGAAGACCACTACTGTCTCTCCTCCCTTTATTCCAAGGGTACCATGTAAAGGTTAATTAACTCTTTTCCCAGTAGCGCAAAATCCTTTAGTCCATGTGGTAAAATCTTTGACTTAAAAAAAGATGAAAGAGCTCAGAGTTGCAGTGCACATATCTAATTCTGGTTACACTGGAGGCTGAGGCAGGAACATGAGAAGTTCAAGGCCAAGAAGGAAAAAAAATCATGGGACTTGGGTTAGAGTCTTGGAATCCTGGTTCTGTTGTACACTACATGTGTGTTCTTGAGCAAGACATGGCATGAAATTCTCCGACTCTTGGTTTCCACATTTGGAAATTGGAGAGCATGTGCCTTTTTTCCTCACCTACAGCTATAATTAAGATGCTATGCAACCTCAGAGAGCATTTCCTGGAATGTAAAGTCCCTCAAAAAATGTTGTTTTTCTAGTCCACCATTAACAATGTCTTCATAAACTGTACACATGAAAGCATTCCCTGCCCACTGGATCACCTGACACCTAGTCATTGGATCTACCTAGTCATTGGGCTCCATGCAGACTGGACAGTCTTCAAGGAGAAGCTGGTTTTCACTGTTACATCCTTTCCCCTTAGCACAATCCCTGGCACACAGAAACAGCCAGGAAGTATTTACTGAGCTAATCAGTAAGCCTACAAAATCTCCCAGAGAGGAAAGCAAACATGATGCTTCCCGAACCTTTTACCAAAAGGGAGGCACTGAGGTTCAAAATATAAATGAATCCCTCAAAACCACGTTTATGATCTATTTCACTCTACGCTCCACGGCTCCAATTATTTGCCTTGATACCTAACACACAATGGAAAAATCAGGTTAAGACTGATTGTGTTAGAGAAATAAAAATGGTATCTGTCTTCAGAGCCAAGGTATGATTCTAAGCAAGCATTTTACGTAGATCTCCTCATTTATTTTTATTTATTAAACCTGAGAGCCCAGATAGACTAGAGACCTGTGGTTTTCTTAGAGAAACTAGGACTGAATAAACACAATAGCGAGGACCACTTGCAGAAGCAATGTCTCCTGAAAGAACGACACCAAGGGTTTTGTGAATCATTAGAGCTTGGGCTCCAGGGCCAGTTAGGATAGAGGTCATTCAGAACTGGCCAGATGTGGAGCCCGGTGTGAGAGTTCTGGCTAGATCCCGAAGTCTTTGTGGAGATTTCTGTACTGACTTGCTGACTCAGGAAAGCACTTTTGGTCCACAGGTGGCCAGCAGACCCAGAATCTCTGCTAGAAACAAAACTGCCTCGGCACCAGCAAGTATAGTACCATGCCATATCCCAGTGTATCACCTGGTGTTTCTTCAGCTCTGCAGGCTGCTGGGGGCAGCTGACCCCACTCCTTGCCTGTGCACCCTCTGTCAGATAAAGAAAGAGGGCAGTGATTTATCTGAGATGGCTGTGATTACCTTGTCTCTGGGAATGGAGTGCCGAGACAGGTTAATGAAAAGGTCATAGTCCGAGGGGAGCACAGAACAGGGATCTTTGTCCAGCACCACTTTAAAGGCTTCCCAGATGGCTGTGCAGTTCCTGTCCCTGTGTAGAAGTACAGGTCAAAAATAAAACAAAAGACATCACCATATGCTGTGAAATATTTCCATTTCTTTAAAGGTTCTGCAAGCGATTCTGTCACATGCTGACTGCAGGACCACTCACATGAAAAAGCCAACACACGGTTCAAGCAGCAGATGGAGAAACCAGGCACTGGCAGTGTCTCTCAGAGGCACTGCATGGATTTCTCCAAGTTAGGGATATAGTTTTGCCCCAAGGTCACAGTGGGAAAGGTTACAGACTAGAAGGTGATGATGTTAATAAGCCACACAGCCTCAAGGAATCTTTTTCAGTCCCTTTTCATTGCTGAGGATGGAACTCAGGGCTGCACACATCCTCACATCCCCAGCTCTTGTTCTTTATTAAGGCACAAAAGCGGGGCCAGGCTTATTATCCAGGTCCATCTGGGCTCAGGGCTGGGCGGGACCAGAACAAAAGACAGCAAAACCCAAAGCCAGCACCAGCAATCTGGGCCAGGCTTTGCCTCCCAATGTAGGGAAAGCAGGCCCTGCCCTGACAGAGCCTCCAGCTCCGCTTTTAAGAGCACTTCCCGAAACTGTGGTCCTGTTTCCTTTCTACACTGGGTGGAGCAATATTGATGTTCCTTATTCTAGCCTCTTTTTTTATTTGTCTGAAATGAGTCACAATAAAAACAACTGGCACCTGAAAAGGATATTATGAAAATGGAAAAAGAGAAAGGGTTCCCAAGAAGAAAGAAAAATCAGTAAGCAGCACGGCGCTGGTTAGAAAGAGGAACACTTGAGAGTTGTTCCAACGATGGGATCTGAAATTCCTGAAGCGCCTGGACTGGAGATTCTGGCTGCAGACTGAATACTGGGGTCTGAGGTCCAGCTTAGGGGGTCATTCACACTCGTCTCTCCAGCTGTGGCTTCTAGACTGACATTTTCCAACTATATACTCACATACTGACATCTCACCTCTGGACCACACAGTGCACCTCACCTGGAGACCCCGAGACACACACACACACACACACACACACACACACACACACACACACACTCATACACACACTCACAGAGCCTCGATTGCAGCTCCTCTGCTCACCTAACCCGCCCTCCTTTAGCCCCTGTCTCCCTCTCCACCCCTGCCGCTCCTCACCCCAGCTGTGGGCTCAGCAGCGTGATGTACTCGGCGCAGCGGCCCAGGAAGATGCTCCGCAGCTGCGGGCTGGTACCCTCCCCGCTCCACCGGGCGCCCGCCGCCAGCTCCAGAGACAGCAGCGACAGCAGCGCGAGCAGCCGCAGCCCTGCGGCCGCGCATTCCCACGCCACCGCCATGGAGCAGACTTCGGTACTTGCGGACGCCGCCCACTTCCTCCGTGGCGCGGGCGGTTCCCGGCGCTGGCCCTGGGCCGCCAGCTCTGCCTCCTCCGCTGCATGGCAGGCCCAAGACAGCTGGGAGCATCATCGCCCCAGCAGGACCATGGCTTTTGCATGGTGTCCTCCAGGGTGACACCAAAAAGACTCCAAGTGGCTGGATAGGTGACAGAATTTTATTCTTCCAAAGAAACATGTTTTTCTGGCTCCAAACTGTAACAACTTTTCTTAAGAGCCAATCACAAGTAGCTCTTGTTTTCGGCACACCATAATTCCCAAAACTAATACTTTTTGAGTTGTTGCCCTGCATCAAGCACTGGACTCACCCAGTGCGCGTTTACAGTCACTGTCTCCTGGCTGGGCTTGTAACTGTCTGTCCTCCTTTTAAAGCTAGGTAAACTCAGGACGGAGAGTAAGTCCACAGTGTCACTCACGGATAGATGCAATATCCTGGAGACAATGAGCTTAACACAGTCACCACGGGGCCCCCGTGACGACAGTCCCTTCAGAAAGCTCAGAACACTCCACAGAACCGTCCCATGACACCCGCTGCGACAGTCACTTATAGAGGGCAGGAACACATTTAAATGTCAGAATGAAGGTCTCTCGAATTAGCTCAAATTGATGAAAATATTTGGCACTGCTTTCAAAGAGAAGTGAAGCCTCCACAGAATACCTCCGCAGGCAAAGGCTAAAGAGAAGCGAGGGAAATGTGAGTGGCTTGCTGCACAACCGCATCTTAGTCTTAGTTCGAGTCTGCCTTGCAAAGGGAAGGCCCAGTATCAAGAGCAAAGCGCAAAGCCGGAGCAGATGCACACAGGGAGAAGCGGAGGCCGTCTGCCGCATGGAAGTCCCAGCTTCACCCATGAGGAGGAACCTCATGTGCAGGAGGTCACCCAGAGCCCTTCCCCATTCCTCGGTGGCTCACCTTGCTTTAGATTTGGCGAGGGTAGGCACTGGGCAGAGCGCGGAGAAGAGGGCACTGACTTCCACGCCCAGGGCTGAGAGCTGAGAAAGAGCCAAGAGCAAGGACTGCAGCATCACCCGGGAGGGCTGAGGAGCGGGCCAGGAGAGGCCAAGAGAGGCTCAAAAGGGCTCGGAGGGACAGGGACCAGAGAGGCAGGGCGAGGCCGACAGCAGGGGACGCCGTGGTGCAGGGCAGGTGCCCAGGAGGAAGGGTGGCAGGAAAGACCAGGAAGGCCCCGAGGGGCACTGTGCACTTTCCTGAGATGTTCAAACAAATGTTCCAAGTGTGACTCGGTGTCTGGTTATTTCTGATAAAATATAAAAGAGAACAAATAGATTGAAGGCAGTATGTAAAAATGGAACCAGGATTTTATGATTTAGGAAAGTCTGTGTACAGACACTCGGTTAAAGCCTGCATTCTATTCCCACAGCTAGGTCATTAAATGAATTAGTTGCTAAATGAGAAATTCTATGTAGTGCATACAATATTCAGAACAAAGAAACAGTCAGAGGATACTCCAGCTTGATGGCTTTGCTGGTATTTGCATGACTGTTTTCTCTGTGTGTGTGTCTGTTTGTTTGGTTTGGTTTGGCTTTTTGAGACAGGATCTTGCCTATATCATTCAGGCTGGCCTTGAACTCATGGAGATCCTCCTGCCTCAGCCTCCCGATTGTGCATAAGTCTTACATACAATACTGTAATGTATAACAGAACATACACTAGTGTTCCATACAGTGCAATCAGCAAAAATTACAGTACTGTATAAAGCGTACTGTACCAAAAAAGATATTGAGGCTCTAGCAACAAGATATAGGGAACTGTAGGAGAAAAAAAGGCAGGTCATCCATCTGACACCGGGTTGTAATTCTGAAGGCACTGAAGAGAAAGGTCACTAAGGGAAGAATGTCTGTATTCTGATTGTAAAAGACGCTGAAGTTAATGATATTGCCAGGTATTCTTCTTTTTAAAAATTCAATTTTTATAAGAATTAAATTGTGATTAAACAGCGAAATGCATCATCATCATTTTTAAATGCATTACAGTGTTTGATCACACAGAGGGATGAGGTATGTGACTCACGGTGTCTTCAGACCGTCTCAGCAGAAGCCAGAAGCAGCTGGCGTTATTAAGGGGAGACCTGCGGAGGAGTTACTCCTCTAACAGTGTGAACCCTGGTTACTCACAAGGCTCCTAAGACTTGAATTAAGAAATGCTGATTAAGCTGGACTAAAGGGACAGAGAGGAAGAAAGGAAAGGCTGTTCAGTTACTGAGACTCTACTGGCAGGAACAGGCTGATGAAACCAGTGAGACGAGGGCTGTGCTGTTAAAAAAAAAAGATGATTCAGAGAGCGGAGCTGTAGAGAGCAGACAGAAACCACCCAACAGTCATTCCCAGGCTCTGAAAGCCGGTGAAGTCCACCCAGGTGGACTTGGAAAGGATGTTGCTTGTGACTCCTGTCTTTTGTTTTCTCCTTTTGAATGAGATTTTCTATTGTTATCCCACACCTGTGTCCCTGTTTTGGAGTGCAGGGCTTGATGTCTCATCCTCCACATCTGCAGCTAATAGTTTTGCTCCAGAATGGAGTGGACAGACAGCCAAACCCACATCTGATCACGGTGATTTATGTATGAGCTTTGTGTCTTTTGAGCTGAGACTTAGGTGAGATTTCGGATGAGCTGATGCCATCATTGTCGAAAAGTTTGGGGGACTGTGGGATGACTGAATGCATTTATCCTGTGGGACAAATGTCTCTGGGAGCCAGAAGGTTGACATGACAGGCTGAATAATTCACTCTCCTCACACACACACACATACCCTCAAGATGTCTACATCCTAATCTTTGAGGGCTGTGAATGTAAGAAAATAGTAAGAGATTCTGCTGAAGCAACACATACGCAGATTCAAAACCTCTGAGTTGGACATAATTTATTAATCACAGCAAAAAGTAGCAGTGAGCATCACTGGGTCACTTCCGTCATGCTCTGTCCCCAGATGATTCAAGGGTCAGATGTTACCCCTGCATACAGCAGGCCATACTTGGAAAATGTGCCCCAATTTTTAAAGACTTGGTTGGGGTTTTCTTGTTATTGTTGTTTTGTTTTCGTTTTGAGACAGGATCTCAAAAACGTGATTACCCACGCTGGCCTCAAACTGTGATCCTCCTAGTTCAGCCTCCCAAGTACCAGTGCTGGGATTAGAGGCAGGCACCACCACACCTGGCGGCCCTTCTGTTTTTATAGAGCATTCATTCCGGGCTGTCAGGGTGACAGAGACAGTAATCAAAGCATAAAATGACTAGAGCGTGTACTGCAAAGAAAACAGAATAGAGAACTTAATTTACCTTAAAGAGATTAAGAAAGACTTCTCTAGGAAAGTAACATTTAATTTAACCTTAAACTCTAAAATAGTTGACAGTCTTTTAACACTTCACTTTTAACACTTCACTCAGTTCTCCTGTGTTTAAACCCTTAGACAAAAAGCTAGAGACCCTATAATGGTCTACAAAGTCTTCCATGATTTAGTCCCCCAAAACGTCTCTGAACTCTCTTCTTATTACTATTTATTTTTACTTATTTTGAGGCAAGGTCTTGCTATGTAGTTCAGCCAGGCATCAAACTTACAGCAACTCTCCTGCCTCAGTCTCCTGAGTGCTGGGATTACAGGTCTTCACCACCACACCTGGCACTACTGATTTATAGTACTTACTATCTTCTAAAGATTTTAAAGTTTATTACGTCTGTGTCTCTCCCCTTACCAAGACATAAACTTCACCAGAAAATAATATTTTTTCTTCACATTTGTATCCCAAATATTTCTAGAATTCCTGACTTCCAACTGATTTTTTTGTTCAATGAACATAAAGTCATTCAATTTCACTAATATTTAAATATAACAAAGGTATCATATGCAATGTTATATTAAGATGTAAATATAGCAGAAAATATTACAAAGTAACATTACAAAATAAGAAGAGAAAGCTAAGGAAGAGTTTATTTAATAAGTGGAGTATGCTTGCCTGTTCATCAATTCATCCCAGTCTGGAACACAAGAAGATAATGCTACTCACACATCTGCTGCACCATTCAATCCATTTCTTTAATTTCAATGGGATTAAGATGGAAAACCGCAGTTCACACCAACTACTTGCTGTGAATGGCCAAGATAATCTATGTAGAAAGAAAAATCTTCCTTCACCTTAATCCGAAATGCTGATAATTTTTCATAGTCCTTCTTCAATGTTTATGAGGAACTGAGCTGTGGTAATTCAGTCTCTTCTTCAGATAGTAAGTTTAACTCAATAGTCGGTTCAGGGCTTTGAAAAGCAAAGGGATCTTTTACCCAATTGTTTTCCTTTAATGTTTCAAATTTCTCTTTTGGAAAAAACATGGTTAAAAGTTTGAAACAGAGAAGCCAGACGCAACATCATCTCTGATTTCCTTGCTTTCAAATGTCTTTACTAATAATATTCTTCCAACATGTTGCAAACCCTCAGAAACAGATAGCAGCTAAGCCCACTACTCTTAAGCCTTGCTTGCCATAACCATGTATTTTGGAATACTTGAACATGTTCGGGATGGAAATATCACTGTCTTTCCCCTGGAGTTCTAAACTCAGATCATTATGAATGCCAACAAATCAGTTAAATTTACCAGTGTCATCTTAAATATCATTCTTAAAAATATTTGCCAAATGAGATTTTTTTATATATATTGGAGATTGAACTCACAACCTTGTGCTTGCCAGGCAGGTGTTTATGTCACTGAGCTAAATCCTCGGCCCGATATCTTTTCTCCAGTGAGGAATATGTGAACCTCATTTTTGAGTTCATAAACCCTGCCATAGTATTTTTCCTTGAGACAAACAGCAAACTTTGACATGATATAATAAATGGGCATAATTACTTCCCATTTCTGAACAAAATATTTTAAGAAGTTGGCTATTCAATGAGCCTTCTTTAAAAAGATTAACAACTCTTTCCACATTTTTCAATACTTATAGGAGACTGGAGTTTCTCTGGAAGCTAATACTTCACAATGTATAAAACAATGATTGTGCACAGCACCATTAGTAACTTCTAGCAATTTTTAAATTACTCTGCTCTGTTTTTCCAACTATGCTTCCTGTTCCATCACTTGTAAATTGCTTTACAATGTTTTCAATTTAGTTTATACTGACCAACAATGTGCTTTTCTAATTCTATAAAGACATATATTGCACTTAGATGAGAGGTTAAATTTTAAAATAAAATCATCTTGCTATGCATACCTCACATTAATGGTCTCCTGCAACTTGCAGTATCAGTGATTTCATTGAGCTGGATTGTAAAACCTATACCTGTGTAACCTACTAAGAAGCATTACTTCTAAATGTTGTGAAATACTACAGATTTGGAAATGCTGTATTATCACTGAGTTTTTATTAGGTCACATCATCAAAAATTATATGCATCACATCCAAACATGCTGGATGATTTTTCAGCAGCTGTGTGAGTTACTCTGTCTTTTGCCACATGACATGCAACTAAATACGATGGAATTAAGGGGTGTTTTTTTGTTTTTTGTTTTTTGTTTTTTTACTAACAGAACCACTAAGAAACTGTTGATGATTTTTTTCTTTGAAAATACTGAAGAGATATACTTACCTGGCAGGGGAGATACCATGATCACGAAAATACTGAAGAGATAAGTTCAGCATGTTGAGTTCCTAAGTGCCTTTTTAATTTTGAAGGTTTAAGCTTTCATTTGCAAAATTACAAATCACACACCAAGGTCTATCATCTTCAAAGGATTTTTCACATTTGATAAAGCCGTATTTTAAGGAATCTTCATTATTACTCTACTTGTACTCTACTTTTCTGGTACTGGGGATTTAACTTACGACCTTGCACTTGCCAGGCAGGCACCTGTGCCACTAAGCTAACTCCTCAACCCCAGCTTTTTTCTTTATGATATGTGGCTCAAATATTGCTAATGTTGGAAGAGTAACTATTTTTCTCAGTATTGTCAACATTCACACTTCCAGATCCAACAGTTGAACATTTCTGTATATTTCATTTCATTATTCCTCTTAGTATAGAAATAATCCATTTTAATAGTTATTTATTCATTTGAGTAAATGACTACCACTAACACAAAAGGAGGGCAATCTAGGTAACATCTCCAAAAATGTACTCAAAGTTTGCAAGTGAACCTCAACTGAGTATCTGACTTCCTATCTGATTGCAAGTCATGGTAATACAAAACTATACTTTATATTAACTTCACTACATGAAAACTGAATGACATCAATAGGCAAATAATGGAAGACCATGTTACATTTTATTTATTATATTGCTTTCATCAGAATACTTTTCTTGTATGTTGAAATGGACCTCAATATTTCTTGCAATGTATAAAATTCAGCCAAAGGATCTATGTGAAACATTCTGATATTATACACCATAGTTTTTAAAAGTTCTCTGAGACTTACAGAACTGATTTCATGACTCATTCATGGATCATACACACTGTATGCCCTCTCCTGTGTTGGTGGCTTGAGTGTACCTACCTGATGATGAAAAAAATCAACTGATTTGCTAAATACTGTTGACTTGAATAGGAATCGCAGACTTTCACTTGTGATACTTTTGGATGGGAAGAGTTAGGAGTGTCAATTATGGACAGATCTACTGAGGATCCAACAAGGATTTTCCATGGTTAGGTCAATTATCAGGCTAGAACTGATGGCAAATTTTCACAAAACTTTCTTGAATGTATTCTTGACCTGGGACTAGGACCAGAGACATGACATTAAAGCATCACAATACATAGTAGTATATTATCACCAGCCATGAGGATCTTTATATCATCTCATTTCATGGGGGGCAGATCACAAGGCTTATTGTGTTCTCATCCATATCTTGCAGGTATGTCCAACTAGCAGTTCCTGGGTTAGACACATCTACATGATTTGTCTATTTCTTTAAGACAAATCACATCACATTAATAAATAGAAAAAATATGACATTAAAACCTGGAAGTCAGCACCAAGAACTGCAGAGTATATTATTAGCAAAGTCTCTGTAGCAAGTCATGGAGGAATGCAGCTCATTTACCATAAACACTGCCTTGGTTTGGCCACGACTCTCAGTCAGGTGTGTTTTACAAGTAATTACATCCTGCTCTCTCTGCTTATAGTGTTTTGAGATCCCATTGTTACCATAACAGTGTTTCGTCCCTTCCTTATGTGTCTTCCCATCAAGTTATCTCAGTTGAGGGCGGGTAGTTATTAGGAGTTGACATGTGTTAACTATGTAATATTTTTATTAGGACATTTTTTTCCATTTTCTGTATTCTTGATGCTCTGACATGAGTGGGGCCCTGTTGACTGGCAGGGGCACCACCTGTCCAGGGGTTGGCTCCCTCTATATACCTACCTTTTGGCTCTGACATTCCTAGTCAGTACTTCTTTGACCTAATCATCTCAGCATCAGGGACTAGATAACTAAGGATAACCCCTTATGCCCCAATCCAGCTAAAATGACTCAAACTACCTAATCCTTAAACCTCCTTAAGACTTCTTTTCTGCCTTTTCTTCCCAGAGCTAAATAATACCTGCTCACAGTGACCACTGCGCTTCCTCAGTTTCCTTGATGACCCTCATGCTTTCTGGCATGGAGCCTCTGGAGGGCATAGGTACTGTGCTATTATTGCTATGGCTCTAAGAATATGAAACATATTCATGACAGTCATTTTCATCTCTGCAGGTTTTTCCTCCACCTCACTGAAACAAATCTCAGGTATGTTTCAAAATGCTGTCATTTAATCCTCACTGCTCAAAGTTATATAGCCTGGCCCTAACCTTCTTTTCCCTATACTGTTAATGATTTTTTAGCATAAATTCTGTAGACCATGAGGTTTTCTATAATATTAAGTGCTTTAACTATGTTTAAACAGATAGAGATCTTAGTGTGTATATGGCACCTAGCTGCGCACTGAAAGACATGAATAAGGGAGAGAATTCAGGATGTGGTAGATGCCTTTGATTTACTTAGATACTTACAAGATGACATGTTCCAAATACTTAACCTTGGTCTGAGAACAAAAGTTTTTCTTTGGAGTTTTTAAGTCTTCTATCTGCCAAGAAACATCAGAAGGACTAGAGGCAGATGCCTCTTCAGTGTCAGAGAAGAGTATGTGTCATCAATATTTTAGGCCAGAACTATATGGGAAAGCAACCTTATCTAGAGCTTTCTAATGAAAAGTTTGAAAGCAATTCTCACATCCTTGAGACAGTACAAATGGGATATATAGCAGTTGTTAGCAAGTGAATTACTAAATCTCTTCCTTTCATAAATAAAAGTTCCAATAAACTCAGCTATCAGTTCTTCCCCTTACCAAGTAATCTTCCACCACTACAATTTTGTCTGCCACCTCTCCCTATGTTTTACTGATAATTACTTTACATTGCTCAAGATTTTGTTAAAACATGTAATAAAGTCTTCTCCACCACCCCCTCTTCTTTCTTTACTTGTATCTCTGCCAGGAGCCTAAAAAGAAAGCCAAAGGAATTTGAGGAGTAAGTTTAAACCTAAAATTCTGGCATAACCATAAGTTCTGGACCTTAATTTAAACAAAAGTATATTATTAGAACTCAGAATAAGTTAGCATACACATACCAAAATGCAACCAAGTACAGTGTGTTGTATAACTCAGATGAGTTCTGCTAGGACAGGTCCCTTCACAGCAAAACTTCACAATCATAAATATGTGCACTGATGCTTAAGATGTGGGTATAGAGGTTGAGGGTTATGGATGTACGACCACATTTCAGTGGGATAATGCTCTTTATTCAGCTATCTATGTAGTTAACCAATCTTTAGGAGAGAATTCCAACTAAGGTCATCAAACACTTGTAACTGAAAGTTTCTTGTATAGTAAGGTACATTAACATGCTCATGTGATAGTTTGAGGTTTATGATTTCCCACAAGTGAATCTTTTTATCTACCTGATCCTCAAATAGTGCTTGCACATGGTAGGTACTCAATAAATGTATTTGAAAAAAAATGAGAATATCAGTAAGACCTATAGTACTCTTGAAGAACACCGTGTAAAATAACAACCCTAGTTATGTTCCTACCATCTTGTTTTGAAGGTCTGTATCATCATTGTTTTAGGCTCTTTCCTATCATTATTTGTCTTTTTTGTTTCCTGTTTTCCTAGTAATTTGGTTTTGGTTTGTTTGTCAATAAATGTATTTGAAAAAAATGAGAGTATCAGTAAGACCTATATGTATATGGTACCATATACATTCTTTTTACCATGATCAGCATAAAAAGTTTGGATAGAAATGCACCCCAAAGGACGGTATATCAAATTTATCCCTACTGCAGCAATGTTCAGACGTGGGGCTTCTGGGAAGTGACTGGATCATAGGTGTCCTAATATCATCCATGGATTAATCCACTGCTTCAGAATCGGAGAGATGATTAAGATGTGGTAGAACTGTAAAAGGTGGGGCCTAGCTGGAAGTAGGTCACTGGGGCCATTACTCAGAGGAACAGACCTTGCCTCCTGCCCCACCCCTCATTCTTGGCTGCCACGTCCTTCTGCCATGATGTTACTGCCTCACCACAGGCCTACAGCCGTGAAGTCAGCCCACCTTGGACTGAAACTTCTGAAACTGTGAGCCTAAGTAAACCTTTTCTCCTTCAAGTTACAATTCTTAGCTATTTTGTCACAGCCACAGAAAGCTAATACAATCAGTGAAAAGCACAAGACAGTATTTCTACAACTTGGTAACATGTAAGAAAAGACTTACATACCTCTAAAATAGGACAATGCATACCCTCTTTCAAAATAAATTCCTTATAAGATTAAGTGGTAGAAACGGTGGTCCTACAGAAACATATATAAACTTGATTTATCATACGAAACTTATGAAAACAAACATGCAAAAACCAGTATCTCATTTATACTGCAAGTATGGGCTTTTTATTACTTTAGACAGAAAACTGTTCTAATCCATTTTATGCTTTCATATTTTTATTATTTTCTTTTCTTTGGCATCAGGAATCAAACTCAGAACCTTGCGCTTGCCAGGCAAGGCATTTGTGCTGTTGAGCTATTACTGTAGCTATTTTTACTATTCTCATTTCAATTCAGTCCCTCTTGACAGTTTATAATTGGTTATGTTTCAATTAGTTATATTTAAAAACATTCTTGTAAGGCTTAATATTTCTCTTAAATCAGATCATTCACCTACAAATGAGAAAGGTATATGTTACGACTTATGTCCAGGTGTCCCCCCAAAGCCTCATATAGTTATAGATGGGCCTTTTCCAAAGGTGGCTGGATCTATAATGTGTGATGCTAGGATTAAGGGTGTGTGATCACTAAATCAGTCCACTGATTGATCGGGCACCACCCAAACCCAGTAGCCTGATCCCAGTAGCCCAGATACAATATAAAACGGGAAGAAAGGTGCTGTTAAGATCCCTTGCTTGCTTGCTTGCTTTTGCTGACTTCTAAGCCATGAAGTGCTTCTCCTCTGCAATGCCTCTCTGCCCTGTGTTGGAGCCAGCTGATTGCAGATTGAAACCTCTACACACTGAGCTAAATAAACCTTTTCCCCTTTAACTTGGGTGTTAGGTATTTTGTCTCAGCAATGAGAAAAGTAACCAAGACAGTGTATAAAGGTAAGGATCGCATAGATATGATATAAAACTATGGAAATGCACTTTTAAGTTATAATAGGATGAAAGGTGCCATCTAAGTGGGAGGCAGAAACAGAAAATGTTGCAAGTTTGACCAAATAAACTATGAAATAACAAGAAAGTTTAACTGAGTGGACTAGGAAAATGTTTTAGGATTCTAAGTGAATCTGCTCAGCTGCCTTACATGCCTAATGCAATGATCATCACTGTTATAGGTAGTCTTTAATTCCCTGACACTAATCTTGCACATGCTAAAATCTAGCTCCAAGGTACTATAAATATCATTTAAAAACATCATCAAAAAATCTGATCAGAGCCCGTGTAACTCAAAACCTTGTAATAGCTCTTAGCTTGTGGAAATGCCCCAGGATAATATCCTTTATTTCCCTTATCTTTCTGGGTTTCTCTTTTATCACATTATCTCCATATATTCTGTATTTTCAGCTCTCAAACTATGGAACTTTCTGCAATATTTTATGCCTCCTCTGTTTTTGTTCTACTATTTCTTTCGGCCAAATCTTTAGGCCAAATACTTTGCTTGCCTTCTGACATTTGAAAATCCTCTTCATTTAGAAGGATTTAACTCAAATGCTACACCACTCATCTAATCGACTAACAGTTAAATATCTAAACTTCTGAACACTGGGGATACAAAACAAGACATATTTATATAATAATATAAAAGAATACCTGTTGAGCTATTACGATAAGTCAGAGCTATATAACAATGAAAAATCATAACATTAAGTCAACAAGGTAGCTGCAAACTATATTACTGATTGTTAAAATTATGCAAAACAGTACTGCATAGAATTGTAACATGGAGGTGCTTGGGGGAGTGGCAAGAGGCTCACGCGGGACACAACAGAAAGGGGTAGAGCTGAAAAAGAACTTAAGTCACTTAAATAACCATTTATTTCTCCACCTGTGTGGGAAGTACAGAAAACGTTTTTTCCCTTTTTTCTAACAGTTTGCTAGTCTACTTTTAAAAAGCATTTATAAGGGTCGCTGAGTTCTTGAAGGCATTGCAAACCTGCCACAAACTATGAATTTAAAATTGCATCCATCTCCTAACTCCCCTTTGTTTCTTGTATTGTCAGTATGCACGCTCTACTACAGGAGGCCTTAAAGGCAGGAATTCCAGAACCCTGTTTTCGGTGTATTACAACGTGATCCTCTTACCCAGAGATCACTCGGTCCCCTCCAGTCCTAAAAGGATGCAACTAGGATTTAAGGAGCCCATGCCTCACACGACCCTAGACTATCTTTCCTCATCTCCCATGGCTGCCCTCATTGTCCACTGTGACTTCAATTCGCCCCTTCTGCAAAACCAGAACTTGTCTACCCACAATCAACCCTGGAAAGTCTCGCCTTAGCGAACTCCCGTCTACTCCCTTCAGTGGCCGCCTTTCTTCCTTCCCGACCCCACTTCCGGCCTGACATGGAAAGCCACACCTCCCCCTGGAAGGGGCTGTTAGCGACATTCTACGCATGCGTGAATCCAGGGCGGTAGGTGGATACGCTTTTAAACGCCTCGGTCCGCAAAGTTCTCGCGATGTTTCCTACTGCCGCAGGATTTACTTCAATAAATTGGCGGTAACCAGGTCCCAGTGGCTCTGGCATTCGCACTGGAAAGACTGCAGGGAGCGCTCTGGTATCCACGCTGGAAAGGCTGTGGGTAGCTGGTGCAGGGACTGCTGACCACCTGCACCCGAGTACTGGCAGGCCTCTTACCGGCGCCGGCTGCGCGCCCCCCGAGGCGTGCATGGCCTGTGTAGGAGCTCAGTACAAGATACCATTAGCCGGGTTTACTGAGAGCACTGAATTATCTTTAAAAGTCACTCTAGTCCAGTGTGCCAGTCATTGCAGTTAAGTGCATCTCGGTTTAACATTCAACAATCTTGTTGATTTAAAATCTTATTTTAATTTTTAAAAAGACCCAAAAAGGTTAAGTTACAGAAGCGTGAATTTCAGCTCGGAGACTTGCCGCAACTTGGTCCACATTGCTTTTCTTCAAGCAAGTAATTTCATTACGGGGGAAACTGCTTGCCTAGATTTTTAAATTTTGTTCTACATCTCTCCAGGCTGTATTTGGTGAAGAGGAACAGCTTCCAGTGCTCTGCATCTTACCTGGCATACATGAACTCTGGGAAATGAATTTTTCCTTCAGCAAGAAGGCCTACTGCCACAGCACCACAAAGATATCTGAGCTTCTCTGTGTCGCAATTCATGACTGGCACAGCACAAAGGATGAAAGATTACTGAGTCAATGTCCAGTTCAAACTCCAAGACAGCCCAGAGGGACTGTCCTTATCAGGGACCTCTCATTGTGAAAGAGTCTCATAAAAACAGCTCTGAGCTTTCTTTATGAATAAAAAGCTTTTGTGGCTTTTTATTGATAGAAGGACAGGGGAAGGTCGGAGTGGTCTGTACATGGCTGACCTTAGGGCCAATCTAAGTGATAAATTGGAGTATGGGGAGGAGAGGATCAAAGCATTTGTTCCTTCATGGCAATGTGCTTTGCTCTTACTTGAACTTGGTGGCCCTGTGGGCTATCTTTGTGTCTAACCATGCATTCCAAGAGACTGGGCGTGTGACTCTGGAAGTCCATAGTCTCTGATACCATTTCATATATACCTCTGGCCAACACCCTCTCATATCTAGATGAGAATTTTCAAGGACACTGGCTTGGAGTTGATTTTCATTACAATATAATTTTCTTTTATTTTTTCCCCCAGACAGAGCCTCACTATATAGTCCGGGTGGCTTTGAACTCACTGCTGTAGGTAGCTCAGGCTAGCTAGCCTCAGACTCAAGCCATCCCCCTGCCTCAGCTTCCCAAGTACTGGGTTTACAAGTTACTACACCCAGCTTACACTAATAAATTTTTAGTGATTTGGTAACTAGCCCAGTGGTTGTATACCTGCCTAGCAGGCATGAAGCTTGGGTTGTATCCTCAGCACTGGGAAAAAAAAAATGTGAACATATCTGTAATCCCAGCTACTTCAGAGGCTCAAGAGGTTTGCAGGTTCAAGGCCAGTTCAAGTGAGTCAGCAGAACCCTGTCTCAAAATTTAAAAACTCAAAATATAGCATATGGTAAAGAGCCCCCAAATTTGATAATCTGTACCATAATACGTGAATGACTATGGCAGGGGACGGAACCCAGTGTGGAGTGTTTTTCTAGAATACACAAACCTCCAGGTTCAGTTCCCAGTTTAAAAAAAAAAAAAATTAGTTTCAGTATTTTGAAGAGTCAGGTTATTGCTAGCTTGGGACAAAGCTTTAACCAATGTACTATGGAAGTCCGTATATATGAATAAAAAGTGAAGCAAGCAACATAATTTGAGAACGTTTATTACTTCCATTTCACTGAATATGAAAAGGTAATAAAAATGAGTAACATTTCAAGTATTTTTGACTTTATTCTTTTTTTTAAAGAAGTGGTAAATTAAGGTCTCATTTGTTTTATTAATAGAACTTTTTTTGAGACAAAGTCATGCTATGTCAACTTATTCTTGAAGGTATTCTGGAAATTATGTCCATTTTTATTATCACTTATAGTAGGCATATATATTAAAATTTTTCTAGATTCATAAACTATTAAGGTTTATCTACCGTAGACAAAATACAGCTAAGATTTTTTAAAAATGCAAAAATATTTATGTTGTATGAAGTTAACTTTAAATATTTTTATAGTATAAGATAGTATTATAGTTAGAAGTTAATTGTCTTAGTATAGTAGTACCTGCCACCAGCCTGAACTACATACAAAGATCATGTCTCAAAGTGCAAACAAGAAAGTAACAACAAAATAACCCCATAATTTACTAGGTAATGCCAGCTGTCATTGAAAAAAAGAAAAAAAAAAAAAAGACCCGAGTTTCAGATAAATATATTTAAATGAGTGCTGTCCTTTGTTTCTTTGTTTGTTTGTTGTTATTGTTTGAGAAAGGGTCTTACTGCATATTCTAGGCTGACCTTGAACTTACTGTGTAGCCCATGCTGACCTTGAACTCGCAGTGATACTTCTGCCTCAGCCTCCTAAGTGCTAGGATTTCATGCATGTTACACTAAAGATTTCAGTGGTTTATCACTCGTAAATGTTTTGGATCATTAGTGACTAGTTTTTTAGGTTTTTCTTGGTTATATATATATATATGAAGCGAAGCACTATTCAACAAAGCTCCAAGGTCCGCACCAAGGTCAGTCAGCATGACTGCATTAAATGGTTAATCTGCCAGCTGCAGGACTATGTTGTAAACAGGAAAGCAAACAGGTACAATACAGGAAGTGGGAGAGCTAGCATAAGCCACACACAAGCGCAGGTGCTCTCCCCCATCTAGATTTGGAGATTCCATTATTCACTGTACAGTGGAGGTATGGTGTCTCCGCCAGGACCCAGCCTTCAGTGTGTGATGATAACAGCAGACAAATCTCCCAGACTGCTGGTGTCCCATCCCGTCTGGAGAATTATTCACTCAGTAAACACATAAAAGTTTCAGAGAGGGAAGGCCCACAGAGGTGGCTGCAGCCAGCACTCATTCCAGATGCTGTTGTCCTTAGGCCTGCATCGGGTGACAAACATGACCCCAGTCACCTTATCCACCCTAAGAAGTGCGGTTCCACACCAGCATGCCTCCTAGAAGCTGAGAATATCAGCAAACAGATCCCTGGACTGTGAGCACTGATCCCTACACACGTCCAGAATCCTAGCTTTTCTGTGAAACTAGAACTCTGAGGCAGAGAGGCAGGAGGGTGGCCACAGCTCTGGACCCACCCCAGTTGCTGCTGTCTGCAGCACAGATAGAAGGACAGGATTGCAGCCTCTGGTTCAGGGCGCTGGGGCGTTCCAGAACTAAATAGAACTTCAGAGCCTGGGGAAATTTGGGCCCTGTGAGCAGGGATGGGAAGGCGGAGACAAATAACCTGCATGAGGAAGCCTCCAAGCTAGTTCCAGAGCCCACTGAGATCACAGCAGTGTGAGCAAGCTGAGCAGGAAGTTTGGGAGAAGACAGGGGAGTGTTCTGGAAGGTTGTGGCTGGTGGAGGACCTGAGCCTGAAACTTCCTAGAGAGAGCAAGTGTCCTGAAACTCAGCGCACTGAGTAGAACAGAGCTAGAGATCAACGGAGGTTTTTCCTTCTGTCTGACCCACCCTGCAGTCTGCACCTACACAGACTTCAGGTCCTCCATCACTCCCAAAGTATTAGGGGTGCAGCATAAGTGTGTACTCAGTTGCATGTGGGCTTGCATTCTGTTTTAATTTCTGCAGGCATTTGCATGTATCTATTGAGTTCTCTCACTAAGGGTGATTTTTTGAGTCTTCCAACACTGGGTTTCTGCAGGCAGAGATAGCTATTTATTAGGTCCAACACACATAAAATTGCTCACTTTTCAGTTATGCTTTTTCCTTCCTTTTTTATTTTTTCTGCCTTCCCATTAACCTCTCAGACCTTCTCTCCTTCTACCCCCCCCCCTTTTCAGGCATAAAAATAATACCATCAAAATCAATTTTCTTGTGTTTCCTTTTTTGTTTTTATTTTATATCTTATTAACTTTTTCCTCCTTCTAGTTCCCAGACAATTTGTCACCACTATTCTTTCATCTTCCTGGGTTGTTGACGAAAATTTTAAATAGGTTTTAAGTAAAGTGTTGACATATGGTTGCTGCTTTGCAGTTGTTATTACAGGAAATAGTTCTGTGATTATGAAGGCAGTGACAAGGACTGAACCCAGCACAGTATTACCTCAGTTCATCAACAGAAACACTCAGCAAAATTTTGCTTCCATTCACACACACTGCATCGGGTGACAAATGACCCCAGTCACCTTCCCCCCTCTAAGAAGTGGTTGTGGCTTCCTCTTGTTCAGATCGAGGTCACAGACCCATGCACACTTACTGTGAAGCTTTTTAGTACGCACAATACTATACAGTGTTATTGAGTCCAGCTTGCCTCCAAAGAAAGGGCAATGAAGGTGGTAAGAATGTGCAGAGCAAGAAAAATAAGAATGATAATCATTGCATAGAAGAAAAAAATTGCAGAAAAGCACAGCGTGGTGTTCATGTAGCTGATCTGGCCTCAGCAGACAAACTGGTGAAGCTGACAGTCTCAAAATCTGTTTTGAAGGCATCACAGGAGCCATCTGCATAGCAAAAGGAATAACGATGTTAACCAAGCAGCAGACACAAGTGCTGAAGAGTGGAAAGATTTTTGTCAGTGTAGTTGGATGAGAAACAGCTGGCAGGGACAGCATTAGTGAAGCTCTGATCTGTGAAAAGACCAGGAAACGACAAAAAGATTTAACACAAGAAAATGCTCCACGTGCAACAAGTGATAAATTTAAAGCCAGTAGAGGGTGTTTTGCTAAATTCTGCAAGAGAAGTGATGTCTACAGTGTGCTAAGATGTGATGAAGATTCTAGTTCTCACAAGGCTGCAAATAAGAGAACTTTTACAAGGCTATTGTAAACGTTTATGAAGCAAAAAAAGAAAATGATAAAACAGACCATTTCTACCTTGTCATCTCCCCAACCTGGGCCTTTTTTACCTCCTGATCATAGTTCTGATGATGACACTGATGAGAACTTTGAAGGATTTGATAACCAAAATGTTAGCTTGAATATTTTTTGTACAGTTCTTTACATCTTGTGTATATGCTCATGGCTTCTTTCTGTATAACACAGCTTATTTCTCTGTTTCTTGGGATTTTTTAATTTTTGTTTTCCTTGGGATTTTCTTTTGTTTTATTTTTGAGACAAGGTCTAGCTTTGTAGGTCAGGCAGGCTTTGAACTCAGTGTGTAGCCCAGGATGGCCTTGAACTCATAGTGATCCTCTTGCCCAAACTCCCCAGTGCTGGGATTACAGGCATGTGCACCATGCCGAGCCAGGACATCTTGTTGATACAGTGCTGTAAGTTTTGATGATTGTACCATATGATATAGCACTGTAGTTTTGTGTCGTTTTTTACATTCCACTACTGCATGTAAGAGTTATGCAAATAACAGCAAAGGCATCGAGTTGGAGTTTCCTTTGGCCATTCCTTGTTCTGAATATTGTAATTTACATGCCATGTATAAGTCCTCATTTAACAACCAATTCATCTGATGACATTGCCACAGGCCCGTAACTGGGTCCTTACGGACCCAGTTTGGGACAAGGCCCGGAGTGCCATTTTCCATAGACAAACAGCTAATTTAATAGAAGGGGAGCTCTTTCACACCTTCTACCCGTTTACAATTTTGTGTGAATTATGTTTACGTCATCTAATGGTGTTTGTAAGAGTTAAGGTTAGTCAGGATGTCATTTCTGCCCCTCCGGAGGTTCTGACTGGGAAGACAGGGTATAGTAATGTCTCAGCTCCTTTGAGTGGATCCATTTTCACACACGTGGTAGCCACAACCTGAGTTCAAAGTAACTGGACTTCAGGCTAATACTGAAGCTAGTTGAAAGGGAAAATCGTACTAGCAAAATGTTTCTTTTAAAAACTTTGTTCTCTTTGAAACTACAACATTCTTGGTTCCCTGACCAGGAAGGCTGTTTTGGCCAATGAGGCCACTATCTGGAGTCCGGCAGCTGGAGCAGAACCCTCTCCAGGCTCCTTGATGGGAAGGTGCACCCTCCAGATTTTCTCAGGGTCTCCTCAGAGGCTTGGATAGGAGGTTCCTGGTTGATGCTAACAGTCCCCATTGGACACAAAAGAGGGGGAAAGGTTGCATTTAGTTTGGGTCATCAGATAAGTTAAGACCCCCAGGAGCCCCCACCCTGGTAGTCAGGTTATCAGTCTGCTCAGGTGAAGAAGCGCTTGACCATCTCTTGTTGGTTAAGGCTACTCTAAGGGAAGGCGTTGGAATGTTTAACCTCTGAGTGCCTCCTGAATGATTGTGTGAGTGTCTGTAATGGATGGTGAAAGCAGTGAACTGTTTAGTCTGTGCTCCATGGTGATAGGACCCTTCAGGATCTCAGAGTTACAGAGCTCAAGAGTCAGATTTCTGTAGTCTGATAGTCACATCATACAGCTAAAGGTGACCCAGCCTCTGTAATGAGGGTCTGACTAGGCTCAGCGTTTATACAAGTGCACCAATTGCCAAATGAACTTAAATCCCCATGAAGGGAGTGGCCAGAGCTGATCAGTGCTTGGCTCCTCACCTGAGGAGCACCTACCCTTTGTTGTGTAATTGGTCAAGGGTACACAACATGCACCATAGGGAAATAGAGTGGGTGCAAGTCAAAGTAAACCTTCACAAAAGAGGATTTCCTACTGACTGTGGAGTGTAAATGAAACCTCAGAAACTCCATGCCTTTTGTGAAATTGAATGGCCAAAACTTGGTCCAATCTGAAGGGACACTTGATATTGGAAGTGTCCACCAAGTCTGGAGAAAGTCACAGAGCCCAATGATGAGTGAGACTATCCTATCAGTTTTCGCATATTGACTCCTGGCTCAACCTGTGTCAGAGCCTCCTACCTTGGTTGTACACCTGTGTCCTGCATGACAAGAAAGCCATCCTGGTCATCAAAACAAATCCAGAACACCACGCAAGAGGCTCTCAGATTCAACCCTCAGATTCAACCTGCCGCAGGACCTAAGTCTGACCTGCCTCCTCCTTACATTCATCAGCCCCAAGCTACTCAGGCAGCCACCACAGCCTTTGCTGCCTGTTCTGTCGCCAAAGCCACAGCTCCCAGGTTCTGTGATGTTAGGAAAGCCTGATCCTGAAGTGTCCTGCTTATATCAGTGGAAACTGATATAATGGGGCTTCTTGAACCTGACAGCCTAAAACTGATGGCAGATGGTATGCTTTGGCAGCTGACAGATGCACTGACTTCAGACTGTTTGGACACTGGAAAGATCAATCCTCCCTCCATTGGGAGACACAAAGAAAATTGATTGTGTGGGTCCATCTCAGCATGTACCTCTTCACTCTCTTTTCAGTGACAACAGCCTTCTGTTCCTCCTGACTTTGCAGCTTCAACAGACCAGGCTCTATTAGACTGGGCCCCTGGTAGCCCACCTTTGTTGCCAGAATTGGGAGAAAACTGTGAGCTTTTTTTCAGCTGAACATTCAGTTGTGACTCAATCTGTTGCTCCCTTAACCTCCTGAAAATCCAAGTCATTACAGCCACTGAAGCCCTGCCTGTGAAGAAATTCTGTCAAAGCAGGTCTTGCACAATTGGTGGACCCTATCAGACATGAATTCTTGTATGTGACCCCATCAGACATGAAATCCTTGTATGTGCCTGAGTGCCCTATCCCTCTCCAGGGATGTGACCGCCTTTCCAAGTGGAGAACAATTATTTCTTTGCCTTCTTTGCCACTTGGGTCCTTTGTTCCAGACTTGATATTGACTCTGACTATACCCCAAGAAGAACAGTGGTGCCTACATCAGCCTGAAATGCCTGAGGATCATAACCCTGAAGTTTTGAGAGACTTGTTTCCAGAAATATGGACAGAGGACTCATCCCCTGGACTTGCTATCAGTCATGTCCCTTTGGTGATCAAGCTCTGTCCCAATGCAATCCTCATGGCTGCTAAGCAGTACCCAGTGTAATGAGAGGCTCAGGTGTGCAGCCAGCCCCACATCTCTTGCTTGAAACAGTTTGGAATCCTGATAGATTGTCAACTGCCTTGGAACACTCTCTCCTCCTAATGAAACAGTGCAATGGGTCTGGTCAATGCGGGACCCCTATGCCATCAACTCAGCTACCACAAATCAGCCCTAGACAGGTCCAAACCCTTATACCCTCTTGTTTCTGCTTCTTCCTGAAGTTGCCTGGATCACCTCTCTGGATTTAAATGCTTTCTTCTGTCTATGGGTTGCACCTGAGAGCCAGCCATATTTACCTGGGAAGACCCAGAGATGAAAAGACCAACTTACCTGGATTCATCTACCACAAGGTTTCAAGAGCTCCCCCCCCACACACACACTTTTTGAGGATGCACTTGCTGATTACCTGCCCCAATTTCCACATGCAGACTTCAGTTGCACTCACATGTAGGATGCTGATGATATGATTTGCAGTTCAAGTCAATCAGACCGCTGGAAGGGAACACAGGTCCTTCACCACCTGCTGGCCACAGGCTATAAACTCTCCTGGAAGAAGACTCAAACATATCAGAAAGTGCATTACTTGGGGTTTGACTTGGAAAAAAGTCTCAGGCTCCTGGGCCCAGAGGGAAAAGAAGTCATTCCCTCCATTCCAAGGCCTGAAAATAAAAGACAGCTTAGAAAATTCCTGGGCACTGCAGGTTTCTGTCAAATTGGGATAAAACAAGTGCTGTCAGCAGCCCCAGCAGTAGGCACTCCTATGTGAGTAGGCTCTTTTACCCACTGGTTTATGAAAGAAGATTCGTAGCACTGGGAGTCCTGAACCCAAAGATCGGCCCTTGGGAGAGGCCCATCACATGTCTGTCAAAGAGCCTAGACTCTGTGGCTAAGGGCTGGCCTGCCTGCCTGCTCTCTGTGCCTGAGAGCACCAGCAGCAACCATCCTTCTGATTAAAGAAGCTGACAAGCTGACCTTAGGACAAAATCTGACACCTCAAGTCCCACATGCTGTCCTGGAATTATTAAATAGTTGGAGACAACACTGACTTTCAAATAGCTGTGTTACTCAATATCCAGGACTGCTTTGTGAAAACCCCCGACTCACTTTTCAGTTGACTAAACCTCTCAGCTCAGCTACCTTGTTGCCTACTGAGCGTGGACACCCTGACCATGACTGTCTAGCTTTGACTGATGAGCTGCTCGCTAGCCGGCCAGATCTACAGATGGAGCACTTGTCTGATGCTGAGTGCACCCTATTTACAGATGAAGGGGCTCAGTCAAGGATGGGCAACGTCAGGCTGAATATGCTGCTGTTACCATAGAGGAGGTGCTCCTAGCTGGACCTCTTCCACAACACTGGTCTACTCAATAAGCTGAATTATGTGCCTTAATACAAGCTCTTAACTGGGTAAAAGGAAAGAAGGTAATATTTATACTGACTCGAGGTATGCTTTTGCCACTGTTCACATCCATGGAATGCTGTACAAGGAATGTGAACTTCTCACGGCAGAAGGAAAACAAATTACAAACCAGAAGGAAATCACTCAACTCCTGACTGCAATTTGGAAGCTTAAGAAGGTCACCACTATCCACCGTAAGGGCCTAAGTTAGCCTCAGTCTGTGCCTCTGTTAATCAGAGATGTCAAATCTGTGCAAGAACTGAGCCCCATCAGGGCCTAAACCCCCACCAGGTATTCAACAAGCTGCACTGTCCCCTTTTGAAGACTTGCAAGTGAACCATACAGAGAAAAAACCATGCAGAGGCTATAAATATCACCTGGTGCTTGTATCTTGCTTCTTGTGGATGGCTGAAGGCATTCCTTACTAGAACAAAAAGGCCACTGAGGTTTGTAGAGCACTACTAAGGAAAAGGATTCCCCAGTATGGGCTGCCCCTCACCATAGGCAGGGTCAGTGGGTCTACATTTGTGGCATAAATAACCCAAAAGCTGACTAAAGAGTTAAAAATCGAATGGAATTTACATACAACATACAGGCCACAAAGTTCTGGGAAAGTGGAAAGAATGAATAGACTTTTAAGTCAGTATTAAGTATCACCAAGAAACTCAGTCACCATAGATAGATTTACTTCTCATGGGCTTTCTGAAGGTCTGAAGTTCATCAGGACCCACAAGGTATACACCCTTCAAAATGTTGTGTGGGAGACCTCCTCTCATAAGTAGAGGTCTCTGGAGAGACCTACATCAGCTAGGTTGTACATCCCTGCAGGAACAACGTGCACAGGAAAAAACTTTTTCTCAGATACACACAAATATAGCTGAAAGATCAACTATACCCACAGACACACCTGCCCATACATATAGCCCTGGGGATGTGGTTTGAATACAAGATTGGAAGAAAGAATCTGTACAGCCCACCTAGAGAGGCCCTTATGTAATTTAGAAATTCAGCTGAGGATACAGCATTCTCAGATCAAACAGATCAAACAGATCAAACAGGCTCACCCAGATGATTGCTGGAAGGTCCATCCAGATGAGTCAACTCCCCTGAAAACAGCACTGCAGAGACAACGTTCTCCAAGCCTTGCTCTTGTCACTCTGGATGCTGCCAGATCGATGCACAGCTGAAGCTTGGAGGACAACATTCACAGAATCACAAGCGTGACCATTTACCCCAGGGCCTCCCGTATGTCCTTGATATGGTGCCCTCCAGCTTGGTTCTTGCTCCTGTCCTCTTCCTGGCTGTGACTTTTGCCTTGGCCTTGTGGACAGTCACCCCAGAATGGTGAAGACAGCCAGTATGCTCTTTACCTTACTCGGTGCATGGTTTGTTGATAGGACTTACTGTTTTAAACTGTGCTCCTCATTTAGAAAAAGCCTAGGCCTGTCAGTTATGACTAAAAAGTGTTTACTGTTACTAGTGTGCCTGCATTTAGTGCTATGGCTTGAATTTTGGCTGTGTTCAGTTTAACCAAGGAAAATCAAATAGACCCAAACCAAAGCCCTGTTGAGTTTTTCCTGGTAAATACTGACACTTGAAAGATAATTCAGCCCAAAGGCTGGAATATAGAGGGCCCAGTAACACATGGATTTCATCTTTGCCAAATTATTACTTTTTTTGGGGGGGGGTACCTAGAATCAAACTCATGATCTCATACTTGCCAAGTGCTTGTGCCACTGAGCCAAACCTCTGGCCCCAAATTATTACCACTTTAGACACAAGGTCACCCTCTTACCAGAAAGAGTCCAGGGGACCCCATACAGAATTCAGTCCTGATGGCCTCTGATTTCTATCTGTGCCCTTGAGACAGATATGGACATACAGGCTCAGACCCAGGATGGAATATAACTCTCTCTTGGAAATATGTGTCCATGGCCTCCTTTCAAGGGGCACCCAATGACACCTGAGCACTTCCGTTTTGGTCTGAAGCAAGGAGAAGCTTAGATTTAGTCTTTTTACAAGGAGGAGTTTTTACTGCCCTAGGAGAAAGCTGCTATTTCTGGAATAGTCCAAGAAGGTCTGCAACAACTGCAAGAAAGATTTGCTGTAGAAACAACACTGAAAAGATTTTTTTTGAGTAAAGCCAAGAGGGAGAAATGAAAGGTAAAACCATAGTAGGAAAAACTTCTTTTTTAAGACTTTGTTCTCTTTGAAGCTGCCTAACTCTGTAACTGTTTCATGGCTCTGTAATTGCTTTCACAACCCCTATAACCATGAAAGCATAACTGAACATGACTGTACCAGGCTTCATGGTCACTAATCTGGTGTTGTGACTGATGGTCATTAACATAGCCTTGTAATTGGTGATCTCACCCTACTAGCTAATCAGAACTGCCAGGCTGTCCTGTCCCACCTTTGTCACCCCTGCTTATGTCTCATCTAAAAATCCTGGCTCACAGACACTCACCTCCTGGCTTTTGTTGGAAATTATTCCAGCCAGGACCACCTGGGAAAAATAAAGCTCTTCACTCCCTCCTATCTTCCCCAGCTCATGCCTTTCTTTATAGGTGACTTCTGCTGAAATGGTGGAAACTTGAAAAACAAGTCTACAGGTCTATGGAAAATTGATTTTTCGCCACAAAAAAATTACTTTGATCATTTTCTAACATGCCAAAAATGAGTGACCCTAGCCAAGAATGGTGGCGGACACCTATAATCCTAGCTGGTCTGTGGCCACAGACCTCCTCCCACTGGAACGGCGGAGAAAGCAGTGGGTGGGATCTGTCAGCAGGTGCAGCCAGGCTTGCGCGACTTTCCTGCCTGACTGATTGCTCATTCGGTCATATGAACTGCAGAGGAGCATAACCTCCCTCGGGTTTCACTTCCTATATTTTCTCCCATTATTCATTTTCTTTCAATTAATATTGACTTAGAGTTAACATTTTTAAGACAAGTAGAACAAGTTGGAAAACAAAGTGTATGAGTATATAAACGACATGATTTAAGCAAACAGAAATAAGTGCAAACCCAAAGGACACTAAAGAATTTTTTTCCTTCTCCCTCGAGTACATTTACTATGTTGTGGCAAAACTGAGTCTGGGAAAGGAGCAACACTCAAGGCAGGCGGCAAGTCAGAGGACGGCCTGAGCAGAATGGTAGACCCTCCCTGAAAAACCACTGAAAGAAAAAGTGTTTGGAAAGAAAGGGAACAAGTTAACTGGTGGGACAAGAAGAAGGTTTTAGGACTATAAGGAAAGTTTCTCAAGCAGGATGTGGTAGCGTATGACTGTAATCCCAACCCTCCAGGAGGCTGAGCCGGAAGGATACTATTTTGAGCCTAGTGACTTTGTTGATTGATTGATTGAGTTTTAATTTTAAAGAGAATACAACAAAGCAGAGCAGAATAAAGCAAGAATAACACAGGATTTCAGAAAAAGACAGCAGGAAATCAACAGTGGCTACCATAATGTCTCTTGTTTTCTTCAAAATAGGTGTCCATACTTTCACACACAGTAAGTTAATACACATCAAAATAGTACAAAAGCAATCAAAATACAAGAATGAAGGCCCTAAGGGCTTCAAGAGCAGACACTAGGAAATCAATAATGGCTACTGTAATGTCTCTTGTTTTCTTCACAATAGCTGTCCATATCTTCATACATATTGGAATCAAATGATTGAAAACAGACTACAGCCAATCAAAACCAAGAATAAAAGGATTATTGGCTTTTGAACAAAAATGATAGGAAATCATCAGTGGCTACCACGGTGTCTGATTTTCTTCAGTGTAGTTGTCCATATTATCACACATACTAAAATCAATTCTTGTAAATTCTTTAGGTGAAGTTCTAAGTATATATAAGCATATAAATGTACATCTATCCTTTCTATATTAGAGGGAAAAACAAAACAACAAATAAATAACTATAAATAACTTTCTATATTAGAGGGAAAAACACAACAACAAATAAATAACTATAAAAACAATGACAATGTAGGCTTTCAAAATGACTTTGTTGATTTAAACCCTACCTGAAAATGAACAAGTTTCAAGTGTCTAATACTCTCTGACTTCAATCTCCATTATCATAAAATAAAAAGAAGTTCTATGAATATTTTTGGAAGAAAAAAGTTTGAATCTCATATGTGTGATTTCACTAATATTTACATCCAACATAAGCTAGGTGTGATGGTGCACACGTGTAATCCCAGCACTTGGAAGGCTCAGGCAGGAGGACCAGCTCCAGTTTCAGGCCAGCCTGGACAACATAGTGAGACCCTGTCTCAAAAAAAAAAGAAAAGCTACAGATGTTGATCAGAGCAAATCTTTGAGTTTGAGACTTTAATTTTCAGTATCACACACAGATACACGTGCATGCAAAAAGTTTGAAACATGCCAAAATCAATAAAAAATGGACAAAGTATGGGAAGCCATGTTTTTGAAGATACTGAACACCAGTTGGTGAAGGAGAGTGAATTCTGAGTTCTGCATTAGCCCCATTTCCTGCCCTGAGAGCATTTCCAGGCTGCAGCACAGAGAGGGTGAACGCATGCAGCTGGACAGAACCCCTGCAGGAACACACAGAGCCTGGCCAAAGCAAGAGCTTGGTGCTCAAGTTGGCAGCATGGCGCTGGAGAGAGGAGAGTGTGCAGTGATAATTGCGGAAAGCAGGAACAAGTTTTTCAAGCTTTTGGTAAATTTTGATCACACACGTGAGACCATAGCCTGACCTCAAGTAAAGGACCAGCCAAGTGCATTAGAGGCAGTTGTATTGGCTCAGAGAACGCTAAGAATAATCACTGTCTGTCCCACGAGACAGCCAGAAAACCTCACCACTGACATCAAGGGACCATAGGCAGAAGGGTGGCGGGGGGGACACAGGGGCAGGGGGTTGAGGACGGGTATGCGGGTGCTGCAAATGATTAACTCTAGGCGGAGTGAGCATCATTCCTGTCTCGCCAAGCAACTGTTTAAAGAAAGACTTTAAAACATCACACCATTTCCAAGGGAAATAACTCAAGCAACTTTATAGCAACACAGTAGCATCTAGAACCCACTAAGGTAAAATTCACAGTATCTGGATTCCACTCAAAAGACACTTTGAATGGATGCAAGTAAGCAGGAGAATAGAAGGTGTCATCAGAAGCAGAAGGACAGATGTTAAAATTCACAGACTTTGTACCGTGTATTTCCTGTGTTCAAAAAGGTAAGTAAAGATATGGAAAATAAAAGCCAATCTAGAGATGAAAACTAAACATATGAAATAGACTGAGATTAACAGCAAATTAGACATTGCACAGAAAGAGTCATGAGTTTAAGGCTAAACTGGTAGAAAATAACCAAAATCAAAAAAGACAAGTGAGCTGTGCACAACTTTATTTTTAAAGCCTCATATTCCAATAATGGCACAAAGCTAGAGCAAACAATATAAAAAATGTTTGAGAAAATGACTGCTAAAACATGTCCAAATGTGAGGGAAACTAAACTCACATTCAAGATCAATGAACCCCAAGAACAAGAAATATGAAGGAAAAACCACACCGAGATAAGCAGTCAAATGGTTTCATGGCTTGGAAACAACGTTATAAAGGTGAGGATGACGCTAGATATCTTGCAGGAAACAACTGTACTGAGAATTCAATAATGCAACATTTCAAGCACTGGCAAAAACCCTGTCAATCGAAAATTCTGTGCCCAGAAAAAAGTACCTTTGAAAAGCAAAGACAGATTTACTTTTTGTAGACAAAAGCCAAAAGAATTCCTCACCAGCAGATCTGTAGAAAGAGAAATTAAAAGGAAGTCTTTCAAGCAGGTGGAAATACACTAGCAGCAGACACACTACAGTTTCCAGCCTGCTATTTCACTGCCCACACTTTTCAGAAGTTCAGGGAAAAAAACAAAATAAAAAGTCTGCAGACATTCTCAAGTATGGGGGGGGGGGTGTTAAACTGCCTCCCGTTGAGAGCCATTGACTATGTACATGCCCTAGTTAAAGGCTAGAAATACTCAGATTGGATAAGAAACTGATTATATACTGCCTGTGAGATACATTTTAAAGACCTAAGTAGGCTGAAAGAATGTTAAAAAAAAATATGATGGTAATAATAAAAATGAGACGGGAATGCCAGTGTCTGGATTATTACAGTATGAGCTATGACTAAAATATATAGTAAATGGTAAAATTTATTGCAGTAAAAGACATTGTTATTAATTCCTCTCCAAAGATTCCCCTAGCTTTGAACACACCTATCTTGTCATTCTTGCAGCTTTGTGAATCAATTCAGGACAACCAAGCAGTCGTGACAGTACAATTACAGTGACTTACAGCTAGAGGCACAAATTAGGACTTGCTGGAAGTGGCAAAAATGTTAAGGGATGGAAGTGCTCGAAGTGAAGATGTTTTGAGGGGCATGAATGGCAACGTGTCCCTCACTGTACTAAATTTTAAAAATTTAAACTTTCATCATAAATTATGACCACGCCTTATAGATTTTGTAGCAAAGAATATTATTGTATCATAGTTACCAAAGATAAGCAAAGCAACTAAAGGAAGGGATAGGAATGGGGAAAAAAGAAAAGCCAGAATATGTCATGCCCAAGTACAAATTCCCTATGATGAATGTGGTCGTTATGCATATCTAAAATTACCAATAAAATCCTAAAAACACTAAAAAATTAAATAAAATGAAGTAAACACTTTGGAAAATACTTAAGAGGTTTATTGAAAGAGACCATTTATGATCTTTCTATCATTCTACTCCTATGTACTCAAAAGAAAGGAAATATTTGTCTATACAAAGACTTTCATATGCAGGCCATGGTGGCACATACTTATAATCCCAGTACTTAGAGACTGAGGCAGGAGGATTGCTGCAAGTTTGAGGCCAGCCTGGCCTACATTGGGAGTTCAAGCACAGCTTGAACTACACAGTGAGAGCCTGTCTTAAAAACAACACAAACTGTTCTTTTGGATGAACTAACAGAGGTTGATATTATAGTTGCTGTCATTGTTTATTTTTGTGCCTAGATCTTGTAATCTGAATAACTACTTCTAAAATAACAATATGCAGTATACTAGTGTTAATTTCCTACTTTTTAAAAAAATTCTGTATCATTTCTATCTTTTTTGTTTTGCTTTTTAAAACAAAAAAGGAAAATATTATTTCAATAAAATACATGAGACTGTCAGATCAAAAAAAATTGAATCTGGAGAATGAGATACAGCAATATCTATTTTATATATTTTGAAACTATGAGAAACATTTAGTAGCTTGGGTGACCACTGCCTTAATAGAAATGTCTTTTTGAACCTTGGGAAAGTTTCAATATTAAAATAAATACCTTTAGTAACAATAATAAAGAAATAATAGTTACATATAGATGTTATTATTTAGATATTATCTTTGGAAAAAGTTTCCAAATAATTGCTTTTCAACTAGAAGAAAGCAGTTAATCAAGTAGTATTGAGTATTTAATAAAAATAACTTCAGAGTGTGACATCACCAGAATATATTTGGATGCCACAGTTTTGTTACATTGTGTCAGTGGGTTCTTGTTAAAGCCAAGCATTGGATATATGAGAGGTATCCATTATCATTTTCTCTACCTTTCTGTTTCCTGGAAATTTTCCATCTTAAAAGTTCTGTGATTTCATTAGCTAAAGGTACATGTGTTATTGGTGTTAATATGTCTAATTCACTTTGCATGAAATTGTATTTAAACAACATAACATTCTTTCCTAACTGATCTTGCTACATATATCAGTTACACAGCCTGTTCTCAACAAGGTGGATTTTGAAATCTGTCCAAACTCTTAATAAATATTGCTTTTTGCAATGGAAAAGTAAACAGCTTTGGGCTGGAGGAAGGGAGTGGCACTAGCTCAGTGGTGGAGGCTTCCCTAGCAGGTACAAGACTCAGGGTTCCAAGCGAACAAAAAATCAAGATCGACTGTGCTCCACTCTGCCAAATTCTTAATTAATTAGTTGAGATTTAATGTTATACATCCCTGGTCAAACCAAGTAGAAAGACAATACTGTGAATTGTTCTCCGGTTCCACAGTTTTCTTTAATAATGAGAAGACTTTTCACTATCAGTGGAGGAATAAGAAAGCCATTGGACTGAGAACTTAAATGTGCAATACAAACTTGGTTTGCAAGGATAATTCATCCCAGAAATGTGCTTGTAACCCAAAGCACGTGAGTATCAAAGTGAATTTCCCTATAAGAGAAGAAATGACGGAAACTGCCGGTGGAACTGCCGGTGTGGTGGCCCAACCTGTAATCCAGCACTTGGGAAGCCGAGGCAGGAGGATCACCATGAGTTCAAGGCCAGCCTGGGCTACAAAGCAAGACAAAGTTTCAAAACAAAAATGGAAATTCTGCTGATTCATTCCACAACTCAAAAACATTCACCCAAAATGCTAGTAATACTGTGATGTAATAGAAAATAAGACATACAAATAAAAGCAAATTATCTGCACTTGCCTTTGAAAGCTTCCTCGCTAAACCAGGCGTGGTGGCTCACGCCTGTAATCCCAGCACTCGGGAGGCTGAGGCAGGAGGGTCCTTGAAGTTCGAGACCAGCCTAGGCTACAAAGTGAGTTCAAGGCCAGCCTGAACTGCACAGAAACCCTGTCTCAAAAAGACAAAAAAAAAGCTTCCTGGCTGGTGTGCGGGGGGACAGGAGAGGAGGGTTATCCTGTAGGACGACTTTCACCATCACAGAACCGCTGCCATTTTGGCTCAGGGGAATCTTTCGCGTTTTGCGCAGCTTTCAGAAGGAATCTCTCCAGGGACACTTGCTCTTGCTTCCTTCTCAGGACTTTGCTGAACGAAATGTGACCCTGCGTTGTTCTTAAACAGGTTCATTGCTCCCACCACTACAGCCTTTTTTGGAGATGCTCGCTATGAAATTCGGTAGTTTCCCCTCATTTTAACCTCTCCCTAGTCTCATTTGGAATAGGGGCTCCTCCACTTTTCCCTCCTCCCCTGCAGAGATTTCCTCCAGAACCTCTGGCTGTTGGCAGAGGATTACCCACAATCCTGCAGGGGGGCAGAGAGCAATCATTGGCTCCTTGTGATCACGTGACATGCATTCAGCAACACACATGACTTGCCTTAGACGGCATCTTTCATTTGCCAAATTAATTTTTATTTAAATGATTGCTTCCCTTGTGTTACACTTGCAAAACAGGTTACTCACAATCCAAGGTTTTAGGGAAATTTCCCCCCTCAATCGATAAGCTAAGCATGTTATTTCTAAGTAGTTTTTTTTCTTTTAATTTTACTTTTTTTTTTTTTTTTTTTTTTTTTTTTGTCCTTTTGAGACAGAGTCTGCTATGCTGTTCAGGCTGACCCTGAGCTCACTTTGTAGCTCAGCTGGCATGAAACTTGAAAGGTTCCTCCCACCTCAACTTCCCAAGTGCTGGGATTACAAAAGTGCACCACCACGCCCAGCCTACATAGCTTTTTAAATTTTGAACATTTTAAACTTCTGTTTGAAGAATGTCATTGTCACAATTGGTAAACTTAGTTATGAAGTTATTTTTACCAACTTTCTTTCTTTCTTTCAGACAGGGTCTTGCTATGTAGTTCAGGCTGGCCTGGACTCATTGTGTAATCCATCTTGGCCTAGAACTCACAGTGACCCTCCTGCCTCAGCCTTTCTAGTGCTGGAATTGCAGGCACGGGTCACCATGCTCTGTTCTTATACCATTTTTTAGAATATAGTTTGAATGAAGGCAAAATTGCCCATTTAAAGTCAACCTTTTTCTTCATATACCCACTTATTTTACATCCCAGTTCCAGCAGTTTGACCTAATCATTGTTTATTATTTTCATTTTTTAAAATATGACTTAGAGAGCTGAAAATACAGCTCAGTGGCACAGCACCTGCCTGGAAAGCATGAGGTTATGGGTTCAATTCCTAGTACCAAAAATAGAACATAATAGAATAAAATAAAATAAAATATGACCTAGCTACAATCTTAATTGCTTTGATTAAAATGTTACAAATTACACATTCAAAAATATCATGCCAGGCATGGTATTGCACACCTGTAATCCCAGGACTCGGGAGCTGAGGCAGGAGGATTGCCGTGAGTTTGAGACCAAACAAACAAAATACGTGTGTGTGTATGTGTGTGTGTATCAAAATAAATCGTGTGTTTTGATGCTAATTTGACATAGCACTAATAACGGCTGTCTTCCTTTTGTCTTGATACTTTTGTCAGTAACACATGAAATTTCTTCACACAGTAAGTCACAAGTAATTGAATTATACCAACCAAAACTTTAATTGTACAGTTAATGGCTTTTCCATAAAGGTGAGAGTTAAATTGGCATCTAATATCAGGAAATCAAATGAGCAGACAACACTCACACTATCCAAACCACTTCGCATCTCATTCATCAGTCTCTCTTCTCCATTAACTATATTTCTTTTAAAAACCCTACAGCTATATATAATCATGGACGCAGGCACATTCCTTGCTCAGACTTTGAGTGAAGTGCTGTGATGTTTTTCCCTAAAAGCAGTTACAGGGCTGGGGACATAGCTCAGTGACACAGTACCTGCCTGGTAAGAGTGAGGTCCTGAGTTCAGTTCCCCATACCAAAAAAAGAAAGAAAGAAAAAACAATTGCAGACTTTGATCAATAATTACGTTTTCTCGTGAATTGCCGGGAATGCTGAGCCTGTGTGAGCACGGACTTGTTTAGCGAAGAAAAGAGTGTCAGCACTGTGACAGGTGTTGATGTGCTGATTGCACGATCCAGCTTCAAACCATTAATAGTGGGAGGAGATTTTTTAAATTATTTAAAGCTAACTAGGGTGCTGCACACCTGTAATCCTTGCACTTCGGAGGCCGAAGCAAGACGATCACATGAGTATGCCAGCCTGGGCCACCTCCTGTGTTCAAAGACCAACCATTCCACAGTAAATACATAGCAACACCCTGCCTCAAAAACTGAAACAAAAACTTTCAACCTTTGCATTTCTAATAGTACCAATATGCTTTTTATGCTGACATTAGAGAGTATTCAATGGCCATTGTTTTCTTTTCATTAGTATTTTGTTGTTTGGTTTTTCTACTTGGCCATTGTTACTCTTTTGACTGACACTTCATAACTGTAGTATTTATGGAATAAAATATGATGTTTTGATACACAGAAACAGACAATATGTGGAAAAATTAAATCCATTATATGTATTTCTCACTTCACTTACCTAATCGTCTTTTATGCTGAGAAGTTTGAGATTTACCCTTTGTTATCTTGGAATATACATTACTACTGGCAGTAGTCACCATGCTGTATAATAGATTTCAAAATCCATTCTAGTGGAAACATACATTCTTTAATAAACATCTCCCAAACCCTAGCTCTGTATGCCTTCTTCCTCTAGTAGTCATCATTCCACAGTCTACTGCTAAGCTTATCATTTTTATTTTTATTTTTATTTTTATTTTTAATGTAGCCCAGGCTGGCCTCAAACTTATATTGACCTCCCTGCCTCAGCCTCCCAAATTCATAGTGAACCCCCTGCCCACCTCCAAACCTAGTAAATTCATCATTTTTAGATTCCAAAAATAAGTGATTATTATTTTTGCATTATTTATCTTCTGTGCCTCCTTATAGCAATTTATTTTTAAGTGAAACTTAATAACAATGAGTGAACTAGACCTGGTGGCCCACCCCTGTAATCCCAGCACTTGGGAGTGTGTCTCAGTGTCAGGGTGCCTGACTAGAGCGTGTGTGAGGGTCCTGGTTCTGTACCCTGCACCACAGAAAAGTGGGAGGAAACATCACATGGAGAAATCACCAAACGTGGGTCCCTTGATTCTTCATGCCATCAGGTTTGCATCATTTATCAAGCAAAGCACCTTCTGGGCATCCAGCAGTCACCTAGTGGAGAAAGGGACTCTGTGATCAGACACAGACCATGCCAACCACCAAGCAATGAAGACTGGATGGTCTGTGGAGACTCTGGTGACACCACAAGCTTGATAACCTAAAGAAACAGTGTCCCTTCAGTTTTGTAGGTCTGGATCTGGCAAGGGTCTTCCTGAGCTAAAGACATGGTATGGCCAGGCTGCCTTCCTTTCTGCAGGTCCAGTGGAAAATCCACTTCCTCCTGCCTCCAGTTTCTGGAGGGACTTGTGGATTCTGTCCACTTTCCTCAACTTCAGAGCTGGCAGTAACAGTCAAGGTCCTCTCCCATCCCACCACGGTGACTCTGAGCTCTTAGCCTCCCTTTGCTTCTTTTTCATTTTTATCGGTACTGGGGATCGAACTCACGACTGCCTGCTTGCAAGGCAGGTGCTTATGCCGCTGAGCTAAATCCCCAGGCCCCTCCCTTTGCCTCTTGAAGACCCCTTTGGATTATGCTGGGTCGACTCAGAAATTTCTAATCTCTGTTGGACAAGTTTGTTTTCAGCAGGGTGTGGCAGCATACATCTATAATTCTAGCTGAGGCAGGAGGATTGCTGCAAGGTGAAGGTCAGCCTGGGCTAGCTACATAGAAGTTCAAGGCCAGCCTGAGCTATGAAAAAGACCCTGTCTCAAAAAGCAAACAGACAACAAGATATATTTTCGTTATGGTAAAACACACACAAAACTTCCCATCTGAACCATGTTCAGGTGCACAGGTCGGGGGCATTAGGTATGCTCACACTACTGACCAGCTGTCCCCACGTCCACCTCCAGAATGTCCTCATCTTCCCACACTGAAGCTCTGCCCCCTTAACCACTGATTCCTCAGCGCCCTCTTCCTGCTTCCATCTGCAACCGAATTCTCCCGTGCCAGACAGGACATTCTCACAAATCCCGGGGATGACAAGGTGGGCTTCTGTGGGAAGTCACTGTTCTGCCTGGAAAAGCGCCCTGGGCCTACTGAGTCTCACAGTGCACCTGAGAGGTGGGATTTCCTTATTTACTAGGAGGAAGTTTCATTAACAGAGAAATTAACCACATTAAATCTAGATGGCTTGTTTATGGGAAATCTTACAGAGCAGAAATGACAACTGAGCTGTCTGGCTCATGGAATTTTTAAATGTTCATTGAATAAGCACTATTGTAACAATGATAATGTTGGGGGAAAAACAACCTCACCACGCAGCCTGTGTTTACTGTACTTGAATGACTATATTCCTTACATGGCATCACCTTCACAATCATAATCAAAAGCAAGGGGTCTGTTTCCGTGGCAGAAAATGTCAGAAGAAAGAAGAAAAAACAGAATTCACAACACCGGATGGAAGCAAGGACCTGAAGGCATCTTGGTGTCTCCAGAAAAGCCAGTTACTCAATGTATCACTGTATCACATTGCAATACATGCTCAAATCATTCCATGCAGTTGTTGCTTTGAGCTGGGTCTTGTTATGTTGCCTAGACTGGCCTGGATTGTCTGGGCTCAGGCAAGCCTCAAAGTGCTGAGACCAAAGGCATGTGACACTGTGCCTGGCCCATCCAGCTGGGAAGGTGTGTCCTGGCACTTGAGCATGTGAAATGCTTCTAGCAAGCACCTGACTAGAGAGAGAGAGCTGTCTTGTCTTTTGGTTTTTGGAAGACGAGGACTCATTATCTAGTTCAGGCTGGCCTCAAACTTTCAGCAATTCTCCTGTCTCAGCTTCAAGAGTGTGCCACTTCAGCTAGTTGAGGTGGCTGTTTTTAATCCTCCTCAGATAAAGAAGCTGAATATCTGCAAGCCAGTGTAGGAGGCAAAGCACCTGCCCACTCTACCAGCGTCTGCAGGGTGCAAGAGCACAGGGCACAGCTCTGGGGCACCTGTGTTCTCTTCTTGGTTACACAATCTGTAGCTGGAGGTAATAATGAAGGTGGAACCAGCTGTTCCCCACCAGAGCCCTCCCTCACCAGTCATTCCACATGCAGGGACAGCACCCGGGACATGCTCCGTTAACTTCCCATGCAGTCCCTTTCTGGACATCTTTGGTTGAACAAGGACCAGCAAAAGTATCTTCCACACACAAGACAAGAAGTTTCACCTGCTCTCAGTTTTCCTTCTCTGTGTGCACTTCAGAGCTGCCCAAAGTGGCCATCAGAAACTGCAGTGCTTCCCAGAGACCCTTGCTGCCTCCATACCATGAAATCACTCCTCATGGCTGGGCCTCAACAGAGAAAAGCCTGCTAACCTCTGACCTCCAGCTTCCAGTGGCTGAGAGCACAAAGGGGCCCAGAAACCCAGTCCCGAGTTGTTCCTCAGACTAAAGGGGTCCTTGAGATCAAACTTAAGAATTACAGATGTATGACTCAGCAAAATGGAAAGGGACCTGTCCACTTTGTGTCCGGGGTCTGCAAGGCCCCTGCCACATCTATGGTCACAGAGCAAATGGGTAAACAGTGGGCAATGGAAACACTGTTACCATATATCCCGTATCATGTCACACCTGAGTTCAAGATCTGCCCACCCTCTCCAACAGGTAGCAGCAGCTTCACTGGTAGACAGTTCCCTTCTCCCACCCCCAAACTATAGTCATACATGAGAGTTTCCACACTGGGGACCCCTTGATGCACCAAATTTTTTGTGGGAGGAGAGATGGACTCTCAGGATTGTATCACACAAGCAACACTGGCAAAGTTCTGCTATCAAGGTGGAGGCAAGGCAGGGCACTGGGGATGCTGCTGCCAGCTCAGAGGCTGGAGGGGCTTTTCAGCTGGGCTTCCACAGGAGGGCCCAGCAGGCAGGGTATGAGTGGAACCAGGTTTTCAAGCCCTGCTCCTGGCTCCTGCTGGCAGGAAGAGTCAAGGGACCTCACCAGACAGCAAGGACAGTGCCCAAAGCTCAGGGTTCTGGGCCTGTCCCTACACCAGGACTATGGCTGCAGTAAGCTACTCTCAGCTCCTGCAAACGACACGAACATAAAAGCGTTGCACAGCTATGATTTGCATTGTGCTTCCCTTGCTTCCAGGTATAACAGAGTGCCTTTTCCCAAAGGTTCAAAGCCCTCTTGTGCTGGCACTGGGTCTGGGAGCTGCCCAGGAAGGAAGGTCTGCCTGTCCACCTTGGAGGGAGCACCAGCTCCCTTGCCACTGCCCTGGGGGTTTCCAAAGAGGTGGCTAGTCCCTCATCCATGATTGTTCCTTTTAAAGCAGACTGGCCAGAGCCCAGGGCAGGTCCAGGAGCCAGGCCCTTGCTGCAGACACCAGCTCCTCTGCCCAGGCTCAGCACTTCCTTCAGGCCCTGAGGTGTGTGAGCTGAAGGAAACTAATGCCTCTGACTACACGGCAACCACTGAAGGATTCATTTTGAGAGCTGCAGCTCAGAAGTGATTGCTAAATATGGCATTTTCTGTTCTGATTGGAGACTTCCTTCAAATAAAGATTTGAGGGTGCATTTCAGGTGATAAAACGTGCCCTTGAGAAGGGGACTTTGCTTCACCTGAGAAGCAGCAGGATGGCACATTGGCTGGAGGGTGGTCCAGGCCAGGTCTCTCACGGAATGCAGGACACTGACACCCACAAAGGCACTTTCAACTCCAGAACAAAGTGACCAAGTATCAAAGCAAATCACACAGCAAATCAGTTAAAAAAAAGAAAAAAAAAGGTTTATTCGGAATATTTGATTTTTAAAAAATCATACGTATGAGGTATACTACAGAAATCCAGATACAGTAAGTTGTATGTAAAACCCAACCTAATAGTGGGAAAAGCAAGACTGCAGAAATCACTTCCAGAGAGAAAACATGCACATCAGGACCGCCAAGTGTCCCCAACAGTCATAACATTTCCGTGGATCTGTCCCCCAATCATGTGCACCAACAAGACTGGCCCTGGTGTCTCAGGAAGGACAGGTATTTCCCCTGCAAGTAGCAGGCAGTATGGACAGAGTGGCTTAAAGAGACCACCGTGGCACAACGGGAAGGAACACTTGCTTGTTCCCAGTCGTATTTTAGCCAACTCAATCACATTTTAATAACTAAACACGAGATTTTGGCAAAATGCACAACCCCCTGATGAGGGCGTCCTTCTGGCAGTCCACAGCAAGGTACCTGCCTCCCCCAACTGGGGGCCATCCAGACACACATGTCACCCCCCCTGCATGAGCAGACAGCCATGGGAGCAGCCCTGGGTGGCACCCAGGCCCAACACTAGCTTTAAGCTCACCTCTAAGACCAGGGCCCTTCACTGTGGGCCAGTGTGTAAGACAAGCAGTGAGGGAACAGTGGAAGGACGTGGTGACACCTAGCAGGGCAGGAGTCAGGGGTCAGGAGAGCCATGGAGATAGGGATAAGACAGGGGCACAGGAGAAAGCCTCGCACAACCTTGGGTCACATGGGATGAGATGTGGGGGTGTCCCACCTGACAGGGGAGCCAGCACCCCTCCAGGGGTTCCCACCAGTCTTACTCTTGACCCGGGTCTTCCCTCCACTTCCGAACACTGCTGCCCCACAGAGCTTATGTAGTCAGCCACTCCCAGAGCTGCAGACATGGACATCAGTCCTGGGAGACCCAACAGTCATGACAAACATACAGACAACATGCACTGCTGACCTCAGGAGAGCCACAGGTACCTGAAGAGGCTACACATGACAAGGCAATTTGGCAAAAAAAAAAAAGAAAGAAAAAAAAAAAAGTTCAAAAACAATCACCAAAGTCCTCCTAGGGAACATGATTACAATTTATTAGCACATTCTGTGGCATCAACATTTTCAAAAGCATCAGTAGAAGTATTAAATATAAAATCAATATGTATATTTCCCTCCTCACCCTCAGAAAACAGAACAAAAAATACAAACCCAAAACCCCAAACCAGCAAAGGCATGATCTGAAGTGTGATTCTGTACAGGCCCGCAGGGCAGGCGGGCCGCCTACTGCCACATCTCCACGTAGTTGGCCGGGAAGAGCCCGTACAGGCGCTTGCACACGCTGCGCTGCCAGCCTTCCTCATGCATCATTTCTATGTTGCTGATGATGTCATCAGGGTCAAAGGAGATTTCGTCACCACGCGCTGGGAAAAAAGCAAAGAGAGAGACACAAATGGAAAACATTTCCAGGGGGGCTGGGAGGAGCATGCAGCAAGAAGAAGGAGGCAGCCACAGCCCGTGTAAGGCTGGGATGCACAAATGTGAGCGGCGTCTTCCAAAAACATCCACCCTGGCCAGACACTGTTTTTGAGAAATGGCCAGGATGGGTGGGAACTCGCCTTCCTTCCCACCTTCACTGGGGGAGTGAGGGAAGGGTGCCACCACTGACAGGGCACAGGGGGACGAGGACATGTAGGAGGGGTGGTCAGGGTGGGTGGTTCTGAACACAGGAAGGGGTCTAGAAAGAAGCCCAGGTGACGGGCTGGAACACAGGTCACGGGATGAACTCAAACATATGTACAGATGCCAAAATATCAGAGAACCCATTGAAGAATAAATAGAAACATGTGTGCTGCTGGGCATGGTGGTGCACATTTGTAATCCTAGCAGTCGGGAGGCTTACACAGGAGGATCACATGGCACAAGTTCAAGGGCTACATAGTGAGTTTAAAGCCAGCATCAACTCTATTTCAGGTGATAAAAAGGTTTTATCACTTGAATAGAGACCCTGCCTCAAAAGAAAAAAAAAGCAAGAGAAATGTATAGATAGGGGAATAAATAATAGCAGGTGCAGAAAGGCCACGCTCTGCCTTTGACCGCCCCCACTCAGCGGGGAGGAGGAACTGGGAAGCTACTGTCAGGAAAGGCCAAGTGAGGCTGAGAGAAGACAGGACCTGGGGGGCTCACCATAGCGCCTCGCAGTCATCAACTGCTACTGGAGTGGTGTGGATTGGCAGGTGATAGTGACCAATGCCACAGAAATAACATACAGGGTAGGGCAGGGATTTATCTCAGTGGTGTAAGCACCTGCTTGGCAAGTACAAGGTCAGGAGTTCGATCCTGGGTACCACAAAAAAGACAACTCAGCACAGGGAGGCACCGAATTGTATCTGTGGCCTTCCTACCATGCGAGCACCAACTCTGCTGGGCCCTGGCCAACTGTGGAAGGACACGGCCCAGGAACAGGGCCAAACAGGACCAACGCCGAGGGGTGTGTCATGTGCACAAGTGACCTCCCAGAGGGTGGAGAGTGCTGGAAGTACTCATATGAGACCCTGGATGTCCTAGACATGCACAGTGCAGTTTTCGAGTTTTGTTTTCTGTATTTTTGTAATACTAGGGAGGGAATGGGGGCCACCTGCAGGCGTTTCACAGAGCTACATCCCCAACACATCTATTTCTTTGGAGACAGGGTTTTGCTAATTCACCCAGACAGGGTTCAAATTTGCATTCCCCTGTTTTGGTCTCCCAAATAGCCAGGATTGCAGGTACGTGCCATCACATCAAATGGGGTTTTTAGGGGCAATGGGGACCTTGCAGGTCCCCGATGGATCTGAGAATAAATGTAATTGAAGTGGTTAAGTGCATGAGTTTGTACATGCACACATGCAGAAAATTAGGACCTGGTTGAGACATGAGAGTCCTTGTCACTGTACTGGGAGTTTTTCTGTAACTGAAACTATTTCAAAATAGAAACTGCAGCATCACTGGAAAAGTCAGATTCTTAGGGGCTGAGCTGGCAGGAACAAAGGGCAGGAAGTTGCTCAGGCGCCTCACCAGCCTGGTAGTCCTAAAGTGCGATGGCTGTGATGCCCAGGTCGTTCTCATACTCGTCATAGGTGTTCTCTTCTGAAAGGAAATGGGGACAGTTGAGCAGCAGCTGGTACCCACCTGTACCTCCCCACTGTAACTGCTTTTCACACAATGATTCCCAAGATTTGGGGCAGAGCACTTGCTAGCAAAAAATCTCAGTGAGTGAGCTCCACTCTGAGGGCAGCAGGAGAGAGGAAAGGAGGCACCTCCTGGAAACTCAAGAGAAGACTCCAGCTTTCAAGAGCAAGTCCATGGACTCCCAGCTCTGCCATCACCCAGGGAACATGGCTCTCATGACCATTTTGAGAGTATAACTTTTAAAATGCAAAATATCTAGCATCATCAGGGAAGTGAATAAGAGAAGGGACAGGGCAATCAATGCCTGTGACGCTGTCAAGGTAAGAGGCCTCCCCCCCCCCCGTCACGTGTGTTCTCAGCCCAAGTGGCTCCTGCCCTCCATACCGACCACATTACCACATTGCTCCATGTGGGATAAGGGGTCTGTGCTGGACCTGGTGTACTACAGGAAACCTCAGTATTAAAGGACAATAAGCAAAACTGCAGTGTTCACCTAGATCAGGGGCAGAAAACCTTTTGGAGACCAACTAACTACTCAAACTGTAACACAAAACCCACTTATGTATCACAAAGTGATAATGCTGTAATTAAACCTGAATACCGAGGTTTTAGTTTACAAAAATAACCTAATTCAACGCTGGGTTTCTGGCGGGACTTGGATTGTGAGCCAACAGAGAGGGCTCTGCGCATACCCACTGCAGCAGGCATGCTATAGGTTCACCACACTGACCTAAGTGAAACACCTGCACCATCTTCAAGCTGCAGAAAGTGTCACCTTTAAGGTTGTCCTGCAGCAGACAGGTGCTTGATGTCCAGAGGAAATGCCACAGTAACAGAAGCCCGTTTCCTGACTCCAGACCTATCCCCAGGTTCCCTGTATCCCAGAATACCAGGGACCTTCCCAGGACCACTGCTGCCACTGGAGACCACTGTGCCTAGGGCCATTCTAACAGGGAAACAAAGAGTTCGGGGGTGGGGGGTGTGAGCAGACAGGAACCCTGAACACATTCTTCATGGGGAATAATGCTGGGTGGGATCTCTCAGAGAGCCCCATTGCCAGGAAGGGCATGGGAGCGTGGGCACAGTACCTGCTTGATAGTGGCCAGAGGGTTTGGTGGTGTCCTAGATGGCTTCCGGATCATAGCCCAGGCTCTGCTAACTGCTGGCCTGTGGGAAGGTAGTTTGTGGCCTCTACACTGTACACATGCTAGGGCTCACTTTCACTTGCAGGACCTCTGCGTTCAAGGAGGCTGCATCCTGAAAAGGAACAAATGGACATATCCTGTGGCCTGGCTGGCACCTACAAAGTTTACAGCTACACTGTCAATGCCACCTAAGACATGGGGACTTATTTCCTAGCTTCGGCTGGGATTGAGGAAAAGGACACTAGTCAGGAAGGCATCAGTTCAAAGTCCTGACTGACCTCTCATCCAGGGAGCCCCAGTCCTTATTACCCCCAACACTCCCAAATCCTGAAGGGACTGAAGTCCACTCTCCTCACCAGGAACCATACACTCCCCAAACTGCATCCCCAGGGCTCGAGTCATTCCATCCTGAGTTCAAATTAGCCTGTTTGTATTTTAGGTCTCAGGTTTCTGTCCTGTCCAGTGCTGCCTATCAGCACCAGCCAGCAGCTTCTTGTCTTCTAACCAAATCCTCCGCACAGAGTGAGGCAAGGGAACCACCAAAAGAACCATGTTCAAAGACAAAGGTACTCAGAGAAAATACACACCTTATAATTTAAAACTGCGTGACTAAAAAATTTTTTAAATAAAAAAAAACCATATGACTTCTGAGTTCTAACAGGCATCCTGAAGCACACATTAACATTGGCTCCAATGTTTCTGACCAGGTGCCCTCTGTGGGTCACAAAAAACAAGGCAGGTGGTCAGGAATGGCACTTGCAGGATGCTGCTGGGAGGCCTGGCTTTCTCTGGATTTGGGAGTAAGACCAGGAATACCCAGGCCCGGCCCTGTGCATCTCCATAGCTTTCACGGGTCTGTAACCTCCCTGTGTCTTGAGTCCTCAGCAGTTGCAATTCACTGACACAAAGTGCTATTTAGATAAAAGAGTAAATGTGCAGCCCAGAGTGGCTATGGGGGAAACAGGAAACAGGACAAGGGCCACAGTGGAGGGGGAGCCAGGAGCTGTCAGGCAGGTTAGCATCTGAGGGACAAAGCAAGATCGCAGGTCTGTGAGAGGCACCAATGTGGCACAGAAGGGAGGTGTCTGGGAACACACCATCAGAGCCACAGGAGTGACACTGGTGGTGGCGCCTCAGTGCCAAAGGAGGCTGGTTCCCATAAAGAAGTGCAGCCAGCTCAACACACACAGGCTTGTGAAAGAAGACCAACAAAACCAATGTGACTGAGCATTTGGCATCCAGCGACTTACCCAGGGCTGTAGGGAGACAGTGACCCACTCCTCAGCTGGCAGTCTGACTGCAGGGAGGTGCAGAAAGGTAAAGAAGGGCAACGGGGAGGATGCCTCACTCCAAGGATGCCATCCCTGAACCCTGCCACACCACAAGCCCAGTGTGGGCACAGAGCACAGCACACGTCAAACATCCACACGGGCACTGCGAAAGGTTCAAGACTCCTTCACGAACCAAACAAAAACACCCACCTCATAGATGGGGCTGGAAGGCTGCCTCTCCTCAGCTGAATGAGGAGTGGGGGACTCAGGGGGTGTTTCCTTTTTGGCTCTGGCTTGCTCCTGCAATAGAAAAATAGCAACCAGAAGGTCATGACCGTCTCGATGACACCAGCAACTCAGAAAAGGAAGGCACCTTAGCCTGAAGAATGGGCCTGATGCAACAGCAGACAGTGTCACACATCCTAGAGAAGGAGCTGCTGCAGCAAAGGAAAGTCATGCAGTCAGCAGACCACCTTGAGAGGAAAGACCTCGGCGGCCTGCAGTACTTCGAGGTGCCACGCCTGGAAGATGCACTTCACTGGGCACTAGGCACAATTGCAGTGCTGGCGCTGGCCTATAGTTCGCTGTGGAGTCCTCACTCACTGAGGGGATATAGATGATGAGTTGATGCTGTAGTGGACTAAGGTTCTCAGGGACCATGACGTGAGGGGACTATATTATGAGTGGGAGGAAAGTGTGACTCTTTGGCCGTCATGGATACAATGCAGTAGACAAATAATGCCCCCTGCTCTGATTCCATGGTCGGCCCAATGTCATCACGAGGTCCTCATAAGACAAGGAGGAGTGTGACAGGCAGTCAAGACATGTGAGGATGGAAGCAGAGTCTGGAGTCACACGAGCCAAGAAACGCAAGGGCCTCTAAAAGCTAGAAAAAGGACAGACACACAGAGCCTGCAAAGGAATGCAGCCCCTCTGACACCTCTGGGGATTCCTGAGTGCCACAAGTGAAGAATGTGTTGTTTCAAGCTCAGTGAGGGTGACCTGAAATGGCAGCCACAGGAAACACACTGATGGCCTGCATGCTCCAGGGAGGACTGTGGAGGACACACAGCCAGGGAACCGTAGAGGCATAATCTGAACCCCAGGTGCCCATGGCACACCTCCCCCATGGGACAACGAAACTGTCTCATTTTGTTGGAAAGCAAAGCAGGCCTGGTCCTCGACAGGTCTCTGCATCGCTGTGGACTAGCCTGACCTGCAAGCATTTGTCACCTGGAATCCTACACAGGTTCAAAACCCAAGGCCTGAGTCCCGGGCAGCCGTGAAGGGCAGGACTGGGCCCACCAGCCTCAGCACCCAGGCCCCTGGCTGCAGGGTAACTGGATCACTTCACAAACACAGCTGCAGGCCGAAGGGCCTACCTCCAGCCCTTCCCAAACCCAGCTGGGTGAGAAGCCTCCTCAACAGCAGCCACCAGACAGTGTGGATTGACACATAGGCTTCTCCTGCCAGGACGCACTGTGCCAACCTGTCTGGGGTGCTCCTAAGTAACGGAGGGGGTCCACCTGAGACTCAGCACACTCCTGGGGAGGAGGGGGGCCTGTAAACAGAAAAGGACTCAGCAAGCAACCTGCAAAGAAAGGGGCTAAACAATAACTACCCTACTCGAATCTCTCCTCTCAAGCAAGCAGGTCAAACTGTTGTGTCCCAGATGACAGAGATTAAAATCCAGTCATGAAATAAGGAAGGCCCCAATTACGTGAAAAAAAGACGAGACAGCAAGTAAAGAGTGCCTGTGTGTATTCGGGTGTTCTGTGACAAAGAACAACAAACAAACACCTTACTTTATAGAAACTATGAAGGAGAGGTCATTAGGTGTTTCTAGTCACTAAGAACAGGAAAACAGTGTTGTCACGAACCTCTGCTTCCCATCACGTGCCTGCCTGTACTAAGGCAAATCGGGTCTTGTTCATTAATGCCTCCGTTCCCAGCACCCCTGCCTCTGCACACCGACCTCCTCCCGCTGGGGATTCTTGGAACCCAAGCACTGCTGTAAGGAGAAAACATCCAGAACCTCACTTGGCCCAGCAGCTTCGTGTACATTATTTCAGCCTCGACTGCTCAACTACCCAAGAGAACCAGCCAGGCTGTCAGCCGTGGGTCCTGATGAGCAGGTGGCAGAGCAGAGCCAAAGCCCGCCAAAAAATCCTGGAAAGAGAGTCCTTGCACTCTGTCCAACCTCCACGGCCTCTGTAACCTCTTCTTCTAGTCAAAGTGTGCAGACCACAGGGAAAAGTGGCAGACCAGCCCCAGAGGTCAGGGCAGGCCACCTTGGCAGATGGGTTTGGCCGACCCCTGCCAGCCTGTGTGGCTGACTCTTTGAGTGGAAAACACTTTCTACTGAGAACTTCTGGGAATGCGGAGCAAAGTGGCAGCCACCGCAAGCACGAGCACCCCCTTGGCCACGCATGCTCACGCGCTGGGCCAGCTTCTCTGTCTCCACCTCCAGCTTCCTTCGAGCCTCCTCCTGCTCCTGCCTTTCCTTGGCCATCCACTGTGCTCTCTCCGCTTCCACCTGTCCTCCTGCCTTCTCTCTTTAGTGAGATTTTCAAACTTTGCCCTCATGTTGCTGGCTTTGCTGGCTCGCTGTAGAGGAAGGAAAGAGGGCGTCTGCCTCACAGCACCTCGGAACACTTCCCTGGGCTGAAAGCCCAAGCAGGGTGACCTTCTGCAGCAACAGTTGGCCCCACCAAGAGCTCACACTTCTCCCACCCCACTGTGCTCAGCCTGCCAACTGGGCCAGCTCTCTACACTGTATGTAGCAGCACTTGTGTCTGAACCTTAGCTTCCCACGTATTCTTTTCTGAGATGATGGGAAGTGAACTCCAGAGCTCTGAGCTACATCCTCAGTCATTTTTATTTGCTTTGTTGAGACGGTCTCATTAAGTAGCCTAAACTGGCCTCAAACTTTTGATCCTCCTGCTTCAGGCTTCCCGGTAGCTAGGACTACTGGTGTGAACCAGCACAGCCCTGCTGGAATACTTTTACATAACCCATCATCACATTACTTGCCACCACATGCTGAAAAAACAAAGAAGCAGGCATCCTTAAGAAAAGATGCAAGTCTATTGTTGTTAAAGAAGTTTAAAAAAAAGATACTGATTTTCAGCAGATTTTGACCTTTACATATGCATTTTGGGTGTTTCGTGTGGCAGAAATGGGATAGTCATAAAGCACTCCTGTGCATCTCAGAGAACAGCCTCTCTGCACTAGCTAAACGGTTTTCTTATGGAACATGATTTTCCCTAAGATAACAAGTGGCAGACAAACTCTGGTTATGCAGATTTGGGGATCTGGCAGACACTTCCTCCAAAGTAAATGAATCAAATCATTCTGTCAAATGTCAAAACTTATAGCAGTATTTGTTACCCACAGGAAAATTAATGCTTTCAAGCAGAATTAAAGAGTTCTAGGAAATTAGTAGGTGCCAGAGTGAGCATTGTCACTTAAAGACTGCACCAAGGAGATGGAGAACAAATGTGATTTTCTTCAATAGTATAATGAAAGGGATCAATCGCAGGACAACAAGGATAATCTGTAGGTCTACTGTTTTTTTAATGGCTGCAGCATGATGTTGTCACTCTGGGGAAGCTTCCCAGGATGCAGAACTAGCCTTTAAGGAAAGATGGCCCACACGCACCAGGCAAAATACAGAACACCATAGTGACCCCAAGGTCACCAAGGGCCCTCCCTTCCCACCTGCTGGTCCACCTGTGTCCAGTTTGCCTTAACTGTAGAAGCAATCTGGCCACTGCCACAGACAAAATGTGGGAGCAGATATGAGACCCCAATCCACCATCCTCTAGTAATGGGATTTAGAAAAACATAAAATGATGTCATTCCCCTAAATTTTCTTATTCTGGAACTCACAGTAGTTTTTTTAAAAGCAAACTTAATAAGCAGACTTACCATAGTTTTATTTTTACATGAATTGAAAACTTTCCTCCATTTTAATTTAGAATACATACCAATAAACACATCCAGGTCCATGGAGGCTCTCTGTGGTCCTCAATGACTTTCAAAGTGCCAAGGTGGTCTGGGACCACAGAATCGGGAAGTGATCCAAGGCACCTGCAGCGGAGCTACAGTAACTCTGAGCTCCACTCCCCTCCTTCTTCTCCTCTCCCCGCCCCCTCACCCCACTGAGACTTGAGCCCAGGGCTCTTTCATTGTGTAATGTTTCTTGTGACAGTTCTCACTGAGTTGCCAAGACAGCACTTGAACTTGCAATTCTCCTGCCTCAGGCTCTCAGAGTGCTGGGGTTCTGGGCACAGGCCACCTACTGGCAGGTATTTCCTCTGAAGTGAGCAAAAGTGGGCCTCTGCTTCCCAATTTTAAGTGGACCCCCATTCACAGGGACTCTGGTGTAGGCTCTGTTGTGAGAGTTACTTTCCGAAGCAAAGAGGGGTTAACTGTGTCTCCAGGGTCCCTGCAATGTAGGGGGCAGGGTTATGGGGGCAGTCACACATGTCCCTCTGCTCCTGGCTGTTTCTCCAACCTTGCTTTTCCTCCTGGGATTTTCCCTAGACTTTCCTCCAGAGAAGACCAAATAGCGCTTTGGCTGTGTGGGTGACACTCACCAGCTTGAACAGGGACAGTCTTCTAGTAGGCAGACGATACCTGTGCCACACCTTCAAAGGTCGACGCACTCTGCAGAGAAGGAAAAAGAAATCAGAAGTGTGCTCCTCTGCCCCTCCCTAGCTGCGGAAATGCTACAGCCTCCCCAGATCCCTCAACAGACCAGGCAGCCTAAGTTCTGCCCCTGTGTTCTGCAGATTCGCGGAGGTACAGCCACACACACTGCTGACCATTAGTCAGTGTCACAGCCATCTGCTCAGGGACAAGCCACCTCTGTGCTGCTCAAGCCTGATCAAGCCTGCCCCCGCCCTGCCTACAAGCCTCTGCTGTGTGGGGACAGGTCCTCAGGACACACAGGCCTGCCTGGCCAGATGTTCCACGTGGCTCTGTAATTGGGATGCCACCACTTTATTTCAACTGGGCTCTCAGCTACACCCCAGGGAAACCGCTGTGACATCAGGCCCTAAACCGCAGGACCTAGCACAGGCTGATGGGGTTCTTAGAAACTAATGACCTTCCCCAGTTCCTTTGAGAGCTGCACCACTGCTGATGGGAGCACCGTGCTCCAGCTCAGGATGCTCACTGCTTCCCCACATGGCACACTAGAGTGCAGCCCAAAGAGGCAGCCCCTCGAGGTAGCAAAACCACACTTCCCTGCGGCACAGGCACAGATGGCTCCAGCTGCCCAAAGGAGACCAGAAAGGAATCTGGCTCACATCCACCCTCCCCTGTGCCTATCCTTTCACAGGGGAGCCAAAAAGCCCACCCCAAAGGACTCCCGCCTTGGCCAGAGCAGTCACCTGTCCTCCTAGCCGCCATGCCCAACAGATCTAGCTGTATAGCTCTTAAGGGCCTTTGGCCTAGACTTATCTCTGCTGAGTCTAAGCTTTGGCTGCTCAGCTTTCCTGACTAAACCTTTCCCTCTTCCCAAACCTACTGACCTTGGACAGTCTGCCACCTTTTCTAGAACAATCCCTGCCCAGCTGTCCAGGTGACTCCTGCCTGCCCTGTAGCCTCAGGGTAGCAGTGAGATCACTGCCCTGGTTCCTGCCCTCTGCTTTGGGAGGGTGGCTCCAGTCCTCTCATCCCAGTTCCTGCAGTGGAGGCCTCTGGCTTGCTGCTCAGGCAGGGGCATCTCTCTGTCCACATCCACTCCCCATCCATATCACCTCCCACACCATCCCTGTGCTCAGCCTTCCTCACAGTGACTCCGTCACCAAGACCCACCTCTGCTCTGCATGCTGGAAAGGGAAGCCAGTCTATACGTGGGATGCAGGCATCCTCCCACTGAGCTACACTCCAGCCTGTGACTGCCTACAGACCACAGCCTCTCGCACTTGCCACCTTCCTACCCATATAAACCTTGCTCCATCCTCCTTGTCCTGTCTGGCCTGGCTCCAAGATTCACAAGAGCAACTACTCTTGCCCTTGATCCCCTCATGCCTATTACAGCCATCCTTGTCCAAGGACAGGCTGGGCATTTCCAAAACAGAAGGTCACTGGCCTCACATTGATCTCCATCACCACAGAGACAACTGCAGACTCGAGTCCTCAGCGACCCATCATATTTTTAGGACGGCCTCATAGCAAAGCCTGGGCCCTGGCCAGTGGCCTCACTTAGAAAGCACCAGGCTCCATGACAGCACAACAGTTCCAAGGGGGAATCATGATGCCTCACGCATAGGGTTACAAGAGGCAATGCCAGCCTCGCATGCTTACTTCCACGGCGTTTACAAGCCCAGCAGTCATTGGTTACCACTGGCATCAACCACAGACAAGAGACAGAAACTTCCTCAACTCCCAACCGCCAAGCCACAACTTCTGACTCTCTCACTCATTAGCTCCTTCCGTCCTCCTAAACCAGGGGCCCCAGCCACCAGATACTTCCTGGAGTTCCCTGCTGCCACCTCGAGGAGCCTCCTTGCCCAGCATCCTCTGACCTGACACTTCCATCAGACAGGCGCAGCCCTAAACTGGACGAACTTCAGGCATCACAAGCACTTACCACACATGCTCATCCAAATTCTCCAGCTCCACAGTCACCCCACTGGCCACTTGGCTCCTCCCTCCTCCTGGGCCCTTGAAGACAAACCCCAGCCCAGCCACTTGCCACCTTTACATCTATAACATCAGATGCATCTCCCATTGCAATTCCAGCCTAAGACAATACCTTGTTCAGGCCTCTGGGGCCACCTCTTCACAGCAACCTTAGACCATCTCCCACGATGCAGACAGGGGCTACTCAGGGCAGATGCCACTCTTGTCCTCTGCCTGCTAAGCCCATCCAGGGCTCCAGAGTCCCTTGAACAACTTGAGGACCTCACATGGTTTGTGCGGCTCCCTTCTCCAGCCCTGCAGTGATCCCTCAATCCCCCACACCGAAATATATGCTGTGCCCTCTGCTCTGCACTCTCTTAGCCCTGACTTTCCTAACAAACTCTTCCCAGCTCTTCAGAACTGGGCTGTGACTAGTCCTTTCTCCAGACCCCTCGGCCTGTGCGGTGTGCCCCAGGGTTCTCCCATGGACCCTGGTGACATGGGGAAGTGCCCGAGGAGAGGCTGTGAGGTCAGCCACAAGCTGTATAGGAACAGAGCTCTAAGGCTCCACCATGCCACCCACCACTACAGCCAAGGGCAGGATGACCCTACAAATGGTCTCACATTAACTCAATTCCCAGTCTGATTTACCATTCATAATCAAAGTTCAAACAGCAGTATGATCCAGTGACAGCTCCCTCACTGCCATGCTATGGCCAAGCACTCAAGACTGGCTAGTTCAGACCTCGACTGGGAGCCAGTCCACTGCTGCCGTAGTGACATATGCCAGCTGAGTGGGTAGATGGCCAGAACCACGAGCACAGTGCCTACCTGATGGTAGCTACAAACAGCAACTGACACAGAGTGGGGGCTGCAGGAATCCCTGGGCCTGCGGGCAGAAAGTTCCACATCTGGAGCTGGACAGCCTTACTTTATCCATCTGATCTTTCTGCACCCTCTCCTTGACACTGAATCCTTTGGAATAGTCTGGAGGTGACAAAATACAAGATTTACTCTGAGGCAGAGGACAGGCCCGGTCCGAGATGATCGCAGGTGCATGCAGATAGGGCTCAAACAGCCCAAGAAAATGCACCCTGGCAGAAAGAACCAAGAACCGCCACAACACAGGCTTTCCGGAACAGGCAAGTTGCGTCTGACCACAATGTCTAGTGCACAGGCAGGGAGCAGGATAGGCGTGGGCATGCTTCTGGCATTCTCCTGGGGAAAGGGCGGAGACGGGCAGCAGGCTGGCAAGAAATAAGCCAAGAAAGGGGCACAGGAGGCCTTTGTGATGGGACACTTCACTAGCACAGTTTTCCACACCAACCACAGGGCTTACGCTCATCTGTTTCCTATGCAACCACTCTACCCAGCACTAAATACAGGCTCAGTCGCAGTTTGTTTTCTTGCTTTTTAAAAGAAAGAAAATACTCCATGTGGACATTCTACCAGCCAAATATGTCTGCTGCAGCAACACACATCCACATGGAAGTCACACTGTCATGCAGTCTCAATGCCGCTGAGACTCGAAGGCTCTCTCCATGCAGTCTGCAGGGTCAGGCCCAGTGCGTTCACCACCCTACACCCAAGCACTGCGCAGGTCCTAATACTGCGCTCAAAGCCCACACTCTGCCCTTCACTGCTGGACATCATCGTTCAGCCGGTGATGGGTCCAGGTTCTAGTAACCAAGGCCTCAGTTGGAGAACTTTGATGGAAAGTGTGACTGCTCTAAGGAATATGCGTCAACTATCTGGAATTCCAGTGTGTGGCCCCAGAAAGGTTACTTTCCAGCTGTGTGTACACACTGTGTGGCTACATGTGAAGATCCTACACGTGGGTGGTGTTACAAGCAAAAAAATCAGAACAAACAAAACTACCCACCCCTGTCTGAAAAGCACCACTGCTACAATGAAACACAGAAATCACACAGAACACGCATTTCTCAGCCCTCACTGCTACGAACCCTCTGATGGAAGGGTCAGAGGTGCTGGAACTAAAACCTCTCTTTCCTAACCTCAGAGGCAACAAGGCCTGGCACGATGACCCAAGAAGTCGTGGTCAAAAGCAAGCAAACACGCAGAAGGTTGTTAGAAGACCACCCCAGAAACCTGCGAACTATAATTTCTACCCCAACTTTCCTCTGAAAGGTCAAAAGGGGGAAAAAAGAGAATGGGATAAACGGGAACTTAGTTTCAGTGGGTTGAGGATGCCCAATGGTCTGACAGCTGGTGAGCAGGAGAGCCTGCTAGAGCACCGAGGTGAACCCTGAAGCCTGTGCTGGAAGTGGCTGTACCGCAAGGGAGTGTGGGAAGAGGCAGGAGGTGGGGACTGTGCCTTGGTGGGATTCGTGCATGGCCAGTCTTTCCTTATATTCAGGAGTCCCACAGTGGAGGAGTCCTGCCGCTCGGACTGAACACCAAATTTGCTTCCGAAACCAGTCTGATAATCTGGAAATCCACATGTGATAAAAAGGGCTTCCTTTACCTATGCTCACCCAGTAAAGGACCACTCCTCTTGTGCCCAGAGTGTTTCTATATTACGATAAACAATTCCTTTGTATCTGGTCCAGGCTAGTCTACCTGTCACAATACAACTCAGGGCATGTAGCCAAGTATGTAACATTTTGTTACTTGCTTTGTATTGCCCACTTTTAAATTGTATACTATGCTCTCTGTAAACTCAGGAGTTGCTTTTGTGGAATTATCCTGCACCAGTCCCCTGGTATCAAGATCCAACAGTCTGCCAGCGTGAAGATGAAATGCTGCCTTCTTAAACAATCAATGAATGAATGCATGAATAAATGGGAAGGGAGTACAGCTCTGTAGTTGAGTGCTTGCTTAGAGTGTGCAAGGCTGTGGGTTCAATCTGGAGTACTGCTGGTTAAAACACACACACACACACACACAAAAAAAAAAAAAAAAAAACAAACAAACAAACAAAAAAAAACCACTTTCACAGTCTGGCAGGCACCACAGTCAAGCACATCCAGGGCAACGTGGCTTCCTCCCCAGAAGGCTGCTGCACATCAGGCTCAGCTAATGTATTGTAGCCATATACTGCCCATCTCGAACAATTCTCTATGCCACACAGGAACGCATTCTTCAAATAAGCTATCCTAAGAACAAAATGAATACTAATAACAACAGCAGCAGCAGGAGCCAGGCACCATGGTGGGCATATGGGCACACTATCTGCTCTGCTTCCCACCCAGCCCCATGAGTGAGGGATTACCATGACTCCCATTTCACTTGGAATAGAAATTCCAAGACAGCTAGGATGTCAAAAAGTCGGAACACAGACTGAGGCCTGTCCACATCCAGGCCTCTGCCTGCCATGAAACAAAATGAAGAAAGGGGCTAATGGCCCTGATCCAAAGGGAATCAGAATAGGCTCAAGCTTGAGCCTGCCAGAACATCTGGACCCAGCCTGCAGCCCTGAAAAGGAGGGCTCCACAGGAAGAACTCTGAGCAGCACTTGCCACAGTGATATATAGGAAGGGAAATGGGTGGGAGTGGTCCCCATTGGCACATTCTTAGGCAATAAATTTAAGGGTGTCCTATGCCCAGGGCACTTAAAGAAGGACCCCAGTCCATCTGGTAAGTAGACAGCAACACAGGGATCTCTAAGCCCATGTGAGAAAGGCCTTTCTTTACATGCTACTACCCCCCTTTCTCACCCAGCTGGCTCAGCCTCTCAGAGCACCCCAGGGGAAGAGGCCTCGGCTCTTCTCTAGACATCCCTCCCAGCACACTGCTACGAGTGACCCAAAGGACACACATAGCACCAGCACCATCTGGGGTGGAAGGCACTGTGCTCAGCAGAACTCGGGGTCACTTCTTGTGCCCATCACTCACCTGGTCAACTCTGTCCATCTGGACACCAAACTTGCCTCCAAAACCCCGGACCGAGTCGACTTGAGAGCAGTGCTTAGCAAGTTTCAACTGATATTCATGGCCAACAGCTGACTGGAAGAGAGTCCAAAAATAAAATATCACAGACTCACGCCTAGCACAACATTAACAACCCAGGTGCAGGCATTTCCTCCATGCACCCATGGCCAGAATCCCGGGAGAAACTGCAGCCTGAGCCATTGAGTCTCTGGTGCAGGGTTCCTCCAATGCAGCTGCAGGGCTCTCACACCACAACGCCTGACCTAGAGTGGAGCTTTGGATGCAACAGGGCATGGAAAAAAGAGATAATGGCAGCTGACCACACAATTCCTAAGAGCCATTTACATGGACATTGCTGGCAATACATTTACTCTCTTGAAAAAAGGCTTTTTCATACTGTAAGAACTACAAATCAGGACAAAAAATATTTATTTTGTCAATACACTAAAGCATAGAAAGGTCTATTTTAGTAATAACACAGACTCAGAATCAACACCGATGTATGCATACAGTGTAGACAGGGTACCAGCTGCTGTCACCCAAACTGGCTCATTCCAGAGTCGCAATCACCAACACTGTCAGCCCCCATCATACAGGGAGCACAGGTTCAGGAATCTTCTGTATGTTACATGTCTACCAGGTAGTAAAGTAAGGAAGCAGAGTCTGGGGTTTTGGCATGCTTCACCTTGAGGTCTGCAAACCCCAGCCTCAAGAGCAGCCCTCTCCAGCAATGACATTCTTTGGAACCCAGCTGTGTCTCTTCACCAGCACAGTGTCTCTGGTTGTGTCTATGATTCTTCTACCCAGTACAGCCACCTTGATAGATCGTGTGACCACAATGCTGCCTTGGGCCCAACGGTTCCCGATCTTGAGCACAGTTAAGACCCAGGCTTCCAGAGCTAATCCCACAGTACATAGTCCCCCAGGACCGCTCCATGGGTGCTAAGGACAGGCAACACAGTGACAGGTGTGGGAAGGACACACACACATCCAAACACATATGCCCACGCCCCATTGGTACACATCCTGACCTTAACCACCTATGCCAGTTTACCTGGTAGATGCTGGGTCTGGCCACTTGGGCAGTGTTCAGCACATCAGTGAGGCTCGGCAGGTGGCCATTCTTGTTATTTTTCTTGTTGCTGAGATAAAATACCTGACACCCAAAGTTAAAGGAAGAAAGCTCACACATTGTAGAGGTTTCAGTCCATAGCTGGTTCCGAGACAGGGTTGTACATGGCACAGGGGCAAAAGTTCAGAGCAGCAGAAGATAGCAAAAGCAAGCAAGCAGGCTTAATAGCATCTTTCTGACCATTTTACACTCTAGGCTGCTAGGATTAGGGTGCTGTCAAACCAACCAGTATCACACAGCCTTAAACCCAGCATCACCCACTCTAGATACAGTCACTTCCAAAACAAACCCTGTGATTGCATGAGGCTCTGGGGGGACATCTCGACATAAACCGTAACATACCCCATGCATGACCTCTAGGATCTCAACCAGAAAATGTCAGTGAGGGAGTGGCGAGAGGCCACTGTGACAAAGGGATTCTTCAGCATAACTTCATGTAACTCAGAAAGTTACATGAAAATGACTCTAAAAAGACAGTCACGATCACCATGTTTGGCAACAGCTACAGCTTTCTGACTGAAACAGACATGCTCCTAAAGCATCTTTAATCTTCTACTGGCACAATCACACTTGCTATTACACAGTTGTGCAAGTGGAGCTCCACCCTGAAGGCTGAGGTATAAGAAGCAGCAGAGACCACAGAAACAGGAAGCCAGAAGAAGTTGGCCATGTGCTCAGACAATGGCACAACTAGAGCCCCGACAGCTCCTGTGCTTCCTCAAAATATGATTCTGGCAGTGCCTGTCACTAGTTCCTCAATTCTTTGCACAAGGAAGGACCTCACTACTATTTATGCAGGTTCTAGACAGGGCAAGTTACAAAGAGTTTAAGCACTTATTCCCAGGTTAACTGTCAGTTCTTTCTGAAAATAGGCTGGTCTCATGGTGCTCACATGAGATGAAAGCTGAATATTCTTAGACATGTAGGCCCAGAGAACAGTAGCACTAAGAAGCAGCAGAGGCAACAACCATCTCCAGGTCCACCGTTGCGGGATTATTATCAGCCCCTCTGAGAAGTGAGTGATTCTTTGAGCCAGTAAGGACCTGCATGTATGTGTGTCAGCCACAAAGCATGATTCTGCACACTCACCACATGTCCCTGAGCACCCTGCACAACACCAAGCCACCCACAGATGAGAATGATGAGTGTTGGCCCTGAAAAGCCAGGCCAGAGAAGAGTCTCACTGCAAACCACAGCACAACGTGGCAGCAACAACTGAAGGGGAAGCCAAGGCCAGCGTGAAGGAGAAGCGGGGTCTCAGGGTGGGAAAGTTAGGCGGAAGGAAGAGATGGGCTCTTTAGGAAAGTTTCTCGGCTAGAAAAAGCCCAAGTTGGAGGCTCAAGGATAAGCAGGATCCAGGCCAACAAAAGACACAGCCCAAGAAACAGCAGAGAAATCATTTTAAATCAGACTTGTGCTGTATAAACCGGGATCATTTTCCTTAACCCTAACTTGGGCCCGATATAGTCAGCCTCTTTTTGCACAAACACCCCATGACCTCCACTGAGCACAAGCCTAGCCACCTACTTGATGGAAGGTTCTGTCTGCCACTTTGCTCTGCTGCTCTGAAAGGCTACCAGACTCGTATCCAGAGCCCCAGGGAGATTCTTTTGCACACACTATCTATTTCACCATTAGGATATCTCTGTGGGACAAGCACAAGTGACACAGCAAATGTCCATGTCTCTTTCCTGCAGATGGCACCTAGTCAGCCTCCAGCTTCAGATGTTTAATTCGATTCATGCAACAGGAGGAGAGGTATGGAATTACCCACCAGAATCTAATGCCAGCTGATCCTTTTACCTCTGTCCACAGTGCGGGCAACACATCAGTCCGGTCTGAACAACACCAAGTTGCTCAGACCTGAAAATTCACTGCTGCAAGGGTGTCTGCAGAAGTCTGCCCTGCTTTACGACAGACGTGCTGCTATCTGCACTGTTTATTCTCCAGGGAGAAACCAGCCAGCTGTCTCGAGCCAACACTCGCTTGCTCTTAGGTGGAACAATGTGCAGTGCCATAAAGGTGGCTGTGCTCATCAGCAGCTGCCATGAGCATCTGCTCGGTGTTGGCAGCCTGGTCCCATCACTGACTGCTCACAGAAGCCACCTGGTTGGTGCTGATGCTACATGCAGAGGTCAGTAAAGCCACATGGGACGTCAGCTACATGCTAGCACAATTTCCAGGAATGATGTGATGAGGGGCCCACAGGTATGGTTACTCTACGGAATGGTACAACTTGGGCCATAAGCTGGAAACACAGGTAGTGCTGACTAGGACATCTGCAGCTCAGTTGTTTCTGGACTTTGTCCCATTTACAAAGTCCAGCTAATCTCCCCTTAGGGTCTCTCTACCATTCGCCAGCACCTCTGGGAACTTCCAAAAGCCAGAGAGTTTAGTGGGTGGGGTCAGTTGACAGAGACCCACTGTGAACAGATCTCACCCCTGACAAACCAACTTGACACATTTAAGCTAAGGAAAAACGTAAGGACTACATGGCCCACCACAAGCAGCCCACACAACCAGGGACCCAGCACAGACAGCTGTCGCCCACTTACTTTGTCCATGCTGTACTGTTCTACGCAGAATTTCCCTCCATAGCCATGGGAGGCTTTTGGTCCCGTTTGAAGTTCCTTCTCCTTGAGAGTGTGATGTTCTTGAAAGACGTTTTCTCTTATCTTGTATATGCTTGAGAAGAAAGGTAAGAGCAGAAAGAAAAAAACTCTGAAATGGATGTGCATCCTTGTTTTGCAATGGGATAAATAAAGACAGGCAACATCACCTCTGCAAACTTGAAAGCTTTCTTTTTTTGGTGCTGATCAACTGCCTACCTTCTATGTATGTTCCTGACTATCCTGAAGCTGGGGCACCCACTTCAGCGGTTCTTGCGCAGAAATGGATGGAAGGAGGAACGCTGTACCAAATGCACACCATGGTCTCATCCAACTCCGCCCCAAAGGTACCCAGCTAAAACTTGAACTCCATTTCATTTGGAGAAAGGCCGCTAACTTCAGTAGACAAATGGGTTAGGAACACAAGTCCTACAAACACCATCAGGAGGCAGAAGGGGGGATAAAGTCAAGGTCCCTTCCTCCAGATCTCCAAGGCCACCAAGGATACCTATGACAGTCTGTCTTTATTTGAGGTACTCAAGCATTGTATACCTGTCCAGACAGACATTCAGAATTTATCACCTAAGAGCCACTTTTTATTTTAAATACAGAAAGGCAGGAGGCACATCACAAGATTTAGTCAAAATCTGGCAAGCCAGGAAAGAGCTGTCACCATGAGAACCCAGAGCAGCACAACAGCTACCTGGGCATGGAGCCCTTCTGCCCAGAAGACACAAGGCCCACACCATCAACACAAAGACAATCATCACAAGAATGTGGCTAAAATACATACCAGGCCTAGAAACTACCTGACCCTCCATGAGCAAGAGAAGAAGAGCCCCTGCAGAACTCTGGGAAGAGCCGCAGGGTGCCAAAAATGATCCCATCCCCACATTTTCCTCATGGAACCTTAACTCATCCAGATGCTGCCATCCCAGACAGTCCATATTCCCTGCCCAACAGGCTGAGGCCACCAAGAACAGAAGAGGTCCAGATGACCTAACCAACTTGGGGCAGGTGTTCCTACCAGGACCATTTCATCCCCTCTCCTAGCTTTCTGACTTCTCAACTCAGTTCTGTGGGAAACGTGGGCTGGGCAAGCCCAGGAGGGACCAACACTTAAGACTAAATTTGAGTCCAGCCTAAGCAACATGGTAAGAATTTGTTTCATTAAAAAAATACAAAAAATAAAAGGTGATATTCTAAAATGTCACCATGTAGACTCTGTTGTTCCAGGTGATTTACTGTATCCTCCTCGACCAGATACTGTGGCCAAGTAAGACAGGAACTTTCCCCATGTTTCAAAGCAGGTCACCAGGTCAGCAGTGCTGCCTTTACAATACAGGACAGGGACAACCAATCCTGACCAGTGTGGCCTAAAACCAACCTCTGCGCATGATTTTAAAGGCCCTTTTATCATCGCTTCTTGAGAGAAAACAAGCTGCCCAGAGCTGGCATTTCAGATAGTGCCAGATCAGAAATGATGATACAGCTCGCTGTATCCTAGTCTAGGCTTTTCTCAAAGCCTGGAATTCAGTTCAAACACCCCAGTGACTAAATCCTGCAAAGCACCATAATTTTCAGACAATAATAAAAGGGAGGAAAAAATAGTAATAATAATAATCAAAGGAAGGAGGGTGTTTAAGATCTAAAGTATCCAATGACATCTCACAGTTGAGAAGCCTCCTATTTAGAGAAAGAACTTAGGCAACCGTGGGCCCTGATGAAAATCACCAGATGCAGAAGCAGGAGTCCCAGAACTGTAAGTGAGGAAACTTGTCTATTGTGGACATTTTAACTTGGTGGCCAATTACACGTGTAAGCACATATACATAAAAGCATGCATTAAATCTAGGTGCCACGACTTATATTCATTCATCTGCTGTATGAACACCAGGTCAATACCATAAGCAAAAGCAACTCTGATGCCTGATTGGCCCCTTCAGCTGTCAGCAGTAGATGTCCCTGCTGGGGCCTGTTCCCATCCTGCGGAAGACCCACTAGTTGAGTGTGCGGAGGGGCCCCCATTCGCGACAGCATTGCAGAGGCTCTTACTTGATGTGTTCCTGGTGCCTGGACCCTTGCAGGGTTTTGGAGCCCCATCTCTGTTCCTTTTTGCTCACATCATTCTGGAAAGAAAAACAACTAGTAAACCCCACACCCACGACTGTGAACACAAACACACAAATGAACAAAACACAGGAAAATCGCTTTCAAAGAAACGCAAATCACAGGCAGGCTGGTGACTCCTACCACAAAGTCAGGGTCGGTCCCCCAGTTGTCAACTCCTCTGTCGTCCTGGGTGATGGACACAGCATAGGCTGTTGATGCTTTCCACATCTGAAAGAGCAGCACCAAGGTTACAGAGTAAGCACAGCCACCTTCAGGCCCAGGTTACCACGATGCCAGCGCAACACATGGAGGGCAGGAGCCACATGACCAAACGCCCTTCCATCATCACTAAACCTAAATGACAGCTGTAGGGATAAAAACAACTGAGAACTAAGAGCTCAGCTTGTTGTAAATCTTTTAAAAACACATCCTGACCTTAGCCACCTATGCCAGTTTACCTGGCAGATGCTTAGTCTGGCCACTTGGGCAGTGTTCAGCACATCAGTGAGGCTCAGCACGTGGCCAATCTTAAGTTATTTTTCTTGTTGCTGAGATAAAATACCTGACACCCAAAGTTAAAGGAAGAAAGCTCACACATTGTAGAGGTTTCAGTCCATAGCTGGTTCCGAGACAGGGTTGTACATGGCACAGGGGCAAAAGTTCAGAGCAGCAGAAGATAGCAAAAGCAAGCAAGCAGCCTTAATAGCATCTTTCTGACCATTTTATACTCTAGGCTGCTAGGATTAGGGTGCTGTCAAACCAACCAGTATCACACAGCCTTAAACCCAGCATCACCCACTCTAGATACAGTCACTTCCAAAACAAACCCTGTGATTGCATGAGGCTCTGGGTTACCACGATGCCAGCGCAACACATGGCAGGAGCCACATGACCAAATGCCCTTCCATCATCACTAAACCTAAATGACAGCTGTAGGGATAAAAACAACTGAGAATTAAGAGCTCAGCTTGTTGTAAATCTTTATAAACATCACCCTTTGATTTCAAGTACTTTAATGATTTAATAAATGTTTCAAATCATTTAGTAGAGGGCTACCTTGTCATGTTTTGGGGCAAATGCACAGCATAGAAGATGCAACTCCTCCTATGTTAGGAGGCTTAGAAAACAGTCACCTTTATCCATAGCACTTTAAGTTGGTTCTGTAAGGTTTGTTGTTATAGAGAACAACGACACATCTGCAGATACCAGTAAGATGCTGTTTGTAACTTCAAACCTTCAAAGGCTTTTAAACAATTATTAAGAATGGATGCATTTTCCAGAGAGAATGAAAATAATCATAAAATTTCACTGAGGTTACAAAGTAACTAAGAGATGTACCAATTAAAATAATTTTTAATTAGACTAACCAAAGCTGTGCCCCAGTCTGAACTAAGAATTCCAACCCTCCCTCCTCCAGCACTACAACAGCTCTTGCAGCTTGTGTTTCCTGGACAAAAGCCCTTCCCAGCCTGAGAACCTCCTTCCAAGCTTCCATTCTAGGTCTCCTAGGTCTAACGGCCACATCCCAGAGAGCAGTGAGAGGGATGATGGTGCACTGCTCTCAAGCTCTACATGGGACTCCTGCCTCCTCCTCTAGGTGAAGACCCATCTGCCACCAGGTGGGCAGGACCTATACAATGCCCCTCAAATGAGAATCACCTTGAACCTCCTCTAGATGCCCAAGCATGACAAGAACTTCCCAGATGTTAAAATCAAAATGGATCAAAGACCTCAATATTAAAACAGAAACACTAAATCTGCTGGAAGAAAGAACAGGTAGAACTCTTGAACACACAAGTGTAGGAAAACACTCTATCAACAAAACCTATTACTCTGCGTGGAGGCACATGCCTGTAATCCTAGCACTGGGGAGGCTGAGGAAGGAGGATCACCACGAGTTAGGGGCCCACCTGGTCTACACAATATGTTTAAGGCCAGTGTGAACTACACAGTAAGGCCCTAACTCAAAGAAAATAAATAAATAAATAAAACAAAACAATCAAAAAAACATAATCACATGGAAAATATTATAAAGATTCAACAACTGGGATCTCATCTTACTAAAAAGCTTTTGCACACCAAAAGAAATGATCAACAGAATAATGAGACAACTCACAGAGTGAGGAAAAAAATAGCCAATTGTTTCTTATCAAAGGACTAATAGCTAAGGAGGGGTATAGGGACTGAAGGGAAGCGAGGAGAACATGGAAAAAAATGAATCAAGGTACGCTATGTTCAGGTACAAAGTCCCTATGATGAATGTGATCATCATGTGTATCTAAACTATACCAATAAACTTAATAAAAATAAATAAACATACAGAAGCCACTGTATTGAGCCCCACCAGCCCCCTAAAAAGAATTTCCCGGCTGTGATTTGCCTTTGGCAGATTTTAAAGAGCGGATAAACAAGCCTTAGCACTGAGAGGCATGACCAGACAGTCTGGTCCCAATCATCCATTCACAGATGAAAAGTTACACTGTGTGCATGGCCGCTTCCTGCCCTGAGCAACACACTGTCCTCCATAGGGCAGTTGCCTAGAGGCAGAAATCCAGGAACCACAGGTTTAGTCACTGGAAAGGACAAGAGGCGCTGTGGGGCCAGCAAAACTTCCATTCACCCCAAGTCGAAGATGCAATAGTCAGCTGCCTGCCTCTTTCAGTTTCATCAGGGAAAAGAGTTACGCCTATCGGATCATCTTTCTGCATACCAGCATCACAAGCTAGGAGGGGAGACCTTCCACCTGGCTTTATACCATCAGGCCTAGTGGTTCCTGCCACATGCAGAACACAAGGGAAAGAGGTGAAGGACTCCCCTGAGAAAGGCCTCCTACCCCTAGTTCCCGAGCTTTCTGCAATTTCCTTTTCTAAGACAGATGCAACACTAAAACTTTGACTTCAGTTTGTTTGTTTGTTTGGTTGGTTTTTTTGAGACAGGGTCTTGCTATGTAGTCCAGGCTGGCCTTGAACTCACAGTGACCCCCAGCCTCTGTAATGCTGGGATTACAGACATGTGCCACCACAACCAGCTTGGCTTCAGTTTTTAATTGAACTTTTTTTAGTGCTCAGCCTAAAACCCAGGGCCTTGTACTTGCTAAGAAAACACTCGACCACTGAGTTACATTCCTAGCCCCTGACTTTTGTTTTTCAACAATGAAAATTTTTTCAGAAAACTGTTGGTGCTTCTCCCTCCAACTTCCCACTCCTTTTCAGTAAAGTGGTTTTACCCTTAGGACCCTGGGGAAAGAACATTAAAAAGTTCACAATACACAACACTTTCTTCCCAAGTGATGAATGCCTGCTTGCAAAACTCTACTTAAAACACAATAAGCCAATACCGAGTGTCCAGACATTTGGAATGCTTCTGTCTATAAAAAGATTAAGGGTGAAAACAGACATCTGCTGCCAGGCCCTCTGGGCAAATGTATCTTTCCAGAGCTTTGTAGAGTACCTCAGGACTCCTCCCCAGCATAAAAAGGTTTTAGGAAGATCTTCATCTTACTAATTAAAAAGCTCAACACAGGAACTTAATAAAGATTGGGGGGGGGGTGCATAAAAAGAATTTAGATGTTACCCACATGCACCAACTGCCCATGAAGAATGTCATCACTGTGTATTGCAAATGTATACTAATAAAAATTTTTAAAAAATTAAAAGTGACATGTTTCAAAAGACAACTACACAGCATTTCTTAATGGAAACAGAAATGACTGCCTTAGTTGCATTTCCTGTCTGCTATAATCCTGGTACCTTTCCATTCTTTATTCTAATTCACAATGCTGCTAAGAACAATACAGTTCTATTATTGTTAGTTTTTATAAGTGATTTAAGGGAAACATTCTCTGAAGGGATCCGTGATGAGCCTGGGAGGAAAGGCCAGTGTTGTAGGTACTGTCTGTCACATGAGCCACATGAGAGACGTGTGCAGAGATGGAGACCACAGGAAGCAGACTGCACTCCCAGGGACCACGCAGTTCCTGAACAGGGAACAGGACTTCAGCCCACATGCTGGCCAGTCCACCAACACACAACCTAGTCCCCAAGACCACACATCAGCCTCAATGGGCACCACACTGCTCCATGGCACACACTGTGGGGAAAACAAAACGCCCTAGCAGAGTAACCTGAACCAGCGCTTAGATCTCCACCCAGGAAAGAGAGTGTGGTCCTGACTGGCCTTCACTTTCCTACCTAGGTCCTGACCCAGCTATTGCTCTTTCTCTTTCTGCAGTCCCTGTGGATTGCTTAGTACACTCTGGCTACTACATTGTAAGTATAGTCACGGTGCAGCTTCAAAAATCTACCCAAAGAGCAAGTTAAAAAAAGAATTAAGATATGTTATGCACGCGTACTAAGTCCCTGTGTTGAATGTCATCAATGCAAATGTGTACTAACAAAAGGGCAGCTAGTGATGGGCTGAAACCTACACTCATTTATTATCCTATCAGCATGTTAAGTTTCAAAGCTCAAAAAAACAACTGACTGGAAAATGAACTTCTAATCCAAAGTGAAAGACTCTGGACCCCCACCTCATACCATGCACAAAAGTTAATCTAGGCCTGGGGATGTAGTTCAGTGGTGCAGCCTTTACCCAGCATGTGCAAAGCGCTGGGTACAATCCCCAGCACAAATAAATAAGTAAGTAAATAAATGCATGTCTTAAATCGGTTTAATTTTTTGAGACCATAAATTTGACAACAGTTTCTTAGATGTAACACCAAAATTATAAAGAAAAACAAAACAGACTGGACAAAAGTTAAAACTCTGCTTAAGACATAAGTGAAAAGATGACTGACTCACTGAGAGAAATCTATTTTCAAAGTATATATCTAGAATATATAAAGAATTCTTTTAATTCCATAATAAGAAAAGATACACACCCCCATTTAATAACAGATAAAGGAGCTGGGCACAGTAGCCCACTAGGTCCAGCATTCCAAATGCTCAGGCAGGAGGCTCATGTGAGTTTGGAGTTCAATACTGGCCTGGACAAGACAAAGAGATTCCTATCTTATTAAAAAAAAAAAAAAAAAAGTGGGGCAGGGCCCCAGGGGGAGGTTGGGGATGTAGTTCAGTGGTACAGAATACGCTTAGCTATGTGAGGCCCTGATGGGATGGGTTTAATCCCCAACACTGCATCCAAAAAAAAAAAAATAGTAATAAGAGAATTAGAACCCTTCTTCAGTCCTGGTGGAAATGGAAAACAGGCAGTTCTTGGAAAGGTTAAACAGCTACCATATGACATAGAGATTCTACTTCTAAGTATACACTCAAAAGAAATCAATGCACAAGTTCATATAAAGACTTGTACATGAATATTCACAACATCATTATTCATAATAGCCAAGAAGTGGAAACAATCCAAAATCCATCAACAGACAAACAGATGTATAAAATGTGATATAGTTACCAAGTGGAATAGCATTCCTCCACAAAAAGGAATGAAGTTATAATACATGCTACAATGTGAATGAAGCCAGACACAAAAGACCACATACAGTAATATGATTCCATTTATATGAAACATCTAGAGTTGGCAAACCTGCAGAGACAAAAAGTACAATAATGGTTGCCCCAGGCTAGAGGAAGGGGAGACTGGGAAATGATGGCTGGGGTACAGGGTTTCTTTTGAAAAACATAAAGAGAGTTTCTGGCTATGTTGCACAGGTTGGCCTCCAACTGCTGGGCTCAAGCAATCCTGCATCCTCCTGAGTAGCTGGGACAACAGGAGCAGCCAGTCTAGGATTGCTGAATTAATGACACAGTTCCAAAGTGCATAGCGATGAGGGCCACACAACTCTCAGAATAGAATGAAAACCACTGACTTATACACTCTGAATGGGTGAGGGTATGGCATGCAAATTATATTTCATTAAAACTGTTACAAAAAATTACTGCTCAAAGATAAGACTGTCACCAAACACCATTAATACAAACTTCTCTCGCAAAAAAAAAAAAAGAAAAAAAAAAAGCCCCCCCCCCCAGAGTGTGGAGAGACAAAATAATCCTGCCTTGAACAAACAGGGTGAAAAACTCTGCTAGGAAAGAATGCTGTAAGACATGGGGTAAAAGCACCCATTCAGAATCGGCTTTCCCTGAACTTCACTGCAGACAGCTCAGAAAAAAGCCAAAAAGGAGCAAAAAAGCATCTGTTGAAGCCACAGTAGATGTCACAAGGCCCACTCTTACTCAGAGGAAGCCTCTTATAACAGAGCACATACTTTTGGGTTCATGCCTAAGCAGAGAGCAGTGGCTTTGCTTGGCACAGACACCAGTGAAAGACAAGCTGATGGGCATTCGGTCTGCTGCTATCAGTTGCCCAGGTCAAGGAACAGTGCGACTCAGGGCACTAAAGGCACTGGTAAGGAAGCACACATTCAACCACATGCCAGAGCACCTACTGCATGGGGTAGGTCAAATGTCTGAATCACCAAGTCTGTTTACTCTAAATGTAAAATGCTTTAAAAACAGGTCCCATTAAAAGTCAGCTTTCAACAGTCACAGTGGCACATGCCTGTAGTCCTGCTACTCAGGGGGGAGGCTGAAGCAGAATTTCAAATTCAAGGCCAGCCTGCACAAATTAGAAGACCCTGTCTCAAAAAAATGTTTTTAAGGCTGGGGAGGTAGTAGAGCACTTGCCTAGCATGCTCAAGGCCCCAGGTTAAAAAACTCCAGCACTAAAGGAAAAAAAAAAGGATGTAATCATTAGACAGGATAAACTTACAATTACTGGAGACCTGATATGAGCAACAGCTCTGTATCCCCCAGCTCTTTACTCCTGCATACCTCAAAGTCCCTAAAACCTAAGGCTGCTTCCTTGTTTCTTCAATTTCTTCTGACATACTTTCCCTACTCAGAGAGAGGAGGAGCACTGACTCAAGGCCCTGGAGTGGGTGACTGACTGTAGTTCAGAAATGGACTAGTCAGCCCTCCCTCTCCACAGCCTAGCCTAGCCTGGCAAGGCCAGCTGGACAGAACTGCTATCTGCATCAGCTGTTAGGGTCTCCTGGGTCACACTCCTGACAGAACGCCCAGCCAAGTCAAAACTGAGCATATCCTGCAGGCACCTCAGGTGCATGGCCAAAAACAGAAATTCCGCCTCCAGTGGCCCCAACAGGGCCCCTCCCACCCAAACCCTCCAGCTGGGCGGCTAAGGTTGCTCTGGTGCCAGACCTATCCCATCCACGGAAACACAGAAGCGAAACACACCCAAGCACCTTTCTGGTGCCTTGGCACACACCCAGGAGGGAGGGCCTGTTCAAGATTCCCAGCTCCCCTGCGCCGCAGCATTTCAACTGACCCCATTTACAAACCTCTCTCAGGTGCTCATGGCCGATCCCGAACTCCCGCGCAAGCCCGACCTCCACACACAGCGCCCTCCGACCTTCACCCCTTCCCAGGCTCCCACCTCTTCCCCAGCACTTCTGACCTCCGCCTCTCCACTCCGGCCCCATCCACCTATGCCACCCTCTGGGATCCCGAACACCTCTGGTGCAGGGTCTCTCTCCGGGGTTCAGGACCCCCTGACCCGCGAGCCCCTCCCCCTCAGACCTACACCTCCCTAGTTCCCGGGGGCCCCAGCACCTCGGTCTCCAGGCCCCTCCGCCCCAGAGTCCTGACCCACTCCCCGCGAGCTCCTCCTCCGCCCAGGTGCCCATTCCAGACCCGCTCCACCAGTGCCTGGGATCCCGACCACCTCACTTCCTGGCCCCCTACCGAGAAACCCGAGCCCGCCTACCCGCTGGACGCCTCGGACGCGGATGCATGACAGGATAGCCTCGCCTGCTCTGCCCCGACCAGCTCAAAACCGCAAGCGGAAGCGCGGTGAGACGGCCGCTTCCTTCCTGTTCCGGGCGCTGCTTCCACCGCCCGCTGGGGCTGCCCGTCCCAGCCGCAAGAGCCTCGCCCGCTCAATGCCACGGGATCCCCGTAGGTCCGCCACAGTCCCGACTCACCCGTGCTCTCACAGAGCCCGCTCACTTCCGGTTCGCCAGGGGCGGGGCCGCATCCGGGTCTGCGCATGGTCACGCCCTGGCCCCGCCCCCTGTCCGCACCAGGGCTGGGGCTGTTGGGAAGCCACAGGCGCGGGCCAGCCTGTGGAGGCTGGAGGAAGTTCTTTCGTAGAACGGGTATGTTAAGAGAGCTGCAAAGTAGACAATCAAGCCTGGGGTTTCTGAACTCATAGTCCCGCCCTGGCGAGAAGGGAAAAATGAGCCACACAAGGGGGAGGTAGTGCCCCATCCCTCGAGCACTGAGGACTCGCACTCAGGGACTGTGACCATTCTGCAGGAGGGAACATGCCTCTACACCCTCCAGCCCTCGTTCATCCCTCCACTCATTCTTCCAGCCATCACCCACACACCCATCACTCATTTACTCACTCGTCCATTGTCCAACCACACCCATTTCTCCATTCTTTAGCCATCTCTGCACACACTCATCTGTCAGTTATTCCTGTGTCTACCCAGAGAAGGCAGATGTGTGCCAGGGATAGTAAGATCAACAAGCCACGCGGGACTGGCCCCCAGGAGCCTTCCAAAGGAGGAGGAGGGTCCGACACATTAATGTACATATATATATATATATGGAAATGAGACGAATGTTATAAAGAAATTAATAAGAGTTCTACTGGTGAGCAGATAGGACCTGAACATATCTAGGTAGTCAGGTATTCAGATATGTCGGAGAAATTCACATATGAGGCAAAATCTGCAGTTCTGGAGTGAACAAGATGAGAAGGGAAGAGTTTTCCAGGCAGAGGAAACAGCATGTCCAAAGGTCCTGAGACACAAAAGGTCTTGCCAGGGAAGAAGTCAAAGAAGCTGGGCATGACCAGGATGCAGGGATGCACCAGGTCAATGACAGAGATGGAACAAGGTCATCAAGGAGCTGACGCGGGACAGCAAGGACTTTGGTGTGTATTGTCAAAGAAATAGGAACTTCTTTGGAGAAAGTCAAGCAGAGGAGAGACTTCATAGAGCTTGCACTGTACCAAGATCCCTGTGGCTGTTGTGCATGGAATGTATGACAAGAACATCAGCCAGGGAGGAGCCTAATCAGCCAGTTCCGGCAAACACTGTGGACAGGTGAGACGAGTGAGGCTCTCATGTGACACAGGATGGTTTTCACTGGGGTCCTTGAGGCGTGAGAACAGTTCACATGTGGATTCCTAGAGGAAGATAGGATGCCTCAATTGAACAAACCCCCAAACAGTGTGAGCAGATTTCAGACCCTCCATCTGGGAGCAGCCCAGGCGGGGCTGAGTGGAGGTGACCCAAGGCACCCCTGAGAGCCACCCCTGCAAGCTGTAGAGGTGAGGACTCTCCAGGACTTCCCAGAGGAACTGCTTGCTTCCTTCTGCTACCTCCGCCCACTGTGTGTTCCTGCTCTGTCAGGTGTCACGGGTCTGAAAAACTGTCCTCAAGTAGCACCACAGGTCCTTTGTACTCATGGGTTCTACATCCAAGGAGTGAACCAACTGCAGACTGAGAATATTTCTTTAAAAATCTGCATCTGAATTGGTTTGTTGATGTGTGCTTATACTTCCAGCACTGTGAGGCTGAGGTTTAAGTCCAGCCTAAGCAATTTAGCAACTTACTGAGACCGCCTCAAAATACAAAGGGCCGGGGACAGAGCTTAGTGTGAAGGCCCTGGATTCCACCTCCAGCACCTTGGTGAGGGACGTTGTATCTGTACTGAATACATGCAGATATTTTTTCTTGTATCTCCTAAAGAGCAAACTACTATTCCCATAGCATTGCCACTGTATTAAGTGTAAGTTATCCAGAGAGGACACAAAGCATCTATGCAGGGACACATGCAGGTTCTACAAATATGATGTATATTCTACCAGGGCCCGAGCAGCCATGGCTCTTGGGATCCTTGGGGTAAATTCCCTCATGAAATACGACAGATGACTGGAAGGCAAAATCACTGACTAATCATTGTCACTAGGGAATTAAGGCCAGGAAATGAGACATAAATGCATGTGGGATATTTGAAATGCATTAAGTGATATGTGGGTGTCCAGAATAGCAGCAGCAATAGCACTAGGATATGGACCATCTACTCACCACCCAGGGACACACCAAGGAACGCTGGAGAGTCTGGCCTCTTCTCTCTGCTCTGCAAACCCCATTCAAAAACACACAGTTTGCAGGGAAAAAGGCTGAGAACCAAGAGCTCAAACCCATGATTACTCTGAGATGCGCCATGTGAAACTTGAAAACAGGAGGGTAACACTGTATGAACAAAGGGTCTGACACAGCAGGCAAAGCTGAGCTTGTCAGTGTCCCACCCCCAACTGTGCTGGGGGCACCTCCCCGCCCTGGTCTAACCAGGCCCAATCTTCAGCAGGACCCCATCTTCTCTTGCCTCATGCCCAGCTACACTTATGTCATCCAGCTTTCTGTCCGGTGATTTCCATAGCGACACTACCTTCAGAGAACCTGCCTGGAGCAGGAAGCAAAACAGCTGTGCCTGAGACAGGGATTTAGCTCAGTGTCATGAGTGCCTGCCTGGCAAGCATGAGGTTATGAGTTCGATGTCTGGTAACACACACACACACACACACACACACTCCAGCCGCACTTAACTTTTAACAAAATCTTGGCCTATTCAAAGAACTCTTCATTGGCAGTGAAAAATGATTCAGAACTTTATTGAAAGAAAGCAATAAATAATACTGTGATTAAAATAGTTCAAAAGTATATATATGTATATGACTGTATACTTTGTTACATACTCAGAAAATTCCACAAAAATTAATAGAAAAAGGGCAGTAATATGGATTGTACAAGTGAATTGTATGCATAAACCAAATTATTTTTTTTCTTTTTTTCTTTTTTCTTTTTTTTTTTTTTTTTTTTGTCTTTTTCGTTTTTATCAGTACCAGGGATCGAACTCACGACGGCCTGCTTGAAAGGCAGGCGCTTATGCCGCTGAGCTAAATCCCCAGCCCCTGCATAAACTAAATTAAAAAGGCATGCTGCCTCTACCCATGTATCAGTTGCACAATAAATAACATGCACCCTGATCTGACTCCTTCCTTGCTGGCTTTTTAATATGCCAGTGAAAAGCAAGTTGCTTTTGCTACTTGTTCAATCCAAAATGGCTATGTCATCAAAATCTAAAAATGTATGACTAGTTGAAACATGTTTATAAACCAATGTAAAAAGGTGACTGACATATGAAAAATAAGGCCTTGATTAGTTAGAGTTGTACAACTTTATTTTCAGGGTTTCCTGCTCTCATCTGCTCATGCACCAATGTCTGTGAGATGTGAGCACAGTGCTCAGTGATTGGTCCTCTAAGAATAGCTGGAGGCACCTTCCACATGCTCACAGGAAAGAGGCAGGGAAGGTGCCAGGCTGGGGTCCACCCCTGGCCACTCCAGCCCTGCTGAGAGCAGCTCCAAGCTCATGGCTTCTGGTCAAGTCTCTGAAAACAAGCTCCCCAAGTCCAGAGACAGGATGGGGAAAAGGGAACCAGTGCTAAGAATGTTCTATAGTGCTCTGGTGCAACGGTTCAGTCCCGACTTTATTAGACTCTGATTTCTTGCTAAAAAAAGAACAGTTAAGGTCAGTCAACCTCAAAATATGACAACTGCTTGGAATGAAGTCTCCTGATTTTAAAATGACTGATGTAGAGCAAGGTGAAAGATAATGCACATTGCTTATGTCACAACAATTTTATAAATGTAGTAAACTGGGCTGGGGATTTAGCTCAGTGGCATAAGCACCTGCCTTGCAAGCAGGCAGTCCTGAGTTTGATCCCTAGTACCGATAAAAACAAAAAAGACAAAAAAAAGTGTAGTAAACTAATTTTTTCAGGGATGGCTTATCATTAAAAAGTTAAATAGTAATAATTACAATATGTGCACAATTTACAAAAGCCGTGTATTTGTTCATAGGGTTTATACATACAAGCATTACAGTACATCCATTTGAAAGACTAAAATTAGATATAAGAACATGAATTGCTTCCAGAGATATTTATAGCCTAAACATAGATGAAAAAGTAAGTAACTATATAAATGAAAAGTCCTAAGTTTACAAAAATAGAAGAAACATTAAATTCTAAAATATTTTCTCTATGTTATTGATGAATTTTTCACTAATTAAAAACTCTGTTATAAAATATCTTAGGAGTCCATATAACAAGTATTAACAGATAGCGATTCGACTGAATTAAAAAACGTAGTCTCTGTTGGATTCAAAATGCTGCATATCATCTGTAGAAGTAGTGCAGGAAAACTGGAAGATAAAAACAAACAGAAAGCCTCTCTTAACACAAACCACCTGGAAAAGGACCATGACTTCAGACACACACGCTGGGGCCCACTTCCCCAGGCCTCCTGCCTCCTCCCTGCTGGAGCGTCAGCAGACAGAACACTGAGGACCCTGCTCATGGACTAGAGAGGTTTTACATTTTGTGACAGTTTTAAAAGTTAAAGTTAAAAGACTATGGAGCCCATCCCAGATTCCAGCTGAGGCACTGAACACAAGCACAGTAGGCAGAGCTCCAGCTGGGGTTCTGATCACGGGTCAATGACACCTCTGCCATCAGTCAGTCAGAGCTCTAGACCATGAGGACACAAGTGGCTCACTGGCGCCCAGGCATGGCAATGCAGCTTTGTGTTTAAAATGTCTGCCATGTATGGTGGCACGTCTGCAATCCCGTATGTCAGAAGGCTGAGGCAGAAAGATTGCAAGTTTGAACAAGGACTAGATGATCTAGGAAGACCCTGTCCCCACTAAAAAGGGGATGGGGTGCTAGGGATATAGCACAGTGGGAACACTCTGGGTTCAATTCCCCATATATGTGTGCGTACATGTGTGTTTGTAACAAAGCCAGTATAGGAGCTGTGTACCACTGTGTATAAACACAGTGGAAGAGATGCTTCCCAATCTCAGGCTCTGGCCTCCTGGTGTGGTCAGCTTTTGGGGTGCTTTTTTCCTCAGTTGCTGCTTTCCTGCCCACCCCCCAACAATGGCATCAGCAGATCATCACTTCAAGTGAGTAGGCATTTTTAGCTTTTAGGAAAAAATGGGAACGAACGTGTTTTTCTTTAAAACTGGAGACACAAGGGAGACAGGAGAGGGGAGGTAAAAAGATTTAAGATGTCCTAGTACAGGTACCAACTCTCCATGATGAATTTAAGTACAACTAACTTACTAATAAAAATAAAAGTTAACAGAACAAAAATGACACACAGCCCTCTTTATGGTCAGCTAAAAACCAAAATCGCCTTGATGGGTACAGAGCTACTATTTCTGTCATTTTGAAGTTCCCCATGTAAATTGGCATGGTCTAAACCCACACTGTTAGCCCTGTTACAGCTTCACCCTGCTGTACAGGGATGATCTCCAGGGATTACGCTGCTCTCTACTCACCAACAGGAGGCTTAACAGGAGGAAGTCCTGGTTGTCGCAGAATCCAACTTCTGTGTTTCTGATACACTGCCTGTTCCAACAACCATGAGAGGAAGTGTGCAAAAACAAAGTGCTGTTAGTTTTAACACTTCACACGGGGCACAGGTAAGACACACATCTCCACACCTACAATGGTGTCTACTGAGGAATCCTAAGACTGCCTGGGAGAGTGAGGCAAGAGCATCAGAGGGCTGCCCAGAGTGGTTCTGTCACCACCCAAGGGGACACTGGCACCTAAAATAGCAATAGGGCCCCTTGGAAGTGCAAACCACCTCAGTGTGCACATACAGAGAGGACAACCACCTAACATAGCTACTCTGCAGCTCCTTAAGCCACACTTTGATATAGCAACTGGACTTTTCCTTGTGCCCTACAGCTAGACCTCCAGGAATGAATGGGGTGAATCAGCAGCACGAAGGGGAGGAGGGAACCCCAGCTGCTCTGCAGGCACTGCTCTCAGGGTGGGTTGCAGGCAAAGAGGCACAGCCCAGAGGCCATGGCCAGTGCTTCTCAGAAGACTAAAGCTTGTCTCAGTTTCTACAAAAAAGGATGGAGAACACGGAGGCAGGGGTCCTTGTTTGACAAACACTGGGTGGCTAAACAGGCAGTACAGCCCTGTCACAAACTGGGTAAAGAGCTTGCAACATCTTCTGCAGATATTTACACTCCCAGTTGTACAGTGTTTTGTTTTCCTGCAAGTATACCAGGAATACTTCTTAGCAACATCTTGCCATAGCTCTAGAAAAGACAGATAGCTGGCCGCGTTGGTAAGACTGGGCAGTCATTGTAAACCTTCATTCTAAAGTCTAGGAGACATGCTGTAATTTATCTTATACTCTCCACCTCGCAAGTCATTTGTAACAGTCCACCTTCTTACCAATGTGGCATAGACATCTTCTATGTAATTTACCCTGACAACTTTTTCTATTCAATCCATTTAAATTTAGTGTTACACAGTTTGCCTGCACATGCCTGTAATCCTAGCACTCTGGGAGGTTGAGGCAGGAAAACTCCAAGTTCAAACCAGGCCTGGACAATTTAACAAGACCCTTTCTGGATAATAAAAGAAGGGGTGGTGTGTAGTACAGGTAGAAGGCTCCCTCCCCAGTACCACCCCAAACCCCAAAACAACAACCACAACCACAAAAATGCCACCAAAAAAACAAATCAACAACAAACAAACTCATTAATACTACCCTTTATTTTTGTTTTGTTTTGTTGAAACAAGGTCTCCCTGTGTAGTTCACACTGGCCCTACAATCCCTGTGAATTCAAGGCTGGTACTGAGCTCTCAGCAACCTTCCTGCCTTAGCTTCCCCAGTGCCGGGATTACAGGTGATCTCCACACCCAGCTATGTTAATATTGCTTGCAATGTTCAGAGAGAAAATGTGATTCTTATAGTGAAACAGAAATTGAAGGTACAGGGAAAACAACAGAGTACTCATTTAGACTATTTAGTAAGCCAATGGAAATTAAGCTCAAGGCCCGTCACAGCTTACTTACTTATCTATTTTATTTATGATACAAGGTCTTCCTATGAAGCTCAGTATAGCCTTAACCTGGATTTATGGTTCACATACATCTCAGATTCATGATTTTCCTGCCTGAGCCTCCCAAGTACTGGAATTACAGGCATGCACTTCCATGCCTTGCCAACATTTGTAAGACACCTTGAGGGAGAAAGTGTTAATTCTTAAGAACTTACTAGTTAAAAGACACACTGGAAAGTGTTCAGCTTTAAAAAGTTTATATAAATGTATTTTTCTCTGATTTTCATACAGGCAAGAAAGAGAAAAAAGGAAAACTACCTACACAGGGGGCTAACAACAGGAAACTTGTAAAAACCCCACTGGTACAGTTTATACAGCACAACCATGTACATCAGGGATGAGAAGGAATGAAGTCTCCACCTAACACTGAGATTGTCAGCAATGCACGAGGCTCAGGACTCCATCAGCTTCACCCACATGACACATTGAAGCATCAAAATCACATTACTATGATGCCCAAGTTACAGATATGGAAACTGAGGCACAGCACAGCTGCATGACTTGCTCAAGGTCATGTCCCTGCTACCACAAGAGCTGGATGTGGATGTGGGCTCTCTCAGGACCCTATCAGTGCCTTTTACTAGGTGGGCAGGACTGTCAGGGACTCAAGGTCTCCTCTCAGCCAACTGCACTCTTCAGTCAGCAGTTACATAAGGGCCATCCCGACTGCACTGGAAAGGTCAATGCCTTGCCATCTCTCACTGAGAAGGCAGCAGGGCTGCCCTAGCGGTCTCCACAAGGCTTCTGCCTTCTTCCCTGTCCCTCTTCAGGTGGCACAAGGTAAGTATATGGAAAGAGAACACTGGAGGGAAGGGAAAAGGAAAGACAGAGTTGGCAGAACCTGGAAGTTGTGAGCTAAAGTTTACTCTGCCATTTCTTCTAGTGTGGAGAGAAGTCCCAAGTGTCACACTGCAATTTTCCTGGCAAGCCAGTGCTGCCTGCCACACACTGCACCCCACAGGTGCATCAGCCTCAGCCCTGAGAGCACAGATGGGTGCTCCACTTTATTAGTTGGGCAAGGATGCTAAGGTTCAACCAGACAGATTTTTTAAAAATTCTATTATTGTTGTTAACCATTTTCCAACAAATGTTAGGGCTAATCCTGAACCATTGACACCTGGGCATGCAACCAAACTCAGATGCTTTGTAACACATACAATGGCCACTCTAGGTAATTATTAGCGCACACATGCTCCCAGCCAGTGTTGCATTACATGGCCCACCACATACCATCCATCTGGATCTCATTGGGCTGCATAGAGCAGAAAGACTTGGAAGAAGAGACTCGGAAGTTTGCAGGGAGTGTCTCTGATGACCCAGTTGCCACGCCATGAATGGCCTTTTCTCTAACCTTCTCTCTCCATGAAGGTGCTCTCCTAAAGTGTTTGTCATCCTCCTGGCAAATGAAAACACAGAACAGGCACACTCTAATAAAGATAACTGTCCTTCAGAAGGACTCCTAAGCCCCTGACTGTTTTGCTTTACTTAGCCTTTCCTGGTGACTTTCCAATGTGCTGTGTCGGGGTTGCTCCCGGCCAGCAGGAAAGACACACGACAAAGTCTGGCGGTGTGCAACCTTGCCTTTATTTGTCTCCGCGTGGGCCCCGCGAGGCCTCCGCTCTGTCACCAGCCCTTTCTCGCCGGTGGACTTTCTCTATCTCTCTCTGTGCTTCCTCTGTGCTTCTCTCTTGTGGCGGGAGAGGCATTTACTTTTATAGGGTAACAGTGGCCAATCAGTTCAAAGCGCGCGATGCGGGCTGATTGGCTAACATCAGTTGTTGCTAGGCAGACTATCTTACAGAGCGGGTTGTTTAAGTCGCCAGCGCAATCAGGGGGCAGGAAGCAGGCGCCAACTTGGCTCACTCGATGGGAGGGGCAATCTAGCTCAGGCTCCGCTCCCACCCACAGGCCCTATGTCCGCCAAGTAAGGCGACCGGTGTCGGCCGCGGCTCCCAACATCTCCCCCTATTTTATTTACTTTGAATGAATGTATGCATCGCAGCCCGCCGTGGATCGAGTGCAGAGGCTTATGCCCTGTGTTGAGGCCCACCGTAGGCCCTTGGCTTGGACCCTGGTCGGCCGCCCCCGGGTCCGCCAAGGCCTTGAGACCCTCGTCCTTTTTCCAGGGCCAGGAGTGAACCTGGATGCACATAGGCATGCACTCATGCCCCTCCGTGTGATCCCCTCGGAGAGGCATCTAGATCTGGGCAGATTCTAGTAATCCAGCGGCTTTCGTGCAGTATGGGGTAGGGCCTGGCTTAGGTCGAGTTGTGCTGGGGAGGCACGCTCTTACCCGTCATTGACTCACCTACCCTGCTGTGTGGTGTCATTAGGGAAGGAATGCGGAAGACCCGCCACACCTAGACCCGGTCGTAGGCCAGTCGAGCGAGCCATGCGTAAGCCTGGGGATCATTGTGCCCATCACGGGCTGCTGCCAGGGCCGCATGGGCAACCAGGCGTACTTGACGCCGGGCCGCCGCAAGGCGCCCATTAATAAATGATGTAACCCATCGGAGCAAGCATGGTCCTATAAGCAGGAGCAAGAACAAGGAGCATAGAGGGCCTAACAAGGGTAGCACATAGGGGAGCAAGCCGTTCCAGGCCCCCAAAAAGGGATTGTCCTGCAGTTCTTTTAGGGCTCATCTTGTTGTTGGGTCTGCGGTTGGCCTCTGGTGGAACAGGCCTGATCTTCAGTCGAGGGACTTGTCGCGTCAACCTCTCTGGGACCCACAGTGGTTTTCGTCCCGGTTCCTGCGGAAAAACACAAACCGCGCCTCGGTTCCAGCTAACCACCGGATCCGGGCCCATCCATTGTCATGCCATAGATAACCGTGCCTTTGGAGGCAGGCCTTGGCTTACTCCCCCTTTTTGTTTTTTATTTTTTATTTTTTATTTTTTTTATTTTTGGTCTTTTTCGTTTTTTTTTTTTTTTTTTTTTTTTTTTTTTTTTTTTTTTTTTTATCGGTACCAGGGATCGAACTCGCGATTGCCTGCTTACAAGGCAGGCGCTTATGCCGCTGAGCTAAATCCCCAGCCCCCGTTTCCTCGACCGGCGTTTTTCTCAGCCTGCTCGGCAGAGTAGCCGCCCATGAAAATACCGTCCGCCCCGCGGCGCAACGTCATAGGACGGCGGTCCTGACAGAGTGGAACGGGGCGTCACTTCCTGTGCCGGCTGAGAGAAGGGAGGGTTCCCTGTAGCGGCCTCTCGGCGGGGAGCCGCTTCTGGAGAAGAGCTCCAGGGCGGAGCGGATGGCTCTCTATCTCCTCCCCGCCAGAGGGCGCTCGGGGGTCCTTTTTCCTCTCTCTGCTTTTTTCGAGTGGCGCACGCACACAATTCGCGGCACAACTCGGCATAGGAGTCAAGGCACGCATGTATCATTTCCCACAGGGGGCGAATAGCCGGCGAAATATCGCCTCCCAATTCCGCCGAGGCGAGGTCCCCGCCTAACTTCTCCCATGACGGCAGGTTTGAATGCCCTGTGGGTAAAAACCAGGGAGCCACCCTATCTACCTCTGCTATGAATAGTTCTAGTGTTTTTTGACCTACCCTGAGGTCTCTAGCTTTTAAAAGCTTTCTAAGGGCCTTTACCAAGGGCCGCGCCTCCGCGCTCGGTAAATTACCCATCTTTAACCTCTAAAGGCTGTAACTCACCGCGTGTGACTTAAAGAACCCGTCACCTACGCGTGAGCCTGAGGGGAGTCTAAAAGCCCTGTAGGTGCGCGCCACCCAGAGCCCAGGCTTATCCCCAACTCACCTGTCCGGCAGCACCACGCTGGAGCGTTGCACACCACCGCCGTGTCTCGGGGTTGATCAGTCCCCGTACGGGCCACCAAATGTCGGGGTCGCTCCCGGCCAGCAGGAAAGACACACGACAAAGTCTGGCGGTGTGCAACCTTGCCTTTATTTGTCTCCGCGTGGGCCCCGCGAGGCCTCCGCTCTGTCACCAGCCCTTTCTCGCCGGTGGACTTTCTCTATCTCTCTCTGTGCTTCCTCTGTGCTTCTCTCTTGTGGCGGGAGAGGCATTTACTTTTATAGGGTAACAGTGGCCAATCAGTTCAAAGCGCGCGATGCGGGCTGATTGGCTAACATCAGTTGTTGCTAGGCAGACTATCTTACAGAGCGGGTTGTTTAAGTCGCCAGCGCAATCAGGGGGCAGGAAGCAGGCGCCAACTTGGCTCACTCGATGGGAGGGGCAATCTAGCTCAGGCTCCGCTCCCACCCACAGGCCCTATGTCCGCCAAGTAAGGCGACCGGTGTCGGCCGCGGCTCCCAACAGTGCTGCACACACTGGAACTTCAGTGTGAGAGGAAACATGATTACATTCCTGCTGGGCCCCAACTGGAGAAACGAGGGCAGTCCTGGGCACCAGGGATGTGATTTTCTCACCCATCAGAATATTTTATTTCTTACTGTGGACAAGCTCTTGCCTGCTATATAATGTACTTTTATTTATTTTCAAAATATTCTGGCTACAAATAATCCAACAAATGCTTTGCTTCCAGATTCAGCTTCCATCTTCTTTGTGAAAATCAAGTACTCTTGGAGCTCACTGAAGACAATCATAATGTATGGCAACAGGTTAGTTATGATTTAGCATGAGGGGAAATTTAATATACTTTTGAAAGAAACCTTCCAAACAGAAGAACTGGGGCAGGACAGTCAGCTGTCACCAAAACACAACTTAAGACTTTGATCGCAGGCTGCAATCTGTTTGACAATATAGAAATAATTTTTGAAGGTTGCCAAAAATTAAGTAGTGGACCAAGAGCAAGGATCAGTAGTAGAGCACTCAACTGGCATATGTGAAGCCCTGAGGTTGATTCCTAGCAGTGAGAGGAGAAAAAAGCTGAAAACTTACGACATCAAAACGTCTGACAGTCCCAAGGACCAAAAGGTCGGCAAATTCTTTGTCCAAGACATTTCGAGCCTGAAGTAACAAAACAACAACTAAATATATCTGAAGGATGTTACACATTACAATTTTTTAAAACAAAGACTTCAAAGACTCACATGCTTGCAACACAAGCTGGAAAGAAAAGATAGTGAAAAATCAAGCATTTGCTTATTTTGAACTACCATATTATAGATTAGTTATGGAAAGTGATTACTAGTTGTCTAGAGTTAAATTTTCTCTCCATTCAAATGAAAAATAAGTATTCTAGAACCACAGAAAAACCGAACACTGTGGCTAAGCAGACAGAGGCACAGACTCCGTTGTCACCTTTCTGTTCTCTGTCGGGATCTGTAACAACAGGGCCAATGTGTTGTAATCGAAGGCTTCATCTAAGGCCAGCTGTGCGCCATGAACCCCACTCTCTATGAGGTTGTTTGCATATTCTTTAAGGCCAATGGATATGACCCAGCGAATCACTCGATCATTGCTCCAAACAAGCACATCTGTGAAAGAACAAAACAACTGTAAATGTGGCTTCAGAAAACCTCTTCATCATACATGTCCTGCAATGCAGGGGAAAGATTCCTAGCATGGATCTTGATCCCTCAGCTCCTGAAAATGGACTCCACACTCACAAATACTGACAGACACACACCTAGACACAGCTGTTTTGGTTCTGCCTCATTCTAATAAAAACTTTCCCTTTAGAAGCCTCCCCTAGTGCACTCAGGTGTCACAGTAAGATTGTGGATAGGATATATTCAGGGAACAATACAACATGATTGGCTGAGGATGTAGCTTGGTGGCAGATCACTTGCCTAGTATGTACAAGGCCTGGGGTTCAATCCTAAGACTGCAAAAACATCAGGCTGAGGGTCAGAGTCAGACCTAGCACGTATAAGCATGTTTCCTACACAGACCCCAGAGTCTCCTGAAATGCTTCTCCATCATGAAAGGGGCAGATACCATGACAGTTCAGATACCTTGCTGAGTTCAACACAAACTCTTTGCTTCTGACCTTCTGACCTTCGTTTTCTTTTACTTTTTCTTGTTGTTGTACTGGGAATCAAACTCAGAGCCTTGTGCTTACCAGGTAGGTGCTAAGCCACTGAGCCATACCCCAGCCCCTGTGCTTCTGAAGCTTTGGTCATATCAACATCTTAATATATTACAAAGAAAGAATTTTAAAGACATTCCAGCATACTAGATTTTGGCAATCGTATATCATACAAAGATAATTATTAAATGTATTCTATTACAGACCAAAAAATTGCCACTCTGTAAAAATATATCTGACCACCAATCTTTTCAAAGACTGCTTTTGCCAACTGACAAAATATGGAGAGGGGATATAGAAAACAAATTAAATGGATTAATACATTTCATGTCTGATTTTTTTTCTCAACTTTGTTTTGGTACCAGGGATCAAACTCATGACCTTGCACTTGCCAGGCAGCCGCTCTGTTGTTGAGCTATATCCCCGGCCATGACTTTCTTTTCTAAATAGACCTCAACGTATTCTTTGTTTTAAAAGAATTAAAACCCAGGCCTTGCACAGACTAGGCAAGTGTCCTACCACAGGGCTACATCCCTGGCCAATAGATAATCCTTTATTTTATTTAGAAAAAGACATCAGAATGAGGATGAAAATAACAGAACCACGATGCAGCCTGAATGAATCAACTATGGAAGACTTGACACAGTGCTTGATCATTATTCAGTAAGTCTCATTTCTTCTCATCACTGCAGTGCTATTAGTAACTACCGAGAATTCTGAGAGACTCTCGTGAGCATGACATTCAGTGTTGTCTTCAGAGAAAATGCCTGTCCCTGTCATACTGAGGGGGCTGCCATGCCCTCTCCTACCTCCTGGCCTGTTTCTGACATGTCTTTCCTTTGCCCACAGGACACTCTGTGGTTTCTGTAAGGACTGCAATCCCAGTTAGTATGGGTGCTGTGACAGGAGGGTCACAGGTGTAATCCCAGACCAGGGTACTTAGTGAAATTCTGTCTCAAAATAAATAAATAAATTACAAAATTATGGGTGCTAGGCTATTGGTTGCCTTGACCTCTCCCTCCCTCTGGGAGCAGAACTGTGTGCCCTGCATGCTGCCACAGGCCTTAGAAAAAGCTCCCAAAGCTGTAGTTTTAACCTCTATCCAGTAAGCAAAAGGCAGTGGCTTGTTTGCCTTGCTCTGATCTAATAGCATAAGGCAGCATCTCTGAGAGAGCGTATACAGTGTACAACAACAAAAGGAAAACTACATGAAAGAATGCCAGCACCAAGAGGGTAGCCTACAGACTGAGATAAGCACACACTGTCTCAGGGCACCCCTTTTCATCCCTCCTCTTGTTATCATGCCAAGCCAGTTGTTTCCACTTAAAAGTCTTCCCTGATTTATTTTTTTGTGGTACTAGAGACAGAAGCCAGAGCCCTGAGCATGCTAGGCAAGTCTTTTTTCACTGAACTACATTCTTAGCACCCCTAATTTTCAAATCTAGCTTTAGTGTTCTGAGACAGGGTCTCACTAAATTGCCAGGTCGGCCCTGAATTTGTGATCTTCCTGCCTTAGTATTCTTAGTAGCTGGAACTGTAATTTGTGTAATTCCCAGATAAATGTATGATTATTTTGTGCTTTTTTTTTTTTCAGTCCTAGGGATCAAACCCAGGGCAATGCAAGTGGTAAGCAAGTGCCTTATCACTAAGCCCTTGATTTCTTTTTGAGGTACTCAGGAATAAACACAGGGATTTGCACTGAGCTGCATCTCTAGCCCTGTTATACTTTTCATTTTGAGAGAAGGTTTCACGGAGTCCAAGCTGCCTGGGCTAGGCTTGTGACTCTGCTGCTATATCCTCCCAGAGTGCTAGGATTGCAGGTATGTGCCAGCTCAGCTGGCTGCTATACTTTTTCAAACAGGCAATCACCCAGGCTGCCTGGGAGGCAGCAGGCATGTGCTGCATCCATCCGGCATAATGTACTTGCCTTTAACTACATCCTGACTTTCTTCTCTTCTTCTTTCCAGTTCTTTCCGATCATAATTTAACCTTTTTAGGCACATAAGTCCACACTGGAAGCTGTTCCTATTTACAAAATAAGGGGTTATTTAACGGTGGCAATGTGAAGTCTCTTTTTTTTTTTTTTTTTTTTTGTCTTTTTTCTTTTTATCGGTACTGGGGATCGAACTCACAACTGCCTGCTTGCAAGGCAGGTGCTTATGCCACTGAGCTAAATCCCCAGCCCCTATGTGAAGTCTCTTGATCCGTTAGGAAGAACCACTTGCACTGCCTCACCTGTGAAAACTGTCAACCATTTTCAGCCGCCCCCGCAGGTCTTTCTTGGTCAGGTGGTCCAGCATCCGAGCATCCACAAGGCACTCCATGAAATAGCTTCGGTACTGAGGTAGGCCCAGGCTGGGCAGCCACTCATTGCCAATCCACTCGTGGTCCATGTCCCCATATGCAAGTGTCTGATTTCAACAAATGAGTGACATCAGTTCAGATTTTTAATCTAGACAACATTCTTAAAGGCTAAATGAATGACAACATTGCTTTTCATAATTTCTAAATATTTGGTCTCCCATTCCTACCTTTTCAAATTCCTAAAGTTTTATCCAACAGAAATCATATTGGCAAAATTTTATGACTCATTTAGGACAATTTACCAAGCTATAGAAAAATCATACCTGTCTATAAATTCCTTTTCTGAATTAGTTTTCAATATAATAATATAGGAATAAAGAATGATCATGACTCATGAACAAGTTTGAAGAATCAATTCAAATCATTCAAATGAGCTCTAGCTGGTTTTGATTTTATTTTTAATACTTTGTCTTCCTAAATGACAAGTGTATTTGAAAATCAGGAAAAGTAAATTTAAAATGATAAACGAACAACTAATGAGACTAAGAACAAAAACAGAAAAATACAATTAAATTTAGAAGACTTCAACACTCCTCTCTTAACAACTGGTTCAATGTGCCAATCAAAAAACCAAAAAGGACTAAGAAAAGGAAAACAATCAGGAAGGCTACGGACAAAAACAATACTGTCAATCAATCTGACCCAGATATAACTTACACTTTTTCCTTTCTTTTTTTTGGGTGGGGGGGTACTGGGAATTGAACTCAGGACCTCATGCTTGCAAGGCAGGTGCTGCACCACTGAGCTAAATCCCCAGCCCCTCCCCACAACCTTTAAAGACAGAGATTCCCATTATATTACCAGGATTGAGTGCAGTGGCTATGCACAAGCACTCCCTATGCAAAGAGATATTGATGCCACTCTTAGTATGATGTCCATCTTAGTTTAATGCCCAATTGTCATAGGACATTATAACAGCCAACTTCTGGGCTCAGTCTCTTGAGTTTTGGCAACTACAGGGGTGCATCATCACATCTGGCTTCAGGACGTACTTTTTTGTGGTGTGGTATGGTGGTGCATGCCTGTAAACCCAGCACTCAGGAGGCTGAGACAAAAGTATTTCGAGTTTGGGACTAGTCTGCACTACACCAAAAATAAGGAATCATGGTAAGTAGGTTTACTGACTCAGGAATAGGTTGGTTCACCAACTGAGGAGGAAAAAAAAAATCAATGAAATTTGCCCAATTACGAGATCAGCAAAGAAAGCCATGTCTCATAATACCTTATGTGGCACAAGATCCATCATTCAGTTATGAAACTCAGCATTCTAGGACGAAAGACCCACCGCCTCAATCTATTAAGGGTCATCTACCAAAAGCCTGCAGCTAAAAACCTCACAATGAGGGACCAAATGTCTCCCTGAACGGAAAGAAGCACAAGGGGTGTCCACTGTCACCGTTTATGTTTGGCTGTGCTGGAGACCTGGCCACTGTAATGGCAGGAAAAACATAAAAATGGCATGAGTTGAGAAAGACATAAACCTCTCTTTATTAGTAAATGACACGATTATCATTGTTGAAAAAGTCTATGAAATAGCTATTAGGATTTATACATGAATTTAGCAAAGCTGCTGAATATACAATGAATACACAAAAATTAACATTTCTAAATATACAAAATGAACTGGAAATTGAGATTTTAGAAGTATCTTATATAATGGCACTAAACTGCATAAAATCCTTAGCAACCAATTCAACAGAATATGTCCAAGGTCTGTACAATGAAAAATAGACATGATATACAACCACTTCACAGAGAATGGTTCGTTATGCTCTCCAGCTAAGGAAGATTAAATTACATTCACAGGAATCCTAAGGTACATTGAGGAATCCTTTAAAATAAAAACTATCCATTCCTATCCATCCTCTCCTGGCTTGAACTCAGGGTTTCATACCTGCTAGGCAAGCACTCTAACCTGAGCTACATCCCCAACCCCTTACAACAGGGTCTCACTAGGCCCAGGCTGGTCTCTAAGTTGATATCTTCCAGCCTCAGCCTCCTGAGTTATGGGATTACAGTCATAAACCACCATGCATGGCCTCCATGTTTGGTTTAGAACAATGGATTCCACTCTAGTATTTTATTTGTTCCAGTCAAGATACAAGGGATGGCTCAGCTAAGAGGAATGTTCCAATTCTAACAGAAAAGATTTCATAACTTTCTTTAAATGATGAGTGACAAATATACCACTATGGTAACCATTAAGATACCTAACAATGTTACCATGATGCAGTCCTTTGAGTCATACTTTCATGGGCCTAGGATTCACAGCCTGAATATTTGATGTTTTCTGGCCTGCTGACTATGCTCTCTTCTAATGAGTAGAAGAAATCTTCCAAATAAAAAGCTGTGCGGAAGCAAACCCTCCATATCTCTGTTTACTACTTTTGCAGTTGCTGATAATGCAGATTCTGACAGCTCAGACTCAGTTTGAGGGAGAGCCTCCTCCTCTCCCTGGCTGCCACCACAGCCTTCTGAAGAAGTGTGCAAAGGGACCTCATGCTCCAAGCATGGACAAGTCACGCTCAGTCTCAAGGTCAGTAAAATGCGAGCTCCATGAGAGTGGGACTGCAGCTGTCCTGCTCATTAATGGCTCCTGGCAGCTGGCACAGCCTTCTTACACAGCCAGTCATATCTTACATCTGATATGCGAACAGTTCTGACCACACTTGAGTGTTCCTTCCAAAGCTCAGTCAGGAGTGAGGCCACCCAGTGCCAGCACGGGCAAAGCACAATGCTTTGTGCTAGCATAGCTCTGTCCTAGCAGCTCTGTCTGGGAAAGGATGGTGGCAAAGTGCACCAAGCTTCTGCAGAACATTGCATGTGGGGTAAATCTGGAATCTTCTGCATGGGCCCCTTTTATATGGTCACTGCAAAAAGCAAATGTTAAGCTTATTCAACTACACTTTATGTCTCTGATGCTATTTCATATTGAAGTGGTGACCATATTCTACTTTGTCTTTTGGAATATATTGAAACTTACGTAATTATGAAATGCACTGCTTAATTCACTGATGGTCATTGTTGGTCCTGTAGAGAGACCTCTAACTAGGTGAATTTAAGTGATTCTAGAGGCAGGGAGTATCTAAACCCAGGGAGGGAAACCCAGTTAGTAGCTATTCTCTTTCTTCTTAGTTTTTGTTTCTAAACTTTTTGTAATTTTGAGACAGGATTTTACTATGTAGTTTAGGCTGACCTTGAACTCACTATGTAGCCTATGCTGGTCTCAAATTTGCAACAAACATGCTTGATCAACCTCCCAAGTCCTGGGATGACCCATATGTGTCACCAAGTTCCACCTCTCTTTTTTTCAAATGAACAAACAAAACAAACAACCAAGTGCTATAACTGAATAACCTTTAGAAATGCAAACAGAAGCAACTGTTTCAAGCATCATCTTGGAATCAGCAAATTCTAATCTTAACTCATTTATACTTGCTTTCAGACATATGCTAACTCTTCTGAGCCCCCGAATACCGTGCCCCTGGGAAAAGCTGAAGAACTACAAGTCCCCTGGTACTGCACTGTGCCCACCAAAGACCCAAGAGGGCAGAGGGATGCTGGGAATTTAACCAAGTCATCTGACTCAGACACTGTAAAACATGGGGCAGAGCTTTCTGTGTAGTGAAGAGTTAGGCAGCTGAAATTCAATCTCTGTGAAGTGATAAGCCTTAATTTCTGAGAACTCCATTACTAAGATCTTTAACTCAACACAGTAGGGCAGTACTTAGTCAAATAACAATATAAAGACATAGAGGGAAAGGCCCCGTGCCAACTTTCAGGTTTAGAAGTGTATTTCATGATTTTTTTCAGCAGTACATTTTAGAACAAAACTAACCCAGCAACGAACTACATGTACATAAACTCAGGAGTTGCCTAAACCAGGGGACTTTGTATAAAAGATTCTATTCATAAATAAAACAACCTTCATTCAAAGTAATTTCCATGATCCCATATGGGAAATGTTCAAAATTATCCATGAGATGTAATCTTTAATCCTGTGATTTATTTGATTACATTCTTCAAGTCATTAATGATACTATGAATAAATTAAGGTGTGAAAAACACCTACTAAAGCAGGTCACACAAGTTTACATCCTCAATTGCTTTTTGTTGCTACAGAGTGAAGAAATATTATAGAAAGACTCCAACCTTATCCAGCTTCCCTCTTCATCTTCCTGATGTTAGGTTGTTAGGAATGTAAAAGAACATAACTATTAGTATTAGTGAACTTTAGTAGTGTAAGCAAATTAATTCTGCAGGGAACATGCACCTTGACTGAGTGAAAAACATTCAAAATATCAATGCCTCATGCAAAAACTCATGAAAATCCAAGAATTTCAATTTTCCATGCAAGGAGCAGACTTTTTCCATGCCAACTAACCTCATACAGTAGACTGTTGGCGTTAGACAACCACAACGCAGTGCTCAATGGAGGTCTCTCCAAAAGGAGAAGCAAATTACATCTTCTCTAAATGGGGCAAATCTATAAACTAAATTCTTGTAAAAATCTAAAAAATGCAAATACGACTATACGCTATGAGCTAATAACCTAAAAAGAACACATTATATTTGAAACAAATGCAAATTAACTTTTGTTTTCAACAAAAGACAAAGGGCCCTTTGGTCTGGAGTAGGAAACCCACTTTGGAACATGAGCTGCAGGGCTGACTGACCATCTGAGATGTGGCTGCGAGTGTTTCCATCTCTTCATGTGTTAACCAGACATTTCCTGTGGTCTAAGGTGACCCCAGTGCACCAGCCACATCCAGGGCAAGGGAAGCATGACAGAAAGGAGAAGGACGCACATATGAGCCACAGGCACAGTAAGGAGCCACGAGGCAAAGGTCACTCTTTGCACATTTTCATTTCAGGCACCCACAGAGAAAGCCAGAGATCATTAACACAGGCTCATCCTCTTTTAAACAATAACAGTGTGGTCGGAATATAAGGAGAACAGCACACAATTTCCAGATCACATGCTTAAAAGTATGGATGAGAACATACTTTATATTTCTGAAAAGTTACTTTCCCCAGTAACTGATGATTCAATAGACAGTATTTTCAATAGTCTCACCATGTTGGAGGTATAGCTCATGATAGGGTTTTTGCCTGGCTCTCCCAAAGCACTAGGTTTAAGCCTCAGTACAGCAAAACAAAAGAATAAAACAAAACACACAGAAAGCAGTCTCACCCCAACACAGGCTAACAACAGGATGCTCTGGCCTTGGCTTCCTGTGGCTGCTTTCAGCAGATGATCCAAAGCCAGAGGAAGCCCAGGAGGCCAGGGCACAAGATAGTGAGCACAGGAGAGCCAAACAATGCAAACACCAAAAACAAAGCACTTGTCACCATCTGAGTCAAACCTGAGACTGATGGCCACTCTGCTAGCCCACTGTAAGCTCCCCAAGAACAGCAATTTCTGTGTTTGTAACTGGTGATATGGAGAGTCTTTCTGATGTGAGGTCTAGTCCTTGCCAATAGTTCAACTGAATCACAGAAGCTCCCTTTTGAAAGAGGGTTCTTAAAAGCTTTGCAAAAGCCATGCAGCATCTTCATTTCTACAAAGCCCACATTAATGTGGAAATAGCTGCAGAACAGACTGATACTGGTTACAAAACATTCCACCAAGGGAAAGTGTTCTTTGGCCATACGTTAAAAAAAAAAAAGGCTTATTGTTCATTTTCATAATTCTCTAACAACAAAATCTTCACACTTTTTTGTGTATAAAGTTACTGTAGGCAGACCTTGCTCTGCTGCTCAGAAGGATGTCTACACAGCAATAAGAGTTTGTTGAACATCTAAATGAAAAAAACCCTGAACTTTGCAACTTAAGAGCTGGCCTGCTCTTCCCTTCTAATAACCACCAATGTTTCATCAGAAGAGTCACCAGGAAGCTCTTTGAGGGCTCTTCACTACTCCCCAAGTGGACAGCATCTTTGTGAGCACAGGCATGGTTGGACAGACACATGCAGCTCCCAAGACCCAGAGCACCTGCTGGTGCCGTGACACACAACCACAGTGCATCTAGGAAACTCAGCATTTTTCCTCCTTTGGTTCTTGTAGGGAAAAAAAGACATCCACAAAGAAGAGAAGCTTAGAACTGTCCAGGAACCAGTGGATTTCTGGGAGGTGACCACCCCTTGTTAGCATGTCAACTGTATGTCAGTGGCACCTCTGGACTGCCACAAATTACAGTTACTCTGTAAGTCCCGCCTATATGTGCAGTGATGCAGATGCACTCACACGCACAAGACTGAAGGAAAGAAGCCACACACAACAAAGTAAGGGCAGCCCAACCTAGTTTATAGCCAAGGGGCCGTAGCCAGGAGCTTATTTATGCCCGGGGATTGTATGCAAGGGTTTATACATTCCTGGGCTTATCTGTATATTTTGCTACCTGTATACTTGAAGAAAAACAATATCTTCCGCATATAATTTGCTTAGCAAGTACCTTTATATACCGTACAAGTACTAATTATTGTTTGAACTATGAAATAGAAATCAAAGTTCAAGGATGAAATGCTACTTAAAATGTTAACTTTTCCTTCCTCAAGAGGTCCTTACACTTACTCAGTTTTGATAAATTCATACGTACATTTGTGACAATCAATTTTCTACCTTTCAAAAAGCCTTCTTTCTTAAAGAAGGCCTTTCTAACCAAGTTTTATTCATTTATTTAATTATTTATTTTTTGGTCTTTTCTGAAACGGGATCTCATTACTCAGTTCAAGCTGCTCACACTGTAACCCACTGGCCTAGAACTCACAGTGATCCTCCCACCTCAGCCTTCTGAGTGCTGGAACTACAGGCATGTGCCACCACGCCTGGCTTTAACCACACTTTTACACAAGCAGTTCACACATTTTCTTTGGATCACTCAACCCCTCCAAGTTAGGGGTTGTACTATGCTTTCCTGAAATTTTAAGTTGAAACCACCCTGTATGATTAGGAAGCAGCACGGAAACATTAGCAGGCTACTGCTTTTGTGGGCTCTGCCTTCCTCCTCCACAGAGGGCACACAGAGCCTCTGTGAACATACCTTTTTCAATGTGGGTGGAGCCGAAGGGCTGGTGAGCCACAGGGTTTCCTGGATGGCCAGCCGCAGCTTCAGTCTGTGCAGAGGGTGGCTGATGCCAATCTCTTGCTGGATCTGTCTGTCTGACAGAGCTGACATGATGGCCCCACTTTTCACATTTGCTCTGCAGGCAGCCACATAGCAAGCAGGCATCCCAACCCAGAGCTAGAAAGAAGAATGAAAAGACCAGAACATCAGGTAGAGACAGGAGATGCACGACAAGCTTGTGTCATGTAGCATAGGTCTCTGTAGTAAAGGGATGTACCTCCAGCCATTCAACCACGGTTGGCCCGTCCCACTGTGAAAATGGTAAGCCTTGCCTCTGGGCTTCCTCCAGCAACTCAGGCCTGTGAAAAAGAAGACATTCAAATTAAAGAAGCACTGTTACACATCCAACAAGTTAATGGAACAGTCTCTGAGCATTTTCAAAAGTATAACACATATTCTCAGTTCCTTTTATCTTCTACAGTTTTAATGTTATTAACATCATCCTTGTAATGACAGTCACACACATACTATGGAGAATGCCTGAGTAAATAAAAAATGCTACAGAGTTCTCTTGATTCCCAGTCAAATCACCATTACTTCAGAGAATTGAAGAATTACTACCAACTTATAAAACTCAAGCAGAATTTTCATATCCAAGGTAGTAAGACAATTAGGGGAAAACATGAAACCCTACTTCAACAATGAAGAAACAGTATCTAGGAAGAGGAAACCACACCTCAGTTGAGACATCAGTGCCTAATTTTGTGAGAGACTTTAAAAAACAGTGTTTTGGGGGGGTGGTTGTGGTTTGGGGAATGTTGAGACAAAGTCTTGCTATGTATGTAGTCCAGGTTGGCCTCAAACTCTGTGTAACCAGTCTCCCCCAGTGCTTGGATTATAGATGTGTTTCATACTCCCAGCTGTAATGCAGACTTTTAACCACAAAAAGATTATCGTCTAATACAGCAAACAAGTAACAGAGGACAGTTTCTATTGTACACTGCTCTTTAAGTAAACGGGTACTTGCTAAGTCACTGGGTCATTCTGTGGTTTTAACCCATTGATCTCTTCTTTAGCCAGCCATTCAACACCTCCTTCAATGCCGAATGTATCACCAGCACAGAAACTCATGCAATACCAAGGCAGTACTGCAGGGAAGTGGGTAGGTGAGTCTTGCATGCACTCCGTAATGTGATTTGAGGTTTCATATATGCTTTATTTCTAAAGACTCAAGTCACACTTTTACTATACTAACATCTCTAAAAGTGATTTGTGTAACACAGTTATGTGAAACAGTAACATTGTAAGCATGGTAAGTCTGACATTAGAACACAAAGGACAAGTATGTTTCAGATACACAAAAACCCTAGTCAGTCTCAGTCAATCAGTCTCTCTTCCCCTTTTCTTTCTTTTGGAAACTTATGTTCCTAAGTAAAATGTTTCATATACAATTTCAACTAAGAGTTCCTTAAGTTACCGCTAAGCTTACAGGAACAATCACCAGGGAGTAACTGTACCAGAGAAGGCAGCAAATGTGTTATCTCAGATGAAACAAGAAAAAAACAAGAAGAAGAAGAAGAACAACAACAACAACAACAATTTTCTAGTTGAAACAAGCAAAGCTATTCACAGAGAAACAGATCAGCAGAAGTGTGCTCCTAAGTACAAGAAGTAGTAGGCTACTGTCATGGTTTATGTCTGTGGCCCCCAGGCCTCATGCATTTTCATTGTGCATTTGTGATGGTTCATTGTCTAGTGCTTGGATTCATGGTGTCAGTGTTACACCCACATAAGAGTGGAGCCAGGATATGATGTAATGGTAGGAAGAAAGTGTATCTTGCTCTTTGCCTGTTCCTACTTGCTGTTTGCAGCCACCCTGAACTGTGACCCAGCCATGCCCACCTGCCTTGGAGCCAACTGAGTGTGGACTGAAACCTCCAAAAACTGTAAGAAATAACCTTTTCCTTTCCAAACTTGGGCTTCAGGTATTTTGTCTCAGCAATGAGTAAAAAGTAACTAAGACAGAATTTGGTACCGAAGAATGGGGTTGTTTGCTGTGACTATACCTTACCATGTTTTTCAAGAAATGGCTTTGGAAATGGCTTGTGGGCAGAGTTTGGAAAGGTTTGGATGTGTTGCCTGGATGCATAGAGCTAGAGCAGCTTAGGCAGTTCTGTAGAGGAGATAGTGGTCACAGCTCAGGAGACCAGAAGGCTGATAGGAAGCCTGATGGTAAAGACCAGGCCTGGGAGATTTCTGCTGGGAAGAAGGACTGCAGTGGTTGTTGGACTCCCCATGATGTGAGTTATGGGTTGGCAGAAAGTTGTCTACATTTTGCTCATGTGCAGAGACTTTGCCTGAGACTGAAACAAAGGGCAATGGACTGATTAATCTTGAAAAAGAAATTAAAAAGCAATCAAATGTTGAGTCTGTGGCATGGCTACTGTAGAGGGCTTTTAGCCAGCTTTATGTTGCAAATCAAGAGGAAAGAGCCCAGCGGGATAATTTGCAATACTGTGAGTTTGGCCAGAAAGAATATTTCAGGAAGGCTGTGGATTGTAAAGACAGTGGAGATTCTGATGGCTGAGGGAAAACAGAGAAATAAAAAAGATGGGCCGGGGGCATCCCAGGAAGCAGGTCCCCACCCTGTGCAGCCTCACTGCAAAGGTAAAAGAATTTTTTCAGAGGAGAAAGCTGCAGAGCACCAGGTTCCAGAATGGCGACAGAGACCACATGAGTTTCCAGAATGGTGACAGGCCACATGAGGCTCCAGAATGGTGGCAACATAGAGAAGCTTTTCCTCACAATCAGTTAAACAGAGCCCTGTGATCCAGGCAACTGACCCCTACAGCCAAGAGAGAGAAAAGCCTGAGTACTGCTCTAGCTAGCAGCAAACCTTGGCAACATCCACATGGTGCTGATCTTAGGTGCTAGGAAAATGCACAAATTCTGAGGATAAGATGGCTTCTACCTCTATTGCAAAGGGCCTGGGAGGCCAAGCTGTGTGACCCTGAGAGGGCAATTTGTGAAGACATAAAGGTGAAGCCAAAGGTGCAGTGGAGACCCCAAAAGTTTGGAAAAGCCAGAAACATGGACGATCCAAGGAAAGCTCCAAAAAGCAAGCAGAGAGGATTTAAGAGAAAAGCTGCAGGAGGTGAAATCCCTGGAAGTGCCTTGGGGGTGGAATCACACAAGCCTTTTGGAGCTTGTAACCATATTGCTTCAGATGCAGAGCAAGGAACTCCAGGACTTAATGTTCATCCTGCTGGATGTTGGATTTGCTTTGTTTCCAATGCTTTATATTCCCCTGTTTGTAACTTTTGGAATAGTAATGTTTATTTTGTGCCTTTGCATTTGAGAAATGTTTAAACTTGTTTCATTTGTACAGGGGTTACAGTTAAGAGTTTGCCATAGATCATGGAGGAGACATGGGACTTGGACTGTTCAGCAATGCTGAAACTTAAGACTTTGGAAACTCTTGGTGGTGGACTAAATGTCTTTTGTATAAAGGATGTACAAGAGTCCTGGGGGCCAGGGGAGGAATGTCATGGTTTATGTCTGTGGGCCCCCAGGCTTCATGTATTTGTATTGTGCATTTGTGATGGTTCATTGTTAGTGCTTGGATTGATGGTGTCAGTGCTATACCCACAGAGGGGTGGAGCCAGGATGTAATGTAATGGCAGGGAGAAGGTGTGTCTTGCTCTTTGCCTGTTCCTGCTTGCTGTTTGCAGCCACCATGAACTGTGGCCCAGCCATGCCCTGGAGCCAACTGAGTGTGTGAAACCTCCAAAAACTGTAAGAAATAAACCTTTCCTTTCCCAACTTGGCCTTTAGGTATTTTGTCTCAGCAATGAGTAAAAAGTAACTAAGACAGCTACCAAACCTGGCTACAGAGCTGCTATGACTCATTTAAGGAAACAAGAAACACACACACACACACACACACACACACACACACACACACACAGAGAGAGAGAAAGAGAGAGTGTGTGACAAACATACAGAGAGACAGACAGACAGACAGACAGACAGACAGACAGACAGACAGACAGACTGACCCCAAGAAGCAGTGTAAATCCATTTCTGGGTAAAGATCTGAAATTCTGTAATATTAAGTGAGGGTCTGTCCTAGATGCTCTGGCCAGGCCAGGGAAGAGGAAGACTACTGCTGTAGGTCAGAAGCACTTCTAGATTATGTGCCTATTCAAATAGACTAAGTAAGAACTATGTCCTCAGTAGTCTAAAAATGACCCTCCTGCCTGGACCTCCCAGGTAGCTCGGATGATTAAAGGTACATACCACTGCACAGCTGTAATTTGTGAAAGTACATACCAGACATGTACTGCAAACAAGAACAAGGCCCACTACCTGAAGCTTGGTATAAACTGCTGTTGCCTTTACATCCTTCCTCCTCCTTATACCTGCATCCAGATGCAGCAGTGGGAGTGGTGTGAAGGTAGCAGAAGTAGGATGATGCATTCAAAAGTCATGGGATGTTAGGAAATAACACAGAAGACCCTGGCTGGGGAGTTGGCCCAAGTTCCACCTACAGGTAGCTACACCTCCCCTACCAGGTAGTTTGAGGACTACGAGATTGGGCACCTAACCTTGGTTAACACGATAGGTGGGCACATTAGAGTCCAGTTTTCTTGAGAGTTGTTCCCAAAAGTGTACAGAAGGATCCTGTGTTAAGATGCAGAATCTGGAGCCTGCAGACACTTCTGCGCACCTCTACTCTGGCTCTTTGCAATGTTTGGTGATATGCACAACTACCTTCCTTTTACACTGGGTATTGAAACTGGATCTCTTTTGCTTGCTACTGCACATACTTAGTACAGACACCCATTTGTCCAAATCTGTGACCTCCAAGAACTAAATGGCTTCACAGTGTTTACTCACCTACCTGACTATCCACTTAGGTAAGGTTATCCGTCTACCCATATGATTAGTTTGGAATAGGAGAACCACCTATTTCCTCCCCCTCTACTAAAGCTGCAAACATTTAAGCTTTAGCAACATTCATTCTTTTCTTGCTCAACTTCCCAAATAATAACTCTTCCAGCTCTGAGCCCCAAAGCTTCAAGCAAGGTAATCAAGCTGGGTATGGTGGCATCATCTATAATCCAGCATGTGGGAGATGAAGGCAAGAGGATTACCATGAATTCAAGGCTAGTCTGGACTACATAAGGAGCCCCCAGGGGAAAAAAAGGAAAAATTTAAAAAGAGCAAATAAAAACATAGTAACCAGTGGGGGGGGGGGGCATACTCTGCAGAATGTCCATCATCTGTCCACACTGAATAGCCACCAAGGGCATCTGAATAATATGTCAGTAATCCTAGATGTTGATGTGTCATATCCATCAACTCCAGAAGAAAACCCCTTTGGTTTCTTCTGATATTTGCTTGCTCCTGGGCTGTGAGATATCATATCCCAATAGATGTGACAGGCAGGCCAAGCTGGGGCCCTTTGCAGAAGGTGGCTGGGCACTAGATTGCTCTGTTCCTGACATTGTCAGAGCTTCTTTTCTTCAGCTTATAGCTTCTCCCATAGAACCAAACACTAGACACCAGGGTTGATTTTTATACTATCTGCTCTAATGCCAGGATGATGGTACACACCTGTAATCCCAGCACTTTGGAAGCTGAGGCAGGAGAATTGCTATGAGCTGAAAGTCAGCCTGGGTTACATAATGATTTCAAGTCCAACCTGAACAACACAGTGAGACCCTTTTTTAAAAAAAGAAAAGGAGGCCAGGAATTTAGCTCAGCAGCATAGCACCTGCCTGGCAAGTGCAAGGGCATGAGTTTGATCCCCAGTACCAAAAAAGGAAAAGAAACGAAACACACACACACACACACACACAAACACAGAGTATCTTCTCTAATGCAAACTGATATGGGAACCTTCCTGCCTTTAAATTAGAGACTGGGGGCTGAGTGTAGCTCATTAGTAAAGCACTTGCCCAGCCTTCACAAGGTGCTATGTTTGATCTGTAGCACCAACATGTATATACATGCATACATACATACATACATACATACATACTGTTGGAGGAGGCAGCTATTTTAGATTCTGTCATACTAATGATGGAGCTCAGGGCTTTAGCATACTAGGAAAGTGTTCTACAGCTATGCTGTATTCTCTTGGACCAAAATACACTAAATTCTCTGGGGAACAAATGCGTAAAATAAAAGTTACGTGAAGGCCAGGGATTTAGCTCAGCAGCTTAAGGGCCTGCCTGGCAAGTGTGAGGTTGTGAGTTTGATCCCTGGTACAAAAAATGTCATGTAATCTATGAATTATGATATATTTTATAATGTAGGCAAAAGCACAATGGTAAAGCTGCCCTTCATTTCAAGAAGCTTGTGCGAGTTTCTGCAGAATAAACATTATCTAAGTGACATATAGCAAGAACTTTAACTCTCCATAGTAAATACATGACTGTATTTCCAAGAGATGAGACACTTTTCAAATTCAGGGGTCTTGCACAAGGGCTAAGGAGACTCTTTCTCATGGCTGCAGCTCAGGCTCACATTTCACATGCTAGTCACACTGTGAGGAAGAGTACTGGGGACCAGTGTGTTGTTTTGACAAGTGAGGAATGGAAGCAACTTTTCTCACCAAACAGAAATATACTCTTGGGAAGTTTAGCAGAGAACCCAAAGCTGGTAACACCAGCACTCCACACTATATGATTCAGAGTACCACTGAGTATGGCTCCATGTGTAACCAACTTCCCACAGCAAATGCACCACAATGCCACGCAACCGGAAGGAGAGCACTACAAAGACCAAGGTGAGTTGGAGATCCATGTTTTGAAACTTCACACAGCATTCTATGAGCTGATGAACGGACTCCAGTCTGAGTCATGCTGATAGTTGCATTGACTACTGAGCACCTCAAGTGTCAGCAGAGCATCAAATTCTTCCAGTAATTCTCAGAGAGCATGAGTTCAGCTGGTCAACGTGTGCACTGAGTCCTGGGAACCCTCCTTCAGTCAATGTGATAGGCTAGTGGTTCAGCGGCAAGGAGCATGGCCTACAGCCAAGTTAGGGCTCATCACAAGAAGTACTGTATTTCTGAGAAAGTACCAAAGTGTTGAACTGTACTCTGTATTCACAGAACAGTTTTTTATTACATCAAGAATGCTCAAAGTAGCTGGATGTGGTTGTGCATGCCTGTAATTCCAGCACTTGAGAGGCTGAGGCAGGAGGATCATTGTGAGTTTGAGGTCAGCCTGAGCTACAAAGTGAGCTCAAAGCCAGCCTGAACTGCATAGTGAGACCTGTCTCAGAAAAACAAAAACAAAAACAAAAAAAAAACAAAAAAACAAAACAAAACAAAACAATAATGCTCAAAGTATTAAACTGTACCCTGTATTCACAAAATACTTTTTTTCTTCAAATCAATTACAATTCAGGTTATCTGACAGATATCACAAAACTGCCCACCATAGTCAGATGACTACTTTAGAATTTTCCCTATGAACTTTCTACTATGGTTGAGAAATCACATATGCATCCCACATAGAACTATAAAGTACAGAGCAAAGACCCATTCTTAGACACCTTGAAACAGCCACAACAGATGTTTGGAGTAAGCAGCATAAACTTGAATCTCCTTGCTACCGAGAAATCTCCCTCCCTACCACCACACACACACACACACACACACACACACACGTGCGCGCGCGCGCACACACACAAACCTGTAAACATGCATGCCTGGTGTGCAATTTAATCATGTGTTTGGGCAAATAATTCAAAGCCTGTCCTGAGGGTGAACACACACTTCTTGAGAGTTAGAAAGTCAATTTTTACAACAGGGAAACATTTTGGTTTTCTGTTTTTTGCTTTTATTGTGGTACTGGGGATTGAACCTAAGGCCTTAATGCATGCTAAGAGTACTACACTACCGAGCCACATCCCCAGCAAAATAGCCAAACATATTAGGAAAATTATTTCTTCTCTTCCATGAAACATAAACTTCAGAAGGCAATGGGGTGAATGATCAAGCTGTGCTGCTGTTGTTTTTATTACATTGAAATGAGCACGTGAAATAAAAGACACTGGCAAAATCTAGGCAACACTATTTCTTTAGCATGGTTTCGAGAGGGAAAATGACTAGCTTTAATATTAAGCTCCACAAAGCCAACTGCTCATTGCTTAAATTATTATAAAAGACTTTTACACAGTTCAGATTTTGTGGTTAAATGGGACTATAAAATTCTATTTACAGAGCACCAAAGATTGAGTATTTGTATAGAATGTTTCCATAACAGAATTTCACCTGCAATGGCATGTCATCACTGTTGAGCTGCTTAAAACAGTTACTATGGCCAAGTGCGGTAGCACATGCCTGTAATCCCACCACTTGGGCAACTAAATCAGGAGGACTGCTGTGAGTTCAGTCCAGCCTGAATTACAAAGTGTGATTCTTGTCTCAAAAAATAAATGAATAAAATAAAAAACAAAAGACTCATTATAATATGAAAAACTTCATATATAAGTTAGCTATGAAATAAAAGACAGACAATAGAAGAAAAAAGTTATTGTAACTCAGCATGGAAAATATATCTAAAGGAATACTTCGACTTAGTACAACTGTGTTCCATCTTTTATATGTGTTTTGGCTTATAGTCTGGTATGTTTGATATATATATATAATATATATTGATATTGATATATATATCTTATATATATATATATATATTTCTTTTTAATAGTCTTATTTTTAATCTGTATACATGACAAGGGTTTATAAGAGAAATGCATGAATGGGATTCTGGCAAAATACAAGGATGGTGGAAAATAAAGAATAGAAATGTGTCATGGACATGTATCAACTCCCAAGAACCAACATGATTATTATGTACTGCAAACACATACCAATAGAAGTTTAAAAAAAAAGGCAGTCATGAATTCAGAGAAGACAACTAAAATGAGTGAGATTTCATAAATTTCCAGCAGAAAGGGTTCCTAGGGATTCGAGTGCAACGCTAGTGTCAGGGCCTTTGCACTCTGAGTTCCACACAGTACTAGCTTCACTGAGAAGTGGACACCTGATGTTTCCCATATACAAATTTATCCAAGAACCCACCAACTTTCACCTTTTCTCAAGACCAGTGTGCCCATCTTACCTTAGGCTTTCAAACTTTCCCTACTGTCAAGTTCAAATTGTACCTCTTAGACATTACATACTGTCTGATTTTGTTGCAGAAAGCTTTTTGATTGATATTTTATTAATCATCTCACTAGGAAAATGTCTCAACCTATCTAGTTCACTTATAACTCTAGTTTTGGGTGTGATCAGCTTACACAACCAATCCTGCATCAGAGAAGTGTACATACTTCCCTGATATGTTGGTGCCTGTGCTCCCCTATGCAAAATCATTCGGAACAGTATATATTATTTTCAGAATCTATCTTTATGTGGACCTAGGGATGGTATGTCAAGCCAGTACGCTCTCACTTATACTCCACTCCTCAGCCCCTTAAGATTTAGTAGAGGATTATAGTTCAATAATACACTGTAAAGTAGAGATCCAATCTCAGATAAAATGTAAAATTATATCACGGTAAATGCTTCTGGAGGACCACTTGTGTAAACAATAGAAGTCACCACAGTGACCTTAATTATAGCTTATTTAGGACTTGTGTCCATGTTTTAAAACATATACATGCACATATATAATTCTATCAAACTGAGAAAAAGCCACACGGTGCATGAACAACTGTAACAGTCATTTGACAGTTGAGAAAACTGAAGCCTAAGCTAAATAACTTTGTCAGACAGCTAACTAGAGAATTAACCAGGATTCAGCGGCCAAAGCTCAAATGGCCAAGCCTAACTATTACCCATTCTATCATCTAGAGAGACAACTCTGCAAAGGAAGACTGAGAATACACATGTGAGTTCAGTCAAAGTTTCTGAATGTCCTCTGTTCTCCAGACATGATGGCTTAAAACAGGCTTTAGGTCAATGGAGGCAAACCTATGGCATGCATGTTGCAGCAAGCTCTTTGTACCACTGAAAGCTCTATCACTGCTTTAGGTTCATCTTTCAAAAGACAATGTATTTACAATAGCTAGAAATTACACTTAAAATCAGGTAACAATGATGGTTAACTCAGAAAACTGTTTCATGAGATGGAGAAATAACAAAAAGCTTACTTTTTTTGAAGTTGATGATTTTTTTCATCCTTTCCTTCCAATTTGCTAAGTTGGAAGGCATCCTGACATGAGTTTTCCGTTTCAGAAACAACAGCTACAAAAAAGAAGAAAAGCCCCCAAATTTAGAGTAAATTAACATGGCAAAGTTATATGTTTCACAAATAGGAAGAAGATTCTGCAGGTAGAGAGCTGAATAATTTCTGAAGGGTAAGCTTCCGAGCAAACACATATAAATGTTCAAGAGTATAAATTAGCATATAAGAGGGTTATTCATTCACGCCAAATGAATTTCCACTGCTCTGCTTTGTTTCACACGTGGGCAGACTGGGCTGTCAGGAGAACGCTCAGCCATGACTCCTCGTGGGCACTGGACACCGGCAGCAGGCACATAGGAAAAATCTCAGGCTCTCCCAATCCCAGCAGTTAGGACAGCTGCCTAAAACCGGCCCACCTTGTCTTGGTGATTCTTTGCCAGTTTGTCCAGGCAGAACCTTTTTCTTTTTGCCAAACAAACGACCAGTGGAGGACTTGATGCTCTTCTTCTTTGGGGCTTTGTGGAGCGCGTCCTGCCTGCTGTCACTGGTACTGGGATTGTTCACAGGACCTTCCTGGGAGCCTGTTGAGCTTCAAAGAAATAAAATGGATTTTTACCACCCTCTTCCCAGCTCCACAGTCCATTCACACGTACAAGAACAGTCTGCATTTTTAATATTCCTACCTTCAACTTCCTAAAAAACGTTTCGAGTCTCTTACACACAGTACAATATGCATTGTAATGCAGGGTCCCAGTAATGCTTCCACAGACCTGTGTCTGGAAAGCCAAGATTCTGATGTGCTCCCTGCTCAGACAAGGCCTATACTCTAGCCTGCCTTGTTTGGACACATAAGGGAACACCCTCTGCAGGGGCCTTGCTCAGGCACTGAGGGATGCACTCAGTCAACAGGAAAGAAAACAAGGTCTCAGAAGCCTGACTGTAATTGTAACTTATTTAGGAATTGTGTCCATGTTATAAAACATATACATGCACATATATAATTCTATTGAACTGAAAAACAGCCACATGATGTATGAACAACTGTAACTGCCATTTGACAGTTGAGAAAACTGAAGCACAGGATAAGTAACTTTGTCAGAGACACACAGCTAACTAGAGAATTAACCAGGATTCAGCGGCCAAAGCTCAAATGGCCAAGCCTAACTATTACCCATTCTATTATCCTGGGAGAACACTCTGAAAAGGTAGACTAAGAATACATGTGTGAATTCAGTCAAGACTTCCTAATGTCCTCTGTTCTCCAGACATGATGGCTTAAAACAGGCTTTAGGTCAGTGGAGGCAAACCTATGGCGTGCATGCTGCAGCAAGCTCTTTGTATCACTGAAAGCTCTATCACTGCTTTAGGTTCATCTTTCAAAAGACAATGTATTTACATAGCTAGAAATTACACTTACAATCAGCTAAGAATGACTGTTAACTCAGAAAACTGTTTCATGAGATGGAGAAATAACAAAAAGCTTACTGTTTTTGAAGTTGATGATTTTTTTCATCCTTTCCTCCCAATTTGCTAAGTTGGAAGGCATCCTGAGGTGAGTTTTCTGTTTCAGAAACAACAGCTACAAAAAAGAAGAAAATTCACCAAATTTAGAGTAAATTAACATGGCAAAGTTATATGTTTCACAAATAGGAAGAAGATTCTGCAGGTAGAGAGCTGAATCATTTCTGAAGGGTAAGCTTCCGAGCAAACACATATAAATGTTCAAGCGTATAAATTAGCATATAAGAGGGTTATTCATTCACGCCAAATGAATGTCCACTGCTCTGCTCTGGTTCACATGTGGGCAGACTGGGCTGTCTGGAGAATGCTCAGCCATGATTCCTTGTGGGCACTGGACACCTGTGGCAGGTACATAGGAAAAAGCGCATGCTCTCCCAATCCCAGCAGTTAGGACAGCTGCCTAAAACCGGCCCACCTTGTCTTGGTGATTCTTTGCCAGTTTGTCCAGGCGGACCCTTTTCCTTTTTGCCAAACAAACGACCAGTGGAGGACTTGATGCTCTTCTTCTTTGGGGCTTTGTGGAGCGCGTCCTGCCTGCTGTCACTGGTACTGGGATTGTTCACAGGACCTTCCTGGGAGCCTGTTGAGCTTCAAAGAAATAAAATGGATTTTTACCACCCTCTTCCCAGATCCACAGTCCATTCACACGTACAAGAACAGTCTGCATTTTTAATATTCCTACCTTCAACTTCCTAAAAAACATTTCAAGTCTCTTACACACAGTACAATATGCATTGTGATGCAGGGTCCCAGTAATGCTTCCACAGACCTGTGTCTGGAAAGCCAAGATTCTGATGTGCTCCCTGCTCAGAGCAGGCCTGTACTCTAGCCTGCCTTGTTTGGACACATAAGGGAACACCCTCTGCAGGGGCCTTGCTCAGGCACTGAGGGATGCACTCAGTCAACAGGAAAGAAAACAAGGTCTCAGAAGCCTGACTGTAATTGTAACTTATTTAGGAATTGTGTCCATGTTATAAAACATATACATGCACATATATAATTCTATTGAACTGAAAAACAGCCACATGATGTATGAACAACTGTAACTGCCATTTGACAGTTGAGAAAACTGAAGCACAGGATAAGTAACTTTGTCAGAGACACACAGCTAACTAGAGAATTAACCAGGATTCAGCGGCCAGAGCTCAAATGGCCAAGCCTAACTATTACCCATTCTATCATCCTGGGAGAACACTCTGAAAAGGTAGACTGAGAATACATGTGTGAATTCAGTCAAGATTTCCAAATGTCCTCTGTTCACCAGACATGATGGCTTAAAACAGGCTTTAGGTCAATGGAGGCAAACCTATGGTGTGCATGCTGCAGCAAGCTCTTTGTATCACTGGAAGCTCTATCACTGCTTTAGGTTCATCTTTCAAAAGACAATGTATTTACATAGCTAGAAATTACACTTACAATCAGCTAAGAATGACTGTTAACTCAGAAAACTGTTTCATGAGATGGAGAAATAACAAAAAGCTTACTGTTTTTGAAGTTGACGATTTTTTTCATCCTTTCCTCCCAATTTGCTAAGTTGGAAGGCATCCTGAGATGAGTTTTCGGCTTCAGAAACAACAGCTACAAAAAAGAAGAAAATTCCCCAAATTTAGAGTAAATTAACATGGCAAAGTTATACGTTTCACAAATAGGAAGAAGATTCTGCAGGTAGAGAGCTGAATAATTTCTGAAGGGTAAGCTTCTGAGCAAACACATATAAATGTTCAAGCGTATAAATTAGCATATAAGAGGGTTATTCATTCACGCCAAATGAATGTCCACTGCTCTGCTCTGGTTCACATGTGGGCAGACTGGGCTGTCTGGAGAATGCTCAGCCATGATTCCTTGTGGGCACTGGACACCTGTGGCAGGTACATAGGAAAAAGGGCATGTTCTCCCAATCCCAGCAGTTAGGACAGCTGCCTAAAACCGGCCCACCTTGTCTTGGTGATTCTTTGCCAGTTTGTCCAGGCGAACCCTTTTCCTTTTTGCCAAACAAACGACCAGTGGAGGACTTGATGCTCTTCTTCTTTAGAGCTTTGTGGAGTGGGTCCTCCCTGCTGTCACTGCTGCTGGGAACGCTCACAGGACCATCCTGGGAGCCTGTTGAGCTTGAAGGAAAGAAAATGGACTTTTACCACCCTCTTCACAGCTCCACAGTCCATTCACATGTACAAGAAAAGTGTGCATTTTTAATATTCCTACCTTCAACTTCCTAAAGAATTTTTCAACTCTCTTACACACAATACAATATTCATTGTGATTCAGGGTCCCAGTAATGCTTCCACAGACCAGTGTCTGGAAAGCCAAGATTCTGATGTGCTCCCTGCTCAGAGCAGGCCTGTACTCTAGCCTGCTTGGTTTGGACACATAAGGGAACACCCTCTGCAGGGGCCTTGCTCAGGCACTGAGGGATGCACTCAGTCAACAGGAAAGAGAACAAGGTCTCAGAAGCCTGACTATAATTGTAACATATTTAGGACCTGTGTCCATGTTTTAAAACATATACGTGCACATATATAATTCTATTGAACTGAAAAACAGCCACATGATGTATGAACAACTGTAACTGCCATTTGACAGTTGAGAAAACTGAAGCACAGGATAAGTAACTTTGTCAGAGACACACAGCTACCTAGAGAATTAACCAGGATTCAGCGGCCAGAGTTCAAATGTCTAAGCCTAACTTTTAACCACTCTGTCCACTAGGGAGATGTGGGGGATGAGGTGTCACTTTGTAGGCCCAACCCCCTCTAACCTGCAATTTATAATAGCCGCCCTGGTATGCGAGAAGGAGGTAGAATAGGAATGCCTGTTTTCAGTGAGCCCTCACCCTCTGGAATCTATACTGTGAGCTGGCTTTGTTTTGTAGAAGTCTTGAGAAAGTGGCTGGCCACCCTTTGTGACACTAACAGCAGACAAATTAACAACATTCTTGAGCTAATAAATTTCTTCCTGGGCTAGAGAGGTTATGAGAACTGGTTGTGATTATTTACCTCACTTAGATAGCTTTAGAATAAACATTGTAGTCTGTCACGTTGTAGCTTGCCACAAAGAATGCGTTTTCACTACTTAATTATCTGGGCTCTGTGAACTGATCGGGTTTACTATATATGAATCCTAAAATAAAGATTGTGCGTGCAGTGCAGTGCAGTGTAACGCGGTGCAGACAGCAAAGGTGTCTCTCCTGTCTTTCTTTTCCAAGCGCTGTACCCCCCGTGTCCCGACAAGGCGTGCGTGTGTGTTTACCTTGCCCGGAGTTCAGAGTGCCCTAGACACTCACGACAAGTGGCGCCCGAATTCAGGGACTCCGAAGGTCGCTTAGGAAGGTAAGTATAATTTTATTACGGGGAAATGGGACAATCTGCTTCTTCTCCTTTCTTAAAAATTCTTAAACATTTATTATCTATATATGGCATATCGCTCAGGTCAGCTGACTTGGATATGTGTATTGATACAATTAAAGAATATAATCCTTGGTTTCCAGATGAAGGAACTTTGGATGTAGAAGTATGGAGGAAGGCAAGTGTTAGTATAGAAAGGGCTATGCAACAGGAGGAAAAGATTCCTTTACGTTTTTGGGCTATTTGGTCGGTTGTGTACTCTTTATTAAAAGCTATGGAAGATGAACATATTGTAGAAAATCTTCAACTAGAAATTAAGCCAGTTATTCAGGAATTGCCCCTCACAGAGGAGGAGCAGAATGTAGTTCAAAATGACGCTATCGCTTTAAGTAGTGAAAAGGCGTCCAAACTAAAAGTAAAATCCACTACAGCTGACTCAGCTTTAGCTGCCGCAGCAAGATCAAATTATGACAATCGCCCAATTTTACAGGCTATACAACATTTAACACAAGAGGTGAAACAACTCTCCGTTAAGCAAAACCCGCCTATAGTTCCCTCTGCACCTCCTCCATCTAACCCTAATTGGAGTAAAGCCAAGCTAGCTTTGGCTGATCTACCAAAATTAGGGGATTCTGATGAGGAAAAGCCTGCCTTTGCTTTCCCTGTAATCAGGCCACAGCCAATAGATGGAGAGGCAGTTCCCCCTAGATGGGAAGCATTTAATATGGATGATTTAGCAAAATTAAAAAAGGCTGTAACCCTTTATGGCCCTCAGGCTCATTACACTAGAGAATTAATAACATCGGTAACAGATCAGTATGGTAATCTTGCTCCTTATGATTGGAAAGCCTTGGCCAAAATTCTTTTAAAGGAGCCAGAATATTTACAGTGGCACATGTGGTTTATGGAAGGTTGTGCGAAAAAGGCAAGACAAAAATGCTGATATAGTGATAGAAATGTTTTAAAAGATATTTTAAAAACTTTACCTCAATATTTTTCTCCGTTTAGACTTGTAATAGCACAGGATAAAATTCAAAAGGAAGAAGTTAGTCATTATTTGGGATATATTCTTACTAGACAAAAGGTGATTCCACAAAAAATGTCTATTAGGAGAGATAAGTTATCCACTTTAAATGATTTTCAAAAATTATTAGGGGATATTAATTGGCTTCGTCCCACACTAGGTATCCCTACCCATGCATTACAACATTTGTTTGCTACTCTACAGGGCTCTTCAGATCCATCCAGCCCTCGTTCTTTAACAGCAAAAGCAGAGCAAAAATTACAGTTTGTAGAACAACGAATTAAGGATGCATTTTTAATTAGGATTGATCCTAAATTGCCTCTAACTTTATATATTATTAATACTTTTCAATATCCCTCTGCAGTTTTAGGTCAAAATGCTATGCCAGTAGAATGGGTATTCACTAAAACTAAACAATCTAAAAATGTTATGCCTTATATTGACATGGTTACAGCTTTAATTATAAATGGTAGAGCTCGTTCTATAACTTTGATAGGAGAAGATATAAACAATATAGTTATCCCTTTAACTAAGGAACAATGGGAATATTTGTTGTCAATTACTGAAACCTTACAAATTGCTTTAGCAGATTTCATGAGAACTTTTTCATATCATTTTCCTAAAAGTAAATTATGGGATTTTTTTAGACGTCAACAATTTGTGGTTAATACCTTATTAGCTGTACAGCCAATTCCACAAGCTTTGACTATATTTACAGATGAATCTAAAAATAAAGCTGCATATTGGACTCAAAAATCTTACTGGGTACGTCAGACAAATTTTAACTCTGTACAACAAAATGAACTTTTTGCTATATTGCAAGTGTTTTTAGATTTTCATAACCAACCTATTAATATTATAGCCGATTCGGCCTATTCGGTTGGAGTAGTGACAAATATCTATTCAGCTGTGTTATATTCTAATAAGCCTGCTTTATTGTCTTTATTTCAAAATTTACAAATACATGTTCAAAAAAGAAATCATTCTTATTTTATTACTCATTTACGTTCTCATTCTCAGTTACCCGGACCATTAGTATCAGGTAACAATGCAGTGGATTCCTTAGTTATGTTCACCACACCCGTTAAAGAACATCAATTTAATCATGCAAATGCAGGACATTTGCATCTTAAATATAAGATACCTTTTACAAAAGCTAAACAGATTGTAAAAGCTTGCCCTATTTGTAGACCATTACATTTAAGAATTATTCCCGCAGGTGTCAACCCTCGAGGAATTCAACCTAATGAGTTATGGCAAATGGATATTACACATGTACCTTCTTTTGGTCGGCTTTCTTATGTACATGTAGTTATTGATACCTATTCTTCATTTCTATGGGCTACTGCTCAACAGGGAGAATCCACTAAAAATGTTATTGTACATTTATTGGAGACTTTTACAGTTATGGAAATTCCTTCTAAAATCAAAACAGATAATAGACCTGCTTATACTAGCAAAACATTTAAACAATTTTGCGATCTCCATAATATTATTCATATTACAGGGATTGAATATAACCCCCAGGGTCAAGCTATTGTTAAAAGAGCACATGGCACTCTTAAGTTACAAATTAAAAAATTAAAAAGGAGGAGTCAGGAGGATATTCAGATACCAATACTGTTTAAATTGCAAAACAGTCCAAAAACATTACTGCATCAAGCATTGTTTATTTTAAATTTTCTCAATTTACCACAAGGTGAAATATTAACTAGAGCTGAAAAACATTTTGAACAGCAACAACAGCCCTTTGTGATTAATGAACCTATTTGGACTAAAACAGCTCCAGAGGCTGAATGGGAGAGGGGCACATTGCTCTATAAGGGGAAAGGTTTTGGTTATATCTCCACAGAAAATGGAATTCAGCAGTGGGTCCCTGGACGATGGATCAGGATCCGCGCCTCCAGACCCTGTTCGCCAGCCCCGGAGACAACTCCCCAAGGAACCGGAACCGTGCCTTCAGAAGCGAGCGCGAAACCAGCTAGAGGCTGAGGATGCTGAGCTTGTTCCTATCGCAGCCATGGCCAGATTAAAGCTAAGAAAATCCCGCCGCTCACAGCGACCAAATTTAAATCCCCTCCCTACATGGGGACAATTAAAGAAATTGACCATAGAAGGGCAACGGCTTGTCCTTCAAGCAGGAAAGCCTTTAAACCCTGAAAACTTGTTTTTAGCTTTATGTGCCTTGCTCACTGTTGCGTCGGGGACTGAGGTACCTCCACATTCGTACTGGGCATATATTCCAAATCCCCCTTTATTAGAACCTGTAAAATGGGGAACTAGTGATATTTTACTTTATACCACACCTAGAGAAATTTTGTCAGCACCGTGGGCTGATTTAACCCCCCACAATCAAGATGATGGGACATTATTCAATTTTACTTATTATGGTAATCAAAGGCCTATTTGCATTGGGGAACCGCCTTGCATCCCTCTGGGATGGCAGTATTGGATTCAACATGGAATAAAAGCAGGCAACAAAAGAACAAGGCTTCAAGCCTTGGCTGCTCAAACCTTTAATGTTACCTGGAGAAATTTAACAGCACCTGATACAAATACATTTCCTGTATGCCCTGAATTCACTTATAAAAATATTTCTTATAATCCCATAATTTGGCAACTATGTATGGGAAAATTTGCTAAAAATATTGATGGGTATATTATTTGGGGACCATTTGAAAAATTCGTTAATGGATGTGCTGAATGAAATGAGACAAGATGTAATCTCTCTGTTGTGTATAGTCTTCCAGATCCAAAGAAAATAACTGACAGAGCTCCTATATTTCATCAAAAGACGGCTCTCTTGTGGTGGGGAGATGGTGGAATCGCTAACCCTGCTGTTGCAGCCGAAGAATACCCTCATCACCTTCAAAATCATATTTGGAAGATCCCAGCGGCTATGCAACCTGTAACCTTGTACAATGTTTCATATTCAGGGACTAGTCGATCTGTATCTACTAATTATAATTTTACTAGGTTTAAAATATATAATATTACTGTTTGTGCACCTCTGCCTTATGTCTTTTTAGTGGGAACTTTTAATTTTACACATTTTTCTTGTACTTGTTTAAATTGTCAATTGTTTACATGCTTAAATAGCACACTAAATTTCACTAAGCCTTATACAGTTATGCTGTTACAACAAAAAACTCATATTTGGTTGCCTATAAATTTAACTCGACCATGGTCTCAAGACCCGGTAATTTCTGTTACTACTGAATTTTTTAAACATCTGTTAAAACGTACAAAAAGATTTATTGGAATAGTGGTTGCTGTACTGTTAAGTCTGATAACTGTAGCCTCCCTAGCAGCAGTCTCAGAAATAGCTTTACAAACCTCTTTGCAAAAAAAACATGTTGTAGAATTATGGCATGAAAATTCTCATGAACTTTGGTTAACTCAGTGGCAGATAAACGCCAGACTACAACAACAAATAGACCTCCTTAAACAAACAGTTGAATGGATGGGTAGAAAAATATTGGCTCTTCAGCATCAAGTGTTTTTAAAATGTGATTGGAATTCAACTACTTTCTGTATAACCCAATGACCTTATAATCAAACAGAACATAAATGGGAAATGATTAGAATGTATCTAAATAAAAACACCTCTGCCCAGGAGGAAATAAAATCTTTGCATAATCAAATTGACAAGGATTTTGCAAAGCAAAATGATGATAAATCCCTAGCACAATTCGCGCAATTGCTTGCTCAATCTTTGAAAGGATTAGATTCCAAAGGAATCTGGCAGAGCATAACCGACACTTTTAGTGGCATGGGACTTAGTTTAATTATAGTTCTCATTGCCATAGTTCTTGTGTATTTTTACTGCATAAGACGAAATACTATTAATAACCTGATCTTATGGAAATTGTTGTTAAAAAATAAAAAGGAAGGAAGTGTGGGGGATGAGGTGTCACTTTGTAGGCCCAACCCCCTCTAACCTGCAATTTACAATAGCCGCCCTGGTATGCGAGAAGGAGGTAGAATAGGAATGCCTGTTCTCAGTGAGCCCTCACCCTCTGGAATCCATACTGTGAGCTGGCTTTGTTTTGCAGAAGTCTTGAGAAAGTGGCTGGCCACCCTTTGTGACACTAACAGCAGACAAATTAACAACATTCTTGAGCTAATAAATTTCTTCCTGGGCTAGAGAGGTTATGAGAACTGGTTGTGATTATTTACCTCACTTAGATAGCTTTAGAATAAACATTGTAGTCTGTCACGTTGTAGCTTGCCACAAAGAATGCCTTTTCACTACTTAATTATCTGGGCTCTGTGAACTGATCGGGTTTACTATATATGAATCCTAAAATAAAGATTGTGCGTGCAGTGCAGTGCAGTGTAACGCGGTGCAGACAGCAAAGGTGTCTCTCCTGTCTTTCTTTTCCAAGCGCTGTACCCCCCGTGTCCCGACAAGGCGTGCGTGTGTGTTTACCTTGCCCGGAGTTCAGAGTGCCCTAGACACTCACGACAGGGAGACAAGTCTGAAAAGGGAGACTGAGAATAAATGTGTGAGTTAAGTCAAAATTTCCAAATGTCCTTGGTTCTCCAGACATGATGGCTTAAAACAGCCTTTAGGTCAATGGAGGCAAACCTATGGCGTGCATGCTGCAGCAAGCTCTTTGTATCACTGAAAGCTCTATCACTGCTTTAGATTCATCTTTCAAAAGACAATGTATTTACATAGCTAGAAATTACACTTAAAATCAGCTAAGAATGACTGTTAACTCAGAAAACTGTTTCATGAGATGGAGGAATAACAAAAAGCTTACTGTTTTTGAAGTTGATGATTTTTTTCATCTTTTCCTCCCAGTTTGCTAAGTTGGAAGGCATCCTGAGATGAGTTTGGTGTTTCAGAAACAACAGCTACAAAAAAGAAGAAAAGCCCCCAAATTTAGAGTAAATTAACATGGCAAAGTTATATGTTTCACAAATAGGAAGAAGATTCTGCAGGTAGAGAGCTGAATAATTTCTGAAGGGTAAGCTTCCGAGCAAACACATATAAATGTTCAAGAGTATAAATTAGCATATAAGAGGGTTATTCATTCAAGCCAAATGAATTTCCACTGCTCTGCTTTGTTTCACATGTGGGCAAACTGGGCTGTCAGGAGAATGCTCAGCCATGACTCCTCGTGGGCACTGGACACCGGCAGCAGGCACATAGGAAAAATCTCAGGCTCTCCCAATCCCAGCAGTTAGGACAGCTGCCTAAAACCGGCCCACCTTGTCTTGGTGATTCTTTGCCAGTTTGTCCAGGCAGAACCTTTTTCTTTTTGCCAAACAAACGACCAGTGGAGGACTTGATGCTCTTCTTCTTTGGGGCTTTGTGGAGCGCGTCCTGCCTGCTGTCACTGGTACTGGGATTGTTCACAGGACCTTCCTGGGAGCCTGTTGAGCTTCAAAGAAATAAAATGGATTTTTACCGCCCTCTTCCCAACTCCACAGTCCATTCACACGTACAAGAACAGTCTGCATTTTTAATATTCCTACCTTCAACTTCCTAAAAAACGTTTCGAGTCTCTTACACACAGTACAATATGCATTGTGATGCAGGGTCCCAGTAATGCTTCCACAGACCTGTGTCTGGAAAGCCAAGATTCTGATGTGCTCCCTGCTCAGACAAGGCCTATACTCTAGCCTGCCTTGTTTGGACACATAAGGGAACACCCTCTGCAGGGGCCTTGCTCAGGCACTGAGGAATGCACTCAGTCAACAGGAAAGAAAACAAGGTCTCAGAAGCCTGACTGTAATTGTAACTTATTTAGGAATTGTGTCCATGTTATAAAACATATACATGCACATATATAATTCTATTGAACTGAAAAACAGCCACATGATGTATGAACAACTGTAACTGCCATTTGACAGTTGAGAAAACTGAAGCACAGGATAAGTAACTTTGTCAGAGACACACAGCTAACTAGAGAATTAACCAGGATTCAGCAGCCAGAGCTCAAATGGCCAAGCCTAACTATTACCCATTCTATTATCCTGGGAGAACACTCTGAAAAGGTAGACTAAGAATACATGTGTGAATTCAGTCAAGACTTCCTAATGTCCTCTGTTCTCCAGACATGATGGCTTAAAACAGGCTTTAGGTCAGTGGAGGCAAACCTATGGCGTGCATGCTGCAGCAAGCTCTTTGTATCACTGAAAGCTCTATCACTGCTTTAGGTTCATCTTTCAAAAGACAATGTATTTACATAGCTAGAAATTACACTTACAATCAGCTAAGAATGACTGTTAACTCAGAAAACTGTTTCATGAGATGGAGAAATAACAAAAAGCTTACTGTTTTTGAAGTTGATGATTTTTTTCATCCTTTCCTCCCAATTTGCTAAGTTGGAAGGCATCCTGAGATGAGTTTTCTGTTTCAGAAACAACAGCTACAAAAAAGAAGAAAATTCACCAAATTTAGAGTAAATTAACATGGCAAAGTTATATGTTTCACAAATAGGAAGAAGATTCTGCAGGTAGAGAGCTGAATCATTTCTGAAGGGTAAGCTTCCGAGCAAACACATATAAATGTTCAAGCGTATAAATTAGCATATAAGAGGGTTATTCATTCACGCCAAATGAATGTCCACTGCTCTGCTCTGGTTCACATGTGGGCAGACTGGGCTGTCTGGAGAATGCTCAGCCATGATTCCTTGTGGGCACTGGACACCTGTGGCAGGTACATAGGAAAAAGCGCATGCTCTCCCAATCCCAGCAGTTAGGACAGCTGCCTAAAACCGGCCCACCTTGTCTTGGTGATTCTTTGCCAGTTTGTCCAGGCGGACCCTTTTCCTTTTTGCCAAACAAACGACCAGTGGAGGACTTGATGCTCTTCTTCTTTGGGGCTTTGTGGAGCGCGTCCTGCCTGCTGTCACTGGTACTGGGATTGTTCACAGGACCTTCCTGGGAGCCTGTTGAGCTTCAAAGAAATAAAATGGATTTTTACCACCCTCTTCCCAGCTCCACAGTCCATTCACACGTACAAGAACAGTCTGCATTTTTAATATTCCTACCTTCAACTTCCTAAAAAACGTTTCAAGTCTCTTACACACAGTACAATATGCATTGTGATGCAGGGTCCCAGTAATGCTTCCACAGACCTGTGTCTGGAAAGCCAAGATTCTGATGTGCTCCCTGCTCAGAGCAGGCCTGTACTCTAGCCTGCCTTGTTTGGACACATAAGGGAACACCCTCTGCAGGGGCCTTGCTCAGGCACTGAGGGATGCACTCAGTCAACAGGAAAGAAAACAAGGTCTCAGAAGCCTGACTGTAACTGTAACTTATTTAGGAATTGTGTCCATGTTATAAAACATATACATGCACATATATAATTCTATTGAACTGAAAAACAGCCACATGATGTATGAACAACTGTAACTGCCATTTGACAGTTGAGAAAACTGAAGCACAGGATAAGTAACTTTGTCAGAGACACACAGCTAACTAGAGAATTAACCAGGATTCAGCAGCCAGAGCTCAAATGGCCAAGCCTAACTATTACCCATTCTATCATCCTGGGAGAACACTCTGAAAAGGTAGACTGAGAATACATGTGTGAATTCAGTCAAGATTTCCAAATGTCCTCTGTTCACCAGACATGATGGCTTAAAACAGGCTTTAGGTCAATGGAGGCAAACCTATGGTGTGCATGCTGCAACAAGCTCTTTGTATCACTGGAAGCTCTATCACTGCTTTAGGTTCATCTTTCAAAAGACAATGTATTTACATAGCTAGAAATTACACTTACAATCAGCTAAGAATGACTGTTAACTCAGAAAACTGTTTCATGAGATGGAGAAATAACAAAAAGCTTACTGTTTTTGAAGTTGACGATTTTTTTCATCCTTTCCTCCCAATTTGCTAAGTTGGAAGGCATCCTGAGATGAGTTTTCTGTTTCAGAAACAACAGCTACAAAAAAGAAGAAAATTCCCCAAATTTAGAGTAAATTAACATGGCAAAGTTATACGTTTCACAAATAGGAAGAAGATTCTGCAGGTAGAGAGCTGAATAATTTCTGAAGGGTAAGCTTCTGAGCAAACACATATAAATGTTCAAGCGTATAAATTAGCATATAAGAGGGTTATTCATTCACGCCAAATGAATGTCCACTGCTCTGCTCTGGTTCACATGTGGGCAGACTGGGCTGTCTTGAGAATGCTCAGCCATGATTCCTTGTGGGCACTGGACACCTGTGGCAGGTACATAGGAAAAAGGGCATGTTCTCCCAATCCCAGCAGTTAGGACAGCTGCCTAAAACCGGCCCACCTTGTCTTGGTGATTCTTTGCCAGTTTGTCCAGGCGAACCCTTTTCCTTTTTGCCAAACAAATGACCAGTGGAGGACTTGATGCTCTTCTTCTTTAGAGCTTTGTGGAGTGGGTCCTCCCTGCTGTCACTGCTGCTGGGAACGCTCACAGGACCATCCTGGGAGCCTGTTGAGCTTGAAGGAAAGAAAATGGACTTTTACCACCCTCTTCACAGCTCCACAGTCCATTCACATGTACAAGAAAAGTGTGCATTTTTAATATTCCTACCTTCAACTTCCTAAAGAATTTTTCAACTCTCTTACACACAATACAATATTCATTGTGATTCAGGGTCCCAGTAATGCTTCCACAGACCAGTGTCTGGAAAGCCAAGATTCTGATGTGCTCCCTGCTCAGAGCAGGCCTGTACTCTAGCCTGCTTGGTTTGGACACATAAGGGAACACCCTCTGCAGGGGCCTTGCTCAGGCACTGAGGGATGCACTCAGTCAACAGGAAAGAGAACAAGGTCTCAGAAGCCTGACTATAATTGTAACATATTTAGGACCTGTGTCCATGTTTTAAAACATATACGTGCACATATATAATTCTATTGAACTGAAAAACAGCCACATGATGTATGAACAACTGTAACTGCCATTTGACAGTTGAGAAAACTGAAGCACAGGATAAGTAACTTTGTCAGAGACACACAGCTACCTAGAGAATTAACCAGGATTCAGCGGCCAGAGTTCAAATGTCTAAGCCTAACTCTTAACCACTCTGTCCACTAGGGAGACAAGTCTGAAAAGGGAGACTGAGAATAAATGTGTGAGTTAAGTCAAAATTTCCAAATGTCCTTGGTTCTCCAGACATGATGGCTTAAAACAGCCTTTAGGTCAATGGAGGCAAACCTATGGCGTGCATGCTGCAGCAAGCTCTTTGTATCACTGAAAGCTCTATCACTGCTTTAGATTCATCTTTCAAAAGACAATGTATTTACATAGCTAGAAATTACACTTAAAATCAGCTAAGAATGACTGTTAACTCAGAAAACTGTTTCATGAGATGGAGAAATAACGAAAAGCTTACTGTTTTTGAAGTTGATGATTTTTTTCATCTTTTCCTCCCAGTTTGCTAAGTTGGAAGGCATCCTGAGATGAGTTTGGTGTTTCAGAAACAACAGCTACAAAAAAGAAGAAAAGCCCCCAAATTTAGAGTAAATTAACATGGCAAAGTTATATGTTTCACAAATAGGAAGAAGATTCTGCAGGTAGAGAGCTGAATAATTTCTGAAGGGTAAGCTTCCGAGCAAACACATATAAATGTTCAAGAGTATAAATTAGCATATAAGAGGGTTATTCATTCAAGCCAAATGAATTTCCACTGCTCTGCTTTGTTTCACATGTGGGCAAACTGGGCTGTCAGGAGAACGCTCAGCCATGACTCCTCGTGGGCACTGGACACCGGCAGCAGGCACATAGGAAAAATCTCAGGCTCTCCCAATCCCAGCAGTTAGGACAGCTGCCTAAAACCGGCCCACCTTGTCTTGGTGATTCTTTGCCAGTTTTTCCAGGCAGAACCTTTTTCTTTTTGCCAAACAAACGACCAGTGGAGGACTTGATGCTCTTCTTCTTTGGGGCTTTGTGGAGCGCATCCTGCCTGCTGTCACTGGTACTGGGATTGTTCACAGGACCTTCCTGGGAGCCTGTTGAGCTTCAAAGAAATAAAATGGATTTTTACCACCCTCTTCCCAGCTCCACAGTCCATTCACACGTACAAGAACAGTCTGCATTTTTAATATTCCTACCTTCAACTTCCTAAAAAACATTTCGAGTCTCTTACACACAGTACAATATGCATTGTGATGCAGGGTCCCAGTAATGCTTCCACAGACCTGTGTCTGGAAAGCCAAGATTCTGATGTGCTCCCTGCTCAGAGAAGGCCTATACTCTAGCCTGCCTTGTTTGGACACATAAGGGAACACCCTCTGCAGGGGCCTTGCTCAGGCACTGAGGGATGCACTCAGTCAACAGGAAAGAAAACAAGGTCTCAGAAGCCTGACTGTAATTGTAACTTATTTAGGAATTGTGTCCATGTTATAAAACATATACATGCACATATATAATTCTATTGAACTGAAAAACAGCCACATGATGTATGAACAACTGTAACTGCCATTTGACAGTTGAGAAAACTGAAGCACAGGATAAGTAACTTTGTCAGAGACACACAGCTAACTAGAGAATTAACCAGGATTCAGCGGCCAGAGCTCAAATGGCCAAGCCTAACCATTACCCATTCTATTATCCTGGGAGAACACTCTGAAAAGGTAGACTAAGAATACATGTGTGAATTCAGTCAAGACTTCCTAATGTCCTCTGTTCTCCAGACATGATGGCTTAAAACAGGCTTTAGGTCAGTGGAGGCAAACCTATGGCGTGCATGCTGCAGCAAGCTCTTTGTATCACTGAAAGCTCTATCACTGCTTTAGGTTCATCTTTCAAAAGACAATGTATTTACATAGCTAGAAATTACACTTACAATCAGCTAAGAATGACTGTTAACTCAGAAAACTGTTTCATGAGATGGAGAAATAACAAAAAGCTTACTGTTTTTGAAGTTGATGATTTTTTTCATCCTTTCCTCCCAATTTGCTAAGTTGGAAGGCATCCTGAGATGAGTTTTCTGTTTCAGAAACAACAGCTACAAAAAAGAAGAAAATTCACCAAATTTAGAGTAAATTAACATGGCAAAGTTATATGTTTCACAAATAGGAAGAAGATTCTGCAGGTAGAGAGCTGAATCATTTCTGAAGGGTAAGCTTCCGAGCAAACACATATAAATGTTCAAGCGTATAAATTAGCATATAAGAGGGTTATTCATTCACGCCAAATGAATGTCCACTGCTCTGCTCTGGTTCACATGTGGGCAGACTGGGCTGTCTGGAGAATGCTCAGCCATGATTCCTTGTGGGCACTGGACACCTGTGGCAGGTACATAGGAAAAAGCGCATGCTCTCCCAATCCCAGCAGTTAGGACAGCTGCCTAAAACCGGCCCACCTTGTCTTGGTGATTCTTTGCCAGTTTGTCCAGGCGGACCCTTTTCCTTTTTGCCAAACAAACGACCAGTGGAGGACTTGATGCTCTTCTTCTTTGGGGCTTTGTGGAGCGCGTCCTGCCTGCTGTCACTGGTACTGGGATTGTTCACAGGACCTTCCTGGGAGCCTGTTGAGCTTCAAAGAAATAAAATGGATTTTTACCACCCTCTTCCCAGCTCCACAGTCCATCCACACGTACAAGAACAGTCTGCATTTTTAATATTCCTACCTTCAACTTCCTAAAAAACATTTCGAGTCTCTTACACACAGTACAATATGCATTGTGATGCAGGGTCCCAGTAATGCTTCCACAGACCTGTGTCTGGAAAGCCAAGATTCTGATGTGCTCCCTGCTCAGAGCAGGCCTGTACTCTAGCCTGCCTTGTTGGGACACATAAGGGAACACCCTCTGCAGGGGCCTTGCTCAGGCACTGAGGGATGCACTCAGTCAACAGGAAAGAAAACAAGGTCTCAGAAGCCTGACTGTAATTGTAACTTATTTAGGAATTGTGTCCATGTTATAAAACATATACATGCACATATATAATTCTATTGAACTGAAAAACAGCCACATGATGTATGAACAACTGTAACTGCCATTTGGCAGTTGAGAAAACTGAAGCACAGGATAAGTAACTTTGTCAGAGACACACAGCTAACTAGAGAATTAACCAGGATTCAGCGGCCAGAGCTCAAATGGCCAAGCCTAACTATTACCCATTCTATCATCCTGGGAGACAACTCTGAAAAGGTAGACTGAGAATACATGTGTGAGTTCAGTCCAAATTTCCAAATGTCCTCTGTTCTCCAGACATGATGGCTTAAAACAGGCTTTAAGTCAATGGAGGCAAACCTATGGCGTGCATGCTGCAGCAAGCTCTTTGTATCACTGAAAGCTCTATCACTGCTTTAGGTTCATCTTTCAAAAGACAATGTATTTACATAGCTAGAAATTACACTTAAAATCAGCTAACAATTACTGTTAACTCAGAAACCTGTTTCATGAGATGGAGAAATAACAAAAAGCTTACTTTTTTTGAAATTTTTGATTTTTTTCAGCCTTTCCTCCCAATTTGCTAAGTCGGAACGCATCCTGAGATGAGGTTTCTGTTTCAGAAAGAACAGCTATTAAAAAATCAGAAAAGCCCCCAAATTTACAGTAAATTAACATGGCAAAGTTATATGTTTCACAAATAGGTTGAAGGTTCTGCAGGTAGAGAGCTAAATAATTTCTGAAGTGTAAGCTTCCAAGCAAACACATACAAATGTTCAAGAGTGTAAAGTAGCACTTATGAGGGTTATTCATTCATGCCAAATGAATGTCCACTGCTCTGCTTTGGTTCACACATGGGCAGACTGAGAAAGCAGACTGGGCTTTTCTGGAGAACCCTCAGCCATGACTCCACGTGGGCACTGCGCACCTGCGGCAGGCACACAGGACAAAGTTCACGTTCTCCCATTCCCAGCAGTTAGGACAGCTGCCAAAACCCCACCCACCTTGTCCTGGTGATTCTTTGCCAGTTTGTCCAGGCCGACCCTTTTCCTTTTTGCCAAACATACGACCAATGGAGGACTTGATGCCCTTCTTCTTTGGGGCTTTGTGGGGCGAGTCCTGCCTGCTGTCACTGCTACTGGGATTGCTCACAGGACCATCCTGGGCACTTTTTGATCTTGAAGGAAAGAAAATGGACTTTTATCACATGCCCTCTTTAGAACTCCACAGTCCACTCACATGTACCAAAACAGTCTGCATTTTTAATATTCCTACTTCAACTCCCTGAAGATCCTTTCCAGTCTCTTACCCACAGCACACTATGCATAGCAATGCAGGGTCCCAGTAATGCTTCCACAGACCTATGTCTGGAAAGCCAAGATTCTGATGTTGCTCCCTGCTCAGAGGAGGCCTGTACTCTAGCCTGCCTGGTTTGGACATCTAAGGGAACACCCTCTGCAGGGGCCTTGCTCAGCCAGTGAGGTTTACACTCAGCCCTCAGGAAAGAGAACAAGGTCTCAGAAGCCAGAAGAACTGGAATTCCACCTTCCCTCTCAGCAGCTCCTGCAGGCTGGTTCCTTGGATCCTGCTCTCCTGCAAAGTGAGAGCTGTACTATCTCTCAGGACACTGTGGAGACAAATGTGCCTGCTTGATCATACTGCCTGGTATGGAACAAAAGCTTCTAAGAGGAAGTGTGGAAAACAACAGTCTATAAGTAACCAAGCCTTCATGGCCTCCTGATGGAACATGCTTCCTAAAGGGATAGGGACAATGTGGGACTCTCAAGAGCTTAGAAGACCCAGAGTGTGGGAGGGTACCTGAGAGGCACCGATTGTCCACAGAATAGCATGATCCAGAACCTGCCACATCCGTGTGGCAAATTCTTCACCAGGAATAGAAAGAAAGTTCTTAAAAGAAGTGAGTGTGTGGGATCTGAAGAAATGGAGCTTTTCTCTCAAGTGCTAATTTCAAATAATTCCTATTCTTTCTAAACTTTGCCCAAACAGATGGCCTTTTCCACTGGATGTCACTACAGCCGCAGAACAGGAGAACACATTGTAGGTCTAACGTTTAAATAATCACAACCAAATGAGCTTGCTGAGAATTCTTTAAAAACTTGGTTTTTCTCACAGGAAAAGATTAATAGATGTTCTTAAAAACTAAGACAAGCAGGTTTCTCAGGGGTCTGGTGGCCTACGAGACCTGCTCCTTACTTTTGCATGTCCCTGATGTCCTCGTGGCTGACTATTTGCAACGCCCCTGTGTGCAGCCTGTCTAGCTGAAGGGACTTCGGAGAGGAGAGAGGGGAAGTTTCACATTTTATCGTTGTCTTGTCATCTCGTTCTTCTTCTCTGCAAGCTAGCAACTGAGGAGGGAAAAAACAACATCAGCTAACAGTACATTATAAGAAAACACATCACATAGGCTTTAAATAACATAAACTGACTCAAAACCTATTAGCTAAACTTTCTACCTGTCCTGAGAAGTCTCATTTTAATTGAATGCCAACCTGAAGGCCTGTTTGTCTGGGGGAAATGGACCACATAGCAGAGAGAGAGCAGGGCAGGTTGACCTATAGCCTTCCTTCATGGAAGCCCCGGGAAGCCCAGGGACAGCATCACCCCCCCTTCAAGATTCTGTTCTCTGTACAACCTCAGGTACCTCTGAGGATAGTTACTGAGGGACAGTGAAGTCCTAAACGAAGCCTGTTCACTGCACTTTATCACTTCAGGTTAACAAAGTTACTCTCATTACTGAAGAGCCTGTGACACATATCTTCAGTTACTGATGTCACTCAAAGGAACACTAGTGGGGGCCGAAGCTTCAGGGAAACTGTCAATACTTTTACCTCTAGCAAGAAACAAGACAAGGACAGCATGAGCGAAGACCCAAATATGCATGTGTGTGGCTTCTGTTTCTCACTGTGTGGACCAAATGTTATGAGCAGAAGCATTTGCATGCAGCCTAAAACCCTCCTTCCATGTGGCTTCATAAAATAATCCTGGGTTTTGGGTTTGCATATTATCTTTTTTTGAAGTCCTGCAATGTCTCCAATGTTTTGCTTTTATTGGTTTTGTTCTTTAATGTTTTCAGTTTTATTATAACTGATGATATAGGCAATTCTTTTTAAGATAGCAAGAGGCATTATGGTAACCAATGATCATCATCACTTTGTCTTCCGTTTTTATATTATGTACTATATCCATTCTTTTGATTTGACTGACTCTGTTTTGTTATGTCACATTGGATTTTATTCTCTTCAAATAGAAAGTAATAAGAACTGTGGGAGTAATAAAACCCAAAATGTATAATTGTCATAGTAAAAAAGAGAGGAAAAGAAAGTGCTCTAAAGGATATAATTGCATGTATATTTAAGTGTATAAGATAGATAACCATATTGCTAAGTTTTTGTGGGATCATTGAACAGAATTGTTTGTAGTCTCACAGTTTGAATGTCTACTTTATATGCTTTAATTTTGTAATCTGAACAACCATTTCTAAGATGACAGTATGTAATCTATTAACTAGTGACTTCCTACTGTTTATTTTTTTTTTGAAATTCTGTATCACTTGTATCCTTTTTCTGTTTTTTTTTTCTTTTTCTCCTTAAATAAAAAAATAATAATAATCCTGGGTATATTATTAAAAGAGGGTCACGCAGACCCTGGGATTTCTTTTAGGGGATGGCCCATGAGTATGCCTATGTGTTGAGGAAGGCAGGACTGTGGAAATAGTGCATATGTGAACTCTTTCAGGGTCTGGTTAGGCCCTGTTTAGAAGGTTGTTATTTTCAGGTTTTGAAGCAGGACTAGATTTCATGAAACATTCATGGTGAACAACAAGTGGTGAATAGTTAATTTATTTATCTGTACAATGGTATAAAGGATACAGATTCCATTATAGTCCTGTAGCAGCTCACTGAAGACCACCTAGACTAGTGTGAGCTGAGAGCATTTAGGATATAATTTTTTTTTTGTCTTTTTCCTTTTTATTGGTGCTGGGGATCGAACTCACGACTGCCTGCTTACAAGGCAGGCGTTTATGCTGCTGAGCTAAACTTCCAGCCCGCTAGGATATAATCTTAACAGATAAACAGATAAATTCTGTATCTTTCTCTCTTTTTTTTGAGATAAGGTTTCATTATACAGTTCTGGCTGGCCATGAACTCACATGATAGCCCAGGCTGGCTTCAAACTCCAGCAGTCCTCCCTTATCAGCCTCCTGAGTGCTGGGATTACAGGCATATATCACCTTGTCTGGCTCTCATTTCTAATTGTAGTAACAAAACAAAAGACTGTCGGGGGCTGGGGTAACCAGAGCTCACTTACTTAGCTTGTTTGAGGCCCTGTGTTTAACCGCCAGCAATCTCATCTCTAAAAAAGTCCATCAAGCTTGAAATCAACAACATGAATCATAAAAGTTCAAAAAAACTTTTTGGGAGGGAAAAAGAAGTCAAACTTAGGACATTGTTTGCCAGGCATCATTTAAATTTCACGTTAAAATAATCATTTGTTAAAGTAGAAAAGAAAAAAGAAGAGGTAAGGCACTATACGTATGCTCCACCCACAAAAAGAGATTTTTTTTTATTTATTTAAGGAGAAAAGAAAAGAAAGAAAAAAAAACAGTGAAGGGGTACAAGTTATACAGATTTACAGAATAAAAAAATGCGCAGTAGGAAATCACTAGTTAATGGATTACATATTGCCATCTTAGAAATAATTGTTTAAGTCACAAAATTAAAGCTTGTAGAGTGGACATTCCAACAATGATACTGCAAACAGTTCTGTTCAATGATCCAATAAAACTTTGTGCTATCATTTTCTATCTTATACATTTAAATATACATGCAGTTATATAGTTTAGAGCACTTTCTTTTCCTCTCTTTTGTACAGTGACTATTACACATTTTGGGTTTCATTGCTCCCACGGTTCTTGTTGCTTTTTTTGGAAGAGAGTAAAACCAAATGTGACATAAGAGATTCTTGCACCAAGACTCCCCTACACTAGCCCCTGCTCTGCCCAGAGCCTTCCAGGCTCACTGAACCAGGTCTTCATTCTGCCTCTGTTCTCTTGTGGGAGGAAAGCACAAGGCTAGGGCCCACTGCCTTGTCTCAGACATGTCTACAAGTGCCAAGAAGTCACCTTAGTCTGCCCAGTAAAACTGAAATGAAGAAGTAACCATCCCATATCGCTCTTTGTCTGGCCCATATTTGCTGTCCTTAGACTCACTGCTAGGCTAATCTTCACAGCCAGCCCAGAGCAAGTCTTCTCAAAGTCACCAGGCTGCATGCTGAGGAGAGATGACTAGTGAACAAGAGGAGGCCACAGTGTCTGAGTCTAAGTCAACAGACTGCTTCCTTTGCTGAGAAATTCTTACTGCCAAAACCAAAATATCCAAACCACACTGAAGTCAACTGAACAGAGGTAAGCTCTGAGGCCGGCTGCTGGTGAAAGCGCGGCATCTCACTTTGGGCGGGCACAGATCAGGGCCATTCCAAGCAGCACTACTGTGTGGATCACTACCTCACTTACAAGAGAGCAAGCCATGGTTCCACTGGGCCAAGGAACAGCTCCCAGGCCAGGAACTAATCAGCAACAGAGTGAGGATCTGTACCCGTGTCCTTAGTAAATTTCCCTTCTGCTCAGCCACATAGAGAAGCTCACACACAGCTGCTGAGGACAATCACCACTTGGCACCTGCAGCAGCACTGCCCCACAAGTGTACCACCAGGAAGGCAGGAAGCATGAAGCGGGCATGGCACAGGGCCAGAGGCAGCAGGCATTAGGGGGAGCTTCTAGATGGACAGAAAGAAAACCCCACAATCCCCACTGCTCCCAGGGTACTGCTTTTACTTTCAAGTTTTACTCTGAGAGGGAGACTCCCAGCAGATCAGAGCATCTTGACAAATCTAGGCCCAAGGGAGAAATGGTCCTGGTTTTGAAATCAAAACACACTTAACTCCTACCTGCTCTGCACATCATGTGATCTAAATTTCAGTTTCCACATCTGTAGTTGGGGGCAAGCACAGCAACTGGTTTCTCACAGGGATGTGTTTGTGGACTAAATATAGCAAAAAAATGGCCAAGTACTGAGTTTGGCACCTGGCAGAGAGCAGTGCTTACTAAGTTCTAGGCTTCCATATCAGAAAAAACTAGTTTTCCTCAATCTAAAGCCTATGGCTCTGCTTCAATCATTCCGTCCTTTCAAATCCTAAATTCTATGTCTATTATACACATGCATGCAATGGTTAGAGGCAAAAGCACTGAGTGAAGCAAACACTGACATCTGTCCCCATGTTCCATGGATGGCTGATTGCCAAGAGAACAGTAACTTGTGATGTGGCAGGTCAGTTTAAACATTTCCAATGAAACATCACTTATTCATTGCAATATATTGACAACATTACACTTATGTGTGACATACTATACTCTTCCATGCATTAGGGAGATACAAAGCTATGCTCACTTACTGGAAAATTTACCTTTTTATGATGTTTCCTTAAGTTGCTAGGCTAACAAGACACATGCAAAGAAATAGACACCAGATTTATGACACGATTTAAAGCTAAAAATTCAAGGATCTACTCAGGCAAATATATTACAATATGAAGGACAAGACAGAAATAAGAGAGACAGGATTTAGAGAAAATATAACTGGAAATCAAATAATCTTTTATCACAAATTTAAATCTAAGTTATCCAAGATTTATTAGAAAACACTATAAATTACTACTCAAAGAGCACATTCTATTTGAACACATGCGATTTAAAGCAAGACACTGTATAGAACAAAGGGCCCTGATAACCACCTACTCTCTAATATTCCCATGATGACAAGGATGTTACAGCAACATCTATTATAAAACTGAAGAGCCAGGCATGGTGGTGCAGACTTGTAATCCCCGCATTTGTGAAGCTAAGCCTGGAGAACTGCCAACCTGCACTACATGAGTTCAAAGCCAGCCTGAACTGCATGGTGTCATCCTGTCTCAGAAAAACACAAAACACTGAACAAACTTATTTTTAGTTAATCATTTTTTGTGCAATGCAGTAAAATCTTCACCTAGAATATGATTTACAACTTCCTAAAATATATCATTTATCCCTCGTGCAGTGGCATACACATGAAATCACAGCACTCTGGTAGGCTGAGGCAGGAAGGCTGCCAATTTTGAGCTCATCTTGGTGATTTAGCACGATCCTGTCTCACAATAAAAAATAATACTGAAAAAAAAAAGGGTCATGTGTGTATCTCAGTGCACAGGCCTAGATTCCATCCGAGATACTGTGGAATACAAAGGAGTGGAATGGAATGGAAAAAAAAAAAAAAGAAAGAAAGAAAGCTAGGCATCCTAAAATACGTAACAATAAAAGCTAGCACAGTACTAGATAGGAGGCATTTTAATTAAAAAGTAGTCCATTAAAGACTATAGCATATGCCCTATAAGTTGATGAGATTTAGAATTCTGATTATAATCAATAAAATCTGATTCGTATTGTCTGTATAAAGTTCCCATAAATTTTACACTCAGCAGTGGCCCCTCCCCTTGCTCCTGCAGTATGCAGGGTTGAATCCAGCTGGGCCACTCAACAAACTACACTGCCAGCCACGTTTATATTTTTATTTTGACATAGCACATTGCTAAACTTCTCATGCTGGCCTCAGACTTAAAATCCTCCTTCTTAGCTTCCCCAGTAGCTGGCATTACAGGCATGTGCCACTGCAGTGAGCCCAGATTATTTTTTAACCTAGGAAATACTTCACTCATGAATCATGCAGATCCTGTACAATCTAAGGAAAAACATTCAACCAATTATATCTTGCTTGTAACCACATTGACAAATTATATATTAAATATAATTGATCACTACTGAGCAAAATACATTTTTAATGACAAAAACCCCAAGCCCCACTAATCAGTCATAATCCAGCTCAGACTCACACGTGCTTGCCTGGTTAGCTGTGCAGAGCCATCACAGAATGGGGAGGGGCTGAGAGGGGAGCTTCATGGACAAACTACAAATTGATAGGGACCTGAGGCCTGGATTGGAATTGAATCTGGAGATGGTTAAAATAAAACAAACACAAGGGTGGCATAAGAAATCAAAACCAACAATGGAAGCACACAGACCGTCAGCCAGCATGCTGAATTAGAGAACCAGGAAGAAAGAGTTTTCCTCCGTGGTTGTGTGTGGTACTGGGAATAGAAGGCAGGGGTACTCTAACACTGAGCTATGGTCCCATATTTTTTTCCTTTTAATTTCAAAACAAGGTCTTGCTAAATTGGGCAGCCTACCCTTGAACTTATGATTGTCTGCCTCAGTCTCCTGGGTAGCTAGAAAGATAGGGTTCACCCACTATGCTTGGGATACTCAGCTCTTTTTGAGTCAGTGTCTTCCTAAATTGCCCAGGCTGACCTTAAACTGGCAAACCTCCCACTTCAGTCCACAAGTAGCTGGGATTACAGATGTGTTGCTGCACTTCTTTTACAAATACTGGAAAGAAGGACACAACTGATAAATGAGATTGTCAAAAAGATGAAAATACAATGCCAGGCTTGGTGCCACATGTCTGTAATCCCAGCATGTGAGAGGCTGAGGCAGGAGAACTGCCATGAGTTCAAGGCCAGCTTGAATTACACCACAAGATCCTTTTTTCAAAAAACTAAACACTAATAAATAAAATAAGTTTGAAAAGAAGAAAAAGGGTCAGGGATATAGCTCCATGGCATAGCACTTGCCTGTCAAGCAGAACATCATGAGTTCAATTCATAGTACCAAAAGAAAAGAAAAAAGAAAAGAAAATGGTTTGGTGAGTGGTTTGGTGCTTGCCTAGTATGTGAGAAACCCTAGGTTCAAACCCAATATGTCCAAAAAAAAAAAAAAAAAAAAAAAAAAACAGGAAAAGAAAAGAAAAATATTGCTCAGTTAGTTAACAGTATAAATTATAAATACATCCAAATGTCACAAAACAGACTGCTGACACTGAACATTCCACTAAAATGACTTGCTTAATTTGATTAATATTCTGGCTAAGAATGCCACTAAAAAGTAAAATGTATAGCAAGAGAAATAAAACCAAAGATACAAGTACAGGTGCAAAGCAGAATGTTGTAAATACAATTTCACATGAAATGAGATCTCATAGGCAAGATAAGCACAAAGCCTAAACTACCCAAAAACTATTCACACATTAGAGCTGATGTAACATCCAAAATTCAATACCATACCTCTGTGCCTGAGGAAAAATATGAAAAAATTAGAAGACACCTGATAATGCTCCCTTTGCCACAGTCCCAGAGAATACTCACATCTCTTTAGCGAACTCAAAGCACAACTAGTACTGAAAATCCTTGTTTAAGGAGTGCATGTACTTGAGAAGCTGAACATAAAGAAGAACACATGATGACAGCCAAGAAGCTGCAAAGATGAAGAATCCACATGAGGGTGGAGGACAAACTCCCATAAACTAAGTGGGAAAAGCTGGGCAAGTTCTCCTCTACCTTTTTAAAAGACCACAGAAAAGGAGAAATTTCTCAACCAGGGGGAGGCGGTATGTCACGATCTGACAGCAATACTGTGTTGTATTATTCATATTTATACTCATTCAACAGTGCAAATGCTGAAAATAACCGACCAAGGAAAGGAAAAAAAAAAAAAAAGGGAATCATTATCCTTAACACTCCAAGCACTCAACATTATGACAACCCTGTAATTTTTATCACTTATTTCATGAACATCTCGTTCCAATTTCTTGTTCATCTCTTCAGACTTGATGAGATCCTTTCTTGCTGTGTCAAGATTTTCTTGCAGCTCTGACACATGGCTGGAAAGTGCAGCCAGGAGCTCCTTCATCTGACTCTGCTCTTTTGAATGTTTATGTATGACTTCTTGGAGCACAATTATTTTGGCAAGGTCTTCCTCATGGCTTAAGGAGCCAGCAGAAGATCTCTGATGGGTAAAATGGACACTCTTAAATAACCTTAGTGTACTACCAAATAAAATACTTTTGAACATAGGGACTATCAAAATGGATTTATGCCATCTGTTGGATGATAGGACTCTCAACAATCACTTTAGCTGGAAGCAGGCCATTCCAGCAACAGCATCCAAACAGCATCACACACGAACCACAAAATATAAGAAATCAGCAACAGAACAAAGAGAGATCTCAAGGACTTACCTTTCCACTAGTGCTTGGTGTTTCTTCTTCTTCATGGTCAAGCACTCCATCTCTTGGTGATTTTTTCTCATTATTCTGTTTTTTAAGAGTCATTAGCTACAATCGAAAACTGAGTATGAGACTACAATAACTTATGGAAGAGTAATGAGTAAAGACAGCAAAATTCCATTTGGAAAAACATAATTCTACAGTGCTGAACATAGTATAAAAAAGACAGTACATGCCAAAGCTGACCATCCATAGCAGAACCAGATTACTAGAAACAGAATGTACTGACTGCTTGACAACAAATTTAGAGATTCTTGCAATCTGAAATAAAAATCTAATCCAATAGTATTACAGGCTTCACACTGTTTTTTAAGAGATTAAAATAAAATAATTTTCCCTTTTCAGGGCTAGGATGATGTCCCACAATTACCTCCTTCTGCGTGGCGCCCAGTTCCTCTTCCAGCAAGCTGCACCTTTGCAGTGCTACACGTAATTGCTCTCGTACCTGAAAAGAGTTGAGTTTTTATATGCATACGCACACTTTCCATATAGTTATCCTGATATTGATGAAAGGCATATAATAAAGTACTTTCAATGTCTTTCATTGCTAGTACTGTCAAGAAAATGTCCTTGTTAATGGCTTTAAATATTAAGGCCAGGAAACTCTTGTTCCTAAATAAATGAACACTATCCAGTTCTTAATGGGCAGTCAATATTCAGAAATAATCAATTGAAGACTCACATTCCAGTTAGTGTTTGTTGATTATGCAGAACATTGCCTTTTAATACAGAAAGTCTGTTTACAAGAACTCAAAAACTTAGCAAACCTTAAAGGTAAACAAACACATGCAAAGTCTGCCATGAACCCAGCAAGTGTAAGAACCCAGAACCACTAGTGTAGCTCATGTACCTTTTCGTCCAGGGTCTTGTGGTGGTCAAATAAGGATGTCAGTGCTTTTAGCACTTCCATCTCTGTGGACACACCTGCAGGACACCGCTTCATCACAGTCGTTTCGAGAGAGCGTTCATGCCTGGAGACAAGGAACTCCAGATGTTCCAGGAGCAGCTGAAACCAGGCCAAAGGGGGCGTGTAAAGAGCACCTTCAATTTCACATTCAAATCCTTCATAATCTCATGGTCAAACAAGTTCAAATTCCTACAATTCAGTAGAGTTAGGTAAATTTCCCTCAATTGTATTCGAATGTCATGAATTTCCATCACTAATTTCTTTTATTAACAAGAAGGTCTCATTTTGTAGTCTAGGCTGGCTTGAGGACTTACTAGCTAGCCCAGGCTGACCTCTAACTCAAGACATTCCTGGCTCAGAATGTTGGGATTGAAGGCATATGCCACCATGCTTTGCCTTCTATCACAAATTTTAAGCAACATTTAATACTGAACACACTCTACAGAAGGAAAAAGCACAAAACACTTAAACCAGAGCTCCACTGACCCTCATGTTGTTCCTTTCTGCTTTCAGTTCAGCAATTTCTTTTTCCTTCTCAAGCAGCTGTTCCCTGCAAATGTTGAGCTCTTTTGCAAGCGTTGAAGACTCCTGCAAAGCAGCAAAGTAAAGGAATAAATCAACACATACATGAATAAATTTAAAAAAAAAAAAAAAACCTCTTAAGCAAGACTTCCATTGGCCTCATAGTCCACACACACAGGCAGCCCAATCTCAAGATACATGGCAAAGGATTCCCATTCTCCTCCAGAGAAATGGAGATCAACCATTTGCCGTAAGGTGACATAGGTATTCCCAATGGAATGAGAGTCTAACCCAGGCCATCTGACTTCCCTCCACCCTGGCACTGCTGAAAGCACAGCAGGGGATAATGAGTGTCCAGGTCCACCTCTTTAGACTTCAGGAAATAAAAGCATTTTCCTCAATTGGCATCCCAAAATGAAGCATCTGAAGACATTTGTAAGTCAGTCACAGATCTGAGACCTAGAGCCCTTAGAGAAATCAAGGAAAAAAGGCCTAGAAGGTCACTATCCAATTCTAGTCCCCTCTCTATTCTGATTTTCCCTTAGTCCCTATAGTCTCCCTGAATCATTGGAGAAAGTCAACTATGAAGAATGGGCTTACTGCTAGGACTAGGAAGCCTTTTGTATTCTCTGTAAAGGCATTCTCAAAACACTATGCATGCAGCAGTGTAGGAGATCTTGCAAAAGGCAGAGAGAAGCTGCAGGAGTCCTGCAGCACTGTTCTGTGCTAAACCTTGTGTTATGACACCGGTTCACAGATACCACAAATGAACTGAATTGAGCAATGTGAATTTGGAGCAAAGCAACTCTGAAATAAGTAAAATCATCTGCCAGTGTTTCTGGCTTTAGGTGCTTTTCCTTTAAAAGACAAGAATAAAGATCTACCGGATAAATAATCAGTCCTTCAAAAGAACATGTGCTTGAGCTAGATAATTCTAGAAAGCTAGTTTAAAACAGGCGATGCTCTTACAGGGCACTGGTAGCAATTGTTTGCAGCTCACAGTCAATCTCATCACAGAAAGCACAGGCCCATGAAGTCTGCTTTAACCAGACCACGACTCATGTGCCTATGTGAGCCACAGTGAGATTGGGCAAGTAAAGTGAGAGAGAAATAGAGATGACACTGTCACAGAAAGCACTGGAAAAGAGCAAAATTTCTTTTAAACTAGTTTTTCTTCTCCAAAAAATCACGACTGTGGGTGAGCCGAACTTAGCCTGGCAGGAACTTTGCAGCCTGCTCCCCAGGGAGACCTGAAATGATGAAAACCACTCTTCAAAGCTTCTGGAAATGGCTCAAAGGATAACAGCAAATGAGGAAATTATCTATTCAAGAAATATCAGGAATAAGGCCAGGAGTCCATGGTATTTGAATTAGGACTTCTATTTGCCTCCCCCACCCAGCTCAGCATAGCGGACTCCTCCAGCCAAAAACACAGGGCCCTTCACCAGGCCAAAACCATGGTGGCTCCCCAGATAACAACATAGAGATTCTTCTCCCCAGGCCAGCAGAGCCTTCTCTTTCCCAGCTAGCAACACATGATTCTCATATCCAGACCAACTGAAGGCCCCTTCTTCCCCCAGGCCAACAAGGTAAGGTCCTTTCCCCAGGCCAACAACACAGGCTCTGCTCCCTGGACCTGCCATGCAGGATTGTCTCCTCACACTCAAATGCCCCCTCACCAAGGCCACTAACATAGGGTCTGCTTGCTCCTGCCTGCCAACCAGGTAAAAATCATCCAAATGTGTCTTAAAACCTGACAGAGTTCCAGCCAGTGTTGAGACATCTTCATAGGCCCAAAGCCAACCTTCAGGAATGGGACTTGTGGATGCGAAGCAGTAGGGGAAAGGGTATTGGCCAGCCGGCCATCTAGACTTCTGTCATGTTCTCTACTAAGTGTGAGCTCTTCCCTGTGGTACAGATTTCTCCTGTAGATGCCAACACGGCCCTGATCGAGGTACTAACTGGCATCGGCCATGGTGATAAGCAAGAGCTCACTGTCAGGTCACCTAATAAGTACCATTCCTGACAGAGTGTGCCCTCTCTCTAATGGAATCTTTTATCAGAAAGACTCTGGGGCAGGTAGAAGAAAAGTAGACTCTAATTACTCTAAGTCAAAAATCAAATCAATTCTATTCACACACCTATCACATCAATAGGTGGACCTGCCTCTAGGCCTGCCTGAATTGAGGGCCTTGAATTTTTCTCATTTTGTCTCTCTTGCTGCAATCTGGCTCACCTTTGGTGACTTACTGCCAATGCTCCGTCTTTGACCGTGTCCACAACAGACTGTATCATTCTAGCTAAGGTCTGTTTCATTTACTAGATTCCAAGTTGTTTTTTTGTCATACCTGCTTCATTTTACCGCCAGTCCCTGTTACTATGGATGTTAATCTGTCTCTAAGTATCATGCTCACTTATTTTGGCAGTTTTGGCAGATTCTCCACCCATTTGTGATCGAGTGAAATAGGCACCTGTTTGTGAGTAGTCATCTCTGTAAGCATGTCTTAGTATTATCTATTTTTAAGCACTGTGGAATCTAGTTTCATGCTCATCTAGATGAGGAGGCTTTATGTTGTTAGCAGTCTCCCTCTCCCAGTCACTTCCAGCTACTATAAAAAAAAAAAAAAAACTACCATAGTCATAGGCTGGGTATTAATAAACAACAGATAATTATTTCTGACAGTTCTAGAGGCTGCAAGTCTAAAATCACATAGGATACAATGTTAACTTAGGATACAATCTTAAATTAGGATATATAACATGATATAATCTTAACAGATAAACAGACAAATTCTGTATCTTTCTCTCTCTTTTTTGAGATAAGGTTTCATTATACAGTTCTGGCTGGCCATGAACTCACATGATAGCCCAGGCTGGCTTCAAACTCCAGCAGTCCTCCCTTATCAGCCTCCTGAGTGCTGGGATTACAGGCATATACCACCTTGTCTGACTCTCATTTCTAATTGTAGTAACAAAACAAGACTGCTGTGGGCTGGGGTAATCAGAGCATGCTTACTTATTATGTTCAAGGCCCCGTGTTTAACGTCCAGCAATCTCATCTCTAAAGAAGGCCATCATGCTTGAAATTACTAACAAGAATCATAAAAGTTCAAAAATATTTTTGGGAGGGACCCAAAAATCAAACTTAAGACCATGTTGTTTACCAGGCATCATTTAAAATTTCAGGTTAAAACAATCATTTGTTAAAATAGAAAAGAAAAAAGAAGAGGTAAGGCACTATACTTATGCTCCACCCACAAAAAGTGATTCTTGCACCAAGACTCCCCTACATTGGCCCCGCTCTGCCCAGAGCATTCTAGGCTCATTGAACCAGGCCTTCATTCTGCCTCTGTTCTCTTGTGAGAGGAAACCCAAGGCTAGGACCCACTGCCTTGTCTCAGACCTTTCTACAAGTGCCAAGAAGTCACCTCGCTCTGCCAGGTAAAACTAAAGTGTAAAAGTAACCATCCCATACCAGTCTTTGTCTGGTCCATATTTGCTGTCCTTAGACTCATTGCTAGGCTAATTTTCATAGCCAGCCCAGAGCAAGTCTCCTCTAAGTCACCAGGCTGCATGCTGAGGAGAGATGACTAGTGAACAAGACGAGGCTAGAGTGTCTGAGTCTAAGTCAACAGACTGCTTCCTTTGCTGAGAAATTCTTACTGCCAAAACCAAAATATCCAAACCACACTGAAGTCCACTGAACAGAGGTAAGCTCTGAGGCCGGCTGCTGGTGAAAGCGCGGCATCTCACTTTGGGCGGGCACAGATCAGGGCCATTCCAAACAGCACTACTGTGTGGATCACTACCTCACTTACAAGAGAGCAAGCCATGGTTCCACTGGGCCAAGGAACAGCTCCCAGGCCAGGAACTAATCAGCAACAGAGTGAGGATCTGTACCTGTGTCCTTACTAAATTACACTTCTGCTCAGCCACATAGAGAAGCTCACACACAGCTGCTGAGGACAATCACCACTTGGCACCTGCAGCAGCACTGCCCCACAAGTGTACCACCAGGAAGGCAGGAAGCATGAAGCGGGCATAGCACAGGGCCAGAGGCAGCAGGCATTAGGGGGAGCTTCTAGACTAACAGAAAGAAAACTCCGCAATCCCCACTGCTTCCAGGGCACCGCTTTTACTTCCAAGGTTTCCTCTGAGAGGGAGACTGTCAGCAGATCAGAACATCTTGAAAAATCCAGGCCCAAGGGAGAAATGGTCCTGGTTTTGGAATCAAAACAGACTTAACTTATACCTGCTCTGCACATCATGTGATCTAAATTTCAGTTTCCACATCTGTAATTGGGGGCAAGCACAGCAACTGGTTTCTCATGGGGATGTGCTTGTGGACTAAATATAGCAAAAAAATGGCCAAGTACTGAGTTTGGCACCTGGCAGAGAGCAGTGCTTACTAAGTTCTAGCCTTCCATATCAGAGAAAACTGTTTTTCCTCCATCTAAAGCCTATGGCTCTGCTTCAATCATTCCCTCCTTTCAAATCCTAAATTTTCCATCTATTATACACACGCATGCAATGGTTAGGGGCAAAAGCTCTGAGTATAGCAAGCACTGACATCTGTCCCCATGTTCCATGGATGGCTGACTGCCAAGAGAACAGTAACTTGTGATGTGGCAGGTCAGTTTAAACATTTCCAATGAAACATCAGTTATTCATTACAATATATTGACAACATTACACTTATGTGTGACATACTATACTCTTCCATGCATTAGGAAGATACAAAGGTATGCTCAGTTACTGGAAAATTTGCCTTTCTATGATAGTTCCTTAAGTTGCTAGGCTGACAAGACGCATGCATAGAAATAGACACCAGATTTATGACACGATTTAAAGCTAAAAATTCAAGGATCTACTCAGGCAAATATATTACAATACAAAGGACAAGACAGAAATAAGGGAGACAGGATTTAGAGGAAATATAACTGGAAATCAAATAATCTTTTATCACAAATTTAAATCTAAGTTATCCAAGATTTACTAGAAAACACTATAAATTACTACTCAAAGAGCACATTCTGTTTGAACACATGCGATTTAAAGCATGACACTATAGAACAAAGGGCCCTGATAACCACCTACTCTCTAATATTCCCATGATGACAAGGATGTTACAGCAATATCTATTATAAAACTGAACAGCCAGGCATGGTGGTGCAGCGTGTAATCCCAGCATTTGGGAATCTGAGCCTGGAGAACTGCCAACATGTACTACACGAGTTCAAAGCCAGCCTGAACTGCATGGTGAGATCCTGTAATAAGCAGATGAACAAAGCTCTATAAAAATAAAAACAGAAATAATTTCTTAGATAACTACAGAGATGGTGAGTGACTCTAGAACTATATGGATAAAAAGATAAATAAAGAGCTTAGGGAAATAATGGAGACCATGAATGCCTAGCACAGGAAAGAAATATTGTGCTCTGAGTGAATGATTTGGGGATGATAATGAATAATGTATGTGCCATTGTTGCCCTGATTGCTGTTTTGAAATTTTTGTTTTAGTTTTTTTTTTTCTCAAAATAAAATGGGTTTGGGGGGAGAGGAACCAAGAAGAAATAGATTCAAACAGATATCCAGGAGATTATAGAAGATGAATTACAGTTAGCAATCATGGAAAGAAAGATTTCTTAAAAGAAGCAAAGGACCAAAAAAAAAAAAAAAAAAAAAACTCAATCCAGTGGCCACTAAATGATGCAAAGAGGAATAATGTAAGATTGACTGGAGTCAATGAAAAAGCAGGAGATACCACAAATTGCTTAAACTTGTTCACAAAAGTAATGGGAGAAAAATTCCCAAGCAGGGTAAAAAATTCAACACAGAGATAAGTGAAGAAATTAGCCATTATAAAAACTCCAATTCACCACTACAAAAACAATCTATACCAAGGCATATAATACTCAAAATTCCACAAATTCACCACAAGAACAGATTATTAAAAGTTGTTAGAGAAAAGAAACAAATCACTTATAAAGAAAAGCCCATCAGAATCAGCAGACTTCTCAACATAAATGCTCAAGTTAAGGAGAGCTTGGAGTGAAGCCTTTCAAGCCCTAGAAAACAACCTCCAAACTAGATTGATTTACACTGGAAAACTAACTTTCAAAATTAATGAATAAAACTTTCCATGATAAAGAACACCTGAGGAAACCCACGAACACCAAACCAGCACACCAAAATGTTCTGATGGACATTCCTGAAAGAGATATTAAGGACTACAACTCCATGAAGAACAACAGAATCAATCAACCAGGCAAGGCAAGCAATTCACAGAGGAGGGAAAAAGAGAACCAATGATAAGAGAATAACCATGAAAAGATAAGTCAATACATATCAGTTATAATCAATGTTAATGGCCTCAGTTCCCCAATGAAAGAAACAGACTGGCAGAATGGATCAAAAAGCAGGATCGAACAATATGCTGCATACAAGAAACACATTTTATTCAAAAAGAAATTCACAGACTGAAAGGTCAAAGGATGGAAAACAATACTCATGTAACAGGAACCTGGAAAAAAGCAGGGGTAGTTATTCTATCTGCAGACAAAGGGATTTCAAGCCAAGACTGATTAAGAGACAAAGGTCACTGTATCCTTGTAAAGGGAACAATCCAAGAGGAAATGATAACAGTCATAAATATATATGCACCAAATGCCAACCATGGAAAACCCAACTATACAAACAAATATTAATAGACATGATAAGCAAAATATGCGCTAATACATTTATAACAGGGAATTCACTATCCCACTGTCACAAATGGGTGGATCAACTAAACAAGAAAATCAACAATGTAATGTCAGAACTGAACCAAATTGTTAAACAAACGGATTTAGCAGATTTCTACAGTGTATTCCACACCAGAACATCAGAGGACACATTCTTTTTGCTGCATATGCAACCTTCTCCACAATAGGACACATGGTAGCTCACAGAACATGCTTAAAGAAATGGAAAGAAGTTGAAATTATTCCAGACATATTATCAGCCCACAGTGCAGTGAAACTGGAAATCAATGGCCAACTACAAGATTCATAAACATATAGATATTCAATAATACTTTCCTGGATAACCAATGGGTTATAGATGAAATTAAATAGTATCTATAATTAAATGATAATGCCAATACATTGTAACAGAACATAAGGAACACAATGAAAGCAGTCCTAGGAGGGAAATTTACAGCACTGAATACCCATAGCTGAAAAACAGAGCAAGCTCAAATAACCTACTGTTGAACCTCAAGCTTTTAGATCAAGGGCAGGTCATGCCTAAAGCTTGTAAAAAGGAGGATGTTATAGAGAACAGAGCAAAAGTTAAAGCAATGGAGACTAACAAAATAATACAAAGAATCAATGAAACAAAGAGTTCTGTGTTACATTAAATGAACTTGACAAACTCTCAGCCAACCTTATTAAAAACAAAAAAGACCCAAACACATACAATTGGGAATCAAAAGGTGGAAATCACAAGAAGCCCTACAGATATTCAGAAGATCCTCAAAACCAAACCTACTTTCAGAATGTGTATTGTAAGATAGAAAACAAAGAAGAAATAGACAGATTCCTAGTTACATATGAATTACCACAGCTGAATCAAGAAGGTATAAAAATTCTAAATAAATCAGTATCTGTCAGTGAAAGTGAAGATGTAATTAAAAACCCATCAATAAAGAAAACCCTAGGCCCTGACAGATTCACTGCTGAACACCACAAGAAATTTAGAGAAAACCTAATACTACTACTTCAGTCTCTTTTAAGAAATTGAAAGAGAAGCCATACTCCCAAATTCATTCCTGGAAGCATGTATTATCCTGATACCAAAACCAGAAAGGAATCCAATCAATCCTTGACTGCAAATTATACTACAAAGTTATTGTGATAAAAACTGGCAAAACAAAACAAAACAAAACAACCAGACTCAAGGATCAATGGAACAGATTTTAAGATGTAGAAACAACTCCAGCATACTCAATCATCTTATCTTTGACAAAGGAGCCAAACATACTCACTGGAAGAAAGATAGCTTCTTTAAGAAATGGTGCTGGAAAAAACTGGCTTTCCACATGCCAAAGATTACAACTAGACCCATATCCCTTCCCAGGCATTAAGCTAAAATCCAAATAGCTCAAAGACTTCAATATGAAAATAGAAACAACTCCAATCTGCTGGAAGACAGGCAGAACTGAAGACTTTAGTATAGGCAAAGATCTCATGGAAAAAAACCCCAATTGCAAAGCTTCTATCAGAAATAATCAACAACTTGGACTGCATCTTATTCAAAATCTTTTGAAAAGCAAGAGAAACTACCAAGAGAGTGAAGAGACAACCCACGCGATGGTAAAACATTTTTGCCAGCTGTTCCTCAGACAAAGGATTAATGCCTAAAATATATAAGGAGCTCAAAAATACAGAACCACCCCCAAATTCAAAAAATGGGCATCAAAAATGAACAGACCCTTCTCAGATGAAGAAGTAGAAATGCTAAAGAAATACATGAAATACATGATAAAGGGCTGGGCATTTAGCTCAGTGGCAAAAGCACCTGCCTTGCAAGCAGGTAGTCGTGAGTTCGATCTCTGGTACCTCTCTCACTAAGTCACCTCTCCCATTAAATAGGCACCAGAAAAGCTAACATAAAAGAATAAACAATGGGGGCTGGGGATTTAGCTCAGCAGCATAAGTGCCTGCCTTGAAGCAGGTGGTCATGAGTTCGAGCCCTGGTACCAGTTTAAAAAAAAAAAAGAAGAATGAACAGTGTCAGGGGTAAAGATGATATGCGCACTGACTTCTCACATGCTGTTGGTGTCAGTACAATGCCACTTTTAGCAATATCTCTTAAGGCTGAACAAATGCATGGGATATCTATCACTCCACAGTTCTCTGCTTTTTTTTTTTTTTTTTTAAAGGATCTGAGGGCCAGGGATATAGCTTAGTGGCACAACTCCTGTTTGGCAACACAACGTCCTGAGTTCAAGTCCCATTACCTCCCCCCCAAAAAAGACAGGTTCTCAGTATAAAGCCCAAGAGGGGCGCAAACTCGCAGTCTTCTTGCCTCAACATTCTGCCCTGCTGAGTTTATAGGCATATGCCGCCATGCTCAGCCATAGCTTCACTCTCATACACAAAAGAAATAATACACAAGAATACTCAGGATAGAATTGATAAAAACTGGAATCAACCTGAATGTTCATGAATAGAAAAGAACAAATTTTGATATATTGGTATGCTGGATTACCAGACAACAGATGAGAATAGGCAAAAAATATAGGACACAGGTAAATCTCATGAACAATGAAACAACCAAGAAACACAATATAGGTACTATTTTACTTCATTTAGTCAAGAAGAAGCAAAAATAATCAATGGTGAGAGATCAAGACCATTGTTAGAATTGGAGGAAAGGTACAAGGATTCCTCATTTAACCACCAAGTCCTATTCCTGTCAGTACAGTGTTAAAAGAATTAGTTGCTAAATGAGGAGCTGTATATAGTACATACATTACAACACTCAGCACAAAGAAATGGTCAAAGGAAACTCCAACTTGATGACTTTGCCTTTATTTGCACAACTTCTATGCAGTATATAATGTACAACAGAACATGAAACTACAGTACCATAGAGTACCATCAGAAAAAGTATAGTACTGTATAAACATTACAAACTAAAAAAAAAAACAAACAAAAAAAACCATTGAGAGTCTCTGAACCAGATGTGCAGAACTTTACAAAAAAGAGGAGGCATAAGTCTGAGCAGCAGGGAAGTCCAAACAGTTGTTAAGCAGGTAATTAAATGAGAAACACCTGTACTGGAAACTAGGCAGGGGCTTCCAGTGTTTCATTTTGATGTAGGAACTGTTTCTCAAGTGTGTTGGCTCTATGGAAAATTCGCTGAGAAGATTTCTGATATTTGCTATAGTTGGGGGCCTTCATTCTGAGGAGCATTCTCTGCTCTCTTTTTATTTTTTATTTAAGACAACTGCTAAGTTTCTCAGGCTGGGCTCAAATTTCTGATCCTCCTGCCTTGGCCTCCCTAAGGGTTGAAGATTCCAGGAATGCACTACCATGCCCAGCCTTTTACTTCAATTTTTAGAAGTAGGGCACATTCTGACCTGCCTACCTAATGTGCCAAAAGTACACCGGGCACTTACTTGACAGGCCTCTCTAGTCAAACAACTACCAAAGATGAGCCTGATTCCAGGAAAGGAAAAGGACCAAAACAAGTTTGTTTCATGGTTTCTGTGTTTCTGAAATGCTGCATCAGGTGCTCAGATGGTGACGGGACCTGGTGGCATCATCACATTATGCACTAAACTAAGCATTTCCAGGCTGCTACACTGAGAACCCCCCAGAAACAAATCACCAGGCAACCACCTCATCAGCAGGTGTGACAACACCCACTGCCTGAAACCAACTCTACAAAACTCCTGTCACTTCCCTCTCAGGTCCTGCCTGCCTGTTTTTTCCAAAAACTGAATAGATTAACTATGTATTAGATAAACTGTAGATCTATCTCAAATTATAGTCAATATATTACAAAAACAAAACTAAACCATCACAAATTTACAAATACCTGTATATACTATAAAATCCTTCACATAAACTGCTCCCCATTACCTCCCTACACAAATACAAGTTGGCCAGTTCTTATAATCTTCTATAGTAAAATCTGACCTAAATAAACTCTGACATTTATAAGATTCCAATGAGAAAAATCTTAATGTGACTAGGAGGGATGGAGCTCAGTGACAGAGCACTTAGGCAAACACAAATGAAGCCCTCCTTCAACCCTATGCTCCACAAAAGCAAACAATTTACTGATTCTCTAACCAACAAAAGAAACATATAGCACTAACATCAAATTATTGTTTCTAAAAAGGAAATTCAAATGCTTGGCTTATTAATCTTTCAGGAGAATTGACTATAGCCAACAAATACATTAGGGCTAGTGTTCATTTGCCGATTTATCACTGCAGACTCATCATGACAGCATAGATGTATGCTTATTCAGGTCTACCTGAATGGACCAGAAAGGCAACTATTATGAACAAGTAAAATGGTACTCGATGGCTTATAAACACCTAAATAATAAGCTACTTATCTCCCACTATGCTGTGTACCATTTACCTTACATTTTCCTAGTTTTACTATGTTCTCCCTTCGCATGCCATTCAGTCTCCATTTAATTCCACAAGAGGCAGTTTTGAGATACTGGGCTGAATGTAATATAATTAAAGAAAGAACTACAGTTGTTTCCAACTTTGAGGTGGTTTTTACTTTTATATATTTGTTTTTGGTACTGGGGATCAAACTCATGACTTTATGCTTGCCAGGCAGAAGCTTATGCTGCTGAACTAAATCCCCAGCCCAGTTGTTTTAAACTTAGAAGTCTAGTCTAAAAGGAGAAAGTTCCTAAAGAATAAATTTCCAGTTTTCTATCCCTTATTACAAATGTGATTTACAAACACCGGTATTCTGTAAAGATAGTCTGTAAAAATTTTTCTCTGTGAAATCAATCCTTGTCTACCAAATTTCAAGGGCTAGAGATAATATCTCAGCAGCAACAAGCATCTGCTTGGCAAGAGCAAGGTCCTCAGTTCGATTCCTGATACCAAAAACAAAAAAAAATTATTATCTACCAAATTTCATTAGAAAACTGCAAATCCTTGAGATACAATCCTAAACACACATACAATTCCTGAGATACAAGCCATGGGAAGCCTACATTAAGCAAGAGATCTCACAAAACAGAATCAAAGAAACCAAGGACCATGCCGCTTGGTTGTTGTTTCAAGTCTTTTTAAAAAACCTTCAAAGTGCATTCCCAAATCTTTAGCAGTTCCTCAGCGAAGAGTGAAAGTAGTAAGATATTTTCACATGACTTTACAGAACACTAGTTTGTTTGCCCTAAGTAGCTGAATCCCCAGGAACTCTGCATGCGCTTACAAACACTAGGAACTATCATTTGACAAGTGGTTGGTTACACAAAATATACAGGTACAAAAACAAAAGATGGTACCACAGAAAGACACGTAACAGAAAAAACCTGTAGTTTCAGGTGAAAACCACACATACCTGTGGAAGCGCAGTATTGAGTTGTCTCTGCAACGAATCTCTCTCATGACCAACCTCGAGTAATTTCCCCTGGGTCAACGCCAATGTTTCTTGAGTCTCTATCAGTGTGCTCTGAGCAATGTATGTTTCTTCTAGCATGGACATCATGTGCTGTTCAAAATGGGAATCTGCATCTGGTTGTGAAGGGCAGCCAGATCCATGGTTTTCACTTCCTCCTGAAGGGCCTTCTTCACTGATGGTGGGCATCACCTCACACATCATTTTGGAACAAAAACACAGGACTAGTCATTATACGGAAAATACAGGTTCCCACAAATCTACAACTTTATGAGTATCTGTAGCTAATAAAGGAAAGCTGACAATCTCTTTATTCACAGATCTGTTATTCTTTGGATGCAAATACTCTGTGAAGATACACCCAGGCACCCATTAAATGCAGAAAGCCACCACATGAAGACACTAAAGAAGACAACAACGCTGGGAAGATGTAAGGCCCAAAGAGAGCTACTTATTTCTCCTATAAAGAATAGAGCAAACCATGTGAGGTTTTGTTTGCAAAAGCAAACTTTTTAGTTTTGAAAACAAGTGCGCTTCTGTTACCTAATTTTTTCTATTTCCTGGTAGGGGCCCATTCCACTCAATCCTTTTTCAGGAAAAGCACAGAAGCAGTATACAGCCAGGAAAACTGACAAGTACAAAATCCAACAGGCATCTTACATCTTACATCTTATTGACTGTGTGCAGTCAGCTCCTGGGAAGGCCTGCCTGAATTCTTGGGCTTAATTTAGTGAACACAGAAAGGAATTGGATTTGCTATGGCTCAAGAGAGATGTTTTTCAAGGACTGCAGTGGCTGTTCAGTCAACCTAACTTAAGTTTACAGCTCAAAAAAAAAAAAAAAAAAAAAGAAGAAGGCTTCACAATGGAAATACAGCAGGTCAGTACAGTGGAGAATGGTTAGGAAGGAAAGGTGAGAGGTACGATCATGAGAGGCTATTGTGTCACATAGACAGACGGGCCTAATGAGGGCGACAGGGATCGCTGAAGACTTCCAGGTAGTACCCCAGGCAGGTGCGACCCTCCAGCAAGAGATCCCCGCGACCGCACACCTGACCACGATGATTTCTAGCACCTCACCGGGTGCTGTACAAGTTCTGGCCCCACTTACCCTAGAGCTTTCCAGGACGCGGCCATACAGGCGAGTCCACAGTGCCATCACTGGGGTCTCCTGGGCAATGTGCAGTGGTTTAGAATCCGTCCCTCGAGACCTAGGGGGTCCTGCTAGCCGCGAGCAGGACCAACCGCCAGCGCAGGACCAACCGCCAGCCAAGCGCTGAAGCTTTGCCCCCGGCCACGCGCACCCCCGCGTGACATTTGGCGGGTGGCCCCTGGCCAGCTCCAACCTTCCTGCCTCAGTCTGGAGGTGACCAGAGGCACCTAATGTGGCTGCATGGTAGCTCCTCATAGTTTTACCGAAGTAGCTGAGGAAACTCTTGTGTGGCAGAACACGCTAGAGAAAAAATGACATGGGTCAAAAATGAAGCTACAGTTAGAGTGAGGAGGGATTCTGGTTATGGTGATCTGACTGCACCTCAAATTCACCTACTCAGTTGATGCCCAATCATAGCTAATGCCCAAGGTTCTGCTATCAACAGCAACTTCATTAAGCGCATGGGCTGAATGACATCTCCACTGTGAATTCTTTAACAGTTCCTCACCATGGGGAAGCTGTTCTTTCCTACTTTAGCACTTAGGCCACTGGGGACTGCTGAGAATCTAGGGCCCAGGGGGACAAGGGGAGAGACGGAGTCCACGTTCCATCTGGGGACTGGACTGGACTTGGGGTGCATTCACAACAAAGCTCCAGAGAGTCACCCCCAAGGACCTGGATGACTTTGTCGCCCGTGTGGGGAGGATTTTGCAACAGCTGGAGGCTGTAAGCTTGAAGGTGGTGTCATGGATGGTTAGGAGTCCTATATTAGATATATAGAGATCTCATTTGTAGCTGTGGGCTGTGGGAGCCGGGGCAATGCAAGTATATAAAGTTGAGCAAATACGCTCCTAACAATGAGTATAAAGTGCAATGTACTTAACTATACACAAGACAGTTATATGGGGTGCCTAACTGAATGACATGCAATATTGGGGTCTTTTTGGTAGAAATGGAGATATTATTAAATGTTTTCAATGAAGAGAGTCATTTTTCAGGTCTGTTTTAGAAACATTTCTGACTCCTTACTTTGGCAAGAAGGATGGGGTGAGAACCTAAAAGCTGGGCCAGCAGAAGTAGAAAATAAAGTTGGTCTCTATTTTGTGAATATAAAGGGGATAGATTCAGAGGTATTTAAGAGGACTAAGGGTTGTGTGCAATACTGGAATGATAAAAAGAAAAATCTTTGCTGACAATCCCAAAACCTTCAGAGGTAGTATTATGTCAGACTTTAAAATACAAAATGGCCTCGCATAGTGGTGCACACCTGTAAACAAAGTACTTGGAAGGCTGAGGCAGGAGGATTGCTGTGAGTTCCAGCCTATGCTATACAGTGAGTTCACAGCCAGTCTGAACTATACAATGAGACCCTGTCTCAAAAAACCAATAACAACAACAAACTACATAACAAACCTAAATTGCTTCGGTTTGAATTTTGGCTTTACTATTTATGAACATTATAACCCTAGACTCTGGTATATAGTTATTACAACTTTTTTCATCTGGAAATTGATATTTTAATAGTGCCTATTCTTAATGCAGTCACTCTGAATAGAAATAATTTCATGTTAAAACATCTTTAGAATACTGCCTCATGCCAGGCATGGTGGCTCATATCTGTATGAGGTTGAGGCAGGAGGATTGCCCTGAGTTCAAGATTAGCCTGGGCTACATAATGAGTTTCAGGCATGTGGAACACCACCAACAACAAAAAGCCAAAAGGAAAGTCAGAATACTGCCTCGCACTCAAATATATTTTCTACCATTATCCCAGCCCGAGTAGCACCATGAACATCAATAAAAGACAGCGAGAGGTCCAGTGTCCTGGCTACTCTGGAGGCTGAATCGGGAAGATCACTTGAGTCCAGGAGTTCAAGAGCAGCCTGAACAGCATAGAATTCAGCTGAGAAAAAAAGTAAACAAAACAAAACAAATAAACAAAAACCAATAGACTTGGAAATGTAGAGGACAAAGGAAACACTGAGTTCAATTTTGGACATAAACTTGTTTCTGACACGTGGTAGTCATGTAACATTTGTTGAATAAGAACACAAATAAGCAGATTCCTCTTTCTTTTATTTTCCGTTTTTCTTTGTTTGGTGGAGGGGGGGGATACTGGGAATCAAACTCAGGACCTCATGCTTGTCAGGTTCTCTTTCTTTTTTTGTGAGCACTTACAAAACGTCATATGTTAGTCACTGTCAAAACGTCATATGTTAGTCACTGTTGTAAAGTCTTTACCTATACACCTTTACCTTTACCCTCCTCCTTTAGCAGCATAGTGAATAGATATGCGGAGTAGTGATACTAGCACAGGTCTCATTCCCAGGGGGTGAAAAGGGTCTGGTTTATTCTGCAAGGAGTCAGAAAGTAGACCAGCTGGAATTTGGATCCAGACAATTTGACTCCAGTGCTGGGTGCTGAGTCCCCAATGTTGCAAATCATTTGAAAACTCTGCCCCCTACTATTTCAATACTTGAGTCTATTAAGATACTGCACCCAACCCAGGCTTGGGAGGTTGCAGCAGGAGGATCACCCTGAGTTCAAGGCCAGCCTGGGCTACATAACAAGACACTGTATTTTTAAAAAAAAGTTTGCATCCTACCTCTTTACAGCATTAGATGTTTAATAATAAAGATTCCTATCATTTACTGAATGGGTACTATGTGCCAGGCATTATACTTACATATATTGTCTCAGTCCTCATATTTTTATTTCCATACATAGAAACTAAGGATCAGAGATATTAGAAACATACACATAAGCACATTGCTACTAAGCAGCGGATGAGATCTGAGATCAGGTCTGGGTATTCCCATAGTCTATATGTTGCTAGACTAAATTCAGCTATGTTACACATGGGACTCACCATATCTACAAGTTCTGCATCCATAGATTCAAACAACCATGAATTGAAAGTCTGTGGTGCCCCCAGGTTGAACCAGGATCATCAGTTTGAGCCCAGCCTGGACAACTTTTGGGCTCAAGCAGGCGTGGCTCAAGGAAAAAAAGAATATTGCCATGTGGCTCAGTGAAAAGAACCTATGTTTCATCCCTAGTACTGCAATTAAGTAAATAAATATAAAAAAGAAAAAAGAAAGTATTTTGGGAAAAAATTTATGTCTATACTCTGCAGTATATTTTCTCCTTGTCATCACTTCTTAATTAAATGTTGCAATGCAATGACTGCTTAGATGGTGTATACATTATGTGAGCTATTAAAAGCAATTAGAGATGATTTAAAATATACAGGAGTATTGCATAGGCTCTATGTAAACATGACACTATTTTATATAAGGGAATTTGGAGAGCAGGTGTCCTGTAACCAATCTCCCAAGGGTACCAAGAGACAAATGTATTTGCAGCATCCTATTGTGTTTTTACCTGATAATTGTGACTCCGATGAACTCTGCAGCCACTTCATGAAGTTTGAAAAAGTTATGGAACTGAGGTTAGGAGCTCCAATAGTACTTATCAAACTTTTGTTGCATGGAAATCATGTATAAAATCCTGGACCTTGCTCAAAGATCTTGACTCCGATTTCTAAGCGTTAATTCTTACACCTATCCAGTACCTGATGTAATTCGATGCAAGTTCTCCACGAATTGTACTTGGAGGGCTACCATAAAGGATTGGGTTCGTTCAACATTTGAAATTCTGGTTTAAGTTTTACTGCAGCTTGGTTATTAGTTCCATAGCTTATTACTCCTTACAAATCATTTCATATTTGCTATTGTTAATTTTGCTGCGGATGAGCGTGTAGGAACCTGAAACAATATGCAGTCTGCCTCTTCCTCCTTTGTCATTGTTTTCCACTTAATACCCCTTTCCCCGATGAGATGCCAGGCAAGGTTAAATGGTCAGACTTGTTTTTAACAGAAACTAAATGTATGCTAGTTGTGCAAGCAAAGCACTGGCTTCAAATCTTACTTCTGCCTCTCTGAAATTTGCTTCCTCATCTGTAAAATTAGGTCAACAGGACCTACTTCTACTTCACAAAGTTGTGAGGTAATGAGGTAGCCAGTATGTAGTTAGTGTTTTAGTAACTGATGACTTTCATCCATGCATGATACACCTTTCCCTTCAGAGGGAAATCGCATGCAAGGATTATGCTATATGTTGAAGAAGGACTGTCGTTTCTTAGGCATGTTCAGGAGGAGACTAGCAAGATTAAATGTGTATAAACCTGTAGTTTTTCATGCTTAATAGTTTCATTTTCATTCAGCCCATCCAAAGGCTAACCCCAGTTAGATATTTACTTTTGATAAATATTCCACAATCATCTCTTACTCATTGCTTACCCTGAGAACTAGGTCAGTATGATTGTCTTAGCCACTTTTCTCATTGCTGAGACAAAAACACCTGACACCTGAAGTTAAGGAGGAAAGGTTTATTGTAGCTCACACTTTGTAGAGGTTTCAGTTCACAGTTGACTGTCTCCAAGGCAGGGTGGCATGGCAGAGGGGCATCATAGAGGACAAACAGTTTATAGTAGGCAGAAAGCAGCAAATCCACAGGCAGTAAACAGCAAGTGATCAGCATCTTTCTATCGTTTGTACTCTATTCAGGTAGCACTGACATCCAGGGTCTCACCCAGGTCATCCTAGCGTCTCACTGTGAATCAATCCCAGCATCACATCCTTAATCCTGGCATCACATAACTTTATATCCCACTGCCTCTGAAAACCCCCACCTACGGCTGCATGAGGCTTTGAAGGGACATCTAGCTACAAGCCATAACAATGATGTACTATTTTTCTTGTGTGGGTCAATTATTCAGCTAGTGAAGGAAGCATTATTCTGACAAAAGATCTGGTAGTAATCATTGTGCGTACTTAACACTTTTTCTGAGAATTTTGTTACTTCAGAAACATATTCACTGCTCTATCCTTTGTCTAGAATGAGAGCACCTTTACAAGAAGCCATATAACTCACTCATATCAGCTATGTAAGAATATTTATATTACATAAGATAATGGACTGATACATTTTAACTCCCTCTAGAGTACTATTGAGGGAAAGGATTTCAATACTTTGGGTTGGAAATTGTGAAGGGAATCTGACTTGAATTAACCAAATTGAGTTTGTTTTATTTAATTACTGATGATTTTAAGCCTAGATTTTTTTCAAAACATCTCTGGTGATCTCCTAGAATATTACTATTATTATTAATATGCATAATACTTTAAAAGGTAATACTGAATACTTAGTGTACCAGGTACTGTGAGAAAGCCTGTTGTATTTATTAACTCAGTTAACTTTCACAACACCATTATGAGGTATGCTTTGCTATTTCCTCATTTGTAGTGAAGGATCAGAATTTCAGAGAAAATGGGTAATTTGTCACAGTTCACGTTTCAAGTAAAAATGAAGCTGGGGGGGGGGCATTTAAATCTGTCTGATTCTGAGATCAGACATCTAACACATTACTACTCTTCTCCTAACCCCTCAAAAGTGAACTAGTTTTGAGATAAACAGATGCCATCATGTACTTTTTGAAAATAGGATCCCACTAAGTCAAACAATAGGACAAAACATGGTAACTCCAAATAATAGGAATTGCTGCTGTATGCATATGAAATTCATCAGAGAAATGATCATCTTAACCTTTCAATTAAGATAACAATAGAACAGACCAGCAGTTTTAAGGTGTGTTTTAATGTTTCCAACAATATGACTGATGCTAGTCCCTTGGTTTAGTTCAGACTTGAATTATCCAAATTGAGCTTGTTTTCTTAATTACCAATGGTTTGAAGCCTAGATTTTTCAAAGAAACAAAACATCTCTGATGATCCCTTAGAATACTGTCATTATTCTAAGAGAATAATAACACCTTCATAAGGTGAAGATATGAAGATGTCTTTGTTATCATGAGACAATTAAGTATTTAGAACATTGTCTTCTATATATTAAATAACCAATAAATGTAGCTTTATGCTTATTATTTCATTTGATTTCCAAATAATCTTGAGGTAGTTACTATTAATGTATCCATTTTCTGTTCAGGAATCTTACTAAAACATTCCCTGGTATGTTTCACTTTCTCCCAGGAGAAAACTACATACTAGTTTGCAGGTCATTAAAGGTAAGACGGCCAGGATCCTGAATTATAGATCGGAGGTAGAGAGTTTTTCTCACATGCATAAGGTGTGCAACATAAACAAGCTAAATAAATAAAGTAAGTAAGTGTTAAGTTTTAATCAAGATGCAACAGAGACCAATCCTATATTATTTGTTCAAATGAGTCTTTTCTTAGAGATCTTTCTCTGTCCCTGGTCTTTCACCTTTGACTGGATTCTTTGGCCAGCTGTATGCAAACAGCCATTATACATTCTTCCACACCTGGAACACACCTGTCATCCTAGCACTTTGGAAAGCTGAGACAGAACTGTGAGAGATATTGTGAAAGGAGAGAGAGAGAGAGAGAGAGAGAGAGAGAGAGAGAGAGAGAGAGAGAGAAAGCTTATCTTTTTTACACCACTGACATTTTGTATTTTCTGTCACTCACCAAATAAGTCTAACTCTTGAGTCCTTTTTCCAGTTAAACTCTTGAGCTCCTTTTCCAGATTTAACCTGAAGAACTACTTTTAAGGTGCTTTTCCTAAGGTTCCCACAAACTGAAAACTGGCAGAGGCCAAAGAGAACTTGTGGTTCAGTTTTCTCATTTTATACATAAAAGTTACAGCTAACACCTAATGATTCCAGTGTCAGACTCCGTTCTTTTGCCCTGGGTGGTGGGGTCCTGATGAGTTTCCAAATTCCTGCGTGTGATGGTAAAGAAACAAAGAACTGCAAATACAGCATTGCACATGATAGTAAAGGAAAAAGCAACGATTAATGAGTTTAAGGGATGATACGCTCAGTGTGAGTAGCCTTGCGCTGGTGGAAAGGAAAATGACATTAACACTAAATGGGTTGGGCTTAAAAATTTAAAGCATTGTGCCCAGTCTAGGATGCCTCCGTTGGATCTGCCTGACTCAGTGTTCTTGATGGACAGTGTGACTGATAGGATGCTGAATCACACCATCCGTATCTATTGTCTGTCCCCCCTCCTCATTCATTTTGTTATAATCAGATATATGAGATGCAATACATACATGTGAACATTTCATCAGCTCCAAATGAAGGAAAATGTCCATAGGTGTGACATTAACTATTGTGTCAATTTGAGCAAGAAACACTCAGCTGCTCGGTTTGGCACAGTTCTGAGTGTGATTGAATGACAGACTTACCCCAGAGGGAAAGCCACCCTGCATGTGAGTGGTACCAACCAATAGGCTTGTAGTATGGATGGAATGAAAAGGGAAAGAAGGGAGTCTGACTTCGGCTTCTTTGGAGGATTTCCAGTCTTCACCTTTGCTTTTGGATGTCCATTTCCGTGTTTCTAGTGCAGACTCCTCAGCCTTCAGAATCAACCCTGCAGCGTCCTGGACAGATAGCTCAGCAGTGAGCACCAGGTCTTTCACCTTTGACTGGATTCTTTGGTCACCAGTGTGCAGACGGACCTTTGGTATTCTTCCACACCCTACTCTGCAAGCAGCTACCATAAGCATACCTTGTAAAAAAATTGTTTATGTTACATTAATTCTGCTACTCTAGGGAACTCTAACTGATACAATAGACCAGGCTTGAGATGCTGACAGTAGTAGGTCTTGTTTTTCCACTATCAAATCTCTCTACTGAGCCCAGTGGTCTTTGCTTTCCTTATCTCTGCCTGCTAGGGATAGATACTAGGACAAAGGTCAGGGAGTGGCCCTTAGCCTGGCATTGCCCTGATTCAGGTGAGTGCAGAAAATTGTCCCATAGCCCCACTGTACTTTCTACACTAGTTACACACATTTCATTTTCAGGAGAACCTGTGATGCAGGGATTTATTATCCCATTTCACATTCCAGGAAACTGGTCCACAGCCTTGACTTTTTGCTTCACTGTCTCTGTGCTGTTAAAGAATTCTTTTAGGCCAGTTCAAGAGTTGGGATATAATTCAGTGATAGAGCACATGCTTAGCATGTATGAGGCACTGGATTTCACCTTCAGTACCCACTGTCCCTAAAATTTCACTTCCAAGGAAATTTCAAAGATTTGCTACAATCTTACACCCAAAGGAGGCAATCCATAGCAATCCAACCAAGCACCCTAGTAGGAGAGGCACTTGAGGACAAGTTAATAGAACTTCAGTAATCATAGTTATATTTACACAGAGAAAATGATTACTAGTTAAAGGTTACCTAACTGCTTCCTGACTTACCTGGGTATAGGTGACTCATTTCCCAGAATAGGGAAGCACTTGCTGTACTGCTGAAGTCCTTTTTCTGTATGTTATCAGTTAATACATATTAATTATATTGCACCCCTTAACACTCAGTGGTATCCCAGACCAACTACACATAGAATTTGAGGAAACTAAATAAGCAAATACTTTTCCTGTGGTCCTGTGGGTAGGCAGGTAGTGGCAGAGGAGGGATTAGAACTCAGGTCAATATTTTATATGTTAAGCAGATCATTTAAAAAAAACTCAGTTATTAATCAGTAAAGGGAATCCCACTGTTTGAGTCTACATAACTCTCAGTATTTACAAATGTTCAGAGTTGCTTTTTGTAACTGGAAATATTTTTTGCAGTTCTGTTTTGAAGTTTTTTTTCTTTCTTCATCAGAGCTAAGAAGGAAGGAAACAGAACTGAGATTTCCCTAAAACACTTTTTTCTCCTTTTCTTTGGATGAAGATTAAGCAATTGTCTGCCAGATTTCTTCACTGTGATAAAGATACATCTGACCATTTACAGGAAGCACATCAGTCTTTTCATTCCAGAAACTTGTGATACTTTTTTCCTTATGACATGGTACAAACATCAGAGTTGAGGTGCACCTTGCCCCAGGCCATACACAGTGTACCCTGCAAATTAACACAAAATAGAGCCTTTGTCTGGAAGGCAAGCAGTTTCTGTTGACTTGGTAATATTTATTATTTATTAATATTTATTAAACAACAAAGTAGATGAGGGCTGGGTATCGCTATGTGGCTGAGTGCTTGCTTAGTATTTGAAAAGCGCTGATTTCAATCTCCACTACTGCAAAACCCACAAACAAACAAACAACAAGCAAAGTGACACCCAGGTATGTTTAGAAATGGAAGGCTCCTGTCTGTTTTGAACGTTTGCAAAGAAGCATTACTAACCATTATATACATTATATCTCTGTGTTCGTAATGAAGCAAACCATGGTGTGTTTTGTTTGTTTGTTTGCTTCTTCATGGGTTCTTTCATTGGTTTGTCTTGAGATAGGTTCTTGCTGTGTAATTTAGGTTATCTCAAACTCACTGTATCACCCAGGCTGGTCTTGAACTGATGGTGATCCTCCTGCCACAGCCGCAGATGACAGACTCATGCTACTACACCTGGTGAAACTATGGCTTCATCATTATCTACTTCTCATCAAAAGGTGATCTAAGGAATGGGATTTATTCCACATGTGGACACTTACAGACTTTATGGTGTGCCTTACCTTCTTTTCTCATAGAATTAGAAATCCAGGCCTCAACCAGCATCCACATTAGACTTGAGTTCCTATGCAAGGAGTCAAAATCAAAACCTTCTAAAGGGAGAAAACAACTGTTGAAAGCAAAACACACTTTAAATATAGAATGTTGGGCTTAATATTTTTAAAAAAGAATTTTATGTATATTACTGAAAAATGAGAATTTCTACTTTGTAAAAGTCTTTCAAATTTCCATTATTCTTGCAGCAAAAAAAAAAAATTTTTTTTTGCCTATTATATACTTGTTCAGGGTGCATAGATAAAGACAGATAAGCACATTACCATGTAATGTTAAGTATTTAGGATTGCTAAGAAATGATGTTATTTAGTAGACTATTTTTTTAATTATCATTAAAAATACCACGTAGTAAAAGCTGCAGTCCTCACTGAAGGATTAACAAGGAGGAATCACTTGACAGACCACTGCAGCTCATTTAGGATGGGGTAACACGAAATTTTGAATCTCCTTCAAAGCTATGACATTTTTCAAGAATAGTAATTTGGATTCATTCAACTTTGTAACCTGCTGTACAATCAATGCTGAAGGAATGAACACAAGGTCTCTAGAATGCCAAAAGGGTGATTTCTCTGAATCTTTCAAGGCCGAGCTCAAGGGGCCCTCCTGCCAGAAAACTCTCTGTGGCTTTCCACCGACTAGAGTAAGACACCATCCTGTATGAGTCCGAGGGACCTCTGCTCCCTTGAGTCACCATGCTCATCATTCTGTGTCCACTCACTCTTTTGCCAGAGCAGAGAACAGCAATCCCACCAGAGTCACCTTTGACTCCAGCTCAGAGGTTAATAGAACACAGTATACATGTGAATTGTTGGTATGAACTAATTACACAAAACTGTCTTTTGATCATAAGGTGAAGTACATGTTAAGAGGTAAGAAAGGCATGGATTTAAATCCCTGCTTTTCCCCTCTCTAGTCCACCTTCTACTCACCTGTGTATCTCTTTAACATCATGTTCTTTTTCTGCTGACTGAGAAAACTGGTAGAACATTCCTCAAATTACGAGGATTACATACTGTAATTTGTGGAGAGCACTTATAATGCCTGGTAAATGGCAAAATTTCAACTTATTTTAATTATTGCTTACTTCTCTACTTCCATCTGTATCTTTTTTGCTTTTCTTATTCCCTGCCTCATTCACTTTTCCTTTTATTTCAGCCTTTTTTTTTTTGTACCATAAATTAAACGCATGATCTTGTGCTTGCCAGGCGAGTGCTGTGCACTGAGCTGTATCCCCAGCTAATTTCGGTCTTAACTATCCCTTTTTCTTGTAAGCCTTCTTCTCTTCTCAGCTCTTATTGTATAGCCTTGGATGTGTCCAGTTAATACTTTTCTCATGTGCCAGATTTTTACAACCTCTAGGGAACAGAGCTCGTTGTGTACCCTCTCTGATCCCACCTGAGGCCCTATCCTTTAAGGCAGAAGCATGCTGTGTTAGGCAGGTTCCTGTATTGTGAAAACAAACAAACAAACAAACAAACAAAACCTGAGAAAATCAAATTCTGGAGAAAAAAGATTATTTTGGCTCAAGCTTTTGGAGGTTTAATCCATGATGTGTTATTTCCAGTGCCTTTGGCCTGTGGTAAGATAGCATACTAGGGTCAGAAGAGGAGGGGCTGTGGTCTCAGCATCCCTCTCTCAGGAATGTGCCAGCTGATTGGGAGAACTCCCACAAGTGTCCTCCATTCCGAGGTTCCAGCACCTTCCAACAACAGCACCATAGGCTGTGAGGCAGGAGATTAAGACCAGGGCAAACCAGACAACCAGCTGAATGTACCAAAGGTCATTAAAACCTGTGGCTAACAGGCTGAGCAAGACCTTTTCTAAAAAAGAGAAGATGTAAACAGAATGCAGGAGCCAAATGACCTCAGGCTTATAGCTGAGCGTTGTGGACAGACAGAAAAGTGCTGTTTTCAACCTTTCATTTGCATGTAGGCACAATAAATCAAAATACCTGATCCTTATTCATTCACATCTGGTGGGAAACCAAACAAGTCTTTCCACAAGGTACTTTAAATCTGGTGCCAGCCTGAGCAAGTTTTTGGTAAGAGAGTGTCCCAGTGCACCGTACGCAAGAGCCAGAAACCACCCCCAGAAGTTAGAGTACAGAACAGCACCATCCCCTTTCCCTGGGGGCCTGAGACCCTTTGCATAAGCCAGCTCCTGCCCTGTGGAGTATACTATATTTCTGCCTTTGACAAATTTATACCCTTGCTACTTTTCTTGTGTGTCCTGTTCAGTTCTTTGATGAGAGCACCAAGAACCTGGAGAGGAGCTCCACGGGTCTACCTGTTAATACTAGGGACAAAGCTTTAACATGCTCACAGCTGGCGGACACTTACACAAGTCATGCCAACTAAAAGGTCTGAAGATGAAGATTCACCGCAGCCACAGAAGAGCCAATGAACAGGAGAATGCCCAAGATGGCAAGCCCCCAATTTTCTGGAAATTACTGAGGCTTTATTTATTTTTTTAAAATTAGGGTCTTCAGGTGTAGCTCAGGTTGGCCTTGAATTCACTGTGAAGGCCTGGCTGGCCTCAAAATAATAGCGCTCCTCCTATCTTCACCTCCCTAGCGATGCTGTTACAGGCATGCGCCACTGCACCCAACTAGAAATTATATGGACTTCAAAAGGAGCTTGTGACAACTCAGGCTGGCGTGACGGCTGTAACCAAGGCAAAGGGGACCCTGGCTGTGCTGCACAGGAAGTGGCATGGGGGCTTGGCAGTGGCCTAAGGACTGAAACCCAGGTAGCGATCACTGGAATGTCTTCCCAGTGACGAGTTATGAAACCCCTGTCTTATAGTGATGTGACACTATGACCCGAGGCACAGGTCTCCAGGGACATGTCTAGGAAGCATCTCAATATGCTTGGATTTAGTCCTAGAACGTCCCCAGCACCGTCACGTGCTCACATGCCGGGCTTGGGGAAGGTGTGGGCTCATGGAGGGGCTGCAGGCATCAGTGGGTTCATCTCCTCCACTGATGAGTCTGGCAGATGAGCACACTGTTAGGAGGTGAGGCCTGGTTAGATGTGATTCTCCCAGGACGACCTAGTGTTAGAATATTCTGGCGCAATACAGAAGCAAATAGTAGGAAATGAACAGGTTTACTGAGTCGAGGGTGTGGAAAGAAGCACACAACCCATAGCGGCTGGGCCATCTCCTTCAACTGTAAGTGGTGCATGGGGTGCATATTGATGATGTGTGAGGCACCGATTGCGGGGCATTGCAATTAGGGCTGAAGAAGAAGCAAGAGGTGGTAAGCGTTCCTGCTTTGGCCTTCTACCACGTTAGACCACTGCCATAACTGTGCAATAATTTATACTAGGGCAAGGACCTTTCACCTGAAAGCCGGTTCTGCATCTCCCTTCCTGGCTCCTCCCTTAGCTCTGTGCTTCCTGCCTCCCAGCTGCCATGATCCGAGTAGCTTTTTCTTTTCCTTTTCTCCTAACAGTAGACCCTACCAAAACCCAGAACAAACCTCACTTGTGGGGCTCAGATATTTTGTTTTAGCAGTGAGAAAGGGATTGAGACAATCAGTGAGGAGATAGGTCTTAGGGGCTTGCCATATCTCCAGCATTACAAATGAATGGTGACTGATGTTAATTAAATCAAAATGTTAAAAAAAAAAAAAAAACCTATTGTTTTTATTTTTGGTACTGGGGATTGAACTCACAACCTCACGCTTGCCAGGAAGGTGCTGATGCCACTGAGCTAAATCCCCAGCCTCCTATTGTTTTTCAACCACAAAGTTTTGGGGAAAAATTTGTTAAAATATTGGGGAGCATTCTCCCAAATCAGACACAGTCCAACTACCGAAAGACCGCTATTGTTACCTTTTTAATATAAATATTTAAAAATATTTATATTGTCCATTTAAAAGAGGATTTGTTTTCTGTGTCAGAACCCCAACTTACAAGTCTGTTGAGCTATTCAAGAAACATTCTTTTCCATAAGTGTGAGCATATTTAAGTGTTGTTTACCTTTCTTTGTTTTCTTTTACTTTGCTTTTTTAATTGAAAGGGTTTTGGCCCAGATAGGACACTGTAGCCAGGAAAGCCTCAACCGGAAGCACCAATCTGGCCCACCCCTAGGAAGTTACCTGTGATGCCATCTTCCCGCCCCTGGAAATTTACATATGGCGCCAAACCTAGGACCAATGGGCTACCTGTGCATCCCTAATGCCCGCCTTAGATTCCACCCCAAACCGAGGCTATTTACAGGCCCCCACGCCACGTGTCCAGCGGAGAGATCGCCAGCAGTGGGGGTGCCGAACTCTGTCCGTGTTCTCAGACTAAAGGCCGCTTTTTATTTTATACTTCTCATCTTTTGGAAATATTTTTCATTAATGAGTGATAAATTTGGTTTCATTTCATATCAGCAAACAGAAATGAAGCTTTTTAAAAATGTTTTTCAATCAAATGGATGTGCTCTAATATATTTATCAGTATGCAGTATCTTAATGAGACATATTTGTTTCTGTTTTCTTTTGTCATTATGAGAAAGGATTTATTCTATCTTTGTTTCTCTCGGTGCTAGAAATAAATGGAACCCAGGGCATCTCATATGCTAGACAAATGTTCTCTCACTGAACCATATGCCCAGCTTACTATCTTTGGGCCAGAATTTTTTCTGTACTGTTATGAGCTAAGTTGTGTTGTGCCCAAACTCTGACCTTTAAGTAACCCTCACACCTCGGAATGGGACTCTATTTGGATACGGGACCTTTAAAGAATGATGAAATTAAAATGCAGTGATTGGAGGAAACAATCCAACCTATCTCAACCTATCTGTAAGACTGTGGGGCCAGGTCACATGCACAGCCATAGAGAAAAGGTTGTGTGAGGACACTTTGAGAAAGAGGTGATCTACAAGCTGAGGGAAGAAACCTCAGAAAAAACTAGACCCGCTGATGCTTTGGTCTTGGATTTCTGGCCTCCAGAACTATGTGAAATAAGTTTCTGTTATTTAGGCAACTTAGTGGATGGTATTTTGTTATTACAGCCCTAATAAACTAATACACACGGCAACTCATCCATAATTATATAGGTAAAATCAATTTGGGAATAGTAATTAGAGTCAAGTGCAGTGTACACTCCTGAAATCTACCTACTTTGCAGGCCTGAGAGAAAAGGTTCTTGAGTTCAGTGATGGCTTGGGCAACTTAATGTGAGTCTCACAAAACAAAAATTTTAAAAGGCCAGGCTGTAACTCAATGAAAAAGTGCTTTTTTAGCATGCATGAAACCCTGGATTTAATCCCAGTACTGCAAAAAGGAAAAGAAGGCAAGGGAGGAAAGCAAAAAAGAAGGATTTGAAGAAACTGCAGACAAATATAAGTATGTATTTTATTAAATATATGCAAAATTTCATTAAACATATGCAAATTTCATGTGCATATAAAGGAAAATTTAAAAAGTATTTGATGTTACATTGCTACTCATTGGCTGTTTTCTTTCAATAATAACATTATTCCTACTTTATCACCAAATGGAGTTTCTTGTAGCAGTTGTTGATTAGCTATTTTGACTGGTGACAGTACATCAATTCTGGGACTGAGTCAGGACTGACTGCAATTGTTTTTTACTCTAGACATTTCTTTCATTGCTTATTTCACAGCTAATCCTTTACTGCCTGTTATGTTTGATACATTGTATCAACTTGAGAACTCTAAAAGCTTAACTGAGCAGTTAGCTCTACATCCTGGAGTGTGGAGGACATGCCTTTAGGGCTCTAGGAGAAGTTTAGAAGTTTTCACTAAGTGACTCAGCAGGGGGCTGGAGCCTCACTTTGTAAACATCCTCATCCTCTGCAAGAGAAGGGCAGAGAGATGATATGAGTGCTTCACCCACCCTGTAGGAAGGCTGTTTATAATATAATGGAGGGAAAGAGGCTCCTTCCATCTGCTTCACTGTCTTGCAGCCTTGCAGTGTGCCACCCTGCCTTGGAGTCTGCTGATTCTGCACTAAAACCTCCCCAAACTGTAAGCTAAATAAACCTTTTCTTTCTTAATTTTGGGGGTGAGGTATTTTGTCTCAGCATGAGAAAAAATTAACCAAGACACTAGGGAAACTACAGTGTCACATTCTCAAATTAAAAAGCCTTAGAACCAACCTTTCTTGATTAATAATCTTTTCCAGACCCCTCCAAACTAGTGTTGGAAAATTCTACAGAAGAGGCCTAGTGTCACTGTTTTTTAAGTTGTCAAGAAAAATTTTTTCCTCCCTTCCCAGCATGCAGTCTTCAGAGGGAGTAAGAGTAGGGAAGAGAACCCGGGCCTGGTGGTACGTTTGTAATTCTGGCAGCTTGGGAGGCCAGGGAAGAAGATCCCAAGTTTAATCCCAGCCTGGACAATTTAGCAAGTTACAAAAGCTTACCTAATAAAAAAATGGGGAGGGACTTACCAATTCCATAAGGCTCTGTTCCCTTTGTCCTCCAACCCCACTCCTTACTAGGGATGGAACCCAGGGTCCTTGCATGAGCTGTAATCCTCAGTTCTTTTTATTTTATTTATTTATTTATTTATTTAGATTTTTGAGATAGGGTCTCACTGTGTTGTTAAGGCTGATTTTGAACTTTGAGCCCAGGCTGGCTTTGAACTCACAGCAGTCCTGCCTCAGCCTTCCAAGTGCTGTGATTAGAGGCATGTGCCACCATGCTTAGCCACCCCCACCTTTTTTTTAAACTCTGTTTTGTGAAGAGAACTTACCAGGTTGGGCTAGGACTTGCCATCTTACCAACTCAGTCCCCCTCCTCCCCACAGTGCTGGCCTTACAGGTGTGTGCCACCTGGCCAGGTTTACCATGTGGGTTTTAAGTGCTCTATTACCTGTCTTATGTGGTCTTCTGGTGATAGCCAGTGGCTGGATGATCTTAGAATCTGCTGCTGTCATACTTGAAGAAATCATACATAGCTAGTTAAGCTGACCAGCTGAGCCTCAGTGACAGTTGCTGTCTGTTAATCATAGAGGCAAAAGTCAATTAGAGTCTCTGAGCTAAAGTTCAATTTAAATTAATCATTTATTCTGTAGTTCAGGTGATGAATTGCTACATTACTCAGCTGTGGAGCTAACAGTAACAGTTTCTTTAGAAAACAAAAATGATCACAGTGCTTTCTTTTCTTTTAATACTTTAATGTTTTCATTGTGTCTTCTTAAATTCTGTGAAATGCCTAGAGTCCAAAGTACCTGTTACTTCTCATCAACTGACAACACAGCTTCGAATCTGGGTTACAGCTAAACTGTGAGGATGAACATCTTGGTTGTCAATTTTTAATGTGCCTGGCTCTAGGGTTTTGCTAGTGGACAACACAGAGAAAAAAGGTGGAAGGGAAACACAACGCAGCATATTTAAAGTTAGTTAAAATGAGGACATTAAAGGAAAGCCATGATCTTCCCTTACTCCTTTTTTACTCCACATTTATTGAGCACTAACGGCAATGTTCTAAGTGCTGAGAATCAAAAAAAGTGCATGTTCTTACCGGGTTCATTTCTCTATATTAACTGGCTCATCTGAGGTCTCAGAGTGAAAGATCAGAATAAAGAAATAGGGAATAAATAAAATGTCTTTGAGGGATATTAAGTACAGAGGCTTCAAAGCTCTAGGCAAAAGGGCAGAGTCGAATTGGGCATAGTGTTGTAATCCCTGCACTTGGGAGGCTGAGGCAGGGGGAGCACTGTGAAATCAAGGCTAACCTACACTACATGATGAGTTCAAGGCCAGCCTGAGCAAGAGTGAGATCTTGTCTTAAAAGGTACAGTGGGAGAACGAGGACTGTGATGACCAAAGGACACAAAGTGACAGGGTAACAAAGGGAGGTAGAAGATCTGTGAAGAAATTCGTGTTATTGTTCTTTAATCTTCATAAAAATCCTATCAAGTAGGTTTTTAATTTTATTTTCATCTTTTTGAGACAAGGTCTCACTATGCAGTTCAGGCTGGCCTTGGGTTTACTTTGCAGCCCAGGCTGGTCTCAAACTTGCTCTGATCCTCCTACTTAACCTCCTCAGTGCTGGACTTACAGGCCTGCCACCATACCCGGCTCTACTAGGTATTATCATTCCCAGTTTTTGTGTCTGAGACAGGGTCTTGCTATGTAGTCCGGCTAGCCTCCATCCTCTTGCGTTGGCCTCCCTAGTGCTGGGGTTACAGGCATGTGCCACCACATCTGACTCTTACCATTTTATATAACAGGGAAATGAGACATAGGAAAAGACCCTGTGGGTTGCCCAAGGTCCTACTGTTAGCATTTGGCAAAACCAAGAATCTCACCTTCATCTCTAGAGTCTGATTTTAAGCACAGCTCCTGTTGCTTGTCAAAAAAAGGCACAGGATTAGAACTAGGCAGCTTCGCTCCACAGTGAGGCTCCCTCTCTTCCTTTTACTGCACCATTGTGGATATGTATCGTGAGTTCCTATGTTGTCATGAAACTGATGGACACTGGCGTTACACGGGTGGTTAAAGCACCTCTGATTCCCTCCTTGCTTTAGTTGATGGCCCTCCCGCAAGTAACGAGTCCTCTACCAGGTGCTCAGCCTCGCGTTCTCTTATCTGCCCAGCTGGGAGAGGCGGCCAGGACCGGTGGCCATGGGGAGAGGCAGCCTGCTCTGCCCTCGCGGGGGGAGGGGAGGCGTTGTGGGTCTCCTGCTCTCTGCAGTCCCTGGGCTAACGAGGAGTCTGCAGCGAAGTGCTCTCTGCATCAGGCCTCCAGGTCCCGGGTCCGCAGGCCGCGCCTAGCGCTCCCGAGCCTCGTGGACCGCGGACCCCGGCGGAGCGCAGTGGATGGAGGGCGGCTCTGGGAAGCCCTGGGCAGGCGCCGCCTAGCGCAACGCGGCCTCTGCACCGGTCCCCACTAGACATCACCCGCCGCTGGCAGCGCGTGTTTCTAAGCCGCGCAACCACTGGCAGCAGCTCCGCCCCTGCCGGGGACCCGGAGCCGGCGCGCACAGGCCGACATGGGGGTGGCGGCGGCCTCCGCGCGCCTCGGGTCACGTGGCTCGGGGGACCGCATGGCGGCGGCCCGCGCGCCCTCGCGTCTCGGCCGGCGGGGCGGCCCGGGCGCGCGCGCCGACGGGGCGGGCGCATGCGCAGGGGGGCGCGCCGCCTCTGCCCCGCGGCGAGGGTGTCTATGGAGAGGCGGCGACCGCGGCTGCTGAAGGAGCGGAGGCTGAGGCCGCGGCGATGGCGCCCTTCCCTGACGAGGTGGACGTCTTCACCGCGCCGCACTGGCGGATGAAGCAGCTGGTGGGGCTCTACTGCGACAAGGTAACGGGGCTGCGCGCGGCCCGGGGACTCGGGCTGGCGGTCCCCGGGCGGCCGGGCCTGCGCCGCGCTCCGCCTCCCGGCAGCTGTCAGCCCCGTGCCCCCGCACCCCTTCGCCCGGCCCGGGGTCCCCTCCGCGCCGCCGCCTCGGCCCGGGCCTACGGCACCCGCGAGGCTCCCGGCTCCGCGCCGTCCGGGGGGCCCCGGCCCTCGGGGACCCCGCTCGGCCGAGGCCCAGGCGCGCCCCAGGCCGCCCGCGGCCCCCCGGCGCCCTTCGGTCCCTGGGCGGCTCGGGGCCCCCCGGAGTCTGTTTGCGGACACCCAGCTGTGCGGCGCGCTTCTTCCACGCGCGGCCGCCCCTGTTTGTTTCCCCCGCCTAGACTTGGGAGAAAAACCAGCTTCGGGAACGGGGAGGACTTTCTGCTCCCCGCGCATGGGTTTCTTTCTCCTCGCAACTTTGAATGTATCCCTTCCCGCCCCCGCGTGTTTATTTCCTCGATGTCAGTCGCGCTGCAAGACAGTTGTTCTTTGTTGGGGTCCTTTACCCGGGCTCCGAGGAAAGGGACCCGGGGAAAGTTGTTTGGTACAGGAAGCGAACTGAACCTGGGCGGGTGTCCCCGGGGCGCGGCGCGAACTTGAGCCCCACTTTTGGGCATAGAGCTCGGGGCCTTTGGCTAGGCTTCCAAGACCACGTTACCATGCCCCGTATTTGCTAGTTTACGCCAGGGAAAATCGTAGGCGTATCCTCCAGCCGCCAGGCAACCCAGTTTCTCATAGAAAGCAAGGTAATAAGTAGCTTTTAAAAGACTAAGCATAGAACTAAACTTTTTACTTTCATAAATTATGTAATATTAAGCAGAACCACCCTGGACAGCCCGCGGAGGTGGGGGTTGGAGGATGCCCAGTGTTTGGGGCTGGCCATACTCTAGACTGGCAGTGTAAAGCAGTGAAGTTTGTGTTTCTGATTTTAGCGCCGCTCCACAACTGTCTTCGTCCTCCCTCCATTTTGGAAATTTAAAAACAAACAAACAAACAAACAAACAAACCAGAACCTGTTTCAGGTGTGGTTTTAAACCATAGGACTGTTCTAGGATAGTGCTTTTCAACTTGTTTGCTGTGAAAAATCCTGACCTCCAAACCTCTGGGCTCCTAGACAGACATCTATTTTAATTTAAATCTCTCCCGGAGGGTGCAGTGCACACCCACTGATGTGAAGCACTTACCCAGGAAAAGTTTAAGGAGTGGGTAAGGTCCTGAGCAGAAGTGTGTAACACTGAACTTACGTGCTGAAGTGTCTTTATCCTCTTGGCTTCTGACGTGTGTTCTAGTAGTTGTCTTTAATTGGAAGGAAGAAAAAATAGTGGGGGTGGGTTTTAATTTTGTCATGTCAAAAATGAAAAAGGGAGGTTAAATCCAAGCATTCAGGAGGCCGAGACGGGAGGAATTAGGAATCCCTGGCCTGTGTAGTGCACTGGCCAGCCTGGACTAATTACTACTAATTTATTCTTGGGATAGCAAAAAATAATCACTATTTCTAAATTAATTGCATATAGTTAATGAAGTTATTGTATTTGTTTAAAGTATTGTATTTATTTGAAGGTTAAAACTCTGGTTTTCTGAGCCTTGACGGGGGTGATTTAGCCGCGAAAAACACTGCATAGGAATTTGACATCATTTTCTTCTTGATCTTAGCAGCCAACGGAAATCTTTCTTAGGATGTCCTTGGTGAGCAAGACTAGAAAAAGAGGTATTTTTGATGGCTGAATCTAAAAGAAATTAAGATTTTGTTGTATGAAGTTTTACTGTTATTACCATTTGGTCATATGGATCAGGTATCCAATCCAAATAGCCTCCAGTAAAGCTATCCAAATGAGAACTCGTTTTTATGGTCAAACTAAAAAAATTACCAAGTGTGTTGTTTACTGTATCCTTTATTTTGACTCTGAATGTCCTCATAACTATAAAAAATTAGTTTTATTTTCAGTACTGCACTTCCATGCGATGCACATAAGTGCAATATATTTTAGAATTATTCATTTGTTTACTAGAATTAAATCAGTTATTTCTCTACTTAATTTATTTAGACCAATGTATTTCAAAGCAGTTGTAGGCCATTTTAAATATTGATACAAATTATTCTTTGTTCATGGATTTTTTTTTTTTTTTTTTTAGGGTGGTTTGAGACAGGGTCTTTGCCATGTGGCTTAAACCAGCCTTGAACTCACTATGTAGCCCAGGCTGGCCTCGAACTCCTGCCCCAGCCTCATGAGTGCACCGCCAGGCCTGGCTCTCTTATTTCTATGAAAAATCTTACGGAGAAATTTTTCACCTCTGTTATCTAGACAATAGTCTTTCATGGTAGGTAGGGCTAGGGAGTATTTCTTTTTTATAGCTGGAGATTTATTATAGGGCTGGATTAGATAAGCAGTCACTGACATCCAGGTGAACACCCATGTCAGGATTAGACCATTTAATTTTCTTGGTGGGAAGCCATAGTAATTTGAGTTTTGGTTTGATAACAGTCAGCTAAAGAAAACCTTTTATGCTAACTGACTGATTAAATTTGGATAATTTTAATAAAAATTTGCATAAGATAATCTTTTGCCTATTTTCTTCTAGTTCTTCAGTTTTTCCTCTAATCCTGAACACTTCATTCTGTTGGTTCTGTTGCTTGACTGTGTAGTTGGTGTTTGTCAGTAGGCCTGGAGCAGGGCTAGATTGTTTACTAGAATACAGTTTGATGGTCAGTCTGCCTTTTTCCTCATTTTTCTGTGCACCTATAAGAAGATACTGACTGCACTGGGAAGTTTTGGAGGGGAGGATATTATATTGAGAGCTGGGCAGGCAAGGAAAGAGTATTTAATGAGTTCTTACTCCATGCTGATGTTATTTTCTCTAATCCTCGCAAGAGCCCTGTAAGACATTAGTCCTCATTTAAAAAGGAGACAGCCTTAGTGGTTGTACAGCTCATTCAAGTAGTAATTAGTAGAGTCTGAATTTTAATCTCAGGATTTTTTTTTTTTCCTTTTCGAAGCCCTTCATGACCACACTAATTCTGCTGCTTATTACTAACTTCTTGATTTTATGCAGAATAGTTCATGTATTGTATCATTGTTTTTGAGTTTCTTTACTGTGTGTAACTCTCCTTTGATTAAATGAAAGCATTGTCTGACTGAATAGACAAAAAGAAAAAACTTATTTGTGTGGTAATGTTTTGGGGTTTTGTTATATATTTTGAGGGGGGCAGTATGAGGGGTTAGATTGAAGCAGGGGCCTTGCACATGCTAAGAGCTGAATCGCCCTTTATGATTTCTTTTTTCTTTTTTATTTCGAATTACAGTCCTGCCTCAGTCTCACAAGTAGCTGGGATTACAGGCCTATGGGAGCACTTCTGTCTTTTTGTTTTTCTTTTTTGCAGTGCAGCATGGGGAACTGCAAGCAGGCCAGCTTTAAGTGATAAAGTACCCTTGGGAATCATTTCTAAGGCTGGTTTTTATATTTTAGGTTGTCAGAGATAGAAAGTTGTAAATTCTTTTAAAGTATAGAAGATAACATGCTGCTGTTCATTATTATGATTATATCTTATTCCATATAGATTCCTTGTTGAATTACATATTTATTATTAGGTCCCTAGAAACTTTTTCTGGTGGTGGTGATGGTACTGGGGGTTGAGTCCAGGGCCTCCACAGTGAACTACATTTTCACCCTTTTTTTTTTTTTTTTTTTTTAAATTTTGACAGGGTCTCACTAAATGCCCATTCTGGGTGCGAATTTGTAATCGTCTTGCATCAGCCTCCCAGAGTGCTGGACTGACAGGATTGTGTCACTGAATCTAGTTTGGAAACTTTTATGTTGTCCTGTAGAGCATTGTTTCTCAAAATATGCTCCATAGACCATCAGTTTTGCAGATCAGAACAGTTAAAATGGGAACGGGAAGATGTTCTTACCTGAAACCTGATGGAAGTGTTTGTGATGTATGAGTCTAAACCAGTGATGGGGAACCTTTTAGATATGGAGCACCCAAACTACAACCTCAAACCTGCTATCCTGGAGTTGAGCACGGAGGTTACCTTGAACACTAAGATTTTAGTTTATGAAAAGCAACTCCTGTGTACTGACAGAGAGGGCTGCGTGTGTCCACTGCAGCACACATGCCATAGGTCACTGCCACCAGTGTATTACATAATGAAGGTCATAGGAGACAGTGCTTGCCAGGAATGGTGGTGCCCTCCTGTAATCCCAGCACTCAGGAGGCTGAGGCAAGAGGTTTGCTGGGAGTTTGGGGCCAGCCTGGACTACACAGCAAGGCCCTGTCTCCTGTGCTTGGAAAACACTTGTTTCTCCACTGAAAAACTGCTGACATCTGGGGCCACCTGACTGTGTGCCTGTGTTGCAGGATGCTTTACTGCGGTTCCTAGCTTTGACCCAGTGCAAGTCTATACAATTTCTCCAGTGATGGCAACCAAAACTCAGACATTGCACTTCTCTTTTGGGGGGGCAAAGTGGTCCCTATTTTGAGAATTTTTGCTTTAGAACAAGTAGTTTCTCTAACAGGTCTCTTTGATCTGAAACTGTATCTTTATGATAGGGACAAACATTGTTTGTTTTGGAGAGAAATCAGGTATTAAGTCACAGATAACCAGTCTATTTTTTTTATCTGCTGAATGGTTATATTATTTGGGATAGAGTATTTTTCTTTTTTTTTTAAGGAGAAAAAGGAAAAAAACCAGAAAAAGGGTACAAGTAATATGAAATTTAAAAAATAAACAATAAGAAATCACTAGTTAATAAGATTACATATTCTCATCTTAGAAATAGTTGTTCAAGTTACAAAATTGAAGCACATAAAGTAGACTTTGAAGCAATGAGAGTGCAAACAGTTTTGTTCAATGATCCAAAAAAAACACTCAGTAATAAGGTTATCTATCTTATATACTTAAACATATATGCAGTTATAACCTTTAGACCACTTTCTTTTTTTTTTGTAGAATGACAATTACACATTTTGGGTTTTATTACTCCCACAGTTCTTATTATTTTTATTTGAAGAGAGTAAAACCAAATGCGACATATCAGAACAGAGTCAGTCAAATCAAAAGGATGGACATAATAGATAATGTAAAAATAAAATATAAGGTGATCAACAATGGTTACCATACTGCCTCTTGCTATTTTAAGAAGAATTGGCATTTATAATAAAATTGAACTAAACAGTAAAGAATAAAACCAAAGCATTGGAGACATTACAGGATTTTAAAAGAAAATAATAGTCAAACGGAATGGACGTCATAATGATTCTTACTGTCTTCACAGTTATGCCTATACTTTCGATCTTGGTACTATCAAGCAAAGCAGAATAGAGGAAAATCAGTCAAAACAAGATGGTGAGGGCAATACAAGATTTCAAATCAAGTCAATAGGAAATCAAAGTAGGTTACTATAATGTATCCTGCTATTTTTTATTTATTTTTCCCTAAATTAAAAAAAGAAAAAGAAAAAGTAAATAATTGAGATAAAAGAGGGCATAACAACAGAACAGCACAGGTCAAATCATAACCATTTAGGCAAAATAGTGTTTCACCACAAGATATCCTGACATAAAAATAGTTACCATAGTGTCTCTTTCCTTGAAATCTTTGAGTATAACTTCTTATACTGTAGCACCAAACATATCATGACACTATAAAACCATTCAAGAGAATGAGATTATTACAGGGTATTTAGAACCAATTGTCGAAAAATGAACAATGGTGTCTATATAAACTCTTTGTCTATAAAAGTTTTTGCTTATATTATCATATATAATAAAATCCAATAAGATACAACCTTTTAAGGCCAATGGAGACTGAAGAATACACGTTTGATAGAGTATTTTACTGTGCCTCAGTTTTTAAATCTATAAAATGGGCTATGATACCTCCTTTCTAGTATTTTAAGAAATAATACTTAAAAACATTCAGTATAGTGCCTAACATACTTTATTTTATTTTGTGTTCTGTCTTATGAGACAGGATCTTGCTGTGTAGTTCAGGCTAGTCTTGAATTCACTGTGTAGCCCAGGCTGCCCTTAAACTTGCAGTGATTCTCCTGCTAGCCTCCTGAGTGTTAGGATTATTGGCATGTGCCACTATACCTGGCTTCGTGTCTAGCATGTTTTAGGGTCGTATATGCTAGGAATTACGTCCAGGTTTATTTTTTTCTTTGACAAGCCTGTATGTTTGAAACACCATTTTTTTTTTTTTTTTTTGTGGAAGCAAACAAAAACTGCCAACATTTTTAGAAATAGATTGTATGTGTTCTGGTCTTGGTACTATAGTTAAAGGGTTTGTACTTAAAAGTGGAGAAAATTGGTTTGGTTAATATTTTTAAGGACTTCTCTCTTTTGTGTTTTGTTTTTCCTAGACTTCATATATTCATCAAATCAAGCACGTGTTGAGAATTTAATACAAATAAAGCTCTTATTTCTTCAGTCTTCGTAAAGACTTTTCTGTTTTGTTTTTTTTTGAGACTGTTTTGTTAAGTAGTTCAGTAGTTTTGAATTCACCATGTAGCCCAGGCTGACCTTCAACTCTTGAGGATCCTCCTGCCTCAACCTTTCAAGTGCTGAGATTATAAGTGTGCGCCTCCACACCTAATGTGTACAGACCTTTTTTATTCTTACCAAAGAACTTCTCATCTGTTGATTATTTATTTTCCACCTTTATTAAGGTGTAATTGACAAGTAAGGATTGCTTTTGGGTGTGGTAGTGGACTCTTGAGATTTTAGCACTCTGGAGGCTGAGGCAGAAGGAATACAGTTTTTTTTTTTTTTGTCTTTTTCCTTTTTATCGGTACCGGGGATCGAACTCATGACTGCCTGCTTGCAAGCCAGGTGCTTATGCTGCTGAGCTAAATCCCCAGCCCCCAGGAATATAGTTTTGAGCCCAATGTGGGCATTTAGCAACTTAGTTGTGAGCCTGTCTTAAAATGAAAAATGAAAAGGACTGGGTTGTAGCTCAGTGTGAAAGCAAAACAAAACCCAACCCAATTGCATACGTTCAAGGTGTATAACTGCATGGTTTTAGATGTGTATCCCTTGTGTCATGATCATCAGAATGAAATTAACCACATCCAGAGCGGCATGAAGTTACTCTGGGTAGTGGGGATGGGATGAGCACCCTTGAGATCTGTTTTCAGCAAATGGGAAGTGAACAGTACCGTGTCATTGGTCAGTTACCACAGTCACCGTGCTGTACAGAATATCCCCAGAATGTCATTTTGTGATTTACAAGTTGTGCCCTCAAGCTGATATCCTCCCATTTTTCCATGCCACAGCCCCTGGCAGTCCATATTTTGTTCTGGTGAGGCTGGGTTTGTAGGTTTCATATAAACCCAAGACCCTGTAGTGCAGTATTTGTGGTTCTGAGTCTGACTGAGTTTGTTGGCCACCAGCCTCAAGGATCGATCACCTGTGTTGTTGCCGGCGACAGGATTTCCTCCTTTATCCCTGGCTGTTTCTGGGTTTGCCCATGTGCGACCATGTGTGTAAAACACGTTTTCTATGTGAGCTCACGTGTGCACTGGTGTTGGGCTGCCCCCCACCTCAGTGGCACTGAGGATATCTAGCTGTGCACACGAAGCGCAGCTGCCTGTTGGAGACTGATTTCATTGCCGTGGGACGTTGGACTCAGAAGAGACTGCTGGAGTCTGTGGATGCTAATTTTTGTGAAGACCTTCTGTGCTTTTTTCCATGATGGCATTAGCATTTTTTAAGGACTTCTATGGATAGTTTTATTTTGACCTAAATACAGAAACAATGAATGAAAAACCTAAGTAGGACTCATTGATGTTACAGTCTGTGTCCTTTCACTGTGTTAACTGATCATCCCAAGAACCTGAGGTGGTGGTTAATAGTTCTGTTTTTAAGGTGAAGAAGCCGAGGTATAGGGATATTTAGTGACTTGCTAGCAGAGTTCGTTAATCAGCTGGCTCCAAAGTCTGTGCTTTTTTGGGGGGCGGGGGAGGGGTACCAGGGATTGAAATCATGACCTCATTCTTGCCAGGCAGGTGTATAAGCCACTAAGCTAAATCCCTAGCCCCTAGAGTCCATGCTTTTAGCTGGAGTGATTAATTCATTTTATATGGTAGAGTGTTTTGTTTTGTTGGATATTGAGACAAGGCCTTGCTATGTACTTATTCTACTCTGACTTTGAGTTTACTCTGTATCCTAGTCTGGCCTCGCACTTGCTACAGTCCTCCTGTCTCAGCCTCCAGAGTAGAGTTTTTATTTAACTAATTTGCTTCTCAGTTTGTACCATGGAACAGAGTTTTACCATAGGCTGTTGTGGAATGAAAGAGAATTTCTAATCACCGAATGAAAGCTATACAAAATTTCAGGCATATCTTAGTTTTTCTTTTTTTAGATAGGGATTCACAATGTAGCGTGACTGGCCTTGAACTCCTGGTGATCCTTCTGCCTCTGTACTGGGATATAGATGTAGGTTTGCCCTACCAAGCCACTGCCAGGCATATTTTAAGATGTTATCTTTCTTCATTTATATGAGTGCATTGTTTACTTTATTGCCATTCATATATGTTCTTAGTACTTTCTTTTGATATATGTCATAGTTCTACTGAGACTTATTTGTGAAGGTTTTTAGTGGAATGATACTGGTAATATTTGCACCAATTACTAATTAATGAATTTTGTTTCAATCCGGTGTCGATCTTTTAGAATCCTTAACTCCACAATGTAGGTTTATCAAATGGATGTGGTCTATTGGTTCAGGTGCTAGGAGTTGTTTTTATGTTGTCACAGTGTTGAAAAAGTCAAAAGAATATTTTGTGAAGTGTGAGAATTCTATGAAATTTCAAATTCCTGTCTGTAAATATAAAGTGCGAAAGTTCACCCACAGCATTTACTTACCTGTTGTCTGTGATTTTTTTTTTTTTTTTACTGACTTTATTTCAAGAGAAAAAAAGACAAGAGAAAAAAATAAAGTTTCAAAACACATCAATCAGGGAGCAACAATGGTACATACATTATGCCTTGTTTTCCACAAATCATTCACCTAGAGTACAAGACATCTGCATTCAGTTGTCCAAACAATACCAGCATAAAGCTTTCTCTTCATGAACTCAGACAAATCAGTAATACAACTGTCTTAACTATCTTTTATATGTAATTTTTTGTCTGAGGAACAGCTGACAAACATTTTCTGCCATGTTGTGGATTGTTTCTTCACTCTGTTGGTGATTTCTCTTGCTTTGCAAAAGCTTTTCAGTAGGCTGGGATCCCAGTTGTTGATTCTTTGCGATTGTTCCTGTGCAGTGTTTTGTTCATAAAGTATTTGCCTACACCAGTGTTTTCAAGAGTTTTACCTACTCTGTCTTCCAGCAGATTTAATATTTGTTTTAATATTAAGATCTTTGATCCATTCTGATTTTAGCTTGGTGCATGGTGAAAGAAATGAGTCCAGTCTTAATTTTTGACATGTGTAGATCCAGTTTTTCTAGCACCATTTACTAAAGAGGCCATCTTTCTTCCAGTGAATGTTCAGCACCTTTGTCAAAGATAAGGTGGCTTATTGTGTCTGGAGTAGTTTCTGCATTTTTAAATCTGTTTCATTATTCTTTGGATCTGTTTTTGCCAGTACCATGCTGTGTGTGTGTGTGTGTGTGTGTTTGAGATGGTGTGTTGCTATTCAGTTCAGGTTGGCCTTGAGCTCACTTTGTGGTCTGGGCTGGTCTCAAACTTGCAATGATCCTCCTGGTTTAGCCTCCCGAGTGCTGGGATTACAGGATTACAGATGTGTCCTACTATGCCCAGTTTGTCTGTCTGTCTCTCTCTCTCTCTCTCTCTCTCTCTCTCTCTCTCTCTCTCTGTGTGTGTGTGTGTGTGTGTGTGTGTGTGTGTGTGTTTAATCACAGTAGCTTTGTACTATAACTTGAAGCCAGGGGTTGTGATGCCCCATCTTGACTTTGTCACCCAGGGTTGCCTTTGCTATTTAGCTCTGTTCTGGTTCTGTATGAATTTTAGGATTGCTTTCTTTAATTCGATGAGATATGCTATTGGACTTTTGATTGGGATTGCATTGAAACTGTAACAGCTTGGCCAAGTATGGCCATTTTTAGTATATTGGTTCTTCCTAGCCAGGAACATGGGATAGCTCTCCATTTTCTAATACCTCTTTAATCTCCTTTTTCAGAGTACTGTAGTTTTCAATGTAGAGATCTTTTACATCCTTTATTAGATTGATTCCTAGGTACTTCTTTTTTTTGGATGCTATTGTGAAAAGTGTTGTTTCCCTGATTTCTCTTTCAGTTTATTATTCATGTACAAGAAGGCTATTGATTTTTGAGTGGTAAGTTTGTATCCAGCTACATTACTAAATTTGCTCATTAAACCTAAGTAGTCTTTTTAGTGGAGTTTTTGGATTCATCTATGTAGAGTATCATGTCATTTGCAAATAATGATAGTTTCTTTCTTTCCTATCTTTATTCCTTTTGTTTCTTTCTCTTGTCTAATTGCTCCAGCTACAGTTTCCAGGACTGTGTTGAATTAGGAGTGGAGACAGTGGACATCCTTGTCTTGTTTCTGGTTCTAGGGAGAGAGTTTTCAGTTTTTGCCCATTTAGTGTGATGTTGGCTGTTGGTTTATCGTACATGGCTTTTATCAGATTGAGATAATAAAGACCATTTATTCCAATTTTCTGTGAGGTTTTTTTTTTATCATGAATGGGTGCTGGACTTTGTCAAAGACATTTTCTGCATCTATTGAGATGATCATACAATTTTTTGCCATCAACTCTGTTAATATGGTGTATGACATTTATGGATTTACATATGTTCAAACATTCCTGCATCCCTGGAATGAATTCCACTTGATCATGGTATATACTCTTGGTGATTTGCTGCATTCTGTTTACTAGTATCTTTTTTGTTGTGGTTGATACCAAGATGAAACTTAGGACTTGAACTTTTCGCTAGAGCCACTGAGCTAAATCCCCAGTCTCTCAATTCTGTTTTTTTTTCTTTTTGGTACTGGGAATCAGACTCAGGACTTTGAGCTTGTTAGGCAAGCGCTGTGCCCCTGAACCATATCCTCAGCCCTGTTTGCCAGTATCTTACTGAGGATTTTGCATCTACATTCATTAGGGAAATTGGCCTGTAATTCTGTCTTAGTTGGATCCCTCTCTGGTTTTGGTATCAGAGTAATGCTTGCTTCAAGGAATGAATTTGAGAGTATTGCTTCTTTTTCCATTTCATTAGCGAGTCTGAGAAGTAGTGGTGTTAGTCTTCTCTAAATTTCTTATAAATTTCAGAGTGAATCAGGCAGAGCCTGGGCTTTTCTTTGTTGATAGGTTTTTAATTACATCTTCAGTTTCATTGATTGATAGTGGGTTGTTAAGGATTTTTATATCTTCTTGATTCAGCTTTGGTAATTCATATGTATCTAGGCATCTGTCCATTTTTTCTGTATTTTCCATCTTACTAGAAATTGCAAGTTTTCAAAGTAGATATAGATGATATTCTGAATTTCTGCACTCTTGTGATTTCACACTTTTCATTCCTAATTACATGTATTTGAGTTTTTTCTTTTGATAAGGTTGGATAAGGGTTTCTCAATTCAGTCTTTCAAAGAACCAACTCTTTAATTCATTGATTCTTTGAATTTTTTAGTCTCTAATGCATTAATTTCTGTTCTGATCTCTATAATTTCCTCCATTGTACATACAAAATTTTGGCTTAAGCTGCTCTTTTTCTGAAAGTTTGAGGTTCACCTTTAAGTTGTTTATATACACTTGCTTTGTTTTCCTGATATGGATATTTACTGCTATAAATTTTCCTCTTAAGACTGCTTTGTGTTTTATAAGTTTCAGTATGTTATATTATTGTTGTCATTCAGCTGTAAAAATTGTCTCATTTCTTATTTAATTTCATCTGTGACCCATTGGTTGTTCAGCAGGGTGCTATTGAATTTCCATGTGTTTATGAAGTTCTTGCAGTTTCTTGTGCCTCAGACAGTCTTCCTTAGCCTCTAGCCCACTCCACCTCTGAGCTGCAGACCCAGCCACCTCATCTGGGGGTTCAGAGTCTCCTTTGGGCTTTAGCTCCTCCATTGTTGCCCAACCTGGGATGCACAACTGAGAACCATTGAGAATGCCATGTGGTTATTTTTGTGCTACTGCACCTGACTTAACTAGTTACTACAGCTCACATGTACTGAAAGGGTAACATGTTTACTCTCTAGCCCTCGTATATTGTGGCGAACCTCTCATTGTTTTGTTTTCTTTCAGTAGAATGTGAACTCCATAAAGATAGAGATCTTTCTTTTGTTCACTCATTCGTGTATCCTACTATTTTCTCTAAATATTTGAATAGAATAAAAAGTGGATTACTTTATATTATATAATGGAATGTTTAATTTTCAAAATATAGGCAACACTTAAATACTGTGCCATGTGAAGTATAGGTTTGTTACTCACATTTAACAATAGGATAAAACTGCGATTGAGAAAATCAACCAAGGTTATGCAGTTGAATACATGCTAGATCTGGGATGTGATCCTTGGAAATCTGACTTTAGGATTGGTTCTCTATAAATTATGCTTAATGCCTAATCTATACTGCCCTTTTTTTTTCGTTTTTTTTTTTTTTTTTTTCTTTTTTTTTTGTACTGGGCATTACACCCAGGACCTTTACACTGAGCACTTTCCAAACATTTTTTCATTATGGGATAGGGTCTCAGTGAGTTGCTTAGTGAAGCATTATGGTGCCTGCCTGTAATGCCTGGGGAGGCTGAGGCAGAAGGATTGTCGTAGGTTCGAGGCCACATAGTGAGTTCATGGGCCAGCCTGAGCTACAATGAGATCCTGGCTCAAAAAATGAAACAACAGCCAGGAATTTAGCTCAGTGGCTTAAGTGCTTGCCTTGTAAGTGCAAGGTCATGAGTTCTGTCCCCAGTACCAAAAAGCAAAGACCAAGAAAATACCCCCCCAAAACCCCCTAAAACAAAGAAGTAGTAAGTTGCTAAATTGGCCAGGCTGAATTGAATTTATGATGTATCTGCTTCCTGCTTTGCTTCCCAGAATGCAGGAAATACAGGCGGGTGCCACCGTGCCTGATTCACACTGTCTTTTATAGAGGATACTTGGTCAGTTCTGCCTGGTGTGGTGGTGCATGCCTTTAATTCCATTATTCAGGAGGCTTGAGTGGGAGGAGCGTTGCTATGTTCAAGGCTAGCCTGAACGACAAAGTGAGGCCGCCTCTCTCTGTCTCTTGTCTCTCTCTCAAAAAAGATAGTTTTATTATGTATAATGGCATAATTTACTTTAGGAGTTTATGTGTCATCTTTTTTTTTTGATGCTCTTGTCATCAGACCTCAGTTTTGCCAAGAACAGGCAAAAACAGGTTGAACAGCTCTGTGCTTTACAAAACTATATTGGACTATAGAAAGCAAGGCTAGGAAATACAATGTTAGCATTTCTCTTTTTGATTACTATCTGTTGTATTTAACCTAATCAGGTTTAACCTTTTAAATGAGTTTTGAAATTAAAATTGGTAAACTAGAGCATAAATTTAATACATGTATTGGCCGTGTTTGAATATTACATTAAATTTTAACCTAAAGCAAGTTTCTTGATCATATGTATATTTTAAATATGTGGGTGTAAAAAATTAGAATTACTTTGAGAATAGGCATTTTTCTTTTGGAAATTAAGGAAATGATAGTGTATTTCTTCTCTTTTGTATTTTTCCTTCAAGTGCATTTACTTTTTTTATTATTTGATGTCCTGAGTTTCCATAACTAAGGGTCAGTTTAGGGTTAGGTTAAAAAACACAAACTTCCCTAAATTATTTAATGATGTTCTAATAAACCTTAAATTCTTTTTTTTTTTTTTTTTTTTTTAAATTTTGAGACAGTATCTCACTATGTAGTTCAGACTGGCCTTGAACTCACTGTGTGTCCCAGTCTGGCTGCAAACTGGCACCTGTCTTTGCCTCAGCCTCCTGAGTGCTAGTATTACAGGCATGTGCCACCTCGTCTAGCTATAATTATGTTCTGAGCAGTTCAATTTCCTGTTGACGTTAGAGTCTAAAGAAACCATATGGAATATTTTTGAATTTTTAAATTGTGAAATTATATTAAAGAACATTTTGAAAAAAGAAAAAAGCACTTTATTAGCCTAGCACAACTATTTTAGCATGTATCTTTCCAGTATACCTGCTGATATTTATTCTATGTACATGCAGTAGTGGAATTTGCAGTTTGGAAGAAACTAGGTGTATAACCATTTTTACTTAAAGAAACTGTGTGATTTGTGCATCATTTTTTTGTATCAGATCCTTCAGAATGCAAAGCAGCATCTTTCTGGCCTAATACAGATTCCAATTATACCATTATAACATTATGAATTTCTTTTACTTCTGTTTTAATATAACCAGGTATAAGGAAAACATCTTGCTATTAAATGGGAATGCATTTGAATATTGGTACACTGTTATATGTTTCCATATATTTATTGTGCCTTTCTTTTTACATTTTTATTCAGCTTTCTAAAACCAACTTTTCCAACAACAATGATTTCCGTGCTCTTCTGCAGTCTTTGTATGCTACTTTCAAAGAGTTCAAAATGCATGAGCAGATTGAAAATGAATACATTATTGGCCTACTTCAACAACGCAGCCAGACCATTTATAATGTACATTCTGACAATAAACTCTCTGAGATGCTTAGCCTCTTTGAAAAGGGATTGAAGAATGTTAAGGTGAGTTACAAAAATTGGTATGTAATCATCACAACTTGTGCATTTTGTTGTGTCATTGGCAAAATTCGTTAATTTATAATAAGTGCCTGTATGTTAAAATGTTCTTTCAGTTGTTAAAGACCTAGGAAGACTTTATCAATAGGTGTGAGTGCAGTGGGGCAGCTGGCATTGTGGAAGAGAAATGCACCTCAGCTCTGAGTGCAACAAGAAATTGGGAGAGGTGAATAGCCGTGGAAAAATGGTGGGGTCAATAGATGGTGATTACCAGGAGGAAATGTCAAGGCCGGGAGGATTCTGGCTAGATCAGCTCTACCATAGTTTTGCTGAAGGCAGGCCAGGGTGATAAGATACTTAGGATGAGTGGGAAGGAAAGAGGAATTTGATTAGATGTTGAGATAGGTAGAAACCTCAAGGTAGATTTTCACTAAACTGACTCAGCAGGTTTCTAGCTAAAACTGAAGACTCTGAAGTCGAAGTTCAGGCCGATTGAGGAGGGAACCGGGCTTAGGTTTTGTTACAGGTTTTATCAGTTGTCTCTAATAAGTTTTCAATAAAATTCTAGTGAGTGCTACTCATCATGACTTACAGGTGTTTTTGTAAGTTGAAATTTTAAGTACCATAAATTTGTTATATTCTGTTAACATTTGCTGAATTCTAAAGGAGAGTTATCACTGGAGATACTAAAGGTAAAACGATTACTTAAAGTGCATTTGCACTCTGTAAATTTTATCTTTTATAAAATTAATGGTGGCTCAGTAGTAGAGCACTTACCTAGCATATGTGAGGACTTGAGTGTGTCCCAGGTACCATTCAATAAATAAGTACAATGTTTGCTGAATTTTTTCTTGCAGGAAGCAGGGTAAACAGAAAAATTTTGGTTGTATAAAATAAAGTTAAACATATTTTTGATGTAGTTGAGGATAATGGTATAGATTTTATTAGGTTTTATTCTTAATTACTGTTGTTAATATCTAGTTGTCCCTCCAAAGCCTTATGAGCTCAAATATGGGGCTTTAGAAAGTTGATTAGATTATAGTAGATTATAGATGTTTTGCTTAGGCAGGGCCTAGTCACTGGGAGTTGGACATGGAAGGGTTTATCCTCCCTCCCTCAGCTCCTCTCTTTACTTTCTCTGCTTCCTGCGTGCCTTGCTACAAGCAGCTCCCTTCCACCTAGATCCCTCCACAATGCCTTTCTGCCTTGGAGCCGAGCAGCTGTGAACTAAGACCTCTGTAAACTGAGCCAAAATAAATCAGTCTTCCGTTAATTTATGAATCTCAGTAATGAAAAGGGGACTAAGATTTTGGTACCAGGAATAGGGTTATCACTGACTTTTCTTGAGCATGTGGTTTAGACACCTTTACAGCTGGTTTGCAAGAGGAGTTTGGAAAGGTTTGCAGATTTCAACTGGAGAGTAGCCTTAGATGACTGTGAGCTAAGCTTAGTGGGGGTTTTAGGTTGGAGTTTGGAAGTCAGAATGAAAATGTAACCGGTAAAAACCAGGCTCAAGAGGTTTCAGTTGGCAAGACAGATTCCATTGACAGTTGGACTTCAGACCATGTGTGTTCTTCTCTGGTAGAAAATTTTTCTATATTTTATTCCTGCCTGGATACTTCACAGGCAGTTGAGATTAAGGACAATGAATTAATTTGTGGGTAGAAATTTCAAGGCTGTCCAATGTTGAGGCTGCGGTATACATACTGTTGGGGACTTTTTAGCCAAGTTTATACTGAAAATGAAGAGTCCATTTAAAAAGTTACCAGCTTTGCCAGAAAGTGCCTACAATGATGGAGCAAAGGAGAACTTGGTTGATGAGAAGAGTAACATTAAAAAGAAGCCAAGTGTTGGGCATTGTGGTGCATGCCTATAATCCTAGTACTCGGGAGACTGAGGTGGAAGGATTGCTGTGAGTTCCAGGCCATCCTGAACTGAATAGTGAAACTCTGTCTAGAAAAGGAGGGGGAAAACAGCCAAGTACTATGAATTAGAACATTAGGAAAAAATGGCTTACGGGCATTTCATAAGTTCAGAATTGCAGAGGGAAAAGACTTTGCTTAGAAGGAGCCGTAGGTCATCTTACTCAAGAAGAGCCCCTTAGGTAATTGGTTCCCTGGGGTTTGGTTTACAGTGCCCAGCCATCCAGGCACTCAGAGGCCTCTACAGTTGTAATTCAAGGGGGCTTGGCTGCTCCTGGAGCTTGTGGCAGATCTTGGCATCCTCCATATGGTGCTGGTTTTACAGACATGCAGAATGCAAGTGTTAATAAAAGGCTTCTACCCAGATATCAAAACAAGGTATTGGAAGTGAGTAGTGTGCCCCTGAGAGGGTAGTGTGTGATACTGTGAGTGAAGCGGAAAGTGTAGTGGAGGGACACTGGGAAGGTAGAGAAGCCAAGGGTGTGGAATGTGTGAGGAAAAAGCTACAAGGAAAGAGCATAGCCATCCCAAGAGAGAAGCCATGAGAGGAACAGGAACTAGCCACGCTGTAGGGGCAAGTCTGCCCAAACCATTTGAAGATCAGGTGTCACTTAGGTGCTGTACACAGAGCTAAGGACTTTATGTTTGCCTGCTAGGCTTCAGTCTTGCTTTGGTTTTATTGGTTTCTGTTCTCTTTCTCCTTTTTGCAGTGGGAATGTTTACTTGGTGCCATTGTATGTTGGCACTGTTTAATTTCTTTCTGATTTTCACAGGGTCTTGAGTTTGCCTTAAGTCTTAGAGGTGACTTCAGGTTTGGATTTTACAGCTGTGCTGGATCTGTTAGGACTTCGGCAATTCTTAAAGGTGCACTAAATGTATTTTGCATAAAGAGATACATATGAGTGTTTTGGAGGCCCAAGGGCAGGGTGATGTTATTTGTATCCTGGTGTCCCTTCAAACCTACCTGTGCTGAAAAGTGGGGGTTGAAAGATAATGTAGGATTAGAGCTGACTTGCTGTTAGGCGGTAGAGTCTGATCAGAAGAGGCAGGTCACTGAGGTGGTGGCCTGGAAGTTTCTCTTCCTCCCAGGCTCCTCCCTTCACGGTCCGTGCTTCCTGTCTGCTATGCTCTGAGCAGCTCACCTTGGCCCTGCCCCTTTCATTGTGCCTGTCTACCTTGGAGACAGCTGATTGTGGACTGAAAGGTTACAGCCTGTGAGCCAAAATAAATCTGTCCTGTGTTTTATGGACACGAGGTATTGTGTGCCAGCAATGAGAAGATGACTCAGATAATTACTTTTATATATTATGAAATATTTGAAATTTGGTCTTGCTTTCCTTCTGGCTCAGTGAGCATAGACTTAAGTAACAAAACCATCCAGTGACTGTATGCCCACCTTTCACTTAGAGATTCTGTTCTACTGCGCAGCAGGAAAGAGGGTGGGTTGCAGGGAAGGAGAAGGGCTGCTGGTAGGGAATTCATAATCTCTAGAAGAATATTTCAGGACTTGGTAGGGAGGTAGGAGCTTGAGTGGGGTAGTGTTCTGGGTACTGATGGAAGAGAGATTCACTTTTCTATTGAATATTCTTTGTACTCTGAGTTTTTTTATATTCACATATGTGATGTGACTAGAAATGTGTATGTTTAATGAAGTGTGGTATGTGTTTGAACACACCCCACAGCATTCTTGCCCCTATTTGAAGCAGTATTGGAAGTTTTTTTGTGTGTGTCTGTTTATTTGCTCTGTCACAGCTGCCTTGATACTTTGAATTGTTTCAAACAGTTACCTTGCGTGGTAGTTGCTTTGAGGAAGAGCCTGAAGTCACACAGGTCTGCTGAATAAGGTAGATGAGGATGCTTTAATGTTTTTATGAGTCTGCCGTCTGTTGGATGGCACTTGGCAGCAGTAGGCACCGTACTTTTGATCACATCTTGTGTAGATACTCACAGAAGTGGATTTTAAATAACTGCTTCAGAATGTGGCAAGAGTAACGGGATAAGTGTGTGTTACAGTTAAGAGTCAGACTGGTGGCCAACTGATGGTGTATGTGCTGCAGTGGGCTGCTTGTATTGTTGAAAGCGCTGAAAGGTTCATCACCACTGATTTAGACTTGCCCCCCTAAAGTCTCCTGTGTTCACAGGTGGTGCTTTTAAAAGGTGATCAGATCATGGGGATCTGTACTTAAACTCCGCTAGTCCACTGATGAATCTGGACCAAAACGTGCAGTTAGGAGGTTGGGGGCTGCTTGGAAGAGGCTGGGTGCTATGGGTATCCCTCCCTGCTTGTTTCCAGGATAGCAACAGCTTTCCTCTGCCAGACTTTCCCTGTGCCCTCCCTGCCCTGGAGCTGACAGAATCTGGACTGAGACTTCTAGAAACTATGAGTTAGAGTTAGCCTCGCCTCTTCGTCCCAGGTGTTAAGTGTTGTGTCCAGAGGCAAGAAAGTGGCTAAGGTGGAAGCAATGGAGAGTATTTTGAAGTGAACTAATGGCAGTGTGTCTTTTATTGTAATACTTTTTAGTGTAAATAGGCATGCATTTTTTTGATTTTTATTTCCTTTATTGACTCCCTTTGTCTTCCATTCTTCTCTGCTCCCTCCATCTTTTGATCATTTTCCCATTTGAGAAAGATGTATTTTGTTTACCCCATATTTTTTATTTTGCTATTTAAAATTTGGCTTTCTCAGATAAGAGATACTGTGTGATATTTAAGCTTGTGTGTCTTTTTTTTAACATATGGTCCCTTTTCCTACAGATGATTCAAATTTATCTTTCTTTATGGCAAAGTAATACTTCATTGTGATAAATAACACATTTTCTTTATTCCATATATCTGTCAGTAGACATGTAGGTTGTTTAACTGTTATAAATTATGCTGTTTAAACATGAGTATGTATGCATCACTGTAATAAGTCTTTTAATTCTTCCAGGAAGATAGCTAGAAGGGGAATAGCTGGGTTGGAAGGAATTTTAATCTTTTGAGCAATCTCCGTACTGATTTCTGTAGTGGTTGTACTAGTTTACTTTCTCACCCACAATGTAGGGAATCCCCGCCTCACAGCCCTGCCAGCATTTGTTACTATTTGATTTCTTAATGATGACCTTCTTTCTAGAGTAAGACGGTATCTCAGTGTTTTTTTAATTTGTATTTCTTGAGTGGCCAGTAGTGTTGAACATTTCATCATGCATTAGCTATTTGTTCTACTTTTTCCCTAAAATGTCTGTTCATTTTACTTGCCTATTTTTTGATTGATCTTTTATTTAGGGGAATCTACTTTTTTGGAATTCTGTATATATTCTAGTTAGTAGTTCTCTGTCTGAGAACTAGTTGGCAATGGTTTTTTTTTAGGGGGGGGGGCATTCTGTAGATTTCCTGTCCACTGCTGAATGTTTCTTTTGCTATGCAAAAGTTTTTTAATTTGATATAATCCCATTTCTTGATACCATTTCCTGTGCAACTAGAGTTCTTTTTAGATAGTCCTTGCCTATGTCTATGACTTCAAGAGCTATACATATTTTATCTTGTAGCAGGCTGTTTTTGTTTTGAGTTCTTTGATCTGTTTTGATTTTAGTGTAGTACATGGTGGTGACAGATACGGGTCTAGATTCAGTCTACATGTAGATAACCAGTTTTCCTACCCCATTCATTAAAGAGGCGCTCTTTTCTCCTTGTTTTTGATTCCTTTGTCTAAGATCAAATAGCTGAATGTGCCTGGGGTTGTTCCATTGATTGTCATGTCTTTTTTGTTGTTGTTGTGTTTTTTATCTTTTTGAGACAGTCTCACTGTGTAGTCCTGACTGGAGTTGAACTCACTTTGTAGCCCAGGCTAGCCTCAAACTCTCATTCCTCCTGCTTCAGCTTCTCGAGTGCTGACATTACAGGCTTGTGCCTTCACTCCAGGCTCTCATGTCTGTTTTTGTGTCTGTGGCATGTTCTGTTCGTTTGTTTTGTTCTATATTTTTCCCTGTGGCTTTGTAATTTCAAACCTGGGATTGCAGTGACCCCTGGTTTGCTCTTACTGACCAGGATTGCTTTGTCATTCTGGGTGTCTTCTGATTCCATATAAAGTTTAGCGTTTCTTTCTCCAGCCTAGTAAAGAATACTGTTGATATTTTTGTTAGAATTGCATTAAATCTTTGTATCAATTTTGGAAATGTGGCTATTTGGACTATTTTCCTTCTAACTGTCCAGGAACAGGGGTAATTTTTTCATTTTCTGATGTCCTCTTTGATTTTTTTTTCCAATGCACTGTCTTTTTTTGTTGCAGAAGTCTTTCACTTTGTCAGGTTAATTCCTAAGTATTGAATTTTTCTTGGTGTTATTGTGAATGGTCCCCCCCCCCCCGGAAATTTTTCAGTTCATTATTAGTGTACAGGAATGATGTTGATTTTTGTATTTGTTACATTACTGTTGCTTTCATTATTCTGTGAGATTTTTGGGGGGGATCTGTTCAGAGAATCATATGATTTGAAAATAATGTTAGTATGACTTCTTCCTTTCTTATACATACCTTTCTTTTGTTTTCATTGCTTAATTGCTCTTGCTAATGTTTTGAGTACAGTGTTGAACCGGAGTGGTGATAGTGGATATCCTTGTCTTGTTCCTGATTTTAGAGGAAAAGCTTTCAGTTTTTCATCCTTTAGTAGACTGACAGAGTAGTTTTGTCATCAGTGGCTATAATGAGATAAAGTCCTTCTATACCTACTTTCTTCACTTTTTCTTATAAAGGGATATTGGGTTTTGTCAGAGGCTTTTCTTGTAACTGTTGAGATGATCATATGATTTTTGTCCTTGCAACTGTGATGCATTGTGTTTACTAATTTGTGTAGATTGAACCATCCTTGTATTCCTGGGACAAAGCCTTCTTGGTCATGGTGTATGATCTTTTTTGATGATTTGTTGCATTGTTTGCCAGTATCTTGTTGAGGATTTTTACATGTATATTCATTAAAGATATTGGTGTACCTCTTTTTTTATTGTTGTTGTTGGATCTTTGTCTGTTTTAGAGTCAGGGTAATGTTAGCTTTTGGAATGACTTTGACAGTACTCCTTCCCTTTCAATTTCATTACAGAGCTTGAAGAGTTTTGGTGTCAGATCTTACATGAAGTATTTGGTAGAATTTAGTAATAAACTCATCCAGACTTGGGCTTTTCTTAGTTGGTAGGGTTTTTATTTGTACTTCAGTCTCACTGCCTGAAGAGATTTGTGGGCCAGATATGGTGGGTTAGGCCTGTAATCCTAGCACTCAGGAGGCTGAGGCAGGAGGAGTACCATGAGTCTGTGCTAGCTTGGATTGCATAGTGAGTTCATTGTCAGCTTGCACTACATAGTGAGACACTGTCTCAAAAAGTGGAAAAAAAAAGGAAAAAAAGATTTGTAATTCTAACATAGCATCTGTGTGATTCAGAGACACAGACACAGGCAAACTAAATACTGACACATAATTAATACCTGCTAAATGCAATAAGTGTACCATCATTAAAATAGGAAAGAATTCATTGATGACAGCATAAACTTAACTAAACAATAAAACTTAATGGTTATACACATAAAGAGCGTAGAAACAGGAGAATGCAAGAAGCTTGAAAATTAGGATGAGGAGATGAGAAAAGTGACATAAAAGATTCTATTAAGCATATAAGGAAATCAGTAGAATTAGCTAAAAGTATCAGTAAAGAAGAAATAGAAAAAGCAGTAAAATAAAAAAATGAAAATAATAAGAAAGGAAAAAAAAAAAAAAAAGAACTACATCCTGAACTGCTAAAAGAAAAAAAGAAGAGTCCAGATTCCTGCCTGTTTTTGAAGGAATGCTTTCTTTCTAGGATCTGCAGGGTTGGAATCTAGTAGACATGAGAGAAGGATAGGATTGACTACTGTGACCTGGTTGTATTCCACACTGGGTGGTTTTGTGTGTGAATTCTGAATCCTGCTTTGTCTTTCCTGCTTGGTACGGGAAGTCAGTGGTATACACCATGAGGCTGCAGTCGGTCTGGCAGCTTTACTTCCCATGCTCCTTTGTGCATCCCAGGTCACAGCTTTCTCTGCCTAACCTTCTGCCTGTGGTTCTCAGAGGTGTGGTCTCTTGCTACCATGGCCCCTCTGTCCATATACCCCGGGCTGTGGCAACCATCAAGCCAAAGTATATGCTCATGTTGGCAGGTGGGAAAAGCAAACAGATCAGTGAGTTCTGTGCTGGTTGCAGACAGCAGAACAGGGCTTTGAGCTGACTGCTATATTTAATGCCTGTGCTTCCAGACCCAGGCCCCTCTGAAAGTCCTCCATGCCTACCTGGCTTCTGACCATTGGTATGGGTTTACTTGTCCTTGCCAGCCTGAGCTTAAAGTTCTCAGTGGTGACTGTGTCTGGCCTGCATCCCCTCTGCAACTGTCTTCTGGCCTTCTGCCCTGTCCCTGTAGTAAGTGACATCAGGAGCCCTGAAACAGAGTTGTTCTGTAATTACCCTTAAATAATGAACTTCTTCCCAGAATGACTCCTGATTAAACCCTGTCAAATATCCTGGATGCTGCTCTGGATTTCTCTGACTCCAGTCTTCTCTGGAAAAGGAATTATTTTCCTTTTTTTTTTTTTGAGACAGGGTCTTGCTGTGCAGTTCAGGGTGGCCTCATTACGAGCCCACGCTAGCCTCTAACTTGTAGCAGTCCTCCTGCTTCAGCCTCCTGAGAGCTGAAATTGCAGCCATACACCACCACACTCAGCAAGAATTATTTTCAAAGTCAAGGCCCGCACTGTTTTCTCCAATTTCCAGTACTCATAGCCGGTGCTGCCAGCTGGCTATTATTTCTTGCTGGGGCCTCTGACCTCCCGGCTAACCTGGTTTCAGTGGAGACTGATCTCCCTTGTCTGGGGGAGCTTTCTAGACTGCTTCATTCTTTTCATTGCTTGTGCTTTGTTTCTCTAGCTACTCTGTAGTTCTAATTTTCCTGTCAGCTCCCTCCTGATTCCTGGAGATCTATTTTTTTTCTCTTTGCCAAGTTGTTTTCCAGGTGCCCAAGTGTTTCGATGCCAGATTGTGAAAAGGCTGAATTTTGCTGCTGGTCTTTATTCTGCCATGTTTAATCCTTTTTGTTTTTTGGAGACAGAGTCTTTATTTGTAGTGCAGGCTGTTTTGAGTCACTGTGTACCCCAGGCTGGCCTCAAACTCACGGTGAACCTCCTGCCTCAGCCTCCCAAGTACTGGGATTATAGGCATGCACCACCATCCTTGGCTACTATGTTTAATTCTTTAGCTTTTGTACTAAAAGTACAGAGACCATTTTGTTATTTATCAGTGCCCCCTGTCCTGGCCTGAGGTTTCTTGTCACCTTTTAAGACTTACTTTCTTGGTGCCAGGCATAATATAAATAATGAACAAAACTTTGATAGCATATCATTTTTTGATTCCAGAATGAATATGAGCAGTTAAATTATGCAAAACAGCTGAAAGAGAGATTGGAGGCTTTTACAAGGGATTTTCTTCCACACATGAAAGAGGAGGAAGAGGTAAGCACGATTTTTTTTTCCCATTGTGATTTAAATTTATAAAATTTTTACAATGCCATTTTGCTTTGGAGTTTCGAAATAATGCATAGGATGGTAAGTGCAGTTAATGGAGAATAGACTTTAGCTCCTTTTGGTAAGTGAAAACAAATACCAGGGGGAAAATTAGTTATCAAAAAGGTTGTTGCCTTTAGTGAATGAATAATTTGGTCTCATTTACTCCAGAAATGTATATTTTCATGTGTAGTTTTCACTGTTATACATGAATAACCTTTTATATCCCCTAGTGTCTTTTCAGAATCTGTTGATGATTATATAAATTTAAAAATATATTTATGCTGAATTTAAAGACTTTAATAATGTATTTTTGAATAATGGAGTTTAGAAATCAAGTTGTAGTTTTAAGTTTATCAGTCTTCTGACAAATGTATATGTATTAGAATATCGTTGGGTGAGAACAACATTTCCTCTCTCTCTACTATGGGATGTGTATCATGGTAAGATACAAAGTATTTTATAAGAAAACAGTTAATTTTTTAGCTGTTATTGTAGTGATTCTCAACTGTGGTTTCACCTTATAATCAAATTGGTAAATTAAGAAAATATACAGATGCAGGGCTCTAATTCCAGCACTCAGGATTGCTGAGCCAGGAAGATCACACATTTGAACCTAGCCTGGAAAACTTAGTGATTTCATAAAACCCTGTCTCCCAGTAAAATGGAAACCCTGTCTCATAATGAAATAGAAAAAGGGCGGGGACTGTAGCTGTGTGAAGTTCCTGGATTCAAAACATAAACGTGCAGGTAAGCCCTTTGGGAGCCAGTTCAGTCAGTGGGATGAATTGACAGGGTCGTCTTGAAGGCTCCCTAGCTCCCTGCGGTACAGCGCGTGCAGTCAGCATCGTAGTCACTGGGTTACTCCAGTGGTCCTCCTTTTTGGTTCTTTTTTTCTTTTTTGAGGTAGGTTCTTGTTATGTTGCCAACACTGGTCTTAAACCTGTGATTCTTCCACCTCAGACCCCAGGTAGCCTTTATTACACGTGTGCACCACTGCATCTGTCTTAGAGCAGTGGTTTTCAATCTGTGATGTGCTTTCCAGTTACCTATGAAACAGCAACAACAAAAACTTTGGTTCCACCTGTAAAACTTATAAATTGAAGGTTGGCACTGGGCATCTATTTTGCAGAAGAAATCTTCATGGATAATTCTCAGAGGAACCAGTGCACTAAAATACTGATTTGAGGGTGTATCTCCAAAGTTCAGAAACAGTAGTGGTCAATGTCCCAGTAGACATGTGACTTTTGTTTCCAGTGTACTGGGTATCATTCTCATTTGAGATAGGGGCCCTGTATTACAAATTTTGTAAAGGAAAATCTTGTCCTGATGCTGTAAAATTTTCAGGCTCTGATTTATTGGGGAAACGACTTAAAAAAGGACTTTGGGGGACCATATTCTTTGCTTCTTTGAATAAACTTAATAGTAATAATAGTAATAACTGAATTTGTGTCTTTGACATATTTGGTCATAATTCTACACCTAAGATACTAACTGTTTTAATGTCTACAGAGTGTAGAATAAAATTAAGTAGCTTCCCTTGGAATGTCTTTTAATTTAGGTTTTTCAACCCATGTTAATGGAATATTTTACCTATGAAGAGCTTAAGGATATTAAGAAAAAAGTGATTGCACAACACTGCTCTCAGAAGGACACTGCAGAACTCCTTAGAGGTCTTAGCCTGTGGAATCAGGCTGAAGAACGACAGAAGTTTTTCAAATATTCTGTGGATGAAAAATCAGATACTGGTGAGAGAGTGTATTTAGAGAATAATTTATTAGCTCAGTACCATTGACAGTGTTAGAATTTGTAGATTTTATCTGAGGAATAATTTAAGTCAGTTAAAAGCTGTTTGTTTGTACTTGTAAATGTAATTGGAGAACTGGGTATGTGGCACATTCCCCTAATTCCAGCACTCAGGAAGCAGAGGCAGAAGGATCTCTTTGAGTTTGAAGGCAGCCTGAACTATAAAGTGAGACTCTGTCTCAAACTAAATAAACAGAACATGTAGCTGAAGATAGTAGGTTCTATTTTAAATGTAGTGTTTTAATAATTTAACATGTACTCGGGCCATATGCAGTGCAGTGTTTCTTGGATAAATTTGTGTGTGCACATTAATAATTGTTTTTTGGTCTAATCAGAATTGTTGAGAACTACCACGTACAGAACACCTTTGCAGTATCCTCAGACTTTCCAAGCTCCACTTACCATAGTGGCTGCTTTTATCTTTCTCTGTGTTTTTCATGACTCTTCAAAGCTGTAGTTCCTGACCTACTGTGGTCCAACTTATAATTTCTTGACGTTACAAGAAAGATGGTTCACATACCATAACTCTGATACTGAATTTCATCTTTCCTGGCCACCTGTGTGCGGTGTCGCGCTCCCACCCAGCCCTTTGGTCACAGGGAAGGAGGTGCAGTGGTGCTGCAGCACCATGGCGCTGAGCCGTGAGGAGTTTCACAGCCTCGGTGCGCTCAGTGCATTTTCATCCTTGGATACCTTCTGCTGCTGATGGGTTTACTGGGACGTAACCCTGGTGTAGTCAGGGAACACCGCAGTTTACGTCCGTCTTTCCCTACTTGCCATTCTTAGTTTATACCTGGTGATACTCAGGGCACTGTAGGAGAGGGGGTGTTTTTTTATGTGTAGTTAATTTGCAAATACAAGTAAGAAATGCAGATAATGTGTGCTTGCCTTTTTTTCTTAATGGGTTACTTCTTCCTTAGTTTTTCTATTTGTCTTCAATAGCCTTTCTCTTTAAAACACTCTTCAATAAACAATTGGCATCCTTAGGCTAATAAAAATCTTCTGCTTTTTCTAGATGGGCAATAGCAGTGTCATTGCTGTTGAAATAGTCTACAACTTTTTTTAAACTGATCTTTTCTCATTTTACTTAGCAAAGTAGCTGAGATTCATGTTGAAACAAAAATGATTGTATAAGTTAGGCTATGATTAAACCCATAAAACTTGTATGTAAGCTTTACTGTGTAAGGCAGCTTGTGCCTTAGCTACCAAGCTTAAGACCTGTTGCATCTGGTTTAATTGTAGTTATAACTTGAGATTTAAAAGCATCACACTTATTATATTTAATTTTCCCAGTCCTTCAAAGCAAATTGTCTTGCGTTGTGTCTTAAGATATTTTACATTTAAAAAGTGTTGCAGATTTGGTCATAGCATTTCTATATTTAAGTTGCTTTGTAAAGATAACTCAGATATATGTAATGTATGAATGGAAAATGGGTATGTCATTCAAAATGCCTTGCAGATCTCGTAATCTGGCTGACTCTACTACTGTTGATTTAAAGCTGTGTAACCTGTTTGGTTCCTTTTTCAAATGATGCTACTTATACTATAAAGTGAGTATTGTTTTTTCTGTGATGTCTTTGTAAGAGGAAGTCAATTCTGTGTTCATTTTGTAGCTCTCACTGAAGAAGTGTGATCTGGGCTGTGATAGTTTAACTACGAGTTCTTGACAAGCTCAGCATCTGCATGTTACCTCTATTAGGTGTTACTTCCTTTTCACATCCTGTAAGCAGAAAGGAATTAACTTCAGGCACTGTGCTTTGCTTATAAAGCATAATTTTAATTTCTTACTACATTTGCTCTTACAGCCTTTCCTGCTAAAGTTTTTTTTTTTTTTATAAATTTCAGAAGCAGAAGTGGCAGAGCACTCAACAGGTATAACCCATCTTCCACCTGAGGTAATGCTGTCGATTTTCAGTTACCTTAATCCTCAAGAATTATGCCGGTGCAGTCAAGTCAGCACCAAATGGTCTCAGCTGGCAAAAACTGGATCCCTTTGGAAACATCTTTACCCTGTGCATTGGGCCAGAGGTAGGTAAATGGGATTTTTAATTTGTTTTAAAAATATGTCAGTACATTTTTCTAGATGAATACTCATAGTCATTGAGAAGGGTAGGAAGAGAAATTCTTGAGATCATTGCCAAAAAATGCATTTCATACTTAAAAGATATGTTCTTGGTATATATTTCAGAAAAGATAGCAGTGCTGAAGTAGCCATGTGAATTATATGATGTCTACCATTGTCTTCAAAATAGTAAGAAAAAAACAATTGGAAAAGGGAATTTAAAAAATTGGAAAGACTGATAATTATTGAAGTAGCTGTTGAATGCATGGGAATTCGTTATAATAATTCTTTCAGCATTTGACTGGAGTTTTTCATAGTAAAAGGTTAAAAGTAAATGTCACAGATTTTCAGAACTGTCTACATAATTAGTTTGGGTATTCTAAAAGTACAGAATAAATTCTATGAAGTTGTGTGTGTGTGTGTGTGCACGTCTGCACACGCGCGTGGTTGGTAGTTCTCATTCTCTGAATCATAGTCTCATACCCATTTCATTGTGGTAAGTTACTTTCACATGTGAACAGTTAAAAATTTTTTTCTTGAGGATATAATGGATCATGGGTTAAATGCAAGTAATATGATCCACGTTTTTCTGTCACTGAAGTAACACTTCTATGTGAGTATTAACTCAGAATTCATATGAACTTTTAAAATAACTTTCTCTTACATGTGGCTGTGTGACTTTTAACATGCAAATATGAATGTCACATAATTTTCTCTGACTAAATTTAAGTCTTGAAGCAGTTTGTTACAGTAATATGTAGGACTTTTTTTGTGTCTCTTGGTTTGTTTGTTTTTGAGGTAGGGGCTTGTGGTGTTACCCAGGCTGGTCTGTAACCTGTTACCCACCTTCTTCAGTGTCCTGCAAGCTGGAACCACAGGAACATGGCATCTCAGCTTGTAGTGTTTTAAAAATAAGTGGTAGATACTAGTTTTATTTATTCATTTTTCTGTTTGTTTATTTGATACTGGGAGTCAAACTCCAACCTTATGCTTGCCAGGCAGGTGCTGTGCTTTTGAGCTACATCCCCAAACCTATTTAGTGTTTCTTGAGTAAAGCTATTTGGAATATTGCAATTGACTTGTATAATTCAAATGAATAGAATTATCTTTATGTGAATTAATTTTTAATAGGATGATGGAATATTGAGTAAAAAGGCAAATATGGATGTATGAAGTACTTTTACTAAGGTTTCTTTCTTATCAAATGTGATTTCCTCTGCTAACTTTTATGAAGTCACCTGAATTTTAAATATGGGTTTTTTTTTGTTTCTAATATATGTAAACAAAAAATCCTAGTAATATGTTTATTTATGGCATTTGTATTGAGTGGCTTTACCTTCTTCCAATGTATACTTAAATATCTGGAAGACAGTTTTGCTTTTTCTGTGTTTGGATATTATACTGGAGTCTAGCAACCTGGGTTAGAGGTCAAGATTGTGCCAATCATACTATAGCCTCTAGGTCACCCACCACAGAATGGAAAATGTCAGTGTTCTGTAGGTTGAGAAACTTTGAGTTAGATGTAATGTTAAAAGTTTAGTAAATTCTGTATTGCCTTACTTCATGATGATATAATTTAGTTGCAGTATAATCTCCAGGGTCTAAAAATGTATGCTTTTGCTTTACCTTAATTTTTCCTTTTTGAGTCCACCCACATTTTTCTGACTTGTGCTTGTCATCGTAATAAGGCTATTGCTGAAGCCACTGTGAAGCCACAGTAGGGGAAAAAGGTTAGGCTGCTTCAATGACTTTTAAAAATTGCCTGTAAGACTATTGATAATTATTTTCCTTGGAAATGGAATTATAACCATTGAGCTTATTTGTATAAAAGGTGAACTTGAAAAACCTTGTACATAGAGAGTAGATATATAGCAGGCATATAGCAGACTATAAGTTTTTGTAATTATTTTCCATAGTTTTGAAGAGTAAGGTTTACTTTGGGAAAATGTCAGTTGTTGTATGGTTGGTTAATAATTTTATCTGAAGTCACACCATCAGTTCTTTTCAGTGCATTTGAAATTGAATGCTTTACTTACTTAAGTGTAGTTTGTAAGTGATTCTAAAAATAGCTATTTCATTGTCTGGGGCTAGTACATCTTTTGTGTATAGAGATTTTTATTGTAAATAGGTATCTTTGTTTGGTAAAAATAGATTTCTTATCTTACTTTGTAACTCTCACTTGTTTGTTCACCGAGTAGGGGACTGGTACAGTGGTCCTGCTGCTAACCTTGATACTGAGCCCGATGAAGAATGGGTGAGAAGCAGGCGAGATGAGAGTCGTGCTTTTCAGGAGCGGGATGAAGATGCTGATATAGACGAATCTGGTGAGCTGGGCTTGGCGTTAAAGTTAGTACATGTTGTTTTAGTGACTGACATTTTAGTGCTTATTGCTAACATTCCTGTGTTTGGTGTTTTTGGAAGAAATTTGTTTTTAAGCCTACTACTTTTTAAAATTTGAAGGAATAATAAGTAAACAAAATTTATTCTAATTGAAGTGGTTTAAATGTGCATTGTATTGCTTCCTGTGTGTCTTTATATTAAAATTTAAAAATGATACCCAGTTCCCCTATGAGAATAAAGTGTATTTATTACAGAACTTCATCACTTACATTGTGCTTTTTAGAGGCAGTTAATGAATCAATTCCTCAGCCTTACTGAGTTGTCTGTGTCCCGAGGAAGGAGATGAGGTGTTGAGTGCTTATTCATCTGTGAGGTTGTAACACTTGCCTCTGGAGGGAGTTGTCCTTGAAGATTCTGGTTGAGGTGTAGCTCAACAGCAGAGCACCTGCCTACTGTGTGGAAGGCTCTGGGTTTAAGTCTCAGCCCTGCAACCCCTCCAGATGTTTTCATACATGAAACTTTTATAATTGGCTATTCTCTCCCTAACCTTGCTTATCAATGGCTGTATTTATCTAGAAAAACGTATTGACATTTTTTTTAAACAAACTGAGAATTTCATTTACCTGTCTGTGGCCCAGTGTACAGGGTACAGATTTTCTTATTTTGAGACATGGTTTTGCCAGGTTCTCAGGCTGGGCTTCAACTTGGCAGTCCTCTTACTCCGTCTCCCCAGTGCTAGGATTTCAAGCATGCATGAGCTTGACTGGCTGCAAACTAGCATGTTTAAGCAGTATCCAATGACACTCTGAGATAGGAAGTCATAAGATACACTTTCATAGCGTAGCCATTCATTATGTACTTGGAAAGTTCAAGAGTTTATCAGAATGTTTTCCTACCCACTTAGAACTCAGAGGTGGAGGAGAATTTAGAATACATAATTCTCAATTCAAGGTGTGTAATGAAAAATGCTGTAGTAGAAGTGCGTATGGATGCTGTTCTTGGATGTAGAGGAGGAAGACAGAAGTTCTGTTTTAGATACCATTCTAGAAAAAAACTACTGAGAGATAATGAAGTAGAAAAATAACAGTTTTCTACCTGCTAAAACAAACTGTAGGGGATTCTGGGTTAGAATGGTGTATTTTACTTACAGCTGCTCCAGTGGGAGCTAAATGTGGAAAGTGAGAACTGCCGTGTCTGGTTTTGGAAGGTGCTTTGTAAGGGGAGTTGCATCCGCTCAGACCTGCTGCTGTGCATCCTGGGTGGGGGGATGGGGGGGACTCTGTCCAAGTGTGAGGGACTCGGTGATGAGCAGAAGGGGAGAAAGTGCACTGGCCTTGCAGAGCTGAAAACATGGAGATGGGAGGCGGAGAAGTGTTGTGGAGAAAAAGAAGGGAAATGTGCCAGAAAGAAAGGGAAGAAGTTGCCATCTTTAAAAGAGTGATTTAGTTTCCCCTAGATTTGAGTGAAAACTCAAAGGAGGTAAAGTCTTACTTGTCACCTTAGGGAAGAATTGATTTCTCATCTCTTGAAAATTAACCCCAGAATCTATGATATAGAGGATGAATCGAGGCTTTTGTGTGTTTGTCTGAATACTTGAGAGAAGAGCCAGGTGTGGTGGTGCACACCTGTCATCCTAGTGGATGGGAGGCTGTGACAGGAGGATTGCTGCAAGTTTGAGGGTAGCCTGAGCTACAAAGTGAGCTCAAGACCAGCCTACACTACCTAGTGAGACCCCACCTCAAAAAACCAAACCCAAACAAAGAAAGCTATGAAGATTGGAGTTAAGGTTTGTATGCTTAGCACCTGTGAGTACTGGGTTTAGTTGCCTTCCTTACCTTACCTTCCCAAAGGAAAAACAGATTGAGTCATTTGGAAGACAGTGTTCTCCATCTCATTTGTGGGTGAGCTCCAGGCTCCCCTGTGGACCTGCCTTCTGCTCAGCACTGTGTGCAGCTTGGGTGTCTTTACTCCTCAGGCGGAGGTGACCGACCACTCACCACGTTTTTGTGTTTCGTAGAGATTTTACAGTAAGCAGTGCACATGTACATAAGGAGGGCTACAGAAAGTAAAGGATTGGAAATGAAGTCGTAGTAGAGTAAACAGGGCTCATTGAGAGAATTTTTATTTCTTTGTGTTTTACATATGTGTCTGGTGAAGGAGAAGTTTAAGATAATAGATACAGATATGAAGCAATTAGTTACAAATCATTTTCTTCATTTATAATCCTTTTGTCCACTGTTTTACTTTATTTTTTTCACTTTTATTTTAAATTAGTCTTCCTTGACTTTAAACTTTTCTGTTTAGAGAGATTCAAGTTAGGCCTTTACATAATAAGGACAATAACAATAGAATCTTGAGAAAATATTTAAAATTATTAGTTCCTTTTTAATGTAGTATCTTTTAAAATATAAAACTGGCATTTTAAAATAAATTTTTTTGTGTGGTGGTGGTTATATTAGTGCAACCTGTTGTAAACATGCAAGTTGAATACATCCCTGTCCTTTTAAAAATTGTTTTACTTTGAGAAAGTGTCAGTGAGAAGGGGGCCAAGCTGGGCTCGGGATTTCAGTTCCTCTGCTCTGTCCTCCCTGGGATTACGGGGGTGGGCCATGCTCATTTTTAACTTCTTAATGATTTTAAGATACCTTCCTTTGCTTGATTCATTATGTTCAGGCTGAGTGTCATTTCATATATGTTCAGATTTGTGTCCTTATTTCAGTAGAATAACTGATTATACATTTAACCATGTGTCTTTTCTTTTGATATATATTCTATTTTCCCTTGAAGAGCATTGCTATCTTTAAGTATTCAGAGTTCTTTTAAAAGTTTACTTTATTGCCTGAAATTGGAGTTGCTTGAGAAGGGAGTTTAGAGACAGCACAAAATATTTCATAGTTAACAGCTGGCTAGTCTTTAAGTACTGTAATTGTAATTAGTGTGTTGAAATCTTAGATTTTTGAATTCATCTTTACAGAAGAGTCTGCAGAGGAGTCGACTGCTATCAGCATTGCACAAATGGAAAAACGCTTACTCCATGGCTTAATTCATAATGTTCTGCCGTATGTCGGTACTTCTGTAAAAACTTTAGTGTTGGCATACAGCTCTGCAGTTTCCAGCAAAATGGTATGTACATGTTAGCAATAGCTTGGGAACTAAGACAAATAGTAGTGATACAGCTTTGGTTTATTATTGAGCTTAATTACGGGAATAATATGGTGAGTGCCTTCTGAATAGATATGTACACTACTGAGTCTCGTATTGTTTTAGTTCTTAGAAAAATCTTTTTTGCGTGAGTATCATTGCTTACATGTTATGGATGAGATAACCAGACTGGGAAAGGTTAAATACTGTACTCAGATGTAGGTAAGATGGTCAAGTGAAATAAAATCACTGTTTTTGGTTTTTGCAGTACTGGTAATTGAACCCAAGCAAGACTTGAGAGCTGCGCTACATCTCCAGCTGTTATAAAAAAAATTTGCCTTCAAATTTTGAGGCAGGGTCTTGCTGAATCATTATATAAGACTGTGCTCAAATTTATGATCTTGTCTCAGCCTCCCAGAGTGCTAGGATTCAGTCCTGAACCACCTTAATGATGTCTGTGAAAGTGCATCTTATGAATTCCTACGTCAGTGTATATTGAAGACTTCTAAAACACATTAGTTTGCAGCCAGTCAAGCTTATGTATGTTTGAAATCCTAGCATTGGGGAGACGGGGGTAAGAGGTTTGCAAGTTCAAGCCCAGCCCGGGCTCAAAATTAGAAAAATTAAAATGGCTCTGGGTTCAGTCCCCAATACTGGGAAAGAAATTCCTAAGTGGTACCTCACAACATTAACATAGGTTCTCAGGGATTTGAGCCTAGAATATGTATTTGCAATGTGCTATTCAGGTGACTTTTTTTTTTTTTTTTTTAAACATGCACTTGAGTTTGAGGACCGCTGGATTATACTTACTAGTGAGTGCCTATTGCTTCTCTGACTAAAGATGTGCTGATCTTTATGGCAGCTCTTTCTCCCTTAGGTTAGGCAGATTTTAGAGCTTTGCCCTAACTTGGAGCATCTGGATCTTACTCAGACTGACATTTCCGATTCTGCATTTGACAGGTTAGTTATTTTAAAATATTTAAACTATAATGGATTATTAGTGGAATTATTTTCTCGTTCATTTACATCATGACAGTTTAATCATGCTGTTATTTTTTACTGCTCATCTTGTTTGGCTATAACTTGATAGCAACGTCCATTTCTTTTTCTGCTATCCACTACTCCCAGCTGATCCAAAATTTCTATCATTTTGCCATATCTGTAACCAGGTACTGACTGTATTAGGCCTTTGAGCTTTGCTTTACAACCGTGGATTTGTGCTGCATGTGTGTAAGGTTTCATTTGGCCTTACGCCCTTTGGCACAGCTTCCTTTGTATTTTTAGAGTACCACTCATTCCAGCTGTACTTTCTGTACACATCTACTTTCTGTAGATTACGTTTTGTTGTATACTACCAATTTCCCCTTTATTCCGGTGTGCCCCCTCCCATGCTAGTATATTATTTCAGAGAGAAAGATCTTTCTCCTGTCTAAGGCCAGTTACCTAATTTCTGGATAGTGTTTCTTAGGTACTTTCCTCCATTAAGCCTTAGATATTGTCCTTCTCTTATACGTGTATAATATTTTTGCCCTGCCAATTACGTTCAGGATAATAAACAAGTTTTATACTTACCCTTCTGCCATCCTATCTGTTATGTTAGCAGTACTGTTAATTTCTAATGAATGTCACTTTGTTTTTATATGCTTAACACCAAAAGTATTACCTTGTAACGGTAAATATTTAGCAGATACTTGTGTGATAATATTAGATGTAAAATCTGTTTTTCTAACATCCAACTATACAAATGTAGTCAGATAATTTGAAGAATTTAACAACATATACTAGTAGTCTTGTTACCTCTTAATTGTAGTTGGTCTTGGCTTGGTTGCTGCCAAAGTCTTCGGCATCTGGATCTGTCGGGATGTGAGAAGATCACAGATGTGGCTCTAGAGAAGATTTCTAGAGCTCTTGGGATTCTAGCATCTCATCAGAATGATTTCCTGAAAACTACTCCAAGCAGAATTACTGCAGCTAAATGGAAAGACAAAGACATTACTATGCAGTCTACCAGGCAGTATTCCTGTTTGCGCGATTTAACTCAAAAAGGCATTGCAGAAGAAATAGACAGTGAGCACACCTGGACTAAGCCTGTTTCTTCTGAAGGTTTTACTTCTCCGTATGTGTGGATGTTAGATGCTGAAGATTTGGCTGATATTGAAGATGCAGTGGAATGGAGACACAGAAACGTTGAAAGTCTCTGTGTAATGGAAACAGCATCCAACTTCAGTTGTTCCTCGTCTGGTTGTTACAGTAAGGATATTGTTGGACTAAGGACTAGTGTCTGCTGGCAGCCACATTGCGCTTCTCCGGCCTTTGCTTATTGTGGCCATTCATTCTGTTGCACAGGAACAGCTCTAAGAACTATGTCAGCACTCCCAGAGTCTTCTGCAATGTGTAGGAAAGCGTTAAGGACTACATTGCCTAGGAGGAAAGACTTACTTGAGTTTGGGAGTGAAAAATCTGATCAAGAGACTGGACGTGTACTTTTGTTTCTCAGTCTGTCTGGCTGTTACCAGATTACAGACCACGGTCTCAGGTGAGTAACCAAAGGAGTAGGAAATGGTCACACTTTCATTTTCATGTCAAATAGGAAAGCTTGATGTAAATTATCCCTTGCAGTGTATTTATTTAAACAAGAAAGTTGACAAAAGGGGTTCTATTTCAGAGTGTTGGAATAATATAACTTACATAGTTTAAATCTGTTGCAATATGTAGAGCAATGTAAATTTTTTTCTTCCTATAAAGAATGTCTGCAACTTTGATAAACATAGATCTGTAAGTTGTATTGGCATTTGTCAGGCTATAGTCTATAAACATGGAAGTCTTTTGCATTTATTTGGATTGTTTTTAATTTTAGCAGTGGTTTATACTTTGTAGCATACAACTCGTTCATCTTGGTTGATTCCTATGTGTTTAATTCTCATCGATGCTGTTGTAAGTGAAATCATTTTGTTTTGTAGATTGTATATAGAAACACAGCTGAGGGGCGTGTGTCGATTCTGTGCTTTTCATTAAATTATTCTAACAGATTTTTGGTTGAATTGGAATTTTCTGTGCATACAGTAATATCGTCTCTAAAGACATAATTTTACTTTACAGTTTGTACACATTTTGCTTCTTTTTCTTATTTAATTTCTCTGGCCAGAACTTCCAGACCTGTGTTAAGTAGATGTGGGGTGAGCACTTTGTCTTGCTCTTATGGGGAAGGAGTTTCAGTCCTATGCCCACGAACGTGATGTTAGCTCTGGGTTTTTCATAGGTGAAAAACTTGCCTTTTATTTCTGTTCACTAGACTTTTGTTTTTCTTACGAAAGTGTATTAGATTTTGTTAGTGCTTTTTCTGAATCAGTTGAGGTGATCTTGTGGGTTTTTTTGTGGTGACATAGTGAATTATGTTGACTTTCACATGCTGAAAGTTGATGAAACACACATGGTCATGGTATACCATTGTTTTAGTGTCCTGATCAATTCAGTTCCTGGTTGTGTGTCTTCATGTTCACTAATTTTTTCTGCAGTGGCAATTACTGTTCACTGCTAACTTCGTCCAGTGCATATTTTGTTTCATATATTGTATTTTTCATCTCATTTGGCAATCTGTCTCTTTCCACATACACAGGTATATACATTGACAGTGTAAATGTACTATAATATATAAACAAAGTCCTATACAAAATTAAATATATAAATCATATAAACATACATTTTATTTAATTGCATTCATAGTTTAATTGTCAATCTTATTTAAAATATTTTTAAAACATTTTTTGTATACACATATTTAAGATATACAACATGATGTTATAGGGTACATACATAGTTATTGTAGTGAAAGAAATTAACATTCCATCTTACACAGTTACCTCTTTTTCTGTCTCATGGCATAGCCATGAGGTACACGTTTGCTTAGCAAAATTCTTGACTGCAGTACACTATAATTAACTATAGTATTCATTTTGAGCTTTAGCTCTTATGATTTGTTCCCATTGTATATGTCTTACTTTATATCATTTAATCCACATCTGTTTCTTCCTCACTAGTAACCACTGTTTTATTCTTTACCTCTACATATTGGTTTATTTTTAAAGATTGTACATATCAACCTGGCTTATTTCATTTAGCATTGATTCTGACATTAGTCAAAGGAATACCATAAATGTACTTTACTGTACCAAGAAACTTGCCTTCTGTATTTGTCTTTTTTTTTTTTTTTTGGTACTGGGGATCAAACTCATCACCTCACACTTGCCAGGGAGGCACTTATACCACTGAGCTAAATCCCTGGCCCTACTTTCTGTATCTAGACTGTTACAGTTCTTACCAAGAAAGGATACTAAACTTTGTTGAGTATTTTCTCTGCACCTGTTGATATGATCCTGTGCTTTTTTTTTTTTTTTCGTATTAATACATTGATTGATTTACTTGGGTTCAGCTACCTTTGCAGGCCAAAGATAAATTCTATTTACTTATGATATTTTGTTTTGATGTGTTGTTTCATTTGATTTCTGAATATTTTACCTAGGAGTTTTGCATCACTGTTCATCACAGATGTTTGGCCTATACTTTTTGTGGTATCTTTGAGGAATCAGAGTGAAGATGGACTTGCAAAATGTGTTAGGAAATACATGCCCTAGCCTTAATTTTTGGGAGAGTGTGACAAGTATTGTATTCTTTGAAGGATTTGTAGTAATCAACTGAAAGCCATCTCCTATATTCTTGGGCTTTTCCTTAGTGGGCTTTTGAAAATTACTCCTTTTGTATTAATATTTACTATTGATTGGCTCAGATTGTCTATTTCTTCCTGATTCAACCTTGGTGGGTTGTATTTTCTTAGAACTTTATCACTTTCCATTAGGTTTTCAAGTTTGTTACCACATAATTATTGATATGGTCTCTTGTGATCCTTTTTTCCTTCTAATCAGATATTTCTACATTTTAGATACACATAATGATCATATTTATTATGGAAATTTGTGCCTATACATGATATAACTTATTTTTCCTCTATTTACAAAATCCTTATTTCCATTTTTTTCTTCCATTCTTTTATTTCCTTCCTTTCCCCTCTGCCTCTTCCTTTGTTCTCCCCCTTGAACATTTTCTTTGTATTTCACAATATTTGTTACACATTTTGGTTCTTATTTACATTTTCAGTTTCTCACATCAGAGAAACAGTGTGGTATTTACACATGTGTGTCCCAATTTATTTTGTAATCCTTTTTGTTTCCAAGATGCCTGCTGTGGTGGTGTCTATTTTCTCATTTTATATATTTGAATCTTATTTTTAATATAACTGAAGATTTGCTGATTTTTCTGTTCTCTGTTTCTGGTCTCATTTTTTCATGTCCTTCCTTCTGCTAGCATAATATTGTTTTATTTCCCGAAGGTGCTAATTTTCTTTTTTTTATTCATTTATTTATTTTTTGAGCTCTTTAACTCTGTGGCAGTGACAGATCAGGTTTTATTCCTTGGTGATGATATGTGAGAAAAGGTGTGTGTGTGACTTTTGAATTGTTAATATGATACTTATTGCTAGAAGCTTTCTCTTAGAACTACTCTTGCTGCGGTTTTAGTATAGTAGAAGTTTTGCTATATTTTTGCCTGAAAACATTTCAAATTTCTTTTTTGATTTTTACTTTGATCCATTGGTTTTAGGGGGGGGCATGTTTAATTTACATGTATATGTGAATTTTCCAAAATTGTTCCTATTGTTAATTTCTAGTTTCACACTTTTTTTTTCTGTTGTATGGATTTTTGAGACAGGGTCCTACCACGCAGGTCAGGCTGTGCTTAAACTCATCATGTAGTTCAAGCTGGCCCTAAAGCTCATAGAGACCCTCTTGCCTCAGCCTTGTAAGTGCTGGGATTATGGGCTTGGAGCACCACATCAGGCTCTAGTTTTATACTCCTGTTGGAAGCAATATTGACATGATTATCAGTTTGGTGGCAGTATTTCCTTATTGATTATTTTCTCTGGTTTACCTGTTCATTGTTGAGAGTAGAATATTGAAGTTCCTTATTACTGTTGAATCGCTCATTTTCTCCAACTTTATGTCCAACAATACTTGTTTTATTGAATTGAGTACTCAATTGTTGGGTGCATTTTTTTTTAGTTTTAAATGATGATTTTCTGTGTCTTTTTCACTTGAAGCCTATTTTAGCTGATGGAAGTACAGCCATTCCTGATCTCTGTGGTTTCCATTTGTGTGGCTATCTTCTCCTATCTGTTTAGCTTCAATCTATGTTTCACCTAAAGCCAGTGTGAATTTCTTAGTAGATAGCATGTAACACAGTTGGGTCTTCTTTTCAGCCCATTCCTCAGACATTCTGTCTTTTTTGGAGGTGGGGGAGGATTGGGGATTGAACTCACGACCTGGCGTTAGCCAGGCAGGCGCTTATACCACTGAGCTAAACCCCCGGCCCCTGTTCTGTCTTTTGATTAGAGACTTTAATCTATTTGCATTCAGTGTAATTATGAGTGGGTAAGAATTTACATATTAGTCAGTTTCCCCATTGCTGGTACAAAATAACCTTTGAATTTAAAAGAGTAGTGGTTTAGTTTAGTTGTTTTAAAGGGTGCCCTTCACAATGGGGCGATTCTAAGATAGAACATTGTAATAGAACACGGCGTGCTGGAAAAAACTCCTCACTTCATGGAGCTGGATGCAGAGCACAGGGAGGAGCACTGGCCCCCCAGCGGCCCAGCTGCAAAGACTGTCAGAGGGTTAATCTGAGGGAGGTGTGATCCGGCCACTTCTCAGGGCCTCTTAATCCAGTCAGGTTGATTGTTAAGTATAGTTTACACAGTTCAGCTGTTTGGTTAATTGTTTTGTAGATCTTTTGTTCTTTCCTTCCTTGAATATTGTTTGTTACTAGATCATTTTCTATAAAGTCTTTTGATTCTTTTTATTATCTACGTATTTGCTGTAGTTATCCACTTTATGGTTAGCACGAAGCTCCTGTAAAACATCTGAAAGTTAGAGTAGACTGCTTCATACTGATAACTTCAGTTGCCTACACAACCTCTGGACTTGTATCCTGCATCTAACACGTTGTATTTGTGATGTAAAATACATTTTTTTTCTTTTTCTTTTCTTTTTTTTTTTTCCTCCTTCCCAAATCTCCTTTTAGATGTTTCAAGTTTTCCTGTGGTTTAGGATTTCTCTTGTTATAGTTCATCATAAACCTAACTTTGTTGAATGTATTTGTTTAAACAAAAAAACCCAATGTTACAAAATTTCAATACAATAGACTAACAATTGTTAATATATTACACATTGATGTCTTCAAAGTAGTTGCTCAGATTATAAGACATAGGCATGGAGAATGATCAGTGAAAGCACAAACTGTCTTTTTGATGAACAGAGATTAGTAGTATAGTTATCTGTCTTGTGTGTGTGTATGTGTGTGTGCGCGTGCATGTGTGCGTATGTATGTATATGATCTTTTCCCTTTCTTTCTCTTTTCCCCCAAACACAGATGTTCTTTCCTTTTGAGCAGTTTATTTCCTTTTCAAAATATCTATTGTACATTTTGGAACTTACTCTTTTCAGTTTTTTGTACTAGGGAAACAAGACAATGTTTACACACTTGAGTCTGATTTATTTCACTTACAAATATGATCTTTCGTTGCATCCATTCACCTATAAAAGCCGTGACTTTGTCCTTCTTTATAGCTGAACGTCTTTTTTATTTAAAGAGAAAGAAAAAAAACCAGAAAAACAGGGTAGAAACAATTCAGAATTTCAGAAAAATAAAGAGTAAGAAATCACCAGTTGATAAGTTACACACCATCATCTTAGAAATAGTTGCCCGAGTTACAAAATTGTGATACTCAAATAATGACACTGTTTTTTTTTTTTTTTTTTTTTTTTTTTTTTTTTTGTCTTTTTCGTTTTTATCGGTACCAGGGATCGAACTCACGACTGCCTGCTTGGAAGGCAGGTGCTTATGCTGCTGAGCTAAATCCCCAGCCCCAAATAATGACACTGTTAACAGTTCTGCTCAACCCCATCCAACAAGAACTTAGTAATATGGTTATCAGTCCTACACACTTGTTTTTTATCTTAAAGAGGGTAATACTAAACACAGCAAAACAGAACAAAACAGTTTATAAGGGAACAATTTAAAGAAATAAAGATTTCAAAGCAAGTCCACTGGAGATCTTCACTATCTATCTTACTTTCTCTAGTTTTCTTCCAAATAGTTGTCCCCATCTTCACACACATTGAATATATATTGAACATTATAGAACTAACCAAATCATTACAGGATGATGAAGGCTTTTTAGGTCTTTAAGACCTGATTTTGGGAAAGTCATTAATGACTACCATGTTTCTCAGCCTCTTCGTAGTAGTTGTTTTTGTCTTTATGTATGCTGAAATTGAACATAAGAGACTAGACTAATATCACTCTGAACAGTAAATGATAGTATTGCTAGATTTTATATCATAATGCTACAGAATTAGCATTGGGTTTCTTAGTGTCTCTTCTTCAGAGTATCTGTTCATTACGTCGTGTATTATATAACCCGTTCCCATAAATAGTTTAGAAACTCTCCCCATGTGTGAATCTCTACATGCACATCTATCCTTTCTGTGTTATAGGGAAAATAAGACAATAAAATAAATTCCTAGAAAAATACGAAATGAAAAAGACATATAGGACCACACTATTAGGTGATCTACAGTAGTTGCTATGCTTTCTCTTGTTGTTTTCAATAGAATTGTCCACATCGTCAGGCATATCATTGAACATAACATTACATAGCTATTTTAATAAAAACACAACTTTGAAAACATCATAGGACTTGAAAGCAGTTAATAATCAAAAACAGAATGAGTATCTTTTACATCTTGCTATCATCAGAGTAGTTGCCTCTACTCTTAGACTTGATACTATCAAGCATACCAAGTTTGAATAAAATCAGTCGAGGCTAAACATCTGTCTTACAAACCAGCTTCAAATAAGATCAGTCATAGTAAGACAATGTAAGTAATGCAGGGTTTCAGTGTAAGTTAATAGGAAATTAAGGATAGTTACCGTGGTATAACCTGCTATTTTTGGATTAGCTGTCTGTGCCCTCAAATCTAATATGAGTAGACAGACCAGAACAAAATATAATCAAACTGAACAGAGTGATAAGACTACCGTAACTTTTAAAACCTGATATACTATTAACAATGTCCTCTGCCTTCCTTTCTTAGACAGTTCCTCCCCTTTCCCTTTTTCAGGATGCTTTGTATATTTTGGGTCCCACTAGCTCTTTTAGTTTTTAGATTAGGGTGCCAACCTGTTGTCTATCTTGAGTGTTGCTAAACCTTTTTACCTCTGAGCTTGATCTTGAGCTGTACTCCTTTACTTACTAAAGTCACAAGGTTGTCCTTCCTTCCAGCTGTGTAGTTCTACACTGCCCAAAAGTGTCATAGCTTTCCAGTCTATCGGCGGCTGCTGGACGAGTTGCCCCTATTTCTCTCTGGTTTCCTGTCACATACAGCATTGTTTTCTTTGACTCTCAGTTTATTAACACTCTTTCAGGTTGAGTGTATCTCCTATTCAGAGCATCTCGATGGATCCTGTCTCCTAATCTACTCTGCCTGTGTTTCTTTTTTGTTAGTGTATCAGGGCTATCTGTATTAAAGATTATAGCTTACTGTCTCTGCCTCATCTCTGCTATTCTATTCTTCGGCTATTGTTTGTCCACTTTACTCCTTCATTCCATTGACTGCCCGATTCATTGAGGCCTCTCTGTCACTCTTGCTGGAATCCTGGTATTTTTTCCTCTCTCTCTCTGGAATGTCCTTCAGTATTTTTTGTAGGGTTGAGTTAGTGGCCATGAACACCCACAGTTCCTCCTTGTCTTGAAAATATCTTGTTTCTCCATTAATTTTGAGAGAGTTTTTCAGGGTACATCAGTCTTGGTTGGAGGTTATTTTCTTTCAGAGATTGGACTATTTCCCCCAGGCTCTTCTCGATTTGAGAGTTTATGTTGAAAAGTCTGTTGTTATTTTGATAATTTTTCCGTTGGAAGTAATCTGCTTCTTTTCTCTGGCTGCTTTTAATATTCTGTTCTTGTGGTGGATTTCTGGAATCTTGATTATTATATGTCTGGGTGTAGATCTGTTTTGGTTGTAGGTGGCTGGAGTTCTGTATTCCTCATTTATCTGGATATCATTTCTTTTTCCTATGCTTGGGAAGTTTTCCTTAATTATATCTGTGAATAGTCTTTGTAGTTCATTTGTAGTTACTCCTGCTTCTTCGCTCACATTTTTTATTCTTAAGTTATAAATCTTCTTGTCTTCTAGCCTTTGAATTGTTTCTTCCTGGTTCCTTATTATTTTAAAGAGATCTTTTCTTTCATAATCACACACCATAAATCTCTTTTCAAGTTTCAAAAGGCTAACCTTAGTTTCTGTCAAGGCATTTTGCCAGCTTTCAATGGAGTTTTTAGTTTTCTGGTAATCTCTTTGGATCTGTTTCATGTATTCTAGATTTTGTTTGTATTTTTCATGAAAGGTTTCTCTTCCTTTTCTGAGTTCCTCCGTTCTTCCACCTGTGTTCTCTTGGGAGGGGCTTATCATTTCTTTAATTAATATTTTTGTATCTTGCCACACTTGGATCAGAAGTACAGTTTTAAATTCGTTTATGAGGTCATGAAGGTATTTCTTTATGTCCACTGATGCTGTGTCTAATATTGCATGATTACTGCACTGGTTCTTCTGTATTTACCTCTTCTGGGCTTATTTTTCCAGGGTCAGTGGCTGGATGTTTTTTTTATTTCTGTCTTTTGTCATGTTTCTGGTTTCTTTCAGACAAGTGTGTGTGTGGGGGGGGGGAGTCTCTGGCCCTCTCCCTATTGTTTAGGGTCTTTCTGAGGAGTGCTTGACTGGGGTTTTGCTGCCCTCCCCAACTTGCTGTTATCTGAGGTATCTAAACTGCCTCCCAAGGGCTTGGGATGTTGCGGGGACACTCACCCCAGGCTGTCCTGTCTAGAGTTCAGGGCGCAGGCAGGCAGGCTCAATTCCCCGAAGCTGGTTGAGCACGGCAGGAAACCAGAAAGTTCTGGCTCTGTATTTTTGATTATTGTCTGAAGAGGTGTTTTCAGAGGCCGATTCGGCGGCTCCATGGGGCTCCGGCTGCATGGACCTGGTGGCCGTGAAGACACACCCACCTGGGGACCTCGGGGGTGCTCTGATGGTGGGGGCCTGCTCAGCTGCAGGCTGGGGTCTTCACGTGAGCAGCCAAGGTTAAGGTGGTGATGCGTTCCAGCAGGTCCGGTTCGTACCCATGATGCTGCAGTGCACCCTTTGGGAAGTCCCCTGAATCGGGGGAGGTGGTGGAGGCGGCAGCAGCCATGGCGATGGCAGGGGTGGGGGCAGCTGGTGGACAACGAGTCGCTCTGCTCCCCCAGCCTCCATTGGGCCCGCAGCGACAGAGTTGGAGTCAGTGGCTGGAGCGTGGTGGCATGGGGATGGCCTGTCTTGGTGCGCCAAGGAGGCGCTCAGGGCTGTATGGACTGTATGTTTGATTGATTCTTCTCACCTTAGTTTCTTTTTGGGATGAAACAATTCCTTGCCCTCTGTTTGGGGCTCTCCACACTGTATTATGTTGAATACTAAGTTGACCATCTCAGGGAACCTCTGTAGCCGGCCGTTACCTATCCGGCATTTTTGCCTTTTTTATCCATTCCTGTGACTGTAGAATATTTGCATGTCTTAGCAGTCATTGCTATTACCTAATTCAGAAGTATTTTCCTTCTTCGCAGAAGGAATCACACACCTATTAATAGTCACTCCCCTTCTCCCTCACATCCCTTCTGTTGCTCTGGGTTTACCTGTTGTCAGATAGTAGTAGTAATAGTGGAATCAGACACTGCCACATAGCCTTTGCATCTGCCTGTTTGCACTTAGTATGTCTTCAAGGTTCATGCAGGCTATGGCATCCGTTAGTACTTTGAAGGTGCATGGTGCTTAATTGTGTGGATGTAGCACCATTATTTAATGGTATTTGGGTTGCTTGTGTTTTGACTGTTAGGAATAATACTGCTGTGAGCAATCATGTACAAGTTTTTGTGTTCACAGTTGTTTTTAAACTTTCAGATGCAAAGGGTAATTGCTAAGTCATACACTGTTTTTGAAAAACTACAATACAATATAGGGTTAAAACTGTAGTAATTGTCTTAATAATTTTCACTTGGAGAATTTGGTAGGGAAACTTAAGTTTGGGGTTCAGTACTTCCTGTCAGTATTGAATTACTATAATGTCCTCATAAAAGAGATTTTTATAGACTTCCTTATTGACTGTTTTTAGGAAAAATTTAGATAATTTTCTGAGTTAAATGTGTTTCTGTGGCAGGGTAAGTCAGTTATCAGTATTTTAGAGAACTTTTAAAACCTTTTTGTTAGGTAAAATTGCAGCCCAGTGGGCCATAGGAGTGTCACGTTTCTCATAGGTAATACGTTCTAAGGCCGCCTTGTTTCTCTTACAGGGTTCTGACTCTGGGAGGAGGGCTGCCTTACTTGGAGCACCTTAATCTCTCTGGTTGTCTTACTGTAACTGGTGCAGGCCTGCAGGATTTGGTTTCAGCTTGTCCTTCTCTAAATGACGAATACTTCTACTACTGTGACAACATTAACGGTAATGCCTTTTAACGATGAGATGATTTTGAAAGAATTACTTTGGAGTATGTTGGCAGTTCTAATAATTTTTGTGGTTTCTGGATTCCTGATACTCAAAAATTGTTTTACTTTCAGTTTTAGTCCTTTAAATTTGATATTTTTAAAATCACATATTTAGTCTCAAAAATTAATTTTTCTGTGGGTTATATTTTAGCCCATAGAAAAGAGCTGTTTAAACATGACTTGTACAATTTATTCTCAGTTGGCTTTCAACATTTAACTAACATTTAACTGTAGCCTTGCCCCACCCATGCCCTGCCCCTTGGGTTCCCACCCACCCACTCCACTGGAGGACACAGCATGGTGTCACTGACCCGATGACTCTGTCCCAGGTTCTGGCTTTTTTGTTTTGTTTTGTTTTTTTAATCTATTAGAGATGTATTTAAAATCTGGAATCAATATTCATATGTTGCATGTCTTGGTTATTTTTCTCTTGTTGCTGGGACAAAATACCCAACTCTCAAAATTAAGGCAGGAAAGGTTTATTTAGCTCACAGTTTGTGGAGGTTTCACTGTAATCAGACTGGCTCTAAAGCAGAGAGGCACCTGGCAGAGGGCAACAGCTCATGGCGGCAGGAAGCAGCACAAGCAACAAGAGCCAAAGGAGAGGAGCATGGAGAGAAGACTCTTTCTGTCCCTTATGTTGTACGTAGCCCACATCCACTTGGGTGTGGCACTCACACCCATAACCCCAGCATTGGCCCATGAGTCAGTCACAGAAGCCCCCATGTCGGCATGAGGCCAAACACAAACCATAACTCTCCATATATAGGTCCCGGCTTCACACACAATAACTGAACGTAGCATACAAGTGATGTCTGTATATTTCAGAAGCAGAGATATGTGCAGCAGAAATTTGGGTTTGTCACACTTAAATTCTTTTTAAACATTTTAAATGATCTTTTATCATGTCTTAGGTGAATTATGCATGATATGACTTAAACATATAAAAGTAATTAAGAAGACCTAATGGAAGAAGATTAATGCCTATGCCCCACTCCAGCCAATTATACTTTGGTTATATCTTTGCAATTCATAACTTCCCTAGTTAGAAATGAAAAAAGAACAAAGAAAAGAACTATTTAAACTTAACCTTTCACTGCTTATTCTTAGTTGGCTTACTACATTTAACTGGAAAATCATACAGTGAAAATTAATAAAAATAACTCAAGCTGTTTTCTTGGTTTTGAGAGCTATACTATCATTTTTGTGAAGAAACAGCTATAGTTTCAGAATAACTTTTTATTACTGAATACTAGAATAATTTTTTAAGTTTGAGTGAATTTTATTTAAGTTGAAAGAAGACTATACAGCACAGATGTGGTACTTTCTAGGAGATAGAAATGTGCCTTAAATTTCAAATCAGTAAAAAAAAAAAAAAAAAACATTAAGTGGCAGGAAGTCTCACCAAGTCAGGCACATAAGCAAGTCTTTACTGTTTTGGGACCAGGCCTCTGCTGACAAAGAGTGCTCATTAACTGAGGCAGAACATTAGTATGCTCACCGCACTTGAAATGTGACCCTCTCCTGAAGCAAAACTATTAATATAACGGAAGAAATACTATAAGAGGATCAGACTCTTAATATAATAACGGTGACAGTTACTGGGCACATGGAGCTGTTTAAATAGTTCACACACATTAATTCATTTAATGATCACAGTAATTCTGAGGTAAAATATATTAGTATCTATGTTCGTGCTAAGAGCATCATGGGTAAGAGGAACTAAATACACTAGGGTTATACAGCTGGTACACTGAAGAGGCAGAAATACTCATTCTTTCAGACTTTTGAGGCATATAATAGATTAATCACTTAAAATGGCAAGTTGTTATAGTAAAATTCTTCAAAAATTTTTGGAAATTCCTCTAGTTTTGCAACATTAAAGCACTCATTAACAATGTAAATGTGTTGATATTCTAGATACAATGATTCCTTGGAATGATAGGTGTATTTTTCTAGTAGAACAGCTTTATCAAATGCAGTTGATAAGTAGTAATATGAAATCCTCAGGAATTCTGGGTCTGGTTCCAGATACCTCACTGAAGACTGCTGAGGGATAATGCTGCAAGGTATTAAGAAAAGGCTAAAATGCTTTAGACATGTCTAAAATTCCCAAATACTATTTTGGAAATTGATTCTCGAACCTGTTACTAAAATTCATCAGATAGGGCTGCGAATGTAGCTCAGGTAGAGCATTTGTCTAGCGTGTGTGAGGCCTGGGGTTGAATGCCCAGCACCGCAAAGAGAAAAGAAAGCTCACCAGGTAAGTATTTCTTGATTTGTTTGTTGAGGCTCACCTGCTCTGTCGCAAGCCTGTTGAATGTACTTTTTCATAGTACATGGAGGGGCATTTGATAGTCATTGGTAGAAACTAAATTTCCCCGGGTAAAAAGCTGCTTCTCAATTAATAGTCAACAAATCAACCTTTTGTGTTTGTAACTGGAAAGAATTTACACAGCTGAGATTTTGCTGTGTGCCTGTATTTTTACACCACATACTGTGTCTTTGAGAGGGACTGGTTCATTTTAATATGAGGGAGGATCCGCTGAGTTTTTCTCAGGCAAAACAGCTGAGCAGGAAACACCACCAGAGAGAGTAATGACACACTAGCAGGGAGAAAAGTTAGCAAACCTGCTGTTCCAGGAACGTGGGTTTTCTTCCAGGGTGAGGCAAGAACCCTCTTACTTCTGTAATCACATTGTTTGTAGATGGCTGCCCACGTCCTGATGTGCAGCACTAAATTGCATCATATCTTTGCTCTCTTTGGCCTTCAGTGTGTAATTAATAGTGGTGAAAATGAGCATTATTTTGTTTACAGCCAGTTTAGCCTCTAAAAACAAAGAATGCTGATGAGTGAAGTTTTTTTCTGCAGAGGGCTTTAGAAGGGAGTTTTGTGTTTTATGTTTAAACATGAAGTTTTAGCATTGTGGATTTCATTGTACTTCCTCAGACTTCTAGAACGTATCAAAAATAATAACCAATTATTTTTTTGAGAAAAACATTTGTATATTACACTTGAATGTAATTTCAGTGTAGGATGCATTTGGCAATAAATATCAGTTTGTTGTTTTTGTTTTTTCACATAGATATTTTACATGTTGTGAAATATTAGGTTTTAGTCCATTTTTGTGAACAATCTCTTGTATTTATGTGTTAAACTTCTTGAAATAACTTTGATGATAGGATAAGTTAAATTTTAAAATCTTGTGTACTTTGTTGGTGCTTTTCATCTTAATCTGCTTTGAAAGCATAAACATTAAAGTGTTCCCAAGGAGCCATTATATTCCTTTTGTTGAATATAGAAACTTTTTTGAATACGTGCTTGGTAATTTTTAGGAAATGAACTCTGTGTTTTTGAAATAGGGTCTCCTTATGCAGTTCAGGCTGGCCTTGAACTCATTATGTAGCCCAGGCTGGCTTTGACCTCACAGTGATCCTCCTGCCTCAGCCTCCTGAGTACTGGGATTACAAGTATGCACCACCACCCAGGCTGCCTACATGGGTGTTAACTAAGAGAACTGAATTTGAAAGATTTGAAAGGAAATTGTAATGCTTGGATAATATAGTATTAAATCTCCCGTTGTAACTCATCAAGGCCCGATTTGGCAGAAGTGAAATACTGCAGCAGAGTGGTTTGTCACAGAGCTCCCATTGCAGCTAGTTGGGTAAAGCAGTGTAGTAATACGGTCTCTTCCTGAAAGATATTTGGGACCACCTGGAAACTGTTAGACTTATATCCAGATGGCAAGGTGACACTTGAGCCAATGTCTTTCAAAATAGTTCACTTGTACAGTAAATGTTTAGTGAATGCTTATGGACCCCCTTCTGTTTTTATTATTTCTGAAACTAATATGTTTTAATATAGGGTCTTAGAGTAATGAGGAGGCTTATTTAGGTGGTAGATGATACTTTCCATATTTGAAAGTAATGACTTAAAATTGGTTTGCTAAAAGATAACCTACATAATTATCACGGTATTAGCTTTAAAAAAGTAAATATGGTTAACATGAGTCATTAACAGAATAGTAAATGATAAAGCAAAATTTTTCCTAAACACTGGCAGAGATTTTGGAGGAGATAATGATGATCATCCCATATTCAAACAGTGACTACCTAGAGAAAGACACTATGCTAAGTGTTGATATAAAGGGCAAATTTTGATTCCTATAAGTGATTTATCGTGACTTTTAAGTTTGTATTTCATTTGAGTATGAGAAGACCTCTTACCTATGACATTTACCATTAAATTCTTTACCATTAAAAAGTATTAATTGGAATGGCAATTTAGAGCTCTGAAGAACATTTGAACAATGACAGCACATAAATAGTTCGTGCCTATTTGCATTTCAATGTATATATAATTTATGAATTAAGATAGATTAGCTCCTAGTTCTGGAGTGGCACAGTCTCAGATGATTTGCTGTCTTGTGTTTCTAATTTAAGTAAAAGAGGAATTACAGGTAAGTTGAGGTAAGTGCAGAACTGCTGCATGAGTAATGCACAGACTCCTGGCCTGGAAGACAGCTGTTGTATGATGTCAGTTGGGGAAAATAAAGGCTTTATAGTTCTTTTCATCTAATATTTAAAATTATTTCTTATAAGATTTAGTCTTCACCATACATTTAAAGATTCTACTTCGGGGCTGGGGATTTAACTCAGCGCCATAAGCACCTGCCTTGCAAGCCTGTGGTCTTGAGTTCGATCCCTAGTACCGGTAAAAATACAAAAAAAAAAAAAAAAAAAAAAAAGATTCTACTTCACAATTATGCCACTTTATTTTCTTAATTCTTAGTAGGTTCTTGGTCCTCCATTGAGATGAAAATTTTCTGGTTGTAATTCAAATATTTAAAAGGAACTACTGCATATTTTGAATTATTATTGTCTCTTGAAATACAACTGTTGACTGGATGTATGTGACAGCCTAACATCTGTTTCCTCCTTATTCTGTTCTGTTGTTCATTTATTTTTTCTGAGCACTTCCTTTGAGGTAATTAAGGATCTTACTGTTAATGTTGCTTATAATTCCCATGCTCTGGAAATTGTTACGCACCTGTTTTCTACAATATGAAATTAAGTTTAAAACAGTGATTGTCTACTTGTACTTTTCTCTAGGCCTTCAGGAGAATAAAATCGTTTGCTGGAATCTGTTGCTTTCATGGATTACTGTCGTAGGGTCAGATAACCAGCCACTACACTCATTGACCTTATGATAATACTGTAGTTTTCAAGCTGTTAATATTATGGTCATTAGGTATATACTTGTAGGCTTCTCTGGATAGAGCCTACTTTTACGTTTAAAAACACCACTGTATTCTCTCGATCTATTTAGGATCCCACGGGAACTCATACTGAAGGAAGTGGCACATTTGTGTCAGTATCAGTAAATTTTGTAATGAGGAAAGAAATGCTGACAGCAGAATTCTCTTAGCTTTCTGTTTAATCCGGGGTACATGTTGCCATGTCTACAGTTTTCATCTCTCATTTCCCACCATGCCTGTACTCTGAGAACAGTGTGACACAGGTAGCCAGAGTGGACCCTGAGTACGTGGGGTCCCTGTGTCTTTTAGGTAGTGGGATGATGAAAAGCAGAGTGGCCTTTGGATAGGCAGGATCAGCTGCCTGATCTGATTTCCTTTGAGAGATTCTTTTTTACTTTTCCTTCGAAACCAACTGTGTACATCATTTCTATTTTTCCAGCCATCCCTTACAGTACAGTTCACTATAACATTCTTTACCTTTCTGTCAGATAAAACAAAATAGGACATGGCTCGGTGGGGTGACGCATACCAAAAGTCCCAGTACTTAGGAGGCGAGGCAGAGGATTACTTGAGTCCAGGAGTTTGGGACCAACCTGGGCAACATAGTGAGAGCCCATCTCTTTTTGGTATCAGGGATTGAACTCACAGTCTCATCTCACCAGGCAGGCAGGCGCTTACGCCTCTGAGCTAAATCACCAGCCCACGTCCATCTCTTCAAAAACAAAAAGTAGACATTGTGAAGTATTTTGTGGTGTTTTAGTTTGAAAAATTGAGTCTTCATATGTCTTTACTCTTATTTTTCCCTTAAAAAAAATTGAGACTAGATTACATGGTGATAAAATGCTGTTTGGGTACATTTTGGCAAAAACTAGCAGTTTGGACATTTCCTCACAGACTCTGCAGACCAGGGCCTGGCTGTGAGGCAGGGCTTGGTCCAGGAAGGTTAAAGGGGGCAGGGCTGAGCCTGGGGGTGCAGCATGGCAGGTAGAGCTCCAAGTGCATCTAGAGGAAAAGCCTGTTGGAGACTGACCGTGGCAGAAGACTTTCCGACTGTGGAGTTCCACATGTGGACACTTCTCATAAATACTAACACATGGGGAAAATTCTGTCTTTGTGGCTTAGATGACCTAAAGTTGTATCTTATCTCAAGGGAAAATAATCTTAAGAAAGAATACTGCTTTGTAAATTTTAAATTTTGGGTACATTAAGAAAGTTTTAATGTTTGATCTTAAAAATGGAATAGATTTTTATTTATTTTGATTAAATAAAGATGGGCCTGCAGTGATTAATTTTATATTTAAAGTAACTTTAAACATGTTAGTACGGAAAGTTTTAAACATACAAACAATAATACAATAAATTTGTGTACCATCAGCCTGCGCTGAATCTGTGAGCAGCCTTTTTGTGCTCTGCTGTGCCCGTGCCCTTATGTGCTCCCCCATTCATCCAAAGCTGATTCCAGGTGTCCTCTCAGTTCTGAAATTCAATACAAACTGTTTGAAAATAAATGAAAGCATCAGCCTGTGGTGACAAACCTATGGCTGGTGTGTTACTGTGTGTTTCTTTTAAGACAAAAGATGTTAATAAACGAGGTCCCCCCCCCAAACTAAAGCCTCGGTATTCAGGTTTAATTGCAGTGTTAACACTCATGGTAAAGAAATGGAGGTACAGTTTGGACACTCAGCCTCTAAAGGGTTCGCCATCATAGACATAAGCTTTTAGAATTCCACATAATACATAAAATTCACTTACTTATTTTCATAGACATTTGTTGTTTCCATAGTGAAATAGAGAAACATTTTGCTGCAGTGATTAAATATCCTAGGAAATTCTCTCCTTCCTTTTGTATGTGCCATTGGGAATGCAAAGAGGAGTTAAATTTCAGAAAACACAAGAAATGATGTTATCAGAGTTGCCTTCGTTTGCAATGAAGTGGTACTGTAAGAAAAGAGTGAACATTTTGAATTAAGCTGCTATTACTCCAGTATACTTTGGTTTTTCAGTTGCAATCCATTGGATATATTCAGCAATAAAGTCATATTTCATGTGGTTTTAAGTTTGGTCCTTGTATATCACAGTTACTCAGTTTGATTGGGCACAGAACTAATGAACTGTTCTATTTTTTCATGATTCAGAAATACTGAAAGACTTCAGTAGAGTCAAATAACCTTTTTCACATTTGCCTGCCTTTAGGAAAATACTTAGCATTTGAAAGTATATACAAAACTTGCAATTTTGTAATTCTCAGCTATGTTCTCTAGTGGATCTTTTGTCTAGTATTTGGGTGCATAATATGAATACAGTAAAATGCCATTTAATCCACAAATATTGCTGCTCTACATTGTAAGTGAATCACAATTTTTATTATGTCTTAGATGGTTTACCTATTATTTGCTCAAATTTGGAAAATAATTCCATCCTACCATATGAGTTTTTTTTCTGGCTATAAATAATAGTTAAAAATACAGCAAACATTCTGAATCTGTGTATAATATATGTTAAACTTCATATATTATATTTTTTGTAATTGCTAATAGTGGATTATTTAACTGACCTTTAAAGTGTTTTTTGTTTTTGTTTTTCTCTTTACATTTCTAGGGTATCTCTTGTTAAATTAGCCAGGCAGTCCTGCTTCTGTGGATTGCTCTTTTTCTTTAGTTTTTATTTTGTAAAATCGTTGTCAAAAATTATTTCTTTTCCCTTCTTAGGTTATCTTTTGGACCGTAAAAAACATTGGTTAATGTCAGACTGTTACTGGGAATTTTTGTCTGATTAATTTTATAAGATTCTACTTCTGTGATATAAACAAACTGTTAGTCGAACAAATACAGTTTTTAACTCCTTCAAAGCAAAGTTGTTTTTATAAGATTGCTAAGAAATTCCTCCTCTCACAGTTTTTTCTTTTCATACAGGTCCTCATGCCGAAACCGCCAGCGGATGCCAGAATTTGCAGTGTGGTTTTCGAGCCTGCTGCCGATCTGGCGAATGACCCTTGACTTCTGATCTTTGTCTACATTTAGCTGAGCAGGCTTCCTTTCATGCACTTTACTTATAGCACATTTCTTGTGTTAACATCCCTTTTTGAGTGTGTCTTGTTTTGGCCTCATTTCTTACAACCTCAGAAATCTAAATACCCAGTGAATTGTACAGTGTTGTTTATTATGCACAATATATTTTTGTTTTAGAAAGGTATTAGGGTTTTTCATAAGGGTGAGAACAGTCTTACTAGATTTCTTTTAAACAAAATGCTTCAAAAAGAATGTTACTAGCCAGGCATGGTGGTGCATACCTCTAATCCAGCATTTGGGAGCCTGAGGCAGTAGAATTGCTGTGAATTCAGGTTAGTCTGGCCTCTGTAGTTAGTTCAAGGCCAACCTGAACTACATAATGAGACCCTGTCTCAACAAAAATGTCACTAATGCAGTGCCATTGAAAGTATGGTTTAGATTATTTTAAAGTTGGAAAAAAATTTTCGAGGATTATTGGTTCTTTTTATGTATAAACACTGTACCCAACTTTGCAGGTCATTTCAGACATACATTTCTGAAGTTTTATTTTTAAAGACTGCACATGTTGGAAACTAATCTCTTTTCCATAACTTTTTTTTTATTTGAACAATTATAAGGGGCCAATTCAAGCACACCCACATATGAGATCCTTTGAGATTATAGAACGATTGGCTTTGGAGTGAGCTCAGTGAGCCAGCAGGGCACCAGTTTATTTATATTTGCTTTTGTCCAAAACCCCTGGTTCTACCACTGCCCTAAATTGTCAGATTTGAGAGGGATTTTTAATAATTCCACAGTCATTTGAAGAAATGTATAAATAAAATCTACTTTGAGGACTTTACCAAGTAATACCTTTCGTGTTGTGATTTTATTATAAATAATAGGACCGAGTATCTTGGCGTTTAAGCTTCTGTGAAATCATGTCTGACAGGTAAACAGTTTTACACAGATGAGTACTATACTGAACTGGATTTTCTTTTTGAAAATTTTCTTTTTGAAAATAGTTACTCAGTAGTCAAATTTAAATCTTAAGTTATCTTCATTGCTTTGAGAAAGATCACAAGAGACCACCATTAGAAAGGAGCGTATTGAGTCGATTTTGTCATGCTGTGTGTAGTTTCATTGTGGAAAGAAGAAAATAGTGCCATGCCAGTTTTTAAATACGTGCAAAGCTAAAGAAGAGGAAGATAATCTTGCAGTCGGGTTCTTTGTGACCCCAACTGTTTCTGTTTGCTTAAAGGAGACTAGGAGAGAGGTGAATTGCAGGGAGGTAAGTTACAGTTTAGGCCACGAAAAAACTGTTTCAGACAGCGTTGTGTGAAAATGAAGGAAGAATCATTTGATGAGAATATAAACAAGAATTTTATGAATGCTTTAAAAAATGTTTGATACTGAGAAGGCTTCATATGTGCTAGCCAAGTGTTCTGACTTTGAGCTGCATCTCCATCCTTTAAATGGTTTTATTTCTTAGCACATGTTTGTGTTACATAATGATTTTTGCTGAGGGCATTTGGTCTACAAACATGTCACATCTTAATTCTTTCTAGGTCTCCGTCCCCACCACTTTTTCCCTGCCTTCCCTCTCTTTCATTCCCTTCTTGTTGCAGAAGTTCTCTCTTTTTGTCTTTTATTTTGCTTTTTAATTTATTTATACTTTGGGTTTCTCAGGCAAGAAACTATATGGTATTTAGGCTTACATGTCTGATTTCTTTCACTGAATATTATTGTTCCAAGATGCATCCATTTTCTTGCAAAAGACTCAGATGAGAAAAGGTGTTGCTAAGTTACTGCAGCTGACCCAAACTTGGTGGTCCAGATGCAGGCCTGACAGGAATGCTTTTTAATTCAACTAACGTTTGAACTAAGGGCAAGGGATAATCAGTTCTAACAGGAGCACATCCAGCGAGGCTCTTTTTTAACTCTAAGGATTCTCTCAATTTGATTTCTTTGCAGCTAATATGGTAGGGCAGCTGTGTAAGTATATCTTAGCTTTCCAGGTTTTTGCCTGTAAGCTTAAGTATCATGCCTTCTGTGACACCGCTACACCTAGCCTCCTATCAGTCTAGCTCTGACAGTCAGGAATAAAACAATCAGTGATAGAGGACTTTTATCTACTGTGCATAACATCCCAGATTTGACCCTCAACATGCAAACAAAAATGTTCTTGAGAATGTGAAAGCAAATCTGAGCTTAGTAAACGAAGTTTTAGCTTGTCAGGTTGGCTGTATTTCCTGAAGTGTTTAATAAAGTCTAATTAAAAAGCTGACACCAGGGACCATTAGGAGACACAGACCATGGGAATTCCTGTGGAACGGGTTCCAACCCCGTTCCTCGTCTTTAAGTTGTGCATAGTCTTTCCCTGAGCCAGCAAAGGAAGACTAAGACTAATCAGAAAGCAGTTGTTTTGAGGTAAATTTTTTGATGATCTTCTTGAGAAGAAGTCACGATTAAGGGATGTTTCAGAACTTAGCTCAAATGTTACCCTTGACAAGTGAGTCACCTTTGAGCAGTGTCCCCAGGTGTTCTAGGTGGTGGGGATACTGATGTTTGTGCTTTGCTTATGCTTCTTGATGTTAGCAAACCATTTTGGCAAGCTTGGAGCAGACTGGTAACAGGTCAGCATGTGGTCAGGTTGAAATTCACTGTTTTTCTGCCACTCCTTCCTGCCCTCTGATTGCAAGGGGTCATGGCATAATCTGTGTTTTAAGTTTTGTACGTTGTCCTGGTTTTCATTATAAACGTAAGGGGACAGTTAATATTTAGCAAAACACTGTGTACTTGGTATGACTTTATCTTGAGTTTTGCAATTTCCTTCAGAAGATAAAATGCACCTGTTATATACTGTGCCTTGCATTGCCCCGACAAGCATTCGGTGCTCAGTGTAGGCCCTTGTGGGAGCCCTAGGGCGCCGACCTTTCAGTCTCACGTGGTGCTGTGGAGTTGGTGACACAAGCATTCCCAGCTTACGCATGGGGAATGCGTATAACAAGTTCACTAACTCACTTGTGGAGTACTCAGCTAGTAAGCAGCAGAACTGGGATTCATTAGAAGCTACCCTGTATCCCTATTTTGAGAACTTACAAGTCAGTCATGCAACTCCCTTGAGGAGCTCATGTTAAAGATGGCAGAGGCATCTCACACTTCACTACCGTGTAACTGGGCCGAGGCGAGTGTAAGAGAAGCAAATGCCTCCGGAGGTTGTTTCTTAGTTCTCTCTAATTTTTCTTCTAAAGTGAGACCTGCATTAATAGTTGTCAGCAAGACACTTATTTTTTTGAGAGGGCATGGAGACGGCAACATCAGGAGTAGACATTATTTGTTGTCACTTTGCTGAAGAGAGGAATACAGCTGACATCTTGTGAGTACAGGCGAGAGATGCTGGTAAATGCTTTCAGATTTATTAGTACATGTATAATGTATTCTTCATGGGGCATTGGTAATACACATAGCACTGTTTTTTGAGGCAGGGTTTCACTATGCCGTTGAGGCTGGCTTTGGACTCACTTCGTAGCCCAGGCTGACCTCAAACTCAGCAATCCTATTACAGGTCTGTGCCACTGCACCTGCCTTAATATCACTTCTTAATCCTATTTATTTCCTGTAGGCTTCTGTCCCTAGATTCCCTGACCAGCTGCAAAAAGTCTTATCTGTAAACATCTTTAAAATGTATAGGAAAACTCTTGACAACAACAAATAGTTACTTGGCCTTGGTGCAAGTAATGCTGCTGAGAGAAGATACCTTGCTCTTGTGCTATTTGTTTTGTGTACTGTATATCCTTCCAGATAAACATTACATTGAATTCTTTCTGGTGGCTTAGTGTAATATTATGCAAATGTGTGTGTTAGTCTTCACTAACAGAATGCAGACTGGCTCAGACAACAAAGATGTATTTCTAACAGTGTTGAAGACCTGAAAGTCCAGGATAAGCCCAGAACTCCTGGAAGCCAGCAGACTAGTGTATAGTAAGGGCAGCATTGCAGTTTGCAGACAGCATCTTCTCATTGCCTTACTTGGACAGAGAGGGGAGGGGAGAAAGAAGAGAGGGAGCAAACCTTCCCTGTCTCTTAAAAGGGAACCAAAGCTGCCATGTGAGCTTCACCTCATGACCCAGCCATCTCGAAAGCTTCACCTACATAACCTTCCCCATCATGACTGGGGATTAGGGTTTTGAGATAAGAACCGGGAGCAGGTTATACACACTCTGACAACAGCAGTATCTAAATCTTTCTAAAGGAGATTCCCTTCCTCCCCAGTACTGTCTCGGTGTGTGTGGATGTGTATGTGCACGCTTGTGTATTTCTGTAGGGCAGTGAACTACTCAGTGTTAAAAAATTTGCTACTTCAGAGTTGTCCTTCCTCTAGGAGAGCCGAGATGTGGTGTTATACTGGGTCTTAGAAGTACAATTTTCTGTTCTGGACAGGTAGAGAAGGGTGTCCCAAACAAGGTAAGCAAGTGCAAAGACGGGCACGAAGCTCATGTTGACTCTCCCATGGGCAGTCTCCACTGAACTTGGGAATGGCACGGACAAAGCAGACTTAATAAAAACACGGTTGTACGGGTGGATATATACAGCTAAAGCACTGTTGGAGCCCAGCGAGGTGGCGCAGGCCTATAATCTCAGCACTCAACAGGCCGAGGCAGGATGATTGCTGTGAATTCGAGGCCAGCCTCAGCTACCTAGTGAGTTCAAGACTGTCCTGAACTATGTAGTGAGACTATAAATAAGTTGATAAATAACACAGTTTGAAAATAGGTGATCATAATTTTATTTCATTAACATACTTTCTTTTAGTGCGATAATTTAAAAAATATTTTTGTATGCTTGTTATAGTTTTAAAATGTTACAAAAAGCACAGTGAAAAAATTACCTGTTGCGGATGAGGGAAGCCACATAGATCCAGACAGACAAAACATTTTTAGGGTACGGGTGGATATACACTGCTAAAGCAAACTCAACGTTTGGAACATCAGTATTATGTACTCCAGTGCTGTACACAGCTTCAATTAAAGGCTTCACTTCAGAATAGGGCATATGAAGGGGAAATCCAGAGAACTATAGGGAAAAAAAGTGAAGTTTGAACATGTCAGTATTTCCCTACATGAATCCAGGTAATTCTTGAATCTAGATCAGAAGGTCCTGTGTGCTGTCCGTGATACATTAACAATGCAGAAAATGGGGAGGGATTAGCATCCCAGCTGCTAGCATATTAGTGCATTGAGACGCCTGTTACTCATTCTCCATTGTTCCCTTCGTTCTTCCTAATGATGTGCTGTGTCTATTCCTCGGGTAATTACACAGACCTAGGTCAAGCGAATGATTGCATTCTGCCTCTGGCCATAAAAATTAATCTTTAGGGTGGGCATTTGCTCAGCTTGAGTCTCAGGAAGCGCATACTCCCATCCACAAGGGACGTGTGTGTACAGACCTGAGTCCTGGACCTGTTGTAGAGTTTGCTTCCAGGAGCGAAGCCAGCCTGAGAGAGGTTTTCATGTGGTGGGGCACAGGGAGGAGTGGCACAAGCCTGTGAGCTGCTCACCGCCAGTGTCCCTGAGCTAAACCAGAGCATTTCTACTGCTCAAGCCTCTTGCCATTTTCTGCTACTTGAACTGCAAACATCATCACTGATCCATTCTGGCTATCACCTGTTTTGCTATCGCTGTCTCAGTTATGACATTCTAGGGTTTCTTACCCAGCTAAAGGATGAGAACACACAGCACTACCAGGAGGTAGTAGAAAGGATATATTGTTCATGGGAGTTTTTCTTAGCAGTGAAAAACCCACAGCACAAAACCATATCCTTAAAACACCCGATGTGGATTCTCTTCATGCACAGTTGTCTTACATAGTTTGCAGATGTTCTCATTTTATTTAATGCTTGCTGTGTATTTCATAAAAGTACTGTTTTTCTTAGGATCCTATTAAAAACATAGTGTTCTCACTTTATAGAGACATTGTGTCATTAACGTAGGTTAATGAAGTTTAGAACTTTTACTTTCATGTACTTAGAGCAGCAGTGTAGGTATTTCAGGTAATTTTCAGATTGAAAGGCAAATGCCTCGGCCAGCCTGTCGGTCGTCACGCTTACCCTGTAGTCCCCGAGCTGTTTCTGCAGCTCTGCTCTGTGCTCATCTTCCACGTCTTCTCCTTGGCTTCTTTCCAGCAGGGGCAGGAAGTGGCGCAGGGTGGAAGTGCAGTGCCTGTTCCACCGGGTCAGGTGGCGCGGCCTCCAGTCCATGATTTTTTCCTTCAGCATTTTTTCAATCCTGTTCATAAAACATAAACCCTGTTGTTCAGTGACTTGACTTTTCCCTTGTTAAAAAAGTTTCCACGTGTATTATTTACGACCGTAGTAAATATGGGCTAATCCCTGAGAACTCGAAAGACCAATGATTTCTGTCTTTATGGATTGTGTATAGGGGTGAGCTGTGAAATAAGTGTGTAACTGCAAAGTCTGTGTTATCCTAAGGGCTGTAAAGATGCTAGGAACAGAAAAGGGGACACTGAATAGTGGACCATTAAATCCAATCCATTGGACAGGATATTTATTATTATAAAGCACTGTATCACTTTACTCATTTGGTAATATATATACTAACTGATCAAATCAGTCATAGGACTAGGGCTTCTGTTGAAGTTCTCAAATATGTGTAAGGCTTTTATAGCTTATACTGGTCCCCCCCCGCCCTTCCCCCTCCGGTGACTTTTGTTCATGATGGTATGCTTGCTTAATTTGCCTTAAAACTACCTTTAAAATAGTATCATTTGCAACTTAATTTTTAATATATATCAGTGTTGAATTCATGGGATATGAAATATAGAATGATGTAGTATACCAACCATTTGCTAAGCTCTCGTTTACTGGGAACTCAATTTTTTTTATACATTTTTGTTGAGTCTCTCTACCATAACCCCTGACGTGGAAGATAACGTCCTAATTTTACAGATGGGGGAACAGTTTGAGATAAGTGATTTGACGAAGGAAGGGAGATGACATTCTTGTGTACTCTCTAACCAGATGCAGAGACTTGGAGTTCTGCCCAGCTCCCCCCTGTTCAGCAGCCATAGGATTTCTTTTTTGCCAAGAATCTCTATCTTTTGATTTCAAGATGGCCTGAGCAAAGTACGGGTGACTTGCCAGACACTTTAATACTGAAGAAACAAGTGACTGATAGATAGCGTGTCTGGGATCTTAGAAGAAATAAGAGTCAGTGGAGATAAGTTCTTCTACATAGGGATCCCACATAATGCATTAAGGAGAAATTAATAAATTGGTGTTTTCTAATAATGTCTAAGACGAGTCTTGTGTGACCCTGTGTAATTTGACATAGTTGTCATACAGCTTGATCCAGGGGAAATGGCAAATAGGTTTGGAAAGCAGAAGGACCTGGCTGGGTTTACATACACTTCCTTTAACATTGAATATCTGTGCAGATCACTTCGAACGTCCTTTTCCACATCTGTGAAATTGGGAGAGTAAGTTTGATTTTAGCATGAGAGGAATTGTAGGAACTCAGGCTTTGATCCCCAGCCTTCTCTTTGAGTTAGGTTCATAAACTAGGTGAAGTTTTATAAGCCACTAATTGGACCAAAGAAGCATATTTAAGCTGAGGATTATGATGTGTCTCAACAAGATCTATGATAACAGGATGTTGAGCTCAGGTCTGAGGTAAAGTCTTTGGAGAACTGCATGTTTTTATTAGAGTTCACCTCTGTCTCACACTGTGCTGATGGTAATACACAGTTTGAGCCATGAGGTTTAGAGATCACATCTGTACTTGGTACCTGTAGTCATGGATTTAATTGCCCTAATTGTTCCAGGCAGATCCAGGCTGACAGCTGGGTAAGATTTGATACTGTGCTTCTAGTGACAGATTACTTGTGGGTTTACGGATAAAATGTTACCTGTCTTGTAGTTCAGCTGCAGCTGCTTTATCTGTGCGTTGATAAATTAGTTCTTCAGGCTGTAAAAGAGATCACGGTTTAAAAATGCTAGAAATCACTTATTTTGAATAGTTGTACTTCTAATTTTTTAATTATGAAATCTCAGATATTGAATAAGATACTAGCAGGGATGCTAGTATATCCATGAGCATCAGTAAAGCATCACAGACATGTCACAGCACTTGGCAGTTCTTCCTCAGTTTCATTTTCTTTCTCTCATCACCATGCCCTACATTTGTTTTTAACATCCCCTCATCCAGCATGTAAACGTGCACCGCTGCCAGGCCCCTTCACAGGTCCTCGTGGTGCTCATGTGACTGGCACGTTAACCAGATACATGCGTTCCTAGCCAGCATAATGTTTTGCAAGTTTTCTGAATTTTAGTACTGTTTTATGAATGTGCCATTTCCTTCTTCTCTAAACATTATACAAGGGGTAATGGTAAACATAGCTTTAGAATGCTAAGGTTTATAATGCAAATTCATTTAATCACTATAAAATATTCCATGAAATATGATAATTGATTTACCATTTGGAGTCCTATGCTATTTCAAACCATGTTCCAATGAAAAATTGTATGTATGTCACTTCCCATAGGAAAAGTTCCTTTAGGGCAGTGTTTTTCAAAAGTTTTTTAACTGGCTATGCCAAAGTAAAAAATAAATAAAATTACAAACCCAGTAAGACATCTAGCTTATTACTAGACATACTAGCTTATTGAAACTTATTCAAGTTTCAATAGCAGTTTTGCAACCAACTTAGTGGGTGAGACCAGAATTTAAATAAACACTTTAAATAAAATAGAATATATTTTGTGGCTCTTTGTATGTCATGGGACTTTTTACATCAAAACTTTTTCTGTCCTATATTTTAAAATATAACTGGTTGCATAATAGGTAAACAAATGTTCTGTAGTAAGGTTGGCTCAAATAAGTACAAAAACAATGCTATTCTAAATTAAATAAAATTAAGGGTCAAGAGGTATCTCGTTACTTCTATGATGATTTCCTATCCTTTACTTTCCTAGTATTTAATTGTTAATAAAGGAATTATACCTGAACACTGGAAAGGCCAGGATATGGAAGGCTTCTTGAAAAAAAAGATTTCCATAGCTTGGGCTTGGTGACATCAAAGTTTATCCTTAGTGGAGAGTCATACTGTTGAATATTAAACCAAATCTAAAAAAGAAAAAAAACTACATTAGCATATATGTTAACAGATACCATATATATTTGATTTATATATATCTATTATATACATACAAAAACATGTGAATGTGATACAAAGATGGCAGGTATTCACGCAGCAGCACACTTTCTTGGTTATTTTTTGATGTGTAAAATTTCTATCCACCTTGCAATCAGTGACATCATACAGTTGTCAGTGGTGTTTTTTTTTTTTTTTTACGTTTTTGGCACTTGAAGTTAGGTGTACATTATTACTGATTGTAGGTTTGTATTGTTTGTATTGATTATAAGTTAGATCCTGACTATGACACTTAACATTTTTAGGAGGCAGCAAGGCCCCTTCTTTCTTAGCTTTCCTGATCTTGTCCTTCTCAGCTTCCGCATCGACTTGTTTGTCCACTTATTTGTTTCCACAAAAGTGCAGTGTCTGAGATGGAACTTGTCATGCTGAGTAGGAGAGCATATTGAATCTGGAATCAGACCATTTGCATGTGAATTTTGGTCCCAGCATTTATGTAGCTTCTGAGTGCCTCAGTTTCCTCCTTATAATATAAAACTGGGATGAAAATAATAACTACCTCATAAGGTTGAACAATGCTTGGAACATAGTAAGTGTTCAATAGTTTTTGGCTGTTATAATTATTAATCATTGGTTGTAACTTCGTCACCCTCTAATTATGGCTTGAGAACATTCATCAGATCCCTTACTCACCATGGGATCTTTACCATCTGACATAACTCCTGCCATACCATAGTCACATTGAGTATGTGCGTGAATGGTGAATTTGCCCATGCAACATAATTAATCGTGTCCACTCAGTATATTCAGTTGAGTACCTGCTCAGTTCTAATCATTGGGAATAAAGTAGTAAAACAGTCCTACCCTCACGGGATATCTAATGAGGTATACAGAAGAAAATAAAGGAGTAAATACATGGGCTATCAAGTGGTATTGAATGATGTAGCAGAATGTATCATTGGCCCCAGTTCTTCACTTCTTCCTGAAAGCATCTTTCTCACATTATTTTTCAGTTCTTCCACCAAAAGGGAAGAAACATACTTTCCTCTTCCTGAGTGTTGGCCAGTAGACAGGGATGGGAGTTTCAGTGTCACCAATCTAAGCTTAGGGCTTTGTGTGTTTGTACCAACATTTCTGTGCCTCTTCCATTGGCCCTGGCCACAGCCCCAGAATGAACACACAAAGCAGGGCTGGCCCATCACCCCACAGGCCTGCAGTGAGAAGCAGCGCTGCCCGCCCTGGATGTGCAGACCTGCAGATCAGTCCACAGAAATAGGGGTTCGGAGGTGTTCAGTTTGGGGAGCCATTTTTACTGTCCCCATAGTGGCCACAGCTAACTGTAAGGGCTATGGAGAAAGCTGACCTGCGGAAGCAGGCGGAATTGTAGTGTAAGCAGAGAATTGTAGTGTTGGCATATAGACAGCATTTCTAGGAAGAGACTATAGATAGAAAAGAGGTTTGTTGAACTCTGAGAATCTTCCGTGTTTCAAATTTGAACAAATAAGGAAACATCAGTAAAGGATACAGAGAAGTGATACCGGTGAGGTAGAAGGCCTGGGTTAGTTGGAGGTGTAATCGGGATTATTTGAAGAAGATAATGTCTTTAAGAACTAATGTTTGACTGTTGGGTAGGGAATGTGTAGCAGATTCGTAGGGGATAACACTAATGTGTAAAGGTGGCCAAGGTCAGATTCTATGAGGTTTTGAAATCTAAGGAGAGAAGCTTCCTCTTATATCTGTGTGTAATGAAGTACCTCATACCTTTGAGCCATACAATGATGAAAACTGAACACTAGAAACTTGGTTGACACCAGTATATGAAATTATGTGACCCAAATTGGAAACTTTTAGTTGGATACTTACAGTAACCTAGGGTAAAACAGTAATACCGTGACCTAAGAAACAGAAACAGCAGGGTGAACATCATTTGGTATTAAGACTAAAGTGAACAGTAAGAAGAGCTAAAAAGGACAGTTTTGGGGTTTGAATCTGGGTAGCTGCCATCCGCAGAGATAGGAAGACAAACTGGTTTTGGAAGCAGAAGAGAAATGGCTTAAAGTTTAGCTGTGTGGACTTGGAGGTTTTGGTTAAGGGTCTGTAGCAAATAGTTTGTAATCTGAGACTCAAAAGTTCCTGAGGTTCAACAAGTGTGGTAGGCTGAAACAGGAGGATCAGTGCAAGTCCAGCCTGGACTACATAAGCTGTTTCTTAGGAAAAAAAAATAATATATATATGGGGCCCTTGACAGAACTATGACTTTTGCTAGGATTCATTAGATAGTCACATAAAGAATAGGTATCTTGAGGAAAATATAAATGCAGAAATCTTAGGAACATCTATTTTTAAGGTGTGGGAAGAAAAGAAAATGGAAGAAACAAGAAGCTATTGCAGGAAGAATTAAAACCACACTGTTTCATCAGTAAACCAGAGTGAGGAAAGTGTTTTTTTCATGAAGTAATAAGCCATGCTTTATTCACAGAAAGAGAAGAATGAGGGATGAGGGAAAGTTGTTGGATTCACTTCTTCACTAGTGAGAGAATGCTACTTCCTGGAGTTTAATTTCTGTAGTTTGATTAGGAAAAGAAGCTAGATTATAGCGGCAAAGGTCTGACTGTCCTGACGAAATGGAAACAGGCAATAATGTCGTGTTTGAAGAATTCTGGAAGGAAAGAAAAATGTTACGGCTTAGATCTGAAATGCCCTCCGTAAATGTAGTATCTGGAGACCAAGCCTGGAAAGGAGGAGAGTCACTGGGGATGTGGCCCGGAAGGGTGGAGCCTTGTCCTGCCTCCTCCCTGTACCTTCACTCTTGGCTTCCCGGTGGCCCTAGACTGAGCAGCTTGCCTCCAGGATGTTCCTTTCTTGGAGTCAGGTCTACCATGGACTGACACCGTGAGCCAAATTAAACTTCTCCTTCATGATAGGTTGTTGGGTGTTAATGAGAAAGCTGATCCATACAGTGGGAATGGTAGTTCAGGGTGGATCCAGATTGGAAGAAGCAGGTTTGAGAAGTTTTGGATTCTTGAGCATGTAAGTAGAGAAGGGAAAAATGTTGGTTTAGTTGGTGGATCTAACTAAGTTTTGGAACAAGAGTGGAAAGGTAAGAAGCTTATGTCTTATAAAAAAAAGAGCAAGGGGAAAAAGACCGATCATCCAAAGGGGTATTGGGGTGAGTCAAGAGTACCCGCGGTTTGGGAGTGCCAGGCTGTACTCACTTCAGCAGCACATACACTAAAATTGGAGGTGCCAGGCTAACACAGCATGTGGGCCTCCACTGAGAGTAGCCAAGGCTGAGGGCACCATGAGCTCAGCTGCCCCGGGATGCACTGTGTTGCAAGCTACTGTTGTCTGTACCAGTGGAGAAGAGACAGAGCTTTCTTCCTCCCTCATAAAACACTGACTGCATGAGAACTAGTCAGCCGTACAGTGATTGTCTTTAGAGCTGGTAATTTTGGCAGAAAGTAGAGTTCTGTATACGATTTTTGAATGCCAATTAGTCCTGCTTGATTACTTATGACCTTGAAGTGATCCTCTAAACGCAAATGAAGCTTACCAAACCATTTATAATTTTGATAATGACTTCAATTAAAATAATAATTAATGTGAATAGAGCTCCACTGTGCTTTTTTCATATTTTGTAATTAATGATAGCTTCTGTTTGAACAACCATGAAAGACAGGTACTTTTCTGGGTGTTGGCATAAATTAACTCTGATTTTAGCAGCAACCCTAAAAAAGAGGCCAGTTGTCTTCATAGTATAGTACATACCACAGGGATAGAGAATAAATTATTAGATTTGCTAATTATTTATATTATTTATGTTTTAATGTAAAAGAGTGAAATGTGTAGATATATGTAGTTTATAACTTTTATCTGTATATGCCCCCAAATCCTTAGGCACTCATAGATGGAGCCTTTGGGAGTCAGCTGGATCATGGGTGTGTGATACTGGGGATTATGGATGTGATAACTGGGTCCTTCTGCTGATTGGTTTAGCATAATTGTGGGTGATGGAATCACTGCAGAGAGAAGCCCCAACCTGGGTGTGTGTGGCACCAACCAATAGACTTGTAACCTGCATGTATAAAGAGAAAGAAGGAAGGCAGGTTTGCTGCTTCCTGCCTCCTGCTTCTGGCCTGCCCTGCCATGGACAGTCCTCTGCCACGCCCCTCTGCCATGCTGCCCTGCCTTGGAGCCAGGCGACTATGAACTGAAAGCTTTACAAATTATGAGCTGAAACAAACCTTTCCTGCTTTAACTTGTAGGTGTTTAGTATTTTGCAAGAAAGTAAGACAACCAAAAGTTTCATTTGGGACCATTCAGGTGACTAATTCTACTACCATCTTTGCTACATTTTAAAAATTGGTGTATGTTTGAATATGTGTTTATCACATTTATATACAATTTTTATATATTATTATTATTTAAATGGCCAGTTAAAAAAATAGAAAGTGATTCAACATGGCCTAATAGAGGAAAAACCAAATAGGAGTTAAACAGAGAAAATAATCTAAAAACACAAATAAAACATGGGAAGAAATATCCCTATGCCAAAATCAATCTGAAACAAGAGACTTGTAGATAAAACATTGGCACAGGACTTTATAAAATGGCAAAGTGGCCCACATGGCTGCCTTTGCGACCTCTACCTGCATGCAGAACCACTCTTCTAGGAAGTTCCTAACACAGCTGAGGGCAGGGTATGGTGGCATGTGCACACCTGTAATCCCAGCACTTGGGATGCTGAGGCAGGAGGATTGCTGCAAGTTAGAGGTCAGCCTGGGCTACCAGGTGAGTGAGTTCAAGCCCAGCCTGAACTACATAGCCAGACCCTGTCTCAAAAACAAACAAAAAACACAACAATTGATGGCCCGAAATAGCATGGCAAACTCACGCCGCACAGGATAGATTTGGGATATAAACCCCTAGCCTCTTTTGCCTTCTTTCAAACAGGATGTTGGCAGTCTGGCAGCAAATTTTGCTGGCGCACACTGGGGCAGGTGACTAGGAAAGTGCTCCCTCCGCATGGGACACCATTTTTTTTTTGCTTTTGTTTTTTGTGCACCATAGTTTGTGAACCTCTGATGACAACAAGGCTAGGGACCTTGCAGTGAAGGCAATGAGTGGAACAGCACCACCCCTCCTGCCCTGATCCCAGCTGTGTGAGAGAGGGACACAGGACTTAAGCAGCCTTGAACTGCAGTGGGGCGATGAGTGGGAACTGTCCAACCTGCACCCAAGGGCTGGAGAGAGGGAGGGAGGGAGTCAGCCAAGAGCTCTGCCCCTGCCGTGCTCCCAGTGGTGTGAGAGGAGAGGGATGACCAGCACAGTAGAACTAAGGGAGCTGTGAGAGACTAGGGGGGCCATCTGTGCATGGGACTGGGAGCAGCAGGAGGCTGTCTCTGTCTGAGGGCACCACTGCAACTAGAGAACAAGACAGAGACAAACAGGTTAAGGTAAAGGGCACCCAACTGCATAAAAAAAAATTAACAGACAAGAGAAATCAAATAAGCACTGTCATGGTTTGTATCTAGATCTTTCTCCCAAGCTTCATGCAGTCATGGGTGTCATGTTTTTTTGAATCTAGAGTTTTGTGATTAATGGTCAATGCTGGAATTAAGGGTGTGAGAGTTACATCTACGCAAGGGAAGGTAGCCTGTAATATAGTATAAGGGACAGAAAGAGGCTTGTCTCTTCCCTTGCTTGTTTTTGCTGTCTTCCACAGTCATGAACTGTTGTCCCTCTGCCATGTCCCTTTGTGCCTTGGAGCCAGCTGATTATGTACTGAAATCCCTACAAAATGTGAGCTAAATCTTTCCTTCCTTAACTTCGGGCTTCAGGTATTTTGTGACAGCAACAAGAAAAGTAACAGATAGAATTTGATGCCAGAGAAATGGGGTCATTGCTTGACATTACCTGGCCATGTGACTCAAGCGCCTTTGGAACTGTTTTGGAAAGGAAAGAGTTAGGAAAGGCTAAGAGTTGCTAGCGGAAAAAGTAGCGCTGACATACCTTAGGCTGTACTATATAGGAAAGTCTTGGTCAGAGCTCAGAAGACCAGAAGGCTGACAGAAGTCAGAGGTTTCTGCTGGGAAGGGCTGCATTGGACGTTGGACTCCAGATAATGTGTGTTACGCTTGGCAGAGTTTGTCTACATTTTGTGTGTGTCCAGAGATTTTGCCTGATACTGAGATTAAAGGAAGCAATGTTGTAGAAGAAATTTCAAGGAAGTTGAATGGTGAGGCTGTGATTTGGCTATTGTTGGGGGCTTTTTACTCAGATCTATGTTGAGAATCAAGAGTAAAGAGCCAAGCAAAATGTGAGTTTTCCCAGCAAGAAAGCTTCAGTACAGTTGTGGACTGCAAAAACAGAACAGAGGAGATCTTTATTACTAAGAAGGAACAGAATAGAAAAGGTAACTTGAGAGGGTCCCAAGCAGCAAGACTCCACCTTTTGCAGTATATCAAAATTGCAAAAGTGAAAGACTTTTCTTTGAGAAGATATCCTAAGAGCACTGTGTTCCAGAATGGCAGAGGCCACATCATGTTCCACAATGACAGCAGCCTAGAAAATTTGTTCCTCAAAATTTGATTCAGAGTGACCAGAAATCCAGACACTTGACCCCTACAGTCAAGAGAAAGGGAAACCTGGCTACTGTTCCAGCTGGCAGCAGACCTTGGCATCATACACATGGTGCTAGTTTTAGGTACATACAGAATAGAAGATTTATGGGTCAGGGAGGCTTCCAACCAGATTTCAGAAGACCTGGAAGTCCAGGGTGCCCCACGGAGAGGGTAGTGTATGAAGCTGTGAATATGAAGCCAAAGGTATAGTGGAGACCCCAAAGGTTTGAAGAAGTCAAGAATGTGGATCATCTAAGAAAAATTGCAAGGAGGGAGCAGAGCAGACCCAATTGAAAAGCCATGGGAGTTACTACCACCACCCAAGCGCTTGAGAGTTCTCATCTTGCCACAGATTGCCTTGGTGCTGCACATGGAATTATAGGATTTAATGTTTGCCTTACTGGACTTTGGATTTGTGTTAGTCCCATTCTTTTGTATCCCCCCGTTTGTAACTTTTAGAATGGAAATGTCCGGTGCCACTGAATTTGGAAGTGTTTAACTTTCTATTTGTATAGGAGCTCACAGCCAAGAGTTTGGCTTAAATCTCAGAGGAGACTTGGGACTTGGACTTTTCAGCAATGTTGAAATTCTTAGGACTTTGATAACTCTTAGATATGGACTAAATGCCTTTTGAGTAAAGGAATGGACATTAGTCTTTAGAAGGTCAGAAACAGAATGTTAGAGTCTGTGATACAGATATCTTCTCCAAAGTCTCATGCAGTCATGAGGGGTGAGATTTTAAGAGATTCCGAGTCTGGAGTTTGTAACTGATTCAGGGTACAATAGTGAGATTAAGGATGTGAGTGCTACACCCACCCTAGTGCTGGTAGTCTGCATATAATATAAGGAAAGAAAGAGACTTGGCTCCTCTCTGTTCCTTTCGCTGTCTCCCTGATATGAGCTGTTGCCCCTCTGCCATACCCCACTCTGCTTTACAGCCAGCAGATTATGGACTGAAACATCTATAGACATCCTTTCTTAACTTATGAGTGCTGGGTTTCTTTGTCACAAAACTCAGAAAAGTACCTCAGACAAGCACTAACAAAATTGTAATGAGGGTCCACAATACCTCACTGTCACAAATAGATCAACTAGTCAAAAAATCAACAAAGAAATATTAGAACTGAACCAAACCTCCAAACAAATAGAGTAAATAGATGTGTACAGAGTGTTCCATCCCACATCAGATACACATTTTGCTCAGCGGCAATGGGATGTTCATCGAAATAGACTACATACCAGTTCATAGAATATGCTCAAGTGAAATGTAAAGGAATTAAAGCCATCCTATGCATGTTATCAGACCATAGTGCAGTGAATTGGAAATCAATGACAAAAGAAAAAAAACTACATAAATATATACATTAAATAACACCCTTTTGCACAGCCAGTGAGTCACAGATGAAAATAAAGAAGAAATTAGTTTCTACAATTAAATAGCCATGCCAGTACAACACATCAGAGCGTATGGGATTCAATAAAAGTAGTCCTCTGATGGAAATTTATAGTGATGGACTCCTACATCAGGAAAACCACCTAATTTTGAACTTCAAGTTTCTAGAAAAAGAAGAACAAGTCAAAGCAAAGCTCTATCAAGGAAGGAAATTAAAAATCAGAGGAGAAATTAATAATACACTGCAAACTAAGAAAACAATACAAAGAAACAATGAACTGAAGAGTTGGTTCTTTGAAAGAACAAATAAGATTGATAAACCTTAACCAAACTTATCAAAAAAGGGAAGAAAATATTCAAATCCATGCAGTTGGGAATGAAAAGTGCGAAATCACAATAGTTCCTGCAGAAATCCAGAAGATCAATACCTATTTTGAGAACCAGTATTCTAATAAGATAGAAAACACAGAAGAAACAGATTCCTAGATACATGACTTACCAAAGCTGAATCAAGAAAATATAAAAACTAAACAAACATTAGTGAAAATGAAGATGTAATTAAATACCTACCAACCAAGAAAAGCTCATGTCCTGATGAATTTACTGCTTAATTCCACTAGAAATTTAGATAAAATCTAATGCTACTGCTTCTCAAACTCATAAAGGAAATTGAAAGAGAAGTAATACTCCTAAACTAATTCCTGGAAGTAAGTGTTACCCTGATACCAAAACCAGAGAAAGGTCCAACCAAAAAAGAGGTCAATTTCTCTAATTTATATAAACACAAAAGTCCTTAAGTAAGATATTGACAAACAATGGAAGTCACCAAGGAAGACTGTACACCATGACCAAGTAGGATTCACCCCAGGAAGGCAGGGGTGGATCAGCACATGCAAATCAATAAATGTAACACACCATATGGACAGAAAGCCAAGGACAAAAATCACGTAATTGTCTCAATAGATGTAGAAAAAGTATTTGACAAAGTTCAATAGTCGTTAATAATAAATCCCTTCGGAAAATTGGAATAGATGGTTTATCTCAATCTGGTAAAAGCCATCTATGACAAACCAATAGGCAACAACACACTAAATGATAAAAAACTCAAAACTTTTACTCTAAAATCAGGATCATGGCAAGGATATTCACTATCACCAGTCTTATTCAATACAGTTCTGGAAACATTAGCTAGAGCAATTAGACAGGAGAAAGAAATAAAAGGAATAAAGATAGGAAAGGCAGAAGTTACCATTATTTGCAGATGACATGGTGTTATACATAGAAAAGCCCAAAACCTCCACCAGAAGACCTTAGATTTAATAACCAAAGCTGTCATATTGCTGGAAACAGCATCAACACTAAAAAATCAATAGCTGTCTTGTACACAAATAACAGACTCACTGAGAGGAACTAGAAGAAAGATACTTTTCATAATATCAAAAAAATGAAATACTTAGGAATCCAATCTGACAAAGGAAGCAAAAGGTCTCTACCTTGAAAGTTACAGTACTCTTAAAAGGAGATCAAAGGAGATATCAGAAAATGGAGATATCCTTTGCTTTTGAGTAGGAAGAACCAACAGAGTAAAAATGGCCATACTGCTAAAATTGCTATACAGATTTAATCAAACCCCAATTAAAATACCAATAACATACTTCACAGAATTATAGAAAATAATTCTAAAATTTATTTGGGACTAGAGGAGACTTACAATACCAAAAAGAATTCTGGGCAACAAAAGGCAGAAGGCATGTGAATCCCTGGCTTGAAAGTATACTACAAAGCTACTGTGATAAAAACTGCATGGTTTTGACAAGCAAAAAACCAAGAATCAGTGAAACAGATTAGAAAACTCAGAAACAATTCCAAACACACTCAGCAATCTTATCTTTGACAAGGGGGCCAAACATCTTCACTGAAAGAAAGCCTATTTAATAAATGGTGCTGGAAAAACCGGTTTTCCACATGTTGAAGAATAAATCTAGGCCCAGGTCTATTACCATGCTCCCAACTAAAATGAAAATGCATCAAAGATCAAACTACTAACACAAAAGCACTAAGTCTACTGGAAGAGAGACTAGGTAGAACTCTTGAAGTCATAGGTGTAGGCAAAGACTTGATGAATAAACCACAATTGCATGAGAAATTTTATGAAGCATCAATGACTGGGATTACATCTTAATAAAAAGCTTTTGCACAGCAAAAGAAATCAACATAGTGGGGAGACAACCCACTGAGTGAGAAAAAATGTTGCCAGCAGTTCCCAAAGGACTAATATGCAGAATATATAAGTAATTAAAAAGATCATATCCCCAAATTTAAAGACACAACCTAAAAAATGGGAATCTGAAATGAATACACACTTCTCAGGTGAAGAAGTAGAAATGGCAAATAAAGAAATGAAAAAATGTTCAACATCATTGGTCATCTGAGAGCTGCAAATTAAAGCTGAGATCATCTCACTTCAGAAAGGATGGCTATCAAAAAGTCAACAAATACAAATGCTAAGAAAGCTGTGGGGAAAAGGAACCCTTCTCCACTGTTGGTGGGAGTGTAGACTGGTGCAGCCACTGTGAAAATCAGTGTGAAGATTCCTAAAAAATCTAGGATAGAAGGCCCAGTTGACCCAGTTGTTCCCTTTCTTGGTATGTTCCCAAAAGAATTAAAAACATCATATCACATCAATATGAGTACACCCATGTTTATAGCAGCACAGTTTATAGTAGCTACACCTTGGAAACAACCCAAATACTCATCAATCAGTGAACGGACAAAAGATGAGTTGTTTTTTACAGTGGAATACTTGAAACCATATTCTTAAGTGCAGTAAACTAAACATATGTGTAAATGTCACATTGTTCCTCTGGTGTGAGAAACAAAGTGTAAATAAGGACCAGAATGTATAATAGATTTGGGGAATAGGAGGAAATTGTTCAAAATGAAAGGAAACTTAGGGGAAAGGAAGGAAGGGCAAAGAAAAAAATACAAAAGAAAAAATAGAACCAAAGCATCTGTGACTGAGGGGAAGGAGGATTGAAGGGAAGGGAAGAGAAGGGAATGGGAAAAAAAAGAATCAAAATATATCATGTACAGGTACAAATTCCCTATGATTGTGATCATTATGTATATCTGTCATGTACCAATGAACTTAATTTAAAAGAAAAGCAACCACGTTCAAGGGGAAATGGTAATACTCACATTATCAGGACCAATTAAACAGCTCACACTTTTCAAGGGGCAGAATGTATCAAATTGTGCATAAAAATGCCCACTGCAGGGATTCCATATTAAATAATGATTTTGTTCCCAAGTTAGCACATAGGCAGTTGGACCCTGAAGAGAAACAGACATTAAAATCAATTTTGAATGAATTATGTAATTAAGGGCAATAGTAGTTTGCACAAACATTTTGTTAATTTATTTGGATCCTAAAATTCCATGACAAGTGGTGAAAATTAGTTTGCAGTTCTAGGCTGAATTGGATTTTAAATAAGAATTTTTTTTTTCTTGCAAAGTTCTCAGACCATACAGTTCTGTGCAAGTAAGACCAGCAGTCACTTTACTCAGCACCTCAAGACTGGCTGTGGAACCATTTCTAAAGAACATAAGAAGTCACTGGCATTTTCTTCTCAGAGTAAATAAAACTTATTTAGGTCTCTAGAAGGCTGATTATTCTGGAAAAGTATTTCTAAGAAAGCACTTTACATTTGATATCCATTTATAATTATATAAATGCCTAGAAGATTTGAAAGATGCAAGAGAGTGAGGAGGGGGAAGTTTGTGCAAAAAGACAGCTAACCGGGGCTTTGGGTGGTGAAGGGAAGGTGTAAGGTGGCCCTGAGGGACCCGGTACCACATCCAGTCATTTCATGTCTCACTGGTAGTTCCGTCTACCTGTTAGGGCACATCTGGGCCACTGTCCTAGGAACCCGAGTTGCTTTGAAAACAAATCCCATCCACCATCCACGGCCTGGGCTGCACAACGTGTTCCTCTGCGGAAGCCACATGCGGGACCCTACCTCGGGAATTGCGTTGCCCATCACCAGCCAGGCCTTCTTCCCCAGGAACAGGAAGTAATCGCACAGCAGCACGGCGTGCTCCTCTTCGTCTCCTGCCAGGAGATCCAGAAACTGCTAACGAGAGAAAAGATGTGGCATCAGCTGACTGCTTTATACGGAATCAGCTTTATCTGATTGGCCATGCAGGGTTTTAGCAAGTTACAGCTGAGATTAGTATCTTAAAGTATGAAACCTGTTTTTCAAATCTTTCCCCAATTTTGGTAGTATATGGATGATTTTTTTCCTGTTTGATGGGATCTTGGTATGTAGTTGGTATGATGAGATGGGATCAGGTTGGCCTTAAACTCACTGCGTAGTAATGGCTGGCCTTGAACTCATGGTGATTCACATGCCTCAGCCCCCCAAGTGCTGGCTGTACAGACGTACACTACCGTGATGATCTTTAACAACAGTTTTGGTGGACATACTATCTTCTCTAACATTGGTGATGTAGATTTCTAGAATTAAAATCGGAATGATTAGGGTACGGATGGCCATTTTAAGAGCAGTAGATATGACTGCTCCCTCTATGGTAAATGCTCTGTAAAGCATATTATATGCACTAAAGCATTTAATCCTGGAGCAGCCTTTTGAAGAAAGTATTCCTACTCTCAGTTTCACAGATGAGAAAGTGAAGGCATGGATCCTAAAGTAATTCTTGGTGTTAAGCCAGCCTGGTTCTAGTATGAGAACCACTGCGTACTTCATGTATCTTCTCATGGGCCCCTCTGGGTTGTAGAAAACTCATTTCTAAAGTTATAATCATTTATGTTGTCAAAATATATTAGGAGATAAAAAATTTAAAGTGCTCTTAAGTTTCTTCAAATTAGGAGTTTCATTTGAAGGAAGTTGTATAATACTATGTAATGCAAACACAGCACAATGGGAGATCCAAAGCGGAATTAATTGGATACGTTTGTCTCCTATTACCCTAAGATCTGCTTGGAAGTTTATGTACCATAGAAATAAATTCAGCAGAAGTGGAGTCATATTTATTTGGGTTAAGTCCAGGACCTAGGACAATTCTGTATGTATGTCTGTATGTAGTAAGTGACCAATAAATATGTACTGAATAAATAATGTTGCAACATGCCTTAGCTTATGATTTCAGGAATGTATAATTGCCAGTTATGGTATGGAATGCCATTTTGATTTTTATGAACGAAACTGCAATACTGTTGAAGTAACACTAATAGGATGATTCAGCATCAAGACATGGAAAGCCTTATTTTTTGTAGTGGTGCACACTTGTAAGGGTGAGGAAGGGTGGAAGGGTGAGGCAGAGGATTGCCACAAGTTTGAGGTCAGCCCAAGCTTCACAGTCAGTTCAAAGCAAGCTTGCACTACACAGCAAGGCCCTGTCTCAAAACAGCAACACTGTTTTATTCTTTGTATAATTAATTTCTTTTTAACTTAACTGTCAGAAAAATGATCCAGGAAAAAATATACTACACAATTTAGCTCATGATGCTAAACAGATGGCCAAGTAGGTTTTTATGACTAATGAATGCACAGTATAAAATCCTGCAAGCCAGTTAGCTAATACTCAATGAAGGAAGCAGTAGTAGAAGGACTTACATCCGATGTGCTCCAGAGATCACAGATACCAGCGAACGAAACCGTGTCAGGCAAGAAAGGAATCAAGGAAACGTACCGAGCCACCAGTTCCTGTAGTAACAAAATCAGCTTTGAAACGTAATTTGCAGTAAAATAGAAAGCTGTGTCCCCAGCTGCATTTGGATGCCAAGTTTTATTAATAACAGTGATCCTAGTGTCTTGTGCAGGTCTGTGCTTTCCTTTATGTGTTATATGTTACAAATATCTTCTGATCAATGGCTTAAATTTTCATTTTCTTCAGTTACTTTTGGGAAACTCAAATTCCCAATTTAAAATGATCTAGTTGTTTGTCTTTAAAACAAAATTTGTGCTTTTTTTCTTAGTTAAGAAATCTTTTAGATCATAAAAATCTAAATGCCTTTCACACATAAGCCCTTAATCTATATGCAACTGAGTGTTGTGACTTTTGGATAAACGCTATAGTGAGTCTTCCTACTTGGGTCCCTACTTGTCAGGATTGTTTTGACTATCTTTGGCCTTTTTCACTCTTACGTAAATAACAGAATCAGCTTGTTAAGTTCTACTGCAGAGTAGGGATGCACTTGGGTAATGGTCTCAGTGCTGGAACTGCTAATATTAATTGTTGAAATACATTTTGATTACTTTGAATTTGATGATGCTTGTAGCATTAGGTATATTCCAAAGAGTTTTGTTTTTGTTTTTTGGTTTTTTTTTTTTTTTTTTTTGGTTGTTTTGTTCTGAGACAGGGTCTTGCTATGTAGGTGAGGCTGACCTTAAACTCACTATGTAGCCTAAACTGGTCTTGAACTCATGGTGATCCTCCTGTCTCAGCCTCTTGAGTGCTGGATTTGCAGACATGCACTACCATGCTTGGCTAAGTAGCTATTTTGATATAGTAGAAAGTACATGAATTCTGAAATTAGAGGCCTTGGTTTGAACCCTAACAGAAGTTATTCAGACTACAAAGCAAAAACATGTTTATGTAAAACATTTTGAAAGTACACAGTACCTTCCATATGTTAATTTTTCAATATCTAATGAAATGCCAGGGACACAGTAAGCTTCAACCATTATTCACTGAAAAAATAAACTGCAGATTGTTATCAGCCCTGGTACATTCAGGCTTTGCTCATCAAAGCAACCCTTGTGTCATTAAAAAGGTTTCAATCATTATGTTCCCTCACACTTAACTTGGGTTGTTTGCTTGGTTGGCTTTACACTTACCTAGGGATTAGCAGTACACATATGGTGCATCTGCTGGGAACTGGAGGTGCAACCTTGGAGTCTCTATCTGGTCTCAGGCCACTTCCTGTCTGGTACCAGTCCCCTATTCTGCTTCTAGCCACCATGGGGTAAGCAGCTGCCCGCAACCCAGCCCTCCATCATGATGTTCCTGTATTAGAACTAATTGGAGACCGTGCCCTAAAACCACAAACCAAATTAACCATTTCTTCTGGGAAGCTGTGGAAGTCAGGAACTTAATCCCAGCAGCAGGAAAGTGGATCAACACTCTCCTCACTAATGACCTTGGTACACTTAATATCTTAAGGACCATGAAACACGACAAAGTGGTAGAGTATTGACTGAAACATTTCTGCAGCAGCATCAGCTGGCTAAAGAGTACTTACTGCAGTGGCCTGTGGGTTATTGGGGTAGACATTCAGGAGCTCCTCAGGAGGGTTGAGAGGTTTGAGGTAACGGGTAACAAAAACTGTTTTTCCACTTATGTCAGTGACTGTCGTAAGGCACTGCCGAGTCGGGAACTTTAACGCACACTCGGCTTGAAACTTCTCTGTTGCTTGAAGCAATTTCTCATCTTCCTGAGAATCAAACTTCAAAAAGAAACACTACATGGAGTTTACAGATTACAGGAGACAAAGAAGAACATGTTCAGATTCCACGCGAACTGAAAGTGTGGCTTAAGAATTATGATTCAGAGATTCCTAATAGAACCAACCTGTCTTAGTGTCCCTGTCAGTTTAATTGCTTGTATTCATAATTTAAAAACTGGACTGATTCATTAAACACATAAAGTGCATTCCACAGGATTGAAAGAAAGTAGTGAACAGGCAAGCAACCATCTAGAAATTACTGGATTAATATAACAATCTATAAAAATTAAGCTACAGATGGCATAGTAATTGTGACTGATGAGCCTCAGAGATAGACTTTATGTGACTGTATTTCCGCGCTGGCTCTAAGATACATCATCTCAGAGGTAAGATGTCCGCGTGACTGTTCCTATGGTACAACTGTCAAGCCAGAGAAACTATGGCTTTACGAAGATGGAAAATTATGAACAAAGATGATGTGAAGAAAAAGCACACAGTTGGGTTGGACCATGTTCTTTTACACCTGTTCATTTACTTATTCATCAAATACAGTAAATCCCTGACTTAGGAAAAAGCTTTGTTCTTGAAGATTTGTTCCTAAGTCTCACAAAGCAAGTCTTACACAATATCTTTATGAAAGTTTGCGACTTGAATGTTCATAAGTCAGGGACTGACTGTATTTGAGAAATGTCTGCAGAGACTAGAAAAGATTCCAGGCACACTGAACAAATTGAAACAGTTCCCTCAAAACTAAGGAGGAGAAGACAAGTGACGGAATGGGGAGGGGAGAAGGGGAAAAAAGAGAAGAGAAAAAGAAGGAAAGAAGGCAAGATTGGTGTAACTCTGGTAAATTGTGGGATGGGGGTTGGAGCTCTAATTTTGTTCCTTTATCAAGTTGTTTAGACTATTCTGAGTCTTTTCTATTTTTACAGAAATCTAAGAATCAAAATGTTAATCTTTGTGAAAAACGCTGTTGGCAGTTTGATAAGGGATTGTGCTTTTTAATGTTTATTATTTTCTTCTGTTTTTTAAATTTTATTTCATTTTTAATTTCTCAAGGAAAGATATGAGAATATTTCATGATTTGCTTTCTTTCTTTCTTTCTCTTTTCTCTGTCTCTTTCTTTCTTTCTCTCTTTTCTCTGTCTCTTTCTTTCTTCCTTCCTTCCTTCCTTCCTTCCTTTCTCTCTCTCTCTCTCTCTCTCTCTCTCTCTCTCTCTCTCTCTCTCTTTCTTTCTTTCTTTCTTTCTTTCTTTCTTTTTTTCTTTCTTTCTTTCTCAGTACCTGGGATCAAACTCACAATTTCACACTTGCTAGGCAGACACTTAGCCACTGAGCTAAAATCCCCGGCACATAACTTTCTTTTCTAATAAATGTACTTGGTGTTAAAAAAAAGAAGAAGAATAAGAAGACAAGAAAAGAAGAGGAAAGGAAACAATCTCCTCAAGCGACTTCTAGGCTGGAGCGGAACAGAGCTAAGCAGCTAGGAACTGGACACCTGGCAGCGAGTCTGTGGGGCTAAGCACAGGTGCTATGGGAGCAGCTAAGCGACGCAGCTGGAGGCACCGTCCCGGAAGCACAGCACGGATCCTGGTCACTGTTGGCCCTCTGAGCTGAAAGCTGCCAGCCTGGCCCTGCTACGTGGACTTGAGTGTCCTGCTGTGTGTCTTAACTGCATGCTGTGCATTCTGACTGGAGGGCTTGGGTGTGGATGGGATCTTTCCCCCCTCAAGCATGCACACAGCCAGCGCTCCATAAACATTAATAATCACTGAAACTTTTTTTAGGCTACCTGGATGTGAACTTAAGGAGTAGTAGGCTCTGCTGGTGATTTAAGTGCCATGGAAGAGCCAGACACTAAAAGAATTTTCAGGGTTTATTATGCAAATAATTCAGGTGGAACCGACCAGTTCACAATTTGAGTCAACAGGAAATTTGAAAGATTCTTAACTGGCTCAATTATGACTCCTTAATGTAAACATTTGCAGAAAACTGAAAGGGTTTATCTGGCTTTTGAATAGATGCACCATGACAGCCCCACCCTGCTAAAAAAAAAAAAATTGTCAGAGCTATACTCTCGTAAACAGCTCCTAGGCTTCCTGGATCTGGAAAGAGGGTCACTCCAAGGTGCAGGCAACATTCAGATTAATGACTTGTTAGACTCTTTCTGACAAATAGAGCAGGCCAAAGACATTCTTTTAGTGTGGGTGGGGTGGGGTGGTGCCAGGGATTGAACCCAGGGCCTTGAGCTTGCTAAGTACATGCTTTGCCTCTGAACTGCACCCCCAGACTGAAGCCTGGACATTTTTTGTGACTTGCAGACACCAGTTTCCTGCCAAGGAATCACACACACATCCCGACCCAGCCCTTGTCCCCAGGGACAGTGGGTAAAAGCAGCTACTTGCAGGCCTAATAATGAATTGTAAAGCAAAACAGTACCTTCTTAAGCAGGTCGCTGGTCTATCACAGGCAAAGAAGAAAAAAAGAAATGGAAGGAATGAGAGAAGCCTTTGTCGATACAAAAAAATCTATTTAAAAAATTTCGTTTTCAACCAAGATGATGTAAAGTAGATGTTAAAAGGAATGTTTGGGAGTTGCCCAGGATTTTAAAAAAGTTTTTCATTAGCAAATACCTTTTAAAAATCAGACGGAATGATTCCACTTGGGATGGTGGTAGGGGAAACTCCGTTAGCGAAGTTAATGGCGAAGTGCCATGGAAGAGCCAGACACTAAAAGAATTTGGAGGGTTTATTATGCAAATAATAAAATTCTAGGTTTTGATCCCTATTTGTGACAGTTAAGCTCAACTTTTAACTTGATTGACTTCAGAGCCAGCCTGGGGATTGGT